>NC_053393.1:529959461-531159461 GCF_905171765.1 Bufo bufo | reverse complement strand
ATTACGGACAGCTGCTAACTTATCAGGGTCAGGTTGCACTCCCTCTCCGCTTACCACATGCCCCAGGTATCTTACTGCAGGTTTGAGCAGGTGACACTTGGATGGCTTTACCTTCAAGCCATATTTGATAAGGATTTCAAATACTTCTGCCAAATGTTTCAGATGGTCTTCATACTTTTTTGAGTACACAATGACGTCATCTAGATACAGCAGCACTGTTTCGAAGTTTTTGTGACCCAAACACCGCTCCATTAGTCTCTGGAAAGTTCCTGGGGCATTACATAGCCCGAACGGCATACAATTGAATTCAAACAGGCCCATGGGAGTAGTGAAAGCAGTCTTTTCCCTATCTGCAGGGGCCATGGGTACTTGCCAGTAGCCGCTGGTCAAGTCCAATGTGGAGAAATAGGCAGAAGAGCCCAGAGCAGTTAATGACTCCTCAATGCGGGGCAGTGGGTATGCATCTTTGTGGGTTATTTGATTAATTTTCCTATAATCCACACAGAAACGGATACCACCGTCCTTCTTCTTTACAAGAACCAGGGGTGCAGCCCACGGACTACGCCTGTCCCGGATTACATTAGAGTCTTTCATCTCTTGGATCATTTCCTTTACAGTCTGATATGAAGTAGGTGGTAAGGGTCTGTATCTCTCCTTGATAGGAGGATGAGAGCCAGTAGGTATGGTGTGTTGTATGGCACTCACCTCTCCATAATCCGTAGCATGCTTACTGAAGGCCGGGTGGTACTCTTTGACCAGCTGTAGGATACCTTCTTGTTGATGTTGGGGGGTAGTCTCGTCCCCCACATGGAGCTCTTCCCACCAGGGCACTTGTGGCTGGGTCACCGGCGAACATCCGCTGACTGCAGCTGGCGGCTTTTCTGTCACTGGAAGACGAATGATGTCTTGGACGGACACCTGAGACAGCTGGGCAACACGGCAATGCTTAGTAAGCGCAACAGGATGATCACTCAGGTTAATCAGACGGACAGGTACTTTACCTTGGGAGACGTTCACCAGGCACTTGGCAGCTCTCACATAAGGGTAATCCTCCATCTGGATTGGTTCCACCAGGGCTGGATAATCTCGGCCTTGGACTCCCAGGACAGCACGACACCATAAAAGAGTTTGAGAATTAGGAGGCAAAGTCACAGGCTTAATATCACTAATCCTGGCAGTACAAATTTCTCCTTTCCCATTAGCAAACCTCTGCTGGGCACTTAACACAGTAATAGTCTTTTGAATCACCCTCCTGGATGCAGAGGAAGCAGTGGGCAAAGTCTGATGTAATACGGCAAGTATTTCTGAATAACAGTTTTTGAAGACATTGGTGCCTAGAATGACAGGATGTCCTCCTCTGTCGCCGGCCTGTACTACTATCACCCCCTGTTGAGGCAAGGTGACTTCTCCCACCTGCAGGGTGGGTTCCCAGTATCCATGAACCTTTACTGGTTTGCCATTGCTGGCGATAATCTCCACCCAGGATTCAGGCGGCTGGGTCAATTGGTTGGTGTCCCAGAACCTTTCAAAGGTGGGCAGCTGAATAGTAGTGACCTGAGACCCAGTATCCAATAGGGCTTCAAAGGGGACCCCGTTGATCTCTATATTGATTTTAGGACGGGATCCTACATAACGTGGCATCCAATTTGGATCCTCTGGACCTAGTGTTCTACCTCCCGAGGGGTGGTCCTCAGCCTCAGGGGTTGCCCGTTTAACTGCCAGCACGTGGATTCTGTGTGTCCCAGCTTTTTGCAGTATGTACACACGGGCCGCTTGCGATCTCTATTACGCCTCCCAGGATCCCTGGGGTGAGTCTCTTGGTAAGGAGGTGGGAACGGCCTAGGAGGTGACAGGAATTCTTCTTCTGTCATTATGGGTTTTTCCCATTCCTCTATTTTTCTGCACACTTTCTCTAGACTTTTAGTGAGGTGATTTACTTGCTCTGTCAGCATGGCAATAGTATCGGTAGCTGACACTTGAACAGCTTGGCCGGCCTCAGCTCGGTTAGTGATAAGCGGTTTTGGCCTGCAGGCTGATGACTCAGGTGGGGTGCTCAACTCAGGAGATACTGCGGACCCCAGAATTTTTATAGCCAGTTCTTTAAAGTCCAGAAAGGCACTGTTAGGGTGCTGGGCGGCCAGCATCTTTAACTGGGTCCTTATTTGTTCACTAGACACCCCGTTGATAAATTGTTCCCTCAGGGTCTGGTCCTGGTTATCAGCCTCTTTGGGATCTATCTGAATTACAGCCCCTAAAGCCTCCTGAAGTGATAGGGCATAGTCACGGAGGGACTCACCGGACTTCTGTTTCTTGCCAAAGAAGTGCATCTTTATCTCTGAGGCAGTCCTAGTTTCAAAAGTGGCCCTGAGGCGGGTGAATATCTGCTCTAGAGTACTCCGCTCAGTAGCAGGCCAGGATAATACCTCCCTGCGGGCAGCTCCCTCCAGCTGCGCTAGCAGGATTTCCATTTGCTGGTCGGCATTTATGGGGTACAGTTTGAATAATGCCAGCAACTTTTCTTTAAAGTCCCTTAGGGTATGGGTCTCTCCTCTGTAGCGGGGGAACCATGGGGCCCCGAAATAGTAAGGCATGGTAAAGGGCATCATGCTGGGGGCTGTAGGATGATTAGGAGCCGCAAGCTCTCCCGGGGCCGGCTGCTCAGGCACTCCCGGTTCTGACATGGTAGCTTATTGCGATGTGGCCGCTGGTGACTAAAGGGGCCGGAACAATCCCCTTCCCTCCGGTTACAAGTTCTTACCGGTATCGCTGGTCTTGCGCAGGCCAAGTCTCGCGAGGTTCCGGACCTCCTGAGACCGCGGTGACGCAGGAGAAGCAGGGCCGCGGCGGTGCGATGATGAAGAGGGGCGGGACTCTCTGTGTCTTTGCAGGGATCCGCCCACGAATGTCCTCAGAGGCGCGGGAAACTTTACTCCAGGCGGCCGGTGGCCATCTTTAGCAAAACGCTGTCCATTCACTGACAGCAAGCAGGATTGTAAAAAGTCCACAAAACCACACTCCGATGTGGCGATTTCCTTCCTCTTGATAGCGCAACACTGCACAGCGCTTTTTGGAGGTTTTAGGTACACTTTGGGTAGGATTTTCAGTCCACAAAGTCCACTTTAAATAAACAGGCAATTTGTCACTTTGGTCACAGGGCAACTGTATAAGGCACAAGGTTCACGCTTCTTGCACTAGAAAGCGTGCGTATCCTGTTCGTGACGCCAAAAGAGAGGTGCAGCGTACTCAAGTTAGGGTTAATAGTGTTCCTGGGTGTTGTAGTGCAATCATGACACTAACCTGAGACGGCTGACTCTCTCTGCAAGGGCAGGTGATGATGAGAAATGTTCGTGACGCCAGTGCCAATTAAACGGTGGCACGCCGTTTGCTGATAGCAGGAATAACTGAGGAACCACGTGATGTTAAAGCAGAACTCAAACTTTAGTAGTCATCAAATAGGGACATTAACGGAAGCGCAGTTCCTTTGCAGACAGTAGATTTTCAATACAGTTGATGCAGGCAATATATAGATATAGCAAGGTGACTTTCAGAGTGTTAAACACAGGACTTGCAGTCTATTCCTGACTGATCCTGGAACATATAAACTCTTCTCCAAGGCCCGATGCCCTAGCTCTGGCGTATATATCCTTGGTTTTATCTTTATCAAGTACCTCCTCTGTTATCTTGAGTACCTCTTGCTTTCCTGGATTTGCCTCTGTCCCTCTCTCAGCTTCCTCAGACTCTAGAAACTTCTGAACTCCCTTCCTAGGCTAGGCCCTGCCTATTTATACAGAACTGGGAGCTCCCTCTGCTGACTGTACCAAGGATTGCCTGCAACAGGCCTAACTGGCTTAAAGGGGAATACACATAAAACCTAGCAGTGTCGGGTAACCTACCCGTATGCTGCAACAATCTCACCAGACTTCGTTTTTCAGGCCTTCAATCAGCCCAGCTGGGAGGCACGGGGAGTGCGATCAAGAGGACCAGCAGGATTCAAGGAGCCGAAGGACCAGACAGAGGGCTGCAGGGGGTCGCAAAAAGGAGCAGTCGCCCAGGCTCTGCTATCAGCACTCAGGAGGCGGCAGCAGGAACCATCCAGAGAGGAGGAAACAGCCCCCCTAGCCACCGGCAGGCATCAGCAGCCACAAGTGGACCCAGGAGGCGGCAAGAAGCAGACACAGGAGGACAAGGTGACAGAGGACCCAGACCCAATGATCCACGTCAGCTCCGGTCCCCACCAACCAAACAGATGACAAGAGGAAGCCAAGGTGACAGCCAGCCAGTGATCGGTTCCGGTCCAGGCAAGGGGGCAGAAGAGGAGAGCAGAGCCGCCAGGCAACCAAACTCCAGCGGTCCCCAGTGAGGTTAGTCTATGGTCAAGGCGGGGAGGCAGGAGGGGAGGGGGCCAACGTGGAGGTAGACACAGTCCCGGACGACACGAGGAAGGCAGGTGGAGGGAGCAGATGGAGGGAGGAGAGACACCCGACAGCCAAGCCGGGAGGATCGATCCAGGCTCGCTCCAAACAGAAAGCCGGAGAGGAGAGCAGAGACGCCACAGTCAGGAGTCAGCGGTCAGCGGGGCAGCCGAGCAGCAGGAGGAGGGGAAAGCGTGACTTTGAGAATTTGGTTATGCCTTTTGGGTTGACCAATGCTCCTGCGGTATTCCAGCATTTTGTGTTGTCGTGTATTTGGATGACATACTAATTTATTCTCCAGACGTGGAGACTCATCAGGATCACGTTAGACAGGTGTTACAGATCCTAAGAGATAATAAATTGTACGCAAAATTAGAAAAGTGTGTTTTCGCTGTACATGAGGTGCAGTTCTTGGGCTACCTGCTGTCATCTTCAGGTTTTCGAATGGATCCAGAGAAAGTCCGTGCTGTATTGGACCTGGATGGACCCGAAAATCTGAAGGCTCTTATGCGGTTTTTGGGGTTCATCAACTATTGCCAAAAATGTATTCAGAACTATTCGACAGTGGTGAAACCCTTAACTGACATGACTAAGGCTCCATTCACACGTCCGTGTGTGTTTTGCGGATCCACAGATCAATGTGGTCCCCATTTTGCGGACCGCACATCGCCGACACTAATAGAATATGCCTATTCTTGTCCGCAATTGCGGACAAGAGCAGGATATGTTCTATTTTTTTCAGGAACGGAAATGCGGACCCGGAAGTGCGGGGCCGCATTTCCGGATCCGGGCCGCACATCGTGAGGCCCCATAGAAATTAATGGGTCCGCAATTCCGTTCCGCAAAATGCAGAACAGAATTGCGGACGTGTGAATGGGGCCTAAGAAAGGGATGGATGTCTCAGTGTGGTCTGATTCGGCATTGCGATGCGGCATTGGTTCTGGGACGGGGCTTAGGGGCTGGGCAGGGCTTAGTTTTTTTTTGTTTTGTTTTTTGATGTGGCACTTACCACATAGGACATTTTTTTGATATTTTAATAGTTAGGACTTTTCAGGCGTGGCGATATGTAATATGTTTATTTATTTATTGTTTATATATTTTATATGTAAAATTGGGAAAGGGGGTAATTTATACTTAATATTTTGGTGGTTTTTTTTACCTTTTTCATTTTTTTTACTTTTTATTTAATAACTATTTCCCCCCTTAGGGGCTATAACCTAGGATCTTTTCATCCCTTGTCCTATTCACCCTGATAGAGCTCTATCAGGGTGAATAGGACTTTACTGTCCCTGCTGCGCTGTGCATAATACACACAGCAGCAGGGTGATTGCCATGGCAGCCAGGGCTTCAGTAGCATCCTGGCTGCCATGGTAACCGATCGGAGACCCAGGATTACACTGCTGGGGCTCTGATCAGAAGCTGCCACTGCCACCAATGAGGAGGAGGGGAGAGGGGACCCTGTGGCCACTGCCACCAATGATTTTAATACAGATACAGGAGGCGGGTGCGGCAGAATCACATCGCCGGCACCCGACCTCTGACAGGGAGCTGCAATCAGCGGCAGGTAACCCCTCAGGTGCCACACCCGCCTCCTGTATCTGTAAGAGGACCTTTCATGGGTCCATACTTTATTAACTAGGTAGCAGGACATGTAGAGTGGCGCCCAGGGATCTCCCTGCACTTACTATTATATCTAGGCGCCTCTACGTTCGCCCGCTGTGGCCCCCATTATCGTCTCCTGCACCCGAGCGCCCGCCGGAGCGGCGTCCATGAATAGTAGTAAGTGCAGGGAGATCCCTGGGCGCCGCTCTACATGTCCTGCTGCTTAGTCCGGACCCATGAAAGGTCCTCTGGTTAATTATCATTGGTGGCACAGTGGCTACAGTCCCTCCCCTTCTCCGTCCACTCTCTCCTCATTGGTGGCAGTGGCTGGCCGGCATCACAGTTGGAAGGAAGGAACGCTCTTCTTCCTTCCCTCTGTACGGCAGCGCGCTGTGTGTGATGTGCGCGTCGGGCGCGCATGTGCCTGGTGTCTCCGCTCCTCTGTATTGCTGGTTCTCGGCAAACAACCTTCCAGGGCCCGGTCCTGGGCCACGGCCCAGCATTTGGGGACCGTCAAGGCAGATGTAATTGTCACGTAGTTTTCCTGGAGGTAGTGATTTTGAACATCCGAGTCCGATACTGTCAGAGGGGGTGGTGATATCCGCTCTATACCCTGACCTAGAGGTGAAGGTGTTAGAGGCTCAGGGAGACGCACCGGAGTCTTGCCCCTCTGGGAAATTGTTTGTTCCATCAGAATTGCGTCATAAGTAGGGTTGAGCGAACCGTTTGGGTTCGGTGTTCGGGTGATTTTATTATTTTCCACTATAACATGGTTATAACGGAAAATAATAGCATTTTTAAGACAGAATGCTAAATAAAATGGCCATTGAGGGGTTAAAATTAATTTAAAAAAACTCACCTCATCCACTTGATCGCGGTATCCTCTTCTTTCTTCTTTCTGCAGTACTTGCGATGCCGTCACTACGCTCACCACGCGGTAACGTCATCGCAGGTCCTGCTGAATGAAGATAGAAGGACCACATGGTGATGGCATCGCAGATCCTTTTACAGGTCCTGCAGAAATAAGAAACAAGAGGATACCGGCTGCGCGATCAAGTGGATGAGTTTTTTTTTATTATTTTTAACCTGTCAATGGCCATTCTATTTAGCATTCTGTCTTAAGAATGCTATTATTTTCCGTTATAACGGAAAATAATAAAGTAAAGTTCGGGTACCCATTGACTTTAATGGGGTCCGGGTTCGGGGTCAAGTTCGGGACCCGAATCCGAACTGTGACCTGAAGTTCGGCCAAACTCGAACTTCCACAGGTTTGCTCATTCCTAGTCATAAGGTGTTTGAGGAACATCACTGTACGTTTCTTATGGGACACCCTCGGAGTAGATCCACTGCCGACCTCATCTCTCGTAGATTCTGGTGGCCGGGGTTGCGTAAGTGTGTTGAGGACTATGTGTCGGACTGTAGTATCTGTGCTCGTGCTAAGGTGACACATACTCTACCTTCTGGATCTCTACTTTTGTTGTCTATACCGTCCAGACCATGGACTCACTTGTCTATGGATTTTATTACTGCTCTGCCTAATTCGTCTGGAAAGACAGTTATTCTGGTTGTAGTTGATCGTTTTAGTAAAATGGTGCACTTTATAGCATTGCCTGGCCTACCTAATACTAAAACACTTGCGCAAGTGTTTGTTGACAACATTGTGAAACTTGATGGTATTCTCTCTGACGTGGTCTCGGATCGTGGGACTCAGTTTGTGTCCAGATTCTGGAAGGCGTTCTGTACACGGCTGGGGGTTACAACTGTCTTTTTCTTCTGCTTTTCATCCTCAGTCGAATGGACAGACAAAGCGCACTAATCATAGTCTGGAGACTTACTCAAGATGTCTTGTCTCTGAGAATCAGAAGGAATGGTCCTCGTTTTTGTCTTTAGCAGAGTTTGCCATAAACAATCGTAAACAGGAGTCCACTGGTAAATCAGCATTTTTTAAGGCATATGGGTTTCAACCAAATATATGTGGGGATAGGACGCTAAAACGAAATAACAAAATCTTTATTATATTGTCTCAATAAAATATAGGGGTGTCTACCCAAACTGCACAAAGCAGCAACTTGAACCGTCACTGATTTATGGGACCACCTTCATAGTAACCACATAGATGGAGGTGGGACCATATCGGGGTAAATGAAGGGTGGATCCCACAAACTAAAACCCACCAACACTTAGGGGGGCCAAGACACCACAGGGTCCTAGGTGTGTGACCTGGGTGAGGTACTATATAGCTGGATATCTGGTACCAGGTGTGACTCCAGGTATCACTCCTAACAGTGAATGTCAGCGCGCAGACATCCACTGCATTAACATAGTACAGGTGCAGGACTGTGGCAGGGTAAAACCCTTGACTCCGTCTGATATGACTGGAGCACCGATTACCCTGACACTGTCCTCAGTGGTAAGTGCTCTACGCGTTTCCATGCACTAAACATGCATTTCATCAGGAGCAACGTGCACCACAAATAATAAAGCCCAAAACCTCTGACATAGATGTTTGACTGAGGCTATGAACAAAAGGCAGAGGTAGGGTGATCACTAGTGTTGAGCGCGAATATTCGAAAAGCGAATTTTTTTAACGAATATCGCAATTTCGAGATTTCGCGAATATTTCGAATATAGTGCTATATATTCGTAAAAACGAATATTCGTTTTTTTTTTTTAACAAAATTACAGTACACATATAATTGATTGTTTCCCAAAGGTCCAAAAGCTCAGAACTTAGTCACATTGCCGAGAAAGTGATAAAGTTGCGAATCTTCGTAAGGCGATTATATTAGCGCATAGGCGAATATCTGCACTTGTCCCCAGAACAGAAAGGCAAAGGCCTGTGCATTCATATAGTATAGCACCATATTCGCGAATATTTCGAACTTCGAAAATTTCGACTTACGAATATTCGTATTTTTTATTTTAGTTTCCACAGTACAGATTACATTCATCTGTACTCTGTCAACTACTTTCATCACCCCCCAGTGTATCTCGATTGTTTCCCAAAGGTCCAAAAGCTCAGAACTTAGTCACATTGCCGAGAAAGTGATTGAGGCGCGAATATTCGTAATGCGTAATTTTATTAGCGCACATGCGAATATCGGCTCTTCGTGAGGACATTAATCCCTCCCTCATTTTAGATTGTGGGCCAATGAGAAGGAGTCCAACAGGTTAGCAACATCCCTAGCAACCAATCATAAAGTTGCCCACCCCATTACTATATAAGATTTTGTCACGGCATCCATTTTGTGCAGTTTCATGTGGTGGTGATTGAGAGAGGAGCTTGGAACTGTGCAGTGCTTTGCTTTTTTAAAAGCAAATTACAAATCGAATTGTTTAATCTGATAGTGTTAGATAGGGTAGGTTAGTGTAGCTGATAGGTTAAAGATTAGGGTATAGAGTTAGGAGAAAAATAATAATTTATTTAGGTTAGTGAATAGATTAGTGTAGCTGTTAGTTTCTAGTGCAGGGTGCAGTGTAGGGCCTAGTTAGGAGAAATATAATAATTTAGGTTAGTGAATAGTTAGCTGATAGTTTCTAGTGCAGAGTGCAGTGTAGGGCCTAGTTAGGAGAAATATAATAATTTAGGTTAGTGAATATATTAGTTAGGTGATAGTTTCTAGTGAAGGGTGTAGGTTAGTTATAGTGTAGGCTTTAGTTTTCCTTTATTACTGTTTAGTTTGTGTCGTGTCAGTGTCTACGTCCTTTAGTGTAGTTTATTAGTTTTCCTTTATTACTGTTTAGTTTGTGTCGTGTCAGTGTCTACGTCCTTTAGTGTAGTTTATTAGTTTTCCTTTATTACTGTTTAGTTTGTGTCGTGTCAGTGTCTACGTCCTTTGTTAGTTAAAAAAAAAAAAAGACCAAAAAAAATTTATTCGTTTTAGTGTTTTTCTTTTACTTGTTATTCGGTGTATTGTCCGCGTTGTTTTCTTTATTGTACGACAGTCCCCATCCCAATAAACTTATTCCCAAAATCAAATTATATTATTTAATTTTTCTATAAATTAAAAAAATAAAAATAATGAGGTCTTCACGAACAAGCAGCAGGGGTAGGAGAGTAGTTGGTCCCAGTGCTGGACAGCTGCCAGCACGGGGCCGCTCCTCTACCCACCGAGGTGCGGACGCAGGTGTCAGGGGCGTCCGCCTTATTCGTGAATATTTTGGGACTGGCAGCAGGAGAATTACCTCACAGGATGCCGAGGAAGTTATGTCTCTCGTGGCACAAGGCAGTGCCACAGAGTCCTCTGCCCCGGCTCCGAGCAGCAGCTGCACTTCGTCTCCTGCAGGACCAACCCCCAGCCCCCAAGAATCGTCTCTGCTCCTGTTTGACAGCGACAGTGAAAGGGACATCTTGGGGGAGGTAATGCAGGAGGCTGATTTGCAGTTCAGTCCTGAGGGTCAGGACCTTATGGAAGGGATGGAGGAGGAGATGGAGGGGGTACCACCTGTATGTACCCCAGTGACATCCCTTCCAACAGGTGCGGGCGGTTTCAGCCAGCAAAACCCCACACCTAATCAGACCCAGGTGTCAGCGAGGGGACAGAGGAGCCAGATCAGGGGCCCCACGTCTGCTGTTCGCCTCAGTCCACCACTGGTTGGCCCGGTGTCTGACATATCGGGGGACGAAGAGGAGGGTGATCGAGAATGGGTGCCACCTCCCTTGTCAGGCATCAGCAGCAATGATGAGGAGGAAGGTAGGCACCAGAGGCAAATGGTGCGACAGGTTGCCAGTGAGCCCAGAGTCAGGGGCTCCACTGGTAATGGCAGTAGGAGGAGGCAGCAGCAGCCACCTCCACCTGTCCGCACCGAGCCCGAGCAGGCGCAAGTCAGCACCGCCCCATCTGACAGGAGGGTGGTGCGTAAGTCGCCTGTTTGGGCTTATTTCACCCTGGCACCAGATGATGCCACAATTGGCATTTGTAATCTGTGCCATGCCAGGGTGAGGAGAGGGAGGTCTGCGGCTCGGCTGGGTACCACTGCCCTAACCCAGCACCTGAGAGTCAACCACTGGCGGGAGTGGGAACAGATGCGGGGTGGTCACAGCAGTGGCGCCACCAGCAGTGCGCAGGGGACAGCAGCTCCTGCCACTGTTCTGCAGCCACCCCAACCACTTCCAACAAGGCGTTCCCACTCCCCCGCTCCCTCTCCTAGAGGTACTGGCATCCAGACCTCTGCCTCCACCGCACCCTCCTCTATGCCCTCCACTGCCGTCCAGCGCCAGCCCACGGTTGCTGACCTTTTTGAACGCACCGCGCCCTATGCCCCCGGGGACCGACGCGTGCGTTCACTCAATGGGCTCCTGGCAAGGGTTATCGCCCAACATCTGCTGCCCTTCAATCTTGTGGACAGCAATCCATTCCGGCAGATGTTGGAGCAGGCACAACCCAGATGGCGTGTCCCCAGCCGCCATTTCTTTGCCAGGACTGGCGTCCCTGCCCTACACCAGCACATTGTGCAGAATGTATCCCTGTCGCTGGATCATGCTGTCAGTGACAGGGTGCATCTGACAATGGATGCTTGGACCAGCAGGCATGGGCAGGGACGCTATATCAGTTTTACTGCCCATTGGGTTTCCCTCCGAGGCGCCGGGGAGGGAACGGCGGCATCAGACTTTGTGGTGCCGCCCCGGGGTGTCCAGGGGAGAACTGCTGCTCTCCCCTCACAAGCCACTGTCTCCACTGCTGCTGAGCCCCCCAGCAAGCGTCCCCGAAGCTACGCAAGTGTGGTGCACGTCCGCTGCCAGGCCGTGCTCCAGCTTGTGAGCTTAGGGGAACGGAGACACACTGGACCTGATGTTCTGGCCGCACTACAGGCTCAGGTCCAGAAGTGGCTGACACCCCGAAGGCTCCAGGCAGGTATGGTTGTCTGTGACAACGGCAGCAACCTCCTCGCCGCCCTCCATGCTGGCAGTCTTACCCACGTACCCTGCATGGCACATGTCCTCAACCTAGTTGTGCAGAAGTTCCTCAGAACATACGAAGGGTTGAGTGACATTGTGCTAAGGGTACGGAGGATTGCCAGCCACTTTAGACGCTCCCCAACTGCTGCCGCGTCCCTGTCCAGACTGCAGCGGGACAACAGCCTGCCACCTCACAGGCTGATTGTCGACAGCGTGACGCGGTGGAACTCCACCCTCCACATGCTGGAGAGGTTGTGGGAGCAGCGAAGGGCGGTGAGGGAATACCTGCTGGACCAAGGCACTCCAGGGCCAACCAACCCACTCCCCTACATCACCAATGCGGAGTGGGGGCAGATACAGCAGGTCTGCCACGTGTTGGCCCCATTTGAGCAGGCGACCAAGATGGTCAGCGGGGAGCATGTCGGCCTCAATGACGTGCTCCCCATAGTGTTCCTGCTGGACAGGACACTAGATCGCCTGCTCGAGGCTGGGGAGAGTGCCTTGGTGGAGCAAGAGGAGGCAATGCTTCACCAGGACGAGGAGGAGGAGGAGGACAATGATGATGTGGAAGTCCAGGAGTCTGGGCCTGGTCAGGAGGGAGAGACGGTGTTGGGGGCACCGTTAGTCCGGGGGTGGGGCAGCTCCGACCGGGAGCATCAGCAACAGCAGCAGGAGGACCAAGAGGTCATGGTCCTGGGCATCCATGAAGAGTCACAGCGGGCTGTCCTCTTCCCTATGGCTGCCCACATGCTGCGATGCCTCCGGAGGGACCCCCGGATCAAGAGAATCAAGGAGAGGGAAGATTATTGGTTGGCCACCCTTTTAGACCCTCGCTGCAAGGGGAAACTGGAGCAGTTCATTCCAGCCTGCCGTAGACAGGCCCGGATGGATCAACTGCGGGCCTGTCTGATCAAGCGGCTGGAGCAGGCCAACCCTCGGCCTCACGCTCCAGTTCTCCCCGCCCATCTCACCCAGCAGGTGGCTGGCCCCAGCAGCACCAGCCGAGCAGGTGACCTTATGGGTGAGATGCGGTCGTTCTACCAGTCTGCGCGACCCAGTAGCAGCAGCAGCAGCAGCAGTCACCACCAGCGGCTGGCCCGCATGGTGGCAGACTACATGGGGTCCGTTGGTGCTTCCGACAGCATGAGCACCGACGACCCCATGGAGTACTGGGTTGCCAGGCTGGACACCTGCCGCGAGCTCGCTCAGTATGCGCTGGAGTTACTATCTTGCCCCCCCTCCAGCGTACTGTCTGAGCGGACATTTAGCGCGGCAGGTGGGGTGGTCACGGACAAGCGGACCCGTCTGTCCACAGAGTCAGTGGACAGACTTACATTCATTAAAATGAACGAGTCCTGGATCGGCAGTGACTTCTTGTCCCCCGCTGTCGGTTCAGGCCGTTGAAGGGTCCCTTGTCCATCCCTCTCCTTGTCTCTCCCTCCAAAACTTTGTTTTTTTTAAATGATATATTGATATATTATTAGATTAATTAATTTTCATTATGTAATTTGACTTAAATTGATTGTTACCAATCCAAAAACTAAATTAAATAGACACGCCGCATGCATCGGTAGTCAACAATTTATTCTTTAAAGCATATTGAGTCAGTATCAGAACACTGCGGCTACACAGCCAGCCTAACCGTGTGATGATTCCTACACGCCAGATGTCTTATTTCATTTATGGGCTTACCATGGCCTGTTGATTTCCCATTAAGCAGTACACATTGCTGCTGCCAACTTTGAACCTGCTGCTGACTGACATGTCATATTTCATTTATGGGCTTACCACATGGCCTGTTGATTTCACATTCCGCAGTACACATTGCTGCTGCCAACTTTGAACCTGCTGCTGACTGACATGTCATATTTCATTTATGGGCTTACCATGGCCTGTTGATTTCCCATTCCGCAGTACACATTGCTGCTGCCAACTTTGAACGTGATGCTGTCTAAAATGTCTTATTTCATTTATGGGCTTACCATGGCCTGTTGATTCCACATTCCGCAGTACACATTGCTGCTGCCAACTTTGAACCTGCTGCTGACTGACATGTCATATTTCATTTATGGGCTTACCACATGGCCTGTTGATTTCCTATTCCGCAGTACACATTGCTGCTGACAACTTTGAACCTGCTGCTGACTGACATGTCATATTTCATTTATGGGCTTACCATGGCCTGTTCATTTCCCATTCCGCAGTACACATTGCTGCTGCCAACTTTGAACGTGATGCTGACTGACATGTCATATTTCATTTATGGGCTTACCACATGGCCTGTTGATTTCACATTCCGCAGTACACATTGCTGCTGCCAACTTTGAACCTGCTGCTGACTGACATGTCATATTTCATTTATGGGCTTACCATGGCCTGTTCATTTCCCATTCCGCAGTACACATTGCTGCTGCCAACTTTGAACGTGATGCTGTCTAAAATGTCTTATTTCATTTATGGGCTTACCATGGCCTGTTGATTTCCCATTAAGCAGTACACATTGCTGCTGCCAACTTTGAACCTGCTGCTGACTGACATGTCATATTTCATTTATGGGCTTACCATGGCCTGTTGATTTCCTATTCCGCAGTACACATTGCTGCTGACAACTTTGAACGTGATGCTGTCTAAAATGTCTTATTTCATTTATGGTCTTACCATGGCCTGTTGATTTCCCATTAAGCAGTACACATTGCTGCTGCCAACTTTGAACCTGCTGCTGACTGACATGTCATATTTCATTTATGGGCTTACCATGGCCTGTTCATTTCCCATTCCGCAGTACACATTGCTGCTGCCAACTTTGAACGTGATGCTGTCTAAAATGTCTTATTTCATTTATGGGCTTACCATGGCCTGTTGATTCCACATTCCGCAGTACACATTGCTGCTGCCAACTTTGAACCTGCTGCTGACTGACATGTCATATTTCATTTATGGGCTTACCATGGCCTGTTCATTTCCCATTCCGCAGTACACATTGCTGCTGCCAACTTTGAACGTGATGCTGTCTAAAATGTCTTATTTCATTTATGGGCTTACCATGGCCTGTTGATTTCCCATTAAGCAGTACACATTGCTGCTGCCAACTTTGAACCTGCTGCTGACTGACATGTCATATTTCATTTATGGGCTTACCATGGCCTGTTGATTTCCTATTCCGCAGTACACATTGCTGCTGCCAACTTTGAACGTGATGCTGTCTAAAATGTCTTATTTCATTTATGGGCTTACCATGGCCTGTTGATTCCACATTCCGCAGTACACATTGCTGCTGCCAACTTTGAACCTGCTGCTGACTGACATGTCATATTTCATTTATGGGCTTACCATGGCCTGTTCATTTCCCATTCCGCAGTACACATTGCTGCTGCCAACTTTGAACGTGATGCTGACTGACATGTCATATTTCATTTATGGGCTTACCACATGGCCTGTTGATTCCACATTCCGCAGTACACATTGCTGCTGCCAACTTTGAACCTGCTGCTGACTGACATGTCATATTTCATTTATGGGCTTACCATGGCCTGTTCATTTCCCATTCCGCAGTACACATTGCTGCTGCCAACTTTGAACGTGATGCTGACTGACATGTCATATTTCATTTATGGGCTTACCACATGGCCTGTTGATTTCACATTCCGCAGTACACATTGCTGCTGCCAACTTTGAACCTGCTGCTGACTGACATGTCATATTTCATTTATGGGCTTACCATGGCCTGTTCATTTCCCATTCCGCAGTACACATTGCTGCTGCCAACTTTGAACGTGATGCTGACTGACATGTCATATTTCATTTATGGTCTTACCATGGCCTGTTGATTTCCCATTAAGCAGTACACATTGCTGCTGCCAACTTTGAACCTGCTGCTGACTGACATGTCATATTTCATTTATGGGCTTACCATGGC
Source organism: Bufo bufo (assembly GCF_905171765.1). Lineage (NCBI taxonomy): Eukaryota > Metazoa > Chordata > Amphibia > Anura > Bufonidae > Bufo > Bufo bufo. Next base: position 531,143,632 of record NC_053393.1, on the reverse strand, counting down.
CTGTTGATTTCCCATTCCTCAGTACACATTGCTGCTGCCAACTTTGAACGTGATGCTGTCTGTCCTGATAAGTTATTCAGAGCTATGTTTAGGCCTTTTACTAGACATTTTCCATCTTCCATCCTGTTGATGCTGCTATTGAATTTGCTGATCAGGCTGATTTTGGTTTAGTCATTACACTACATCATTATATTTAAATGTTGATTATGCATTTCCTACTGAGTTGTGCCAAGTTATGTTTAGACCTTATGCTCAACCATTTCAAACTTCCATCTTGTTGATGCTGCATCTGTCTATCCTGAACATGTAGTTATAATTACTCTTTATTCTTCAATTTTATCATTAAATTATGATGCTGCCTATCCTGCAGGATTAGGCGAAAATAATGTAGACCTTTTACTAGCCTACTACCAATTAAGCATATTAGGTGATGTGCATCTCTGTAATGAGAAGGGGTGTGGTCTAATGACATCAACACCCTATATCAGGTGTGCATAATTATTAGGCAATATCCTTTCGTTTGGCAAAATTGGTCAAAAGAAGGACTTGACAGGCTCAGAAAAGTCAAAAATTGTGAGATATCTTGCAGAGGGATGCAGCACTCTTAAAATTGCAAAGCTTCTGAAGCGTGATCATCGAACAATCAAGCGTTTCATTCAAAATAGTCAACAGGGTTGCAAGAAGCGTGTGGAAAAACCAAGGCGAAAAATAACTGCCCATGAACTGAGAAAAGTCAAGCGTGCAGCTGCCAAGATGCCACTTGCCACCAGTTTGGCCATATTTCAGAGCTGCAACATCATTGGAGTGCCCAAAAGCACAAGGTGTGCAATACTCAGAGACATGGCCAAGGTAAGAAAGGCTGAAAGACGACCACCACTGAACAAGACACACAAGCTGCAACGTCAAGAGTGGGCCAAGAAATATCTCAAGACTGATTTTTTGAAGGTTTTATGGACTGATGAAATGAGAGTGAGTCTTGATGGGCCAGATGGATGGGCCCGTGGCTGGATTGGTAAAGGGCAGAGAGCTCCAGTCCGACTCAGACGCCAGCAAGGTGGAGGTAGAGTACTGGTTTGGGCTGGTATCATCAAAGATGAGCTTGTGGGGCCTTTTCGGGTTGAGGATGGAGTCAAGCTCAACTCCCAGTCCTACTGCCAGTTTCTGGAAGACACCTTCTTCAAGCAGTGGTACAGGAAGAAGTCTGCATCCTTCAAGAAAAACATGATTTTCATGCAGGACAATGCTCCATCACACGCGTCCAAGTACTCCACAGTGTGGCTGGCAAGAAAGGGTATAAAAGAAGAAAATCTAATGACATGGCCTCCTTGTTCCCCTGATCTGAACCCTATTGAGAACCTGTGGTCCATCATCAAATGTGAGATTTACAAGGAGGGAAAACAGTACACCTCTCTGAACAGTGCCTGGGAGGCTGTGGTTGCTGCTGCACGCAATGTTGATGGTGAACAGATCAAAACACTGACAGAATCCATGGATGGCAGGCTTTTGAGTGTCCTTTCAAAGAAAGGTGGCTATATTGGTCACTGATTTGTTTTTGTTTTGTTTTTGAATGTCAGAAATGTATATTTGTGAATGTTGAGATGTTATATTGGTTTCACTGGTAAAAATAAATAATTGAAATGGGTATATATTTGTTTTTTGGTAAGTTGCCTAATAATTATGCACAGTAATAGTCACCTGCACACACAGATATCCCCCTAAAATAGCTAAAACTAAAAACAAACTAAAAACTACTTCCAAAAATATTCAGCTTTTGATATTAATGAGTTTTTTGGGTTCATTGAGAACATGGTTGTTGTTCAATAATAAAATTAATCCTCCAAAATACAACTTGCCTAATAATTCTGCACTCCCTGTACAGTCATGATACATAGTGCGTCAGGTAATTATCGGGGACATTACCACAACTTGGCATCTGAGGTACTATATATTTACGTTCTACTATTCAAACACCCAACGCAGTGGGGTCCTCCGACACAGAATGCAAATGCCTAGATTGTAAGGAATGAAGTGAAGAGCTCCACTCTCCCCACACTTTCTGAAATTTACTTGGGCACTTTCTATGAATATATACCACTTCCTCCATACTCATTGCATGATTCATCAAGGTCTTCCATTGGCCTACCGTGGGAAGTCTTTCCGCCATCCACCTCAGCGCCACCGCCTTCCTAGCTAAGAAAAGAGCCTCCCCCAAGAATATTCTCTGATGATGTGTCCACTGTTCCTCCTCTAATATCCCCAGGATACATATTTTAGGGCTGAATTCTATCGAAACAGGCAACATTGTGGAGAGAATTTCTACAATTTTACCCCAAAAAGCTTGTAGGTATCTGCATGCCAAAAATCAAATACCAGAAATCAGCACTCTCCTCTTGACATCTATGACACCTGCTGCTGTGCATTATCCCCATTTTATACAATCTAAGAGGTGACTAATAGCTCCTATGCAATATGAACAATTGTGTCAGTTTATTATTTACCGATGGGGAGACCTTAGTAGGTACCAACATAGCCTCCTCCCAGTCTTCAGCCTCAAGATTTGGAATATTAGCCTTCAATTTCGCTTCTACCTCCAATGGTTGAAGAATCATGCGATCGCCCAGTAAATGTGTATACAGTATTGAAATAATGCCCTTAGGTCCCTGTCATCTCAGCACCCCTATCAAAGGATATTTAGAAATACTTCGATTCGTCCACCTGAATTGAGCATTCAGGGCGTGCCGTAATTGAAGGTATCTATAAAAGAAAGAATGGGGAAGCTTTTTATCAATTTTATCAGAACCTATACAATCTTCCTCAACCCAGTCAATGTAGTCAGATCTTGAATTCTGCCATGAGCTCCTATTTGGATAAGTCAGGTTTACCGAAATAACCGAGTGAGGCCATTGAGAGTTTGAACAGTCCGTTTACAGCTGATGAGATTGGGGAGGCCCTGAAATCAATGCAACCTAGTAAGGCCCCAGGCCCAGATGGCCTACCAGCCTCATATTATAAGAGATTCCTTCACCTCCTGCATTCTCCCCTTACCAATGCCTTTAATAAATTAAGCTCAGGAGTGCCTCTCCCTAAAGACATGTCTCATGCACACATTACTGTTATCCATAAGGAGGGCAAGGACCCGACTGCTTGCGCCAGTTACCGGCCTATTTCTCTACTTAATGTGGACATTAAGCTCTTCTCAAAAGTTTTAGCCACCCGCCTGACCCCATACCTGACGGACCTTATTCACCTAGATCAGGTGGCTTTCATTCCCTCAAGGGAGGCGAGAGACAACACCACAAAGGTCTTGAACCTGGTACATCTAGCCAAAATTCAACGGTCCAATCTATGTCTCCTGTCCACAGATGCCGAAAAGGCTTTTGACAGGGTAGGTTGGCCTTGGCTATTTGCAGTATTAAACCATGTGGGTGTGGAGGGTTCCTTATTGACGTGGATCCGCTCCTTATACTCCTCTCCCTCGGCAGCCGCAAAGGTTAATGGTGTCCTCTCGCCTCCCTTTGAGATCAGGAATGGTACACGCCAGGCTTGCCCTTTATCTCCTTTAATTTTTATCCTTACCCTAGAACCACTCCTGAGGACTATAAGGAATAACCCGGACATTTCTGGTCTCATGGTAAAGGAAAAGGAGTTTAAGATAGCAGCCTATGCAGACGACTTGTTGTTCATGATAACCAATCCTCAAGTTGCCCTCCCTAACCTAATTGAGGAATTCAAAGTATTCCATAACTTGTCCAATCTTAAAATTAACTTCCAGAAATCGGAAGTGCTTAATGTCTCCATTCCACCGGCTCTAGAAGCCGAACTGGCGGGTTCCTTGCCTTTCCGTTGGGCGACAGGTGCCATTAAATATTCAGGCACAATGATTCCCAGGGATTTGCGTGAGCTTTTCTCCAGGAATTTTACTCCACTCTTGAATAGGATCAGAGATGACCTCAAGAGATGGTCCAAAGGCCTATATACGTGGTTTGGCAGGTGCGCCATTTTCAAAATGAACGTCCTCCCACGCTTAATGTATCTGTTTCAGACCCTTCCTATCCACATTCCGGCCAGTTTCATCTCTGTTGTACATCGGGATCTCTTTAGATTTCTGTGGGCAGGGAAAAATTCGAGACTATCTAGATCCTTATTACATGTGCCGAAGGAAAGGGGGGGCCTGGGGATCCCTGATCTAAGAAAGTATTATGCAGCCTCTGTTTCAACGTGTGGTAGATTGGTCCCGACACACTCAGTTCAAGCAATGGATCTCAATTGAGCAATTCACATTACGAACTCCTTTGGCCCTCCTTCCATGGACGGATAGGAAGGTCCCTAGTGACCTTTCCTCTCACCCTCTCATAGGTCCTACCTTAGCTCAATTACGTAAGTACCAACAGATATCTACAATCTCCCCTGCACCATCTCCAATGTTCCCTATCCTAGGACATCCGGACTTCCCAGCGGGTTGCTCAGGGGTCCGTTCGCACAGTGGAGGTTGAGTGGTAGGTGTAGGGCACCATTCTTCAGAACTTCTGGCAGATGGCTCACTTACTCTGAACTATTAGGTCTGACAGACCCCTGTCCTCTAGGTCCATGGAGATCAAGGCAGCTACATCATTTCCTTTCTTCTATTCCATCCACTCATGGATATGATAGGGCACTCACTTCTTTTGAAAAAATATGTATAGGTTCCGGCCTATATCGGGACTCTCTCTCAGAATTATACAAGGCATTGGTAACGCCGGGTTCGGACTATCTCCCACCTTACTCAGCAACATGGGCTCAGGACTTGCACAGGGATATTTCCTCCGACCAGTGGCTTAGAATTTTCCAGTTTACTCATAAATCATCCATTGCAAGTAAATATCAGGAGGACAGTTACAAATTACTATCGAGGTGGTATTATGTTCCTACCCGTCTCCGTTGGCTTCTCCTCTATGTTGGAGATGTGACGCCGGCGTCGCCTACCAAGGTTCCCTCCTGCATATTTTCTGGCAATGTGACAAAGTTAAACCCTTCTGGGAGGCTGTCCAGAAGGCCCTGGCCTCCATTTTTCCCTTTTCAATCCCTAACACACCAGAGTTTTTCTTACTCTTTCTTTCGGACTTGCCGTTGATATTACTTCAACGATCTTGTCTACGATATCTGGTTATAGCAGCTAGAGCTTGTGTCCCTGCGAGGTGGAAGTCTAGTTCGCCTCCCTCCGTGGGAATGTGGATTCAGAAGGTTAAAGAGATTCGGAGAATGGAGGAACTCACAGCATCTCTGAAAGGTGGTAACAGAGCTTTTGTTGCTATGTGGTCTCCTTGGTTCACCTTTCAGGACTCCGCGGAGTATCGGAATTTGCTGTCTTGAGAGTCTAGACCGGACACTATTGTACACTTCATTTCTCCCCCCCCCCCCCTGCTCCCTTAAATCCTTTCCCCCTCAATTCCTCCTTTTGTATCATTTTCTTGTGGCCCCCCTCCTCATACATGTCATTGTCTGTCGAATTTTCTTTTATTTTCATGCCATGGCTACATCTTCCATGGTCTTTTTTTTTTACTTTTGCATGGTTTTTGTTGATGAATCGAGGTGCCTTATTGTCACCATAGGCTGAATATCAAACACAGACTTATGTGTTGTAATTGTATGTGAATTGTTGGATTATGCTTCATGATATCAGTCGGCATGGAACCGACTATTATTTTCTAAAGTATGTGATTCAACATGCAATAATGCTGTTATTTTTGCAAAATAAGAAATAAAGAATAAAAAAAAAAAAAAGAAAGAATGGGGAATCTGGAATTTCTCCTGTAGTTGCTGCAAAGTCCGCAATACACCCTCATCATATAACTCAGCCAGTGTCAGCACCCCGTATCTTTCCCATGATTCGGCACCCTCCAAGGCCATCAGATGCGGCAACATGAGATTATCCCAAAGCGGAGTTGCATCTGGTAAGTCTACATACGAATTGAATTTGGCTGCTTTCCATACTTGGTTAGCCAATCTATGAGCAGGAAGTAACCTCCTGGGGACTAAACTCGGAGACTCCAGCACAGGCCATAGAGTAGAAAGATTAAGATATTCCCTGAACCAATATTCCGATCCTGGTAGTTCTCCCTGTCTAACCCATGCAGCCACATACTTCAACAGACCTGCCAGATAATATACAAAAAAATCAGGTAAAGCCATTCCCCCCCCTTGTCTTAAACCTCTGTAGTACTTTCTGTGAAAGCTTACTCCTAGCTTTGCCCCACACAAAAGCCGTAACCAGGGAATGCAGCCTATCAAAAAAGGCCTTTGGTACCGGGGCGCATGCGTGCAACCGGAGATACAGACCCTTGGGAAGCAAAATCATTTTTACTAAATTCAGTCTCCCATCACTGAAATCGGCAATGCCTTCCATGTTTTAAATTTATCAATGAATACGGATTCCATCGGTTCTATATTTCTCGCCACAGAGACGCAAGGGTCCTTTATGATCACAATACCAAGATATTTAAACTAGTCTACTACCGCTAAATTATGTATACACTTCGGCCATCCATGATCCCAAAGAGGCATAATATCTGATTTCGTCCAGTTTATGAGCAAGCCCGAGTATGTGCCAAATTTCTCTATTACCTCAATTGCACTGGGGAGGGTCTGCTCAGGCTCGTCCATAAACAGAAGGAGATCATCTGCGTACAGACCTATTTTCTCCTCTCTATCTCCCTTAGAAATCCCCTTGAAGGACCCATCCTGTCTGATCCGCAACGCTAAATGCTCAATTACCACCGCAAACAAGAGGGGGGAAAGGGGGCAGCCCTGTCTGGTGCCTCTATGCAAAGTAAATGAATCCAATAGGGTACCATTCACTAGTATATTTGCCTTAGGTCTATGTTACAGAATCTCTACCCACCGTATGAACCCCGGCCCAAACCCAAATTCCCTCAGGATCCGCAACAGGAAAGGCCACTCCACAGAGTCAAAGGCCTTGGCCGTGTCAAGTGACGCCAAAGCCCATTCACGACCCTCCGCTACTCCTACCTGAGCAATGACCTGGGCTCTCCTGATATTGTCAGAGGTGGTCCTCCCCGGCATGAACCCTGCCTGATCCTGATGAACTATGGACGTAATTACTTTATTTAAACGGGAAGCTAACAGCCTAGTCAGAATTTTGTAGTCTAAATTAAGCAATGAAATCGGCCTGTAAGAGCCACACGCCGTTGGATCCTTATCCGGCTTTAATATAACAACAATAGTTGCATCATACAAGGTCTCAGGTAGCTGATAGCCCCGATATGACGCAGAGTACAGCCTAAGGAGTTGGGGACTAAGAATTTCACTGTACCTGGAATAAACCTCAATCGGAATCCCATCCCGGCCCGGTGCCTTCCCAGTTGGTATATCATGAATGGCTAACTGGATTTCTTCCAGGCAGATTTTTCTATTTTAATGGTAGTTTCAGTAGTTATCCTTAATTGTTTGGCCCTTTGATTTGTAAGCCTTATACTGTTGCGTTACTATTTCACTGCTACTGTTTAGCCTAATGCAGCCAAGTAATGTGTCTGAAATATAGTAAATTATTCAAATTGAACTGTGGAATTTTTTTTTTCAAGATCATGCAAAGGAGAACCAGCATGGAGCACTTATTAGCCCTTGTAATATGACAAGTATTGAGTATTATTATTTTCATAAAATGGTGTTCATGTTTAATATTTGCGAATGTGCACTATTCATCGTATATTGTCAAGAATTTGATTGGAATATAGATAGAATAAAAACGTTTTTGTTTAATACATTCATGTGGTTTTACGCTTCATTCACCAAAATAATTTATTTTATTTTATTATAAAAATTTTAATTTTGCTTTAATTGGGTTGTTGGCGTCCATGTTGTGGTTCTTTCTTTAGCAAGGTGGGAACCGCATGTGGGCTTCCATTTTCAAAAGGTTTTGTGCACTTAACATTGTACAAGACTGATTGATAAACCTAATAAAAGTTTTTTGTTTTATTTATTATTTTAATACGGACTTAGGTTCTAACATGGTGTTGTCGGTTGTCCTGGAAAGGATGCCTGGCTTCCGTGTTGACCTCTCTACATGGTTGGGTGTTACTGGCGTTATACTCATCCGTGTGGTAATCCGGTTTTGTTAATGGAGCGTTATTGCCACATGTATATAGAGATATATACATTTATATGTAATCTTACTTCTTGACAATTATATAATGATTATTTTCACATGCAAGTGTAATATAATTCCAGAATGTAAACTTTCAAAATTAACTGCTGACAGTATAATAATCTTGAAGCCATGTCACCATTTTGTGAGTGATTCTACTCATTGCATCACATGTTGATGTCTTTATTGACGAAGCTATGCTCCGACATGTCCAGTTAAACAAACAGACACTATATCAGATTCATGATAGTTATTTCTTTGTTGACTCGTCAATTGTTTATTTTTATTTTTTTTCAGACACATTTGATCTTTACAATTATAAAAAATAATGGAACTAATATAACTTAAGACAATTTTACTATGCAATATTGTATTATTGAGGTTGATATTTGGATCACAGTATGGATAGTTGGATAATTTATTTTATAATAAGATACTTTTTTAAAAGTATCAATTTATTTTCTGTTAAAATTTGGTTGATACTCTATATATAATACATTTTGAATGTAGATTTGTATTTTGTAATCTAAAGCTTTGTTCAATAATACATTTGAAAGGTAATAGTGTGTTCACACAAAGGTTAATTAATGTGCGTTAAACAATAATTTTCTATTATAAATTACGTTGTTTTTTTAGATAAATGATTTATTGTACAATGTTATATTGGCCTTTTCAAGAACATTTAATAATAATGAACTGTTATAATTTTTTTGTTTTAAATATTTTATTTTTGTTGGACAACAGTGTATATATAAGCGATGAATACACATGCTATAGTTGGGTGTTCAATCTTTTTTTTTAATACTTTTATAATCGGTCTTCCACAGCCCCATCTGTTACAAAACTTTGTCTGCTGCAATATTATAACCTGACACTCTCTATTACTGCTTAGTTATGCCAAACTTTGTGTAGTAATTAGAATGCTACTTTAACTTACCAACTGCATGCTGATCTTGGCCTGATACTTCAGAGTACTATGTAGTCATTATACTCCACCGTTAGCAATGACTGCTTCTATTGTCCTGATCATTGAGAGTTATGTGTAGGCTGTATAATCCACTGTTAATATTTGCCTACTGCGGATTCTGATGCTGTCTGTTCTGATCACGGCGAGTTAGCATTCAGCCTTTTGAAAATCCACATTACCTGCTGCTGCCTGTCCTCCTGAGTTAGGATGAGATATGTTTATGTTTTATACTCGACTTTTAATATCTACCAGCTGCAGATGCTGTCTGTCATGATCATACAGAGTTATGTCAAGATAGTTGTTTGTCCTTTGGTAGCTATGTGAAGTCCTTATACAACACCGTCAGCTGTCCTGATAAAGTTGATTTTTCAATTTACTAATTAACCTAAAATGTTAACTTTACCTACTGCTGCTGTCCAGATGAAGCTGACTTGTATGCCTCAGAATATAACGTTAGCTCTACCTGTTGCTGCTGTCCTGATCAAGTTGATTTGTTATGTATATACCTCATGATACAACACTATAAATACCTGCTGCTGCTGTACATTTAAAGGTGACTTGTAGCCCTCCGAATACGTTAGCTCTACCTGCTGCTGCTGTCTTGATCAAGTTGATTTGTTATGTATATGCCTCATTATACAACACTACCTGTTGCTGCTGTCATGAAAATAATTATTTATGTGTAGGCCTTATACTACACTGTTAAGATGTACCTACTGCTGTTGTCTGTCCGAACCCTGCTGACTTTGAACGTGGACTAAAGGCTCCTTTACTGATAAGACTGCAGTTAAAATTATACAAAAACATAACCTTATAGAAAAATAAGTATGGAATCAATTATGTAGTGTACGGGGACTGTAATGCCCGTCACTACAAAAGTGTCACTTGGTGTGCTGTCGTCCCTCCTTATTTATGCGAAGTTGGTATATGTCAGTTTTATAAAATGTAATGTAATGCTATATATTTCCCTGTTACTGTGAAACTGCATGTACAGGCCTGCTAGGGGTGTCATTCCAGCTTCTAGTCATTAGAGGGAGCTAGAGAGCCCTAGTTTATATAAGGCCCAGTCAGGGAAGGGAAAGAGAGTCTAGAGTTGGAGTTGGAGTCTGTAGTCTAGTCTAACCAGAGATTAGACTATGTCAGAGACAAGTCCAGGCCTGAAGCCTGCAGACCAGGAGAGGGTATTGCAGTCCCTGTAACCGGGTTCCAAATCCAAGGAGAAGGTTCCCCTCCTGAATATATAGATATGCAGAAGCAGGAAGACCACTGTGCAGAAGTTTCTAGAACCTAAGGAAGCTGAGAGGGACAGAGGCAAAGTGCAGAGAAGTAAGAGGTATTCAAAATAACAGAGGAGGTACTCTCTAAAGCTACAACCAAGGATATAAAGCCAGAACTAGGTTATTGGGCCTTGGAGAAGATTTGCTATATTCCCGGATCAGTCAGAGATAGAGTGCAAGCTCCTGTACTGCAAGTCCTGTGTTTAACACTCTGTAATCACCTTGCTTAATCTGTATTGCCTTCATCAACCGTATTGAAAAATCGACTGTATGCTAAGGAACTGCGATTCCGTAAATGTCTCCATGAAACCTACCAAAGTTGGAGTTCTGTTTTAACCTCACGGTGTTCCTCATTTATTCCTGCTATCCGCAAACGGCGTGCCACCGTTTACTTGGCACTGGCGTCACGAACAATTTCTACCATCACCTGCCTATGCAGAGAGTCAGCCGTCTCAGGTTAGTGTTTATTGCAGTACTACACCCAGGAACACTATTACACACAACTTGAGTACGCTGCAATATAACTGAAGAAAACTTTTTTAATAAAAAAAAAAAAAAATTATAATAAGTTTAAGGGAAGTTTTGCAGTTCTTCCTGCAGGCCTGTAAGTTCCTTCAGGTCCTCTCCATATTGGTCATGGAATTCCTGAAGCATTTTCTGGGATTTCCGGATGTGGGCTCTGAATTCCATGACCGTTTTCTGATGCCTCTCTTTCATTTTTGCAATTTTTGTTGCAATTTTTTTGATTACTGTTATGAAACACAAAAAATAAATATATCAATTAACAATAAGAGTCATTTATTGAATTTTGTGTAGTATGTAGTTAAAGAGGACCTTTCACCGATTCTTACCCTATGAACTAACTATACAGACATGTAGAGCGGCACCCGGGGATCTCACTGCACTTACTATTATCCCCGGGCGCCGCTCCGTTATCTTGCTATGTCCTCCGGTATCTCCGTTCCCTAAGTTATGGTAGGCGGAGTCTGCCCTTGTTCTTCTGTAGCGCTGGCCAATCGTATTGCAGAGCTCACAGCCTGGGAGAAAATAACCTCCCAGGCTGTGAGCTCTGCGCTGCGATTGGCCAGCGCTAGAGCAGAACAAGGGCAGACTCCGCCTACCATAACTTAGGGACTGGTATCTCCGCCTACTATAACTTAGTGAGCAGAGATACCGGAGGACATAGCAGGAGAACGGAGCGGCGCCCGGGGATAATAGTAAGTGCAGTGAGATCCCCGGGCGCCGCTCTCCATGTCTGTATAGTTAGTTCATATTGTAATAATCGGTGAAAGGTCCTCTTTAAGTGCACATAATTTGAGTGTCATTTTTAAAGTATACCATAATAAATGTAGTTATATATTAGATTATTTAGTGACATTTTAGTATGTTTTAAATTAAATTTGTTGTGTTATATAATATTAGTTTATGTAGATTTTCTGTGGTGATTGGCGGCCATTTTGTGGCTTGCTTGTAAGCCAGCACAAGCTGCCACCAAGTACATTTAACCATCAATAGTGTGGTTATTTTTTGCTATATCCTACATCAGGGTAAAGCTGTCACCAAGTGCATTTAACCATCAATAGTGTGGTTATTTTTTGGCCATATACTACATCAGGGGCAAGTTGAGCCTGTCACCCAGCGCTTTAAAAAATAGGCCTCACATTTATATTAATCAAAATCTGTACTACTTTAGCTGGTCAAGTTATTTTTATTGACCGTAAAAGCACAGTTTTTGTTCTGGGTTGAAAAACAATTCCCAAATTTGCAATTATCAAAATTAGTGGTTTCTGCTGTATCAGGCCTACTTTAAATATATCCCTAAAAGGGTATATTAGATTCAAGGTGCTGATAGGGTCATTCTGAAAAACTTAAGGGTATACCTGTCACACAGCGCCTAAAAACTATATTCTGCTAAATATGTCATTACTGCTGTGCCTGTATTAGTGTAATACGGTACCTAAATAGATAGCCAGATAGTGTTAGGTGTCTGTAAAAAAAGGCCTGAATTTGAATTCAATACATTGGCCCGAATAATATTTTTCTTATTGTGGTGAACGGTAACAATGAGGAAAACATCTAGTAAGGGACGCGGACGTGGACATGGTCGTGGTGGTGTTAGTGGACCCTCTGGTGCTGGGAGAGGACGTGGCCGTTCTGCCACAGCCACACGTCCTAGTGTACCAACTACCTCAGGTCCCAGTAGCCAGCAGAATTTACAGGGATATTTGGTGGGGCCCAATGCCGTTCTAAGGATGGTAAGGCCTGAGCAGGTACAGGCATTAGTCAATTGGGTGGCCGACAGTGGATCCAGCACGTTCACATTATCTCCCACCCAGTCTTCTGCAGAAAGCGCACAGATGGCGCATGAAAACCAAGCCCATCAGTCTGTCACATCACCCCATGCATATCAGCCTGCTGTGCGACCAAAGTTAAGGGTTTTGTGCACAACTGTTTGTAAATATACATATTCTGTGTAATAGGTTTAAGATTTTTTTAAGATTTAAACACTACAATGTTTTCAAATAAAATAGTTTGTAATTTATAATTTGTTCAAATTATTTTGATTTTTTTAACATTTTAATAGATTAGCGTTGGACCATTAAATCGTTAACAGACTTTATAGAATAAATTTTGATTAAATAGAGGGTGTGTGGTTTCTGAAATGGGGTTATTTATTTGTCGCTGACACTATGTAGGCGACAAAAAGTGACTGCATAACCAAACTGTTATTGAATTATATTTCAGTTAATAAATTATCTAAACATGATATATGCATATGGCGATTGTAAACTTATACATTTATTTAATCTCTATTAATCTATATTGTAGCATCAAGTGATATTTTTATTTTGATTATATAATTTTATTTCTAATATTTTTTTAGATTAGTTACTTTTTGAACAAAGATGCCATTAAAATTTGGACTAAATTTTACCACTGTCATGAAGTAAAATGTGTAATGATAAGATAGAACTATGCCCGTGAAAAGTAAACTCTTTTTAAAGTTATTAGCACAAAAATAGATACCTTTTAATATTTAAGAAAATTTTTTAATTAGCGTTAAAGTAAAAATGGGCATGGGGTACTGAGGGTTAATGTTTCTAAATATGTGATGTATACATAATTACAATGATGTGTGCACATATTTACCCTCCTGGTGCGGGGTGGTGACCAACGCCTGGTCGTCTTCCTCAGGAGCTGGGGTGGGTTCGGCAGATGCCACCTCCACAACATTCCCCACATCAGGTGGGTTGGTGGCACCACCTCTAAAACTGTGGGAGGGGCCAGCCTGCTCATCCTCCTCCTCCTCCTCCCCTGCGGAGACCTCCACCAGATGTAAATCCGCCGTGGTTACACGGCGGCGGGCCTTTGGAACTGGAAGACCTGTAATCACACAACATTTGGATTTAGGCTCAATTTAAACGTCCGTAATGTGTTTTTCTTATCCACCCACACAAAAAAAAAAAAAAAGAAAACCGGCAATGTGCGTGACGCATTTTGAAGACCGCACGTCAATGGCAATAATATAATATGACTATTCTTGGCCTCAATTTAGGACAATAATACAAGGATTATTAATATATATCATCCAAAATACAGGAAAAAGTATTTGTTAAAAGGTGTAAATATTATATTTAATGTTCACGTTATAAGATCGGATTGTATTGCGATTGTGGGTGGGTCTGATCAATCGCACATTGGCCAGTTGAGCTGATATGTACCTGTCTAGTGAAGTGACGGTACGGTATGGGGTGTACAGCTGGTTCGCCTCCCCGTGGTGCACCCTGGGTAACGCTAAATGAACCAGCAAATAATGGCAGGAAGAACTTTTTAGTTTTTCTCCAGACCAATAAGACATAAACTCGAATAAATAGACTATGTGTTTGTATGTGGTATACAGTGTGTGGTAGGAAAATGTATATGCAATGTGCATGTGCTTGATATTTCTTTGCTGCCCATACATACATACATACTTGCTAAATAAAAAGTGCTGTGATGGCAAAACATTACTTATTACAACAATGATGAATATCTAATCAGACATCATAAAAGATGAAGTTATATTTAGTGCAAAAATATATTCGTTCATTTTTTTTAAAGAACTGAAATGTGGACCCAGAAGTGCGGGTCCGCTTTTCTGGAGACGGGACGCACATCGTGCGGCACCCTTAGAGATGAATGGGTCCTCAAGTCAGTTCAGAAAAATAAATTATGAAATTGAGCACTTGTGAATGGGCCCTTAGAGAAACAACTCAGAACTAATAAGAAATGCTAAGTAAGGCTATTTTCACAATAGCAGCAGAGAGCTCTGGAACCTCGGATCCGTCCTGCCGCTAGTTTACGTGTGGCTCAGGAATACCGCTCCGGACCCATTGACTGTAGTGGGAACGGGGCGTCATACCAAGGATACAACGATAAACCATGCTGAGAGGTGCACAGAATAAAACTAGAACATGTCGGCATGGTTTGCAGATGTTCATGCCCAGGAATAACGCCACAATCCCTTGAAAGTCAATGGTGATGGAGCTGTAGTATGGGGCCACACGTACACTAGCGGCAGGACGGATCCGACAAGCTGTTCACATGAGGGAACAGCCTGGCGACGTCCATGCCGCTATTGTGAAACTAACCTAAGTGGGGGATGTATGTAATGTAATGATGGATGGGGACTTTTATTGTAAGGCTCCTTTCACATGAGCAAGTTTTCCGCGCGGGTGCAATGCGTTACGTGAAAGAATAGCACCCACACTGTATCCTGACCCATTCATTTCAATGGATCTGTGTACATGAGCGTTGTTTTTGACGTATCAGTTCTGCGTTGCATGAAAATCCCAGCATTTTCTATATTCTGCGTTTTTCAAGCAGCCCTGGCCCCATAGAAGTGAATGGGGCTGCGTGAAAAACGCATTGCATCCGCAAGCAAGTGGGGGTGTGATCCGTTTTTCAGTGATGGTTGCTAAGAGATGTTGTGTCTAAACCTGCAGTTTTTTATCACGCGCATGAAAAACGCATCAAAACACATTGCACCCGCGTGTAAAAAAACTGAATGCAATCGCAGATTAAACTGAGTCAACTTTATTGCAAAATAGTGCGAGTTTCACTGAACACACCCTGGACGTATCTGGACCTAATCCGTCCGTGTGAAAGGGGCCTAAGGGCTGTTTCACACGAGCGGATGACGTGCGTGACATCCGCTGCGTGAATGACAGCCAAGACCCGATGCGGACAGCAGAAGCACGGAGCAGTAACATGACTGATAATGCTCCGTGCCTCTCTGTGACCTCTTTACTACGAAATCACAGTGAGATAAAGTTGTCACTGTGATTTTGTAGTATAGAGATCACAGAGAGGCACGGAGCATTATCAGTCATGTTAATGCTCCGTGCCTCTGCAGTCTGCATCGGGTCTTGGCTGTCATTCACGGAGCGGATGTCACGCACGGAATCTGCTCGTGTGAAACAGCCCTAATACAGATTGATGATTGCTGTTTATCTAGATATACACACACACATATATTTATTATTATGTGTGTGTGCAAAGTACAAAATCAGCCGGTTACATCATACATCACTACCGCGCTGTGTGGATAAATATATATATACACTCACAGCGAGGGAGAGATGTATGAGGTAAAGGGATGATTTGCTATGTTTCACAACAGGTAAAAAGAAGTAATAATTTGTAACGGGTGATTAAAAAATAAGTACCAGGGCAGACTCTCTCACTGAGCTCTTTGACCCAGTCCGGGTGCCTCCTCTTCAGATCCGACCACTTTTTAACAATTTGCAACTCGTCGTGGGTCCGTCCAAATTTTTTTTTCAAATCCTTGACGACCCCCTCGACGATTGCCCTCTTCTCCGCCTGCTTCCGGGTCCTGTCATATCCCTTCTTCAACATGCGCTGCAGGATAAAGATGCAAACATGTATTACAAAATTTATGAAATACAAGGATTATTAATAAATATCATCCAAAACACAGCAAAAAGTATTTGTTAGAAGGTGGAAATATTATATTTAATGTTAACGTTATAAGATCTGATTGTATTGCGATTGTATGTGGGTGGGGTCTGAGCAATCGGATATTGGCCGGCTGAGCTGATATGTACCTGTCTAATAAGTGACGGTACGATATGGGGTGTACAGCTGGTTCGCCTCCCCGTGGTGCACCCTGGGTAACGCTAAATGAACCAGCAAATAATGGCAGGAAGAAATTTTCAATTCTTCTCCAGACCAATAAGACATGGGGCCAGATTTATCATTAGCTCAAGTCAGAATAATGGAGTGAAAAAGTTGCAAGAAAATGCGCAAACGCTAAAACTGCGCAGTGGGCATGTTTTCTTATGTAGATAAATCTCTAGACAGATTTACTATTGGGACTATTAAAAAAGTTGCTAAAAAAATGCGCTAGTTCACTTCAGTGA
This sequence comes from Bufo bufo, assembly GCF_905171765.1. NCBI lineage: Eukaryota > Metazoa > Chordata > Amphibia > Anura > Bufonidae > Bufo > Bufo bufo. The sequence goes on along the minus strand of NC_053393.1, from coordinate 531,126,826 downwards.
GGACCATGCTTATCTTATGAGAGTCTTTAACCACTTTCCGTCCGCCCATAGGATATAAACGTCCTATAGGTGGACCTCTATTTCTGAAACCACGTTTTAAAACGTCCGTTCAGAAAGTGCAGCTGCTGATCGGGTTGCCCGCTGTCAGTGACAGCAGGGCAACCCAGAGATAAGGCAGGGACAGTGCCCAGGTGTCCTTGCCTTCCAGATCGCTGCAGACACAGCGATCACTAAGCGCTGTGTCTGCAGAGAAGAAAGCGCTGTGCGCTTCCTGTTCCGGCCCAGCGGTCATGTGACCGCCGTGACCGGAGAGTGCAGGAGCTGTGTGAGGTCAGCCCTGCTGTGAGGCTGTACAGCGCAGGATTGCTGCTGTACAGCCTCTATAGGGGTGCATTTCCACTGTAACTGGGGCTACTATGTCAGCCCCAGTTACAGGAGAAATCAACAGTGAAAAAAAAGTTAAGTAAATGTCCCCCAGAGCTCTTGTATGACCTTATGGGGGACGAAAAGTGTAAAATTAAAAATAAATAAATAAAGGGTTGAAAAAATAAAATAAAAAAAAGTTTCACATGTAAAAAAAAAAAAAAAAAAAGGCCCCAAATAAGGAATACATTTTTTTTTCTAAAAATAGAAAAAATAAAATAAAATAGACATATTTGGTATTGCCGCGTCCGTAAAAACCAGCTCTATAAAAATATCACATGACCTAACCCCTCGGGTGAACACAGTGAAAAAATAAAAAAAAACTGTGTCAAAAATAAATATATTTGTCAACTTGCATCACAAAAGGTGCAACACCAAGTGATCAAAAACGCGTATGTCCCACAAAATGGTACCAATAAAACAGTCACCTTATACCGCAAAAAATGAGCCCCTACATAAGAAAATCTCTCAAAAAATAAAAAAACTATAGCTCTTAGAACATGGAGACACTAAAACATAATTTTTAGGGTTTCAAAAATGCTATTATTGTGTTAAAGTGAAACAAATAAAAAAAAAGTATACATATTAGGTATTGCCGCGTCCGTAAAAACCAGCTCTATAAAAATATCACATGAGCTAACCCCTCAGATGAACACCGTAAAAAAAAAAAAATGTGTCAAAAAAAAATAATTTGCATCACAAAAGGTGCAACACCAAGTGATCAAAAACGCGTATGTCCCAAAAAATGGTACCAATAAAACCGTCACCTCATCCCGCAAAAAATGAGCCCCTACATAAGAAAATCTCTCTCAAAAAAAAAAATATATAGCTCTTAGAACATGGAAACAATAAAACATCATTTTTGCTGTCCATACATACATACATACATACATACATACATCTTACAAAGTGCTGTGATGTCAAAACAATACTTATTACAACAATGATGATTATCTAATCAGACATGATTAAAAATAAAGTTAGATTTAGTGCGCATATATAGCCGCATGTTTAATACTATATTCGCGCATGCGCATTTATGCGGATATAATAAACGGATATAATAAACATACTATTGCTTATTACTTAATAATTACAATACTATACAAATATGGTGCGAACATGCGTTCAAAATGTTATGACATGAAGTTTTGTACTTACGGTTAGCAGGAGTTCATCCTCTTCGTCATGAAATTTTGTGCCCACCATTATCTCTTCTCAGGAAGAATCACTCTTAAAATGGAGCTGACGTACTTGCGATAAACCACGCCTATAATGAGCGCGCGCGCGCACGTGCGCATGTGCGCACGCACGTGCGCATGTGCGCAAGCACAATCACAACACACTAACAGGTGGTGTATGTAGCGAATAAGCGACTATATCGAATAGGCAAATTATCTAACAGGCAGCGGTTAGGCGAATATTAGAATATTTGAAAAATGCTATTGACCCTGACGTACTTACGATAAACCACGCCTATAATGCGCGCACGTGCGCGCGAACAATAGCATCACATTATTTTAAGTGGTTAGGTAGCGAATAAAAGAATATAGCGAATAAGCGAATTATCCAGCCAGCTAATAGGCGAATTTTTGAAAAATGCTATTAACCTTGCCGCATTAGTTAAAATATACCATCGGAACTGAGTTTTCACGAACGTATGGAAAAATTAGATCCGATGGTATATTCTAACAACACAGTGAAGTGACGCCTGTAGGATTAGTTAAATGTATCGCATAATATGTATTATCGAATTATCGCATATGCGAAATAATAACGAATTCGAATATTCGCGAATATTTTTCGAATATTATTTCGAATATTCGCGAAATATCGCGAATTCGAATATGGGACATGCCGCTCAACACTAGTGATCACCGAGTTCCTCTAGTAGGAGGTGCGGTTTTGTCACTGTGACCTACACTCCTGCCTAAGCCGACCACCTCTAGATTGAGGGGCAGCATGCTGGTGTGAAAACAAATCGGCGCTGTAATGGCCGCGAAGCGGCTCACAGAACGCCGAGATTCAAAGGGTGAAATCCCGACCCGCTAGACATGCCCCCCGCGTGACAGCCAATCTGGCCAGGAGGCTCGGTACAGGAACAACCAATGGCTGAACAGCGGGAGGAGCTACATCGGTCCCGGGGAAAGCGCAATGCGCCGCATTCAGAACAGAGAAATTCACGGCGGCTCTTTATGAACATGCCATCGCAGCATCAAAACCTGAACATTACCATCTATAGACAGTGGAATGAGATCAAAATCGAGGAACCGAAGAAAGAGTGTTGACACACAGTTGTATAATAGGGAGCCCAAATACATACGACAGTACCCCTGATGATTGTCACATGAATCACATAGGACTCAGCAAAGCCAGTATATGTTCATATAAAGGGCACGAACGAGATGGCATCATTAAGGCCAGACGGTTTGGTAGTGTTTAGAGAAAAAATCCATCTCGCCTCTTTTTGCAGCAGGATGCGGTCACACTCACCGCCCCTCGATGACATCTTCACAGAATCAATCACCTGAAACTTAAACGATGACGTTCTTCCACTGTGAAAATCCGATACATGGCGTGCAATAGGAGTGTCCTTTAGGTATGTGATGTCCAAAACATGTTCCCCAATGCGTCGCCTGAGCTCCCTAATGGTTTTGCCAACATATTTGATGCCACACACGCATGTCATCAGGTAGATAACACCAATCGACTTGCAGTTGTAAAATGATCTAATGAAAAAGGTCTTGTCTGATGTGCTGCTGGCAAAACTCTTGGTCTTGTCTATAAACCCACAGAATTTACAGGATCCACAGGGAAATGTCCCTGTAAGCGAATTACGCAACCAGGACTGTGATTTAGGACTTACATATAGACTGTGTGTCAACATATCTCGTAAGTTGTTGCTACGCCGATAGGTGACAGAAGGTATGGGTGGGATCATATTGCCAATATTGGGATCAGATTTAAGTATGTCCCAGTGTTCAGAGAGGACTTGGCGTACAGCCTCATGGGCACTGTCATACGTGCCAATAATTCTGACGATATTGTCACCGATATCCCTCTTTTTAGGGGATAACAGAAGGTCCCTGTTGGTACTTAATGAATGTTGATACGCCTGTCTCAGGCATCGCTGGGGATAACCGCGACGCCGGAACCTCTGTTGAAGATCTCTCGCAGCCACCCTAAAGTCACTGAGTTGAGAACAATTTCTCCTCACCCTTAAGTATTGTCCCTTTGGGATCCCTCCTTTCAGGGCCAAAGGGTGCCATTTTAGCAAGTTGTTAGTAGCCGTGGGCTTCCTGAATTCATTGGTACTGATGCGACGACCAGCATCCAGTGAAATGGTGAGATCCAAGAAGGAAATGAAGTTGGAATCGATCTCCGACGTAAAGAATAGCCCTAATGCATTGGTATTCAGGGCTGCAACAAACTCCTGGAACAAAACCCTATCACCCCCCAACAGGAACAGCACATCGTCGATGTATCTGATCCAGAGGGGGATGACAGATGTGAATTGCTCCATGTCCTCAGAGAAGACCACCTCCCTCTCCCACCAGCCCAGGTAGAGATTTGCAAAAGTCGGGGCACAGGGACTGCCCATTGCGACCCCCCTGAGCTGGTGGAAGATCCGCCCATCAAACAAGAACACATTGTGCTTGAGAATGAAATCCAAAAGTTCCATTACAAAAGTATTGTGGTTCCTGCAGTGCTCGCCTCTTTGCTGAAGGAACGTGAGGACCGCTCTACAGCCCAAATCATGAGGAATTGAGCTGTAGAGCGCCTCCACGTCCAAACTAGCCAAAAATGTATCCTTGTCACAATGGACACCGTTCAAACGTCCCAGTACCTCCATGGTGTCCCTGACATGCGAGGGTAAACTGCTAACAAATGGGCGTAAAACAGTGTCCACGTACGTACTGATGTTAGCCATGAGGCAATTGGTCCCAGACACTATAGGCCTGCCCTTTAGAGGCTCATATCCCTTGTGAACTTTGGGAAGACAGTAAAAGGCGGCTGTGACTGGGTGCGCAGGTAGAAGAAAAGCTAATTCAGTTCTGTCAATAAGTTTCTGCTCTAGAGCTCTGTTTAAAATATAGGACAGTTCCATCCTATAAGCTGATGTGGTGATCAGACGGGAGTTGTTCATATGTGAGCTTATCCTTGAGCACTCTCATGCACATGTTGCGGTATTGCTCGTGCCCAAGGATCACAATATTTCCGCCCTTGTCTGAAGGTTTTATCACCAGCTCATTGTCCTGTTGGAGCATCCAGAGAGCCTCTCTCTCCTGTTCATTCAGATTATCCACACTATGCGCATGGAAATCAATCTGACTTAACTTGCTAGAGACCACAGAAAGAAATGTGTCAATAGGAGTACAATCACTGATGGGCAGCATTTTGGTAGATGGCAGTCTAAGATTAGTGAAGGGACCATCCCCTGGAACACGTTGTCCCTCGGGAAACAGGTCAGTCAAGAGTTCGACATCCGGCAGATCCGATGTCTCAATCCCCAGTTCTTCACACTTTCTGCAATCATGGGTGACAAAAAACTTGCGCAATTTTAGTTTGCGCGCAAACAAATTTAGGTCTTTCACCCAGCCGGAACAGTCAAACCTCCGCATGGGGACAAACGAGAGGCCATTTTGTAAAACTTGGGTTTCCATAGTGGTAAGAACACGGGAAGATAAGTTGATGATCTGTAAATCATCCTTCTTGGCGGTGGCTGGGATATTCGGTGTCATTGGGGATGATTGGGAGGATGTCATTGTTTGTTCCGTAGCAGGTATTGAGATACCGGAGGGGTATTGTCTAAAACCCCCCCCCCCCTGCTACTGTAACCTCTACCGCCTTGTCCCCTTCTGCCCTGGCCCCTATTTCTACCACCATACTGTCTTCTATTAGACTGAGGACCTGCTCTCTTCACACCAGCAGTCTCCGGCTCAGGTTCACCCTCCGAAGATGAAATCTCTGTATCTAGCTGAAGGGCGTCTGAATGTTTTGTGCTATAATCAAAGATTTTACCCTCCTTGAAATCTCGGATATCCCTGTTAACCACTTCAGCCCCCCTAGCTTAAACACCCTTAAAGGGACACTGACAGGCCAAATCAGCATATATAGTTAGATATATGACATTACAGGTCTTATACAGTCTTTTAAAAGCATATAAGTATCCCCCCTGTCCACCTTATAAAGAGCGAAATATAAAGTTTTATAACCTGCCTGTCTCGTCACCAATCTGCCCAAGGGGCGGTGTTTCATGTGAAAATGCGCCCAGCCAGCCGCTCCCAACTGCCGTCTGAAGCCCCGCCCAGCTCATCAATATTCACTTCGCTGGGCGGCGGCTAGAACTCTCCCCAGTCCCGATCCTGCGCATGGGCAATTCAATCCTCCGGGCATCGGACGCACTATAATTAACCCGTTTGACGATGTGAGTGAGCAGCGCTCTGAAGCGCTGCTCTGAACAGTGCATGGCTGAGGCTGAGGCTGCAACTGCCTCGAAGACGCAGGCAGCCTGTGTGTGTACGCAGGCGCGATCTAACCACGGCGGGGCGCAGGCGCAGAAGATTGGGCATGAACGATGCCCGGAGGATTGAATTGCCCATGCGCAGGATCGGGACTGGGGAGAGTTATAGCCGCTGCCCAGTGAAGTGAATATTGATGAGCTGGGCGGGGCTTCAGACGGCAGTTGGGAGCGGCTGGCTGGGCGCATTTTCACATGAAACGCCGCCCCTTGGGCAGATTGGTGACGAGACAGGCAGGTTATAAAACTTAATATTTCGCTCTTTATAAGGTGGACAGGGGGGATACTTATATGCTTTTAAAAGACTGTATAAGACCTGTAATGTCATATATCTAACTATATATGCTGATTTGGCCTGTCAGTGTCCCTTTAATGACCAGACCACTTTTTACAATTCTGCACTACACTACTTTCACGGTTTATTGCTCGGTCATACAACTTACCACCCAAATGAATTTTACCTCCTTTTCTTCGCACTAATAGAGCTTTCATTTGGTGGTATTTCATTGCTGCTGAAATTTAAACTTTTTTTGCTATTAATCGAAATTTACTGAAATTCTGGCAAAAAAAATGACATTTTTCACTTTTGGTTGTAAAATTTTTCTAATAAAACTACATTTCTAAATAAAATTCTCAAAATTTATTGTTCTACATGTCTTTGATAAAAAAAAAAATGCAATAAGTGTATATTTATTGGTTTGGATAAAAGTTATAGCGTTTGCAAACTATGGTACAAAAATGTGAATTTCCGCATTTTGAAGCAGCTCTGACTTTCTGAGCACCTGTCATGTTTCCTGAGGTTTTACAATGCCCAGACAGTAGGAACACCCCACAAATGACCCCATTTCGGAAAGTAGACACCCTAAGGTATTCGCTGATGGGCATAGTGAGTTCATAGAAGTTTTTATTTTTTGTCACAAGTTAGCGGAAAATGATGATTTTTATTTATTTATTTTTCTTACAAAGTCTCATATTCCACTAACTTGTGACAAAAAATAAAAACTTCCATGAACTCACTATGCCCATCACGAAATACCTTGGGGTGTCTTCTTTCCAAAATGGGGTCACTTGTGGGGTAGTTATACTGCCCTGGCATTTTAAGGGACCTAAAGTGAGAAGTAATTTGGAATCCAAATGCGTAAAAAATGCCCTGTGAAATCCTAAAGGTGCTCTTTGGAATGTGGGCCCCTTTGGGCACCTAGGCTGCAAAAAAGTGTCACACATGTGGTATCGCCGTACTCCGGAGAAGTAGGGCACTGTGTTTTGGGATGTATTTTTACATATACCCATGCTGGGTGAGATAAATATCTCTCTAAAAGTCAACTTTTCCCATTTTTTTATACAAAGTTGTCATTTGAGAGAGATATTTCTCTCACCCAGCATGGGTATATGTAAAATGACACCCCAAAACACATTCCCCAACTTCTCCTGAGTACGGCGATACCACATGTGTGACACTTTTTTGCAGCCTAGGTGCGCAAAGGGGCCCAAATTCCTTTTAGGAGGGCATTTTTAGACATTTGGATTCCAGACTTCTTCTCACGCTTTAGGGCCCCTAAAATGCCAGGGCAGTATAAATACCCAACATGTGACCCCATTTTGGAAAGAAGACACCCCAAGGTATTCCGTGAGGGGCATGGCGAGTTCATAGAAGTTTTTTTTTTGGCACAAGTTAGCGGAAATTGATTTTTTATTTCTTTTTCTCACAAAGTCTCCATTTCCGCTAACTTGTGACAAAAAGTTCAATCTTTCATGGACTCAATATGCCCCTCAGCGAATACCTTGGGGTGTCTTCTTTCCGAAATGGGGTCACATGTGGGGTATTTATACTGCCCTGGCATTTTAGGGGCCCTAAAGCATGAGAAGAAGTCTGGAATATAAATGTCTAAAAACTTTTACGCATTTGGATTCCGTGAGGGGTATGGTGAGTTTATGTGAGATTTTATTTTTTGTCACAAGTTAGTGGAATATAAGACTTTGTAAGAAAAAACAAAAAAATAAAAAAATAAAAATAAATTTCCGCTAACTTGTGCCAAAAAAAAATAAAAAATCTTCTATGAACTCGCCATGGCCCCTCAAAAGTGATCTTTTTATAGCGCCGCAGCGATTTTACGGTGTTTTTGCAGTGATCAGAAAAAAATATATTTCTGTCACTGCGGTGGGGCGGACTGAACGCAAGTGTGCGCACAAGATCAGGCCTGATCGGGCGAACACTGCGTTTTTTGTAGAGCCTATAGAACATGTCCTTTTCTTGTCCGCAATTGCGGACAAGAAAAGGCATTTTCTATATAGTTCTGGCAATGTGCGGATCCGCAAAATGCGGAATGCACATTGCCGGTGTCTGTGTTTTGCAGATCCGCGGTGTCCGTGTTTTGCGGATCCGTAGATCCGCAAAACACATACGGACGTCTGAATGGAGCCTTACAGGGGGGTGATCAATGACAGGGGGTTGTTCAATGACAGGGGGGGTGATCAGGGAGTCTATATGGGGGGATCACCCCCCTGTCATTGATCACCCCCCTGTAAGGCTCCATTCAGACGTCCGTATGTGTTTTGCGGGTCTGCAAAACACATACGAACGTCTGAATGTAGCCTTACAGGGGGGTGATCAATGACAGGGGGGTGATCAGGGAGTCTATATGGGGTGATCACCCCCCTGTAAGACTCCATTCAGACATCCGTATGTGTTTTGCGGATCCATGGATCCACGGATCCGCAAAACACATACGGACGTCTGAATGGAGCCTTACAGGGGGGTGATCAATGACAGGGGGTGATCAGGGAGTCTATATGGGGTGATCAGGGGTTAATAAGTGACAGAGGGGGGTAGTGTAGTGGTGTTTGGTGCTACTTTACAGAGCTGCCTGTGTCCTCTGGTGGTCGATCCAAGCAAAAGGGGACCACCAGAGCACCAGGTAGCAGGTATATTAGACGCTGTTATCAAAACAGCGTCTAATATACCCTTCAGGGGTTAAAAAAATCGCATCTACAGCCTGTCAGCGAACGATCGCCGCTGGCAGGCTGCTGATCCACTCGTTTACCTTCGGTTCCTGTGAACGCGCGCGCCTGTGAACGTGCGCGCCTGTGTGCGCGCGTTCACAGGAAATCTCGCCTCTCGCGAGAGGACGCGCCGGCGCATCCAGGAGGAATAACAGGGCCGCCGCCAGGACGCAATCCTGCGTACGGCAGTCCTGAGCTTGTTAAACAGAGAGTGTTTCTTTTCTTTGAGTTGAGCTGTATATCTTTCTATGGAGGTTTGAAGGAGCGATTCTTTTTTATTAAAGTCAGTATGACTGCTGAATTTTTGGGTTGATTCAATCGCTTCCACACAGAAACACATTTTCTTAATTTTGTTGGAAAACTCAATAATAATGTATTAGGCCTCGAGTTCACTGCAGAAATAAATAGTAATAGGCTAAATTTCTTGGATCTTACTATTGTCTTGGATGTGAGTGGCAGTATCAACACCACAATATATAGGAAGCCCACGTCTGCAAATAACTTACTCCATTGGGATAGCCATCATCCCACCACATTGAAAAAAGGTATCCCTGTCGGGCAGTACCTTCTAGCAAGGCGGAATTGTTCCACTGATGAGGGATTTGAAGATGAGTGCAAATTGTTGTATGATAGATTCCTAGCGAGAGGATACCCTAAAAAAGTATTGCACAAAGCATACAATAGGGCTAAAAAAAGTGATAGGACCTCACTACTTTCTAATTCTAAACACCAACAAAATGACAAGAAAATAGTACGGTTAATAGGTAACTATGACAGCCAATGTGATAAGGTCCGAAATATACTCAGAAAACATTGGCATATCCTACTCGCAGATGAAGAGTTAAAAGAAATCCTCCCTCTCCACCCTGCCATTACCTACAGAAGGGGACAAAATCTAAAAGAAAAGCTGGTGCATAGCCACTTTACACAAGAAAGAATATCACATACACAAACGTGGCTTAGCATACCCCTGCGGTGGGTGCATTTTCTGTGAGAAAATGACACCAAAAAAGGAGTTTATTAACCCGGTAGACAATAAAAAATATGCAATAAAGGAGTACATTAACTGCAAATCTACAGGAGTCATCTATGCCATCCAATGCGGGTGTCCTAAGCTATATATAGGTAAAACAACACAAGAACTCAGGAGACGTATATCTAAACATCTGAGTACCATTAATACTGACTCTGACACTTCCCTCTCTAGACATGTAAAAACAGTCCATAATGGCAATACTCAGACGCTGACAGTGTGGGGTATCCAGAAGATGAAGATGGGTCCACGTATGGGCGATTTGGATAGAAAGCTGCAGCAAAAGGAAACAAGATGGATATACCGTCTAAGAAGCCTGGCCCCACATGGCTTAAATGAGGGGTTTACATATGTATCATTCCTCTAAAAGGAACCCACGGAGGTGATTACACTTAAAACTGATATTCAATACACACATTGTAATACACAAAATAATCATGTGCTACATGAAAAAGGGCGAGACTAAAGGGAGGTTTAATAAGCTAGGGAGAACTAAGGATACCGGTCATGAGCCAAAAGTGGAAATAGAGGAGAAAGCCGGCCAATGGCTGGGTCCCCCTAAAAAACCAATGAACACTTACCGTGCTAGTAGTGGAGATTGTAGACGGCGTATTGTCCAGTAGGCACAGCCATCACCTGTAATGAAATAATGTCAATAATGTCAAAAAGAGGAACATCTAGTACACATATAGAAACTGGTAGTCTACACATGCAAGCATGACGTACTTCTCACATCAAGTGTGAGTAAAGATAAGATAATAGGTAGCAATAAAAAATATAGGGAACAGATTATTAAGGATCTCCCATCCACTGAGCGGTATTGATACTGCCGGACAAAAAGCCTGCCATTCCCTGTAGAACTAAACTAAATCATATACAAAAAACTAGAAAGTGGAGTAATGGGTATGCGTCCTCTTACACAGTCAAACAAATATATGTGGGGATAGGACGCTAAAACAAAATAACAAAATCTTTATTATATTGTCTCAATAAAATATAGGGGTGTCTACCCAAACTGCACAAAGCAGCAACTTGAACCGTCACTGATTTATGGGACCACCTTCATAGTAACCACATAGATGGAGGTGGGACCATATCGGGGTGAATGAAGGGTGGATCACACAAACTAAAACCCACCAACACATAGGGGGGGCCAAGACACCACAGGGTCCTAGGTGTGTGACCTGGGTGAGGTACTATATAGCTGGATATCTGGTACCAGGTGTGACACCAGGTATCACTCCTAACAGTGAATGTCAGCGCGCAGACATCCACTGCATTAACATAGTACAGGTGCAGGACTGTGGCAGGGTAAAACCCTTGACGTCGTCTGATATGACTGGAGCACCGATTACCCTGACACTGTCCTCAGTGGTAAGTGCTCTACGCGTTTCCATGCACTAAACATGCATTTCATCAGGAGCAACGTGCACCACAAATAATAAAGCCCAAAACCTCTGACATAGATGTTTGACTGAGGCTATGAACAAAAGGCAGAGGTAGGGTGACCTGCCTATCACCGAGTTCCTCTAGTATGAGGTGCAGTTTTGTCACTGTGACCTACACTCCTGCCTAAGCCGACCACCTCTGGGTTTCACCCACAATTTTGCACATTCTCTGGTTCAGATACTTCCGGTATCCCTGAGGAGGAACGTTTTTTGTCATCATTGTCTTCTATATGGGGGAAAATTCTAAATAACTTGATGAATATGGGCAACAAATATAAACGTGTGGCTGAAAGGAAACGTATGAATGGTCCGGACCTAAGTGTGGGTGATTTGTGGCTGTCCACAAGAAATATTAGGTTGACGGTTCCTTCTTGGAAGTTGGGTCCAAGGTTTATTGGTCCATATTAGATCACTGCTATTATTAATCCTGTAGCTTTTCGTCTTGAGCTCCCTCAGAAAATTCATAATGTGTTTCACAAATCTTTGTTGAAGATTTGCCACCCGCTTCTGTCATGGTGGACGGCAGTTTGGAATTCCAGATTGCCAAGATTATTGACTCTCGAGTTCTCGGTAGATCTCTTCAGTATCTTGTTCACTGGACGGGTTAAGGACCAGAGGAGAGGATGTGGGTACCGGCATCTGACGTGAATGCCAGTCGTTTGGTGAAAGCCTTTCACAGGTCTCATCTGGATAAGATTGGTCCTGGGTGCCCGGAGGTCACCCATAGAAGGGGGGGTAATATCACGGACGTTCCCGCGACAGGTGGCAGGAGATTGGTGAGACTGGCAACTCGTGGTTTGATCTGATATGTTTACCGTTTGGATCAAATGACATTTGTGTTGGTTCTGGTGCTTGCCACACCTTCTTTCCCCAGGTGTGGCTATTATAGTCATTTAACCTTCTCTATTTATTGTTGTTTCTCCCACTATGCTATGCGGTTTATAGCTTCTGTTGAAGTTGTGGATAGCTGGTGTGTGGATCTCGGCTGAGTTCCTGGTGCTGCCATAGCCACTTGAAGTTAAGTGTTTTCTTTCCCTTTTGTATTTTGTTTGGGTTATTTTGTGTGTTGCATTTCCCTGTCATTTGTATTAAGGCCTGGGGGAGACTCCTGTTCATCCTTCCTTTTGGAGGAACAAGTTGTCTCAGTCCTGACATTAGTACCAGGGTCCTATAGGGTGAGTTAGGACATTAGGTATTCCTGTGTATAAAGTCACCTACCTCTGGGATCTGTTCCTACTGGTAGTTAGTCAGGACTTTGTTTAGGGTTTTACTAGGAGGTGTCCATCTCCTTTCCCTAGTTTCCAGGCCTTATTCCCTCACCCCTTTCTCTCCTATGTTCAGTGTGGTGTTTCCCTCCCATACCCGAATATGACACAGAGGAAGTCATTCTTCACTTCACTGCATTTTCTCTCTTTACTTGAAAAAGGGGTCCCAAAACGTGTTGTACACAGAGATTTCAATAAAGACTTACCGGTAATTTGGATAAATTTCTGCATTGAAAGTGCATCTTTCCAGATTACATTTTTTGTAGTTTGCGTGCCCCCATAGTGCCTCACATTTGACTTGGGAAGTCGAACTGTGACTTGCTTATTCTCCTCTAGGTGCCTGACCCCTGTAGTAAGAGGACCTGGACATGTCATCATCTACTAATATCCTCAGACCTTCTTGAGGGTGCGTCATACAGCACAATACGTCAAGGTGAGCCTCTTAATTCTGCATCCTAATAACATGTCCCATGAGCGCCTTTCTTTCCTCTATTTGCTACTATTGCTTTTTCCCAGCAGCAGATTTCAGCTCTCCAAAGACTTCCAATTTGACTGAGATCAGGACCCATGGTTCCTCCCTACCCGTACTTTTTGTTTACTTTTGGATGTCTACATTGAGCCATTATCCTGCTATAGGACCCATTTTTTTCCACATTTTTGCAGCCTGGCCGGGGCATTATCCTGCTAAAAGAAGCCACTGCCATTAAGGGGCACTGCTGCCCTGAAGGGGGGTAATTGTCTGTACAATGTTTAGGTAGGAGGCAAGTGTCACATCCACATGATGCCAGGACCCAAGGATTCTAGCAGAACATTGTCCAAAGCCTCAAGCTGCCTCCTTCACTTCTTCCCTTGCTCCATGGTCCAGTTCTCATGCTCATTGTAGGACCTTTCGGAGGTGGACAGGGGTCAGCATGGATACTCTGACTAGTCTGCAGTCACACAGCAAGCTATGCCCTGACACCTTTCCATCATCACCAGCAGGAACTTTTCACCAATTTGCTGTACAGAAGCTCTTCTATGGGATCGGACCACCATAGCTCTACATGCGCCTTAATGAATCTTGGGCCCCCATGACCCTGTCACCGATTCACCCCATTATTATTGCCTGCTGCCCCCAATGGGGCTCACAATCCAAGTTTCCTATCAGTATGGTTTTTGTAGTGTGGGAGGAAACCGGAGAACCCGGAGGAAACTCAGGCAAACACGGGTAGAACATACACACTCCATGCAGATGTTGTCCTTGGTCAGATTCGAACCTAGGACCCCAGTGGTGCCAGGCGTCGGTGCTGCCTCAACGGTGCTTCTATGAACCACTTTTTGGAGGTATTAACCACTGCATATTGTGAACAACCCAAAATACCTTTTTTCCTGATCCTCAGGACAGGCCTTCAATATCTGATGGATGGGGGTGCGACTCCCCACTCCCCAACGATCAGTAGCTCCAGTAGTCGGCTCCAGAACTACACAGCTCCCTCCTCTGTATAGCGGATGGCGCTCTTTACTGCAGAGCTGCTCCCACTGAAGTGAGATAGATCCGAAGTCAATTCTTTCAATTAATTCTGTTTCCGTACAGCATTAAAATGTATTGGCTCCATGTAGCCGAAGTTGGGCGAGACTTTGGCAAATGACTACAGTATTTGAATCTGCGTATTTAATAACATTTTAAAATAGGAATCCGAAGTGGACTTTGGTGCTGGCTGGTACATTGGTACCAAAGCGCACTTCGGATTCCTATTTATAATTTTTTTTAAATACGCAGATCGGAAGACCGTAGTAATTAACAGAAGTCTCGCGCAACTTCGGCCAAGACAACGTTTTTCTACATGGATCCAATACATTTTAACGCTGTACGGAAACAGCATTAAAAGGGTTATCCAATTTCGGAAACAGCCCCCCATGTGCCGGGCCCCTCACAGGTATACTTACCCAGCCCCCCGCGCCGGGGACAGGGACGAGCCTCCCTAGCATTGTAGGTGACACTAGGGAGGCTCGTCACAGCCTGCCATTGTCTGAGTCCTTACCCCCCTGACCCCCCCTCCCCCCCCTCCCCGAAACTGAATGTTTTCATCCGTGCACGGGGAGAAGCAGGAGTGGCCGTGCGGGGACCAGGAGTGCCGCAGGGACCGGGGAGCCAGGTAAGTGGAATCAGTGTGAGGGGCAAATGGGGGGGGGGGCATTTTCAGGCTCGGATAAACCCTTTAAAGATAGTTGTCTGGCCCTGCTAAAAACGGCGGGTTTGCCTGACTTTTCTATGGGAGCTGGGAAGGAATGGGGTCACTCAGGGGTCAGTATTGGGCCCTATTCTCTTCAATATATTTATTAATGATATATTTATTAATGATCTCGTAGAAGGCTTGCATAGTAAAGTATCAATTTTTGCAGATGACACTAAACTGTGTAAAGTAATTAACACTGAAGAGGACAGTATACTGCTACAGAGGACAGTATACTGTATATATACTACAGAGGACAGTATACTGTATATATACTACAGAGGACAGTATACTATATATATATATACTACAGAGGACAGTATACTACTACAGAGGGATCTGGATAGATTGGAGGCTTGGGCAGAGAAGTGGCAGATGAGGTTTAACACTGACAAATGTAAAGTTATGCACATGGGAAGGAATAATGCAAGTCACCCGTACATACTAAATGGTAAAACACTCGGTAACACTGACATGGAAAAGGATGTAGGAATTTTAATAAACAGCAAACTAAGCAGTAAAAACCAGTGTCAGGCAGCTGCTGCCAAGGCCAATAAGATAATGGGTTGCATCAGAAGGGGCATAGATTCCCGTGATAAGAACATAGTCCTACCACTTTACAAATCACTAGTCAGACCACACATGGAGTACTGTGTACAGTTCTGGGCTCCTGTAAACAAGGCAGACATAGCAGAGCTGGAGAGGGTCCAGAGGAGGGCAACTAAAGTAATAACTGGAATGGGGCAACTACAGTACCCTGAAAGATTATCAAAATTAGGGTTATTCACTTTAGAAAAAAGACGACTGAGGGGAGATCTAATAACTATATATAAATATATCAGGGGGCAGTACAGAGATCTCTCCCATCATCTATTTATCCCCAGGACTGTGACTGTGACGAGGGGACATCCTCTGCGTTTGGAGGAAAGAAGGTTTGTACACAAACAGAGAAGAGGATTCTTTACGGTAAGAGCAGTGAGACTATGGAACTCTCTGCCTGAGGAGGTGGTGATGGTGAGTACAATAAAGGAATTCAAGAGGGGCCTGGACGTATTTCTGGAGCGTAATAATATTACAGGCTATAGCTACTAGAGAGGGGTCGTTGATCCAGGGAGTTATTCTGATTGCCTGATTGGAGTCGGGAAGGAATTTTTTATTCCCCTAAAGTGGGGAAAATTTGCTTCTACCTCACAGTTTTTTTTTTTTGCCTTCCTCTGGATCAACTTGCAGGATAACAGGCCGAACTGGATGGACAAATGTATTTTTTCGACCTTATGTACTATGTTACTATGTTCTCATACCCCCATGACACAGGTAAAGTTCCAATTACAAGTCAATCAGCCTTCCAGATAAATTCACTGCAATGTACTAAATACTGGATAGCGAACAAGTTTCTCAGTCTCTAAAGACACGCATTCACTCAAATACAATGACTTCGTCAACATAATTAGTGATACAGGATACAAGTCAACTGCTGCCAAATCCTGGTTAAACCCCTATGTGTACATAAAGCACCATTTATCCGGCCTTGTCAGTGATTGCTATCAAGAGCTCAGAGAGGTGACCAAAGTACAAGTCTCTGTATATCTGCTGTTCACTCATGGAGGACGCATAGAAGTCAGCACCTGCTATAGAACAGACAACCTAAAGGGGTACTCCCAGCTCAGACATTGGTGGCATATTGCTAGGATATGTCATTAATATCAGATAGAAGCTGGGCCCACCTCTGGGACCTGCTCCTGTCTCCAGAATGGGCCCCCCGAAGTAAAAAAAAAAAAAAGAGCCATGCGTGGTACGCCCTACATTCACTGCTATGGGACTGCCAGAGGCTCACCTATTTTTGGGACTCCCATAACAGTGAATGGAGCGTGGTCATGCATGCGCAGAGTGCTCTGCTTCACTTTGAGGGGCCCGTTCTGGAGATAAGAGCAGGTCCTAGATAAACCATCAATGTCCGAGATAGGAATACCCCTTTAAGCAATTGTCTGAGACCAGGAGCTTTTTTTTCAGATGGCTGGGCAGGGTGCAAAAGAAAATGCATTGCACCAGTCCCTGGCGCTCAAGGTCCAGTGCTGAGCTCGCTTCTCCTCAGAAGTGTGACATGCCATCTACACGTACGTCACCAGTGCAGGCCAATCAACGGCTATCAGTTTAAGCCCTTAGATGCCCCATCAGTGCTGACTGCAGCATTTAGGTGCTTACACAAAGGGAGGGGATCCCTCTCCCCCATTGACCCCCTCGTGATTATGGGGTGCCAAGGGATTGCAATGGCAGCCAGGGGACTAACAATGACACCTAGGCCTGCCATGTATGGATCCCTATTAAAGGGGTTGTCCAATTCTTTTTTTTCTTTTTCAATTTACCAAAGTAATATGGAGAAGGTAAAATAACAAAAAATGTACCTTCCCACCCGCTCCGATCCAGCACCGTCTCTCTGTCATCTTCTCGTGGTGCAGCCAGTGACCTACTGTTTGGCTGCAGCGGTGACATTCCATATACCATGGCAGCCAATCACTGGCCTCGGCAGTTTACAACGCAAGAACACTGGACACCTTCCGAGATGTGCTGCTGAATCCGAGCAGGAAGGGAAGGTAGCTTTTTTTAAATTACTTTACCAGGCCCTCCACCTCTTTGGTTAAAAAAAAAACACAACTTGGACAACCCCTTTAAGCATTGTAGGTGACTAATGAAAAAAAGGAAAAGTCAAAGAAAGTGTTTAGAAAAAAAAAATTCTATTAAAAACATGAACGATCTAAATTTTTACTTATAAACACCTTTATTTATGAAAAAAATAAAAATACATAAATATAAAAAAAAGACATTACCACTTTCGCAATCACCCGTACTATTTTTTATCCTATGAAGAACATAAAAAAATGCCAAAATTGTGGAGGTTTTTTTATTCCACCCCCGAAAAAGTGCAATAACAAGTGAGCAAAGAGGGTTAAGTACTCCATAATGGCAACAATGAAAACGACAAATTATCTCACAATAAGCCCAAAACAGCTCCACCACCAGAAAAATAAAAATGTTCTTAGCAGAGGGTCAACACAGGGGAAGGCCAAAATACATCCAGAGCCTAAGTGGGCCTCCAACCCAGGTAAAGCCACATCATGACCACTACCCATAGTGACCGAATGAACACTGCACAAAGACCAATATTACTCCATACAGTGACCATATTGTAGTAGATATCAGTGTCACACGTTTGCTCTGCAGAACATATACGTGGTAACAGTAAAGTTATATCCAGTGACTTATAGATGACATCTCCGATTTGAGGTTTTCACTTTTCTCATCTTTTCCACATGGCCCGGACCACCGTGACTTGTGTCTGCAAAGTTTGTAGCAGAGACACCTTTGGCTCCTCACTTTTCCAGGATCTGCACTACCTTTCCCCAACCTACAGAAACTCCCCATCATGTTGAAGACCCCAATTCTGTGCTAGTTACTGTTCCATCAGCTCCTATTACTGTAAGCGCTATGTGGCAGGGTGCTCCTAAATAATGCATTTCAGAAATAATGTTGTCATAACTTCAATTACACCCACCAAAAAATAGTGGCACATAAACATCAACCCAACAACAGTGGCAATTATGTCCTCTTAATATAGAATAATGCCCATTCTGCACCCTTACTACATGTCCCTTGTGCCCCTTAATATATTATAATGCCCCACTGTACCTCTTAAAGGGCACCTGTCAGCAGATTTGTACCTATGACACTGGCTGATCTGTTACATGTGCACTTGGCAGCTGAAGGCATCTGTGTTGGTCTCATGTTCATATGTGTCCGCATTGCTGAGAAATGCAATTAAGCCTCTAGGAGCAACGGGGGCGTTGCCGTTACACCTAGAGGCTCAATGCTCTCTGCATCTACTGCATCCTCTCCAATTTGATGACAGGACCAGGCAGTGTAAACGCCATCACACGTAGACCTGCCAATCAAAGTGGCAGCAGTTGCAGAGATAGTTTGAGGTCGTGTGGTGGGCCCACAAGTATGCTCAGATGGTAGGTAAGTAGAGCATATGCAGTCCACCGAATTGTGCATAGGTAAGATTACTATCCATGGCGTGTTCATGGACATGGTTCCTTGTCTTCATCCGGTGACCATGCCAGCTAATGAACACCTTCAGCGCAGCGTCCTTAGGCACACATCCCCCATTCCATCTTCTGACCCTCACCACAAGCAGATATTCTCATGAAGGACAAGTCCAGGCCTAGAAGTTACATTGGGTAACAAGGTCCCCAGGAAACACACGCAGTCCCTTGGCACCAACCACCCTCCTACATTCACTCTTCTTAGCCCACCTAGGCATTGCAGTGAAGCACCTTAATGCTTCTTCCTGGGTGTGTCCCAACTCTGGCACCTCCTCCTCTTAGCTGACAACTGGGAAATCAACATTCCTGCTGTCAGCTACCAAGACAGGACATAGTGGTGCTACTGCATATGTCCACCAGTCTATACCACCTCAAGATGCACAGTCAGGGACAGTACAACATATTTATATACACATCACATGCATTGTATATAGCAATACAAGGCAACAATATAACAACACAACAAATGGTTTTCTTAAAGAGCCAAACAAAGTCACTATTTCAAGAGGGAACACAGTCTTACGGTCAGTGGATGTGGAACCACTGTGTCAACCAACAGGTTTGACTTTTGGATAATCCTAAGAGCATTATCCTGGCGGCCTCCTGGTTTTCACCCTTTAACCCCTAAACAGAGCCACCAGGCCGCTACCTCCTAGAGTAGTCCCTGTGTGTGTGGTTGAAGACTGATCCATGGGGAGGGTCAGAGACACCAGTGCAGAGCACCGGGAAATAAGGCAAAACTGAAGTCAGGAAAAGGCCGAGGTCAGGGCAGGCGGAGTAAGTGCAAATCCACACGTCATGTCAGGCAGCGGAGAATTAGAGTCAGGAATCGGGCTCAGGTCGGTACATGAGCAGAAAAACAGAACAGCACACCTTCAAAGGAACTAGAAAGCCAGATAAACCTAGTGCTCAGACACCTTCCTACAGTGGAAGGTGCCTTCAGTAGCCCATGGTAGCTACCAATTGGCTGAAGATTAGGGTGTGCATGCTGGCCCTTTAAGAGCTGCACACGCTGGCCCTTTAAGAGCTGCACACATGCCTTTCTAGCCGGCAGAGGGGAAGCTGGCAAGCAAATGCCGCTGCCTGCCTCAGGGGAAAGAACAAGGGACCCAGAAGGCCAGGCCGGCTGCTGGAGGGCAGAGGAGGGCCAACAGGCCTGGGCTGTCAGAACAGCAGGGTAAGTTAAGCAGTGCCCATGCCGCCCAGAAAAGTGGGCACAGGCCAGCGACATAACAAGAGCAACAGAGTAAGCATGTATTCCTGTGCAGGAATCCAGCCACTTAGGCCTTGTGCACACGACCGTTTTTCGGGTCCGCATCCGAGCTGCAGTTTTTGAGGCTCGGATGTGGACCCATTCACTTCAATGGGGCCACAAAAGATGCAGACAGCACTCCGTGTGCTGTCCGCATCCGTTACACGGTTCTGTGGCCCGCAAAAAAAATATAGCATGTCCTATTCTTGTCCATTTTGCGGACAAGAATAGGCATGTCTACAATGGGCCGCCCATTCCGTTCCGCAAATTGCGGAAGGCACACGGGCAGCTTTCGTTTTTTGCGGATCCGCGGTTTGCGGACCGCAAAAAATGGCACGATTGTGTGCATGTAGCCTTACTCACTTTTCCCCAGTCAGAACACAGGTACATGAACAGGTGGCATGTACTGCAGGATGAAATACTACACCTGCCTTAGGGTACTTTCACATTTGCGTCAGAGGATTCCGGCAGGCAATCCGGACGCAAACTGATGGCATTTGTCAGACGGATCCGGATGCGTCTGACAAATGCATTGAAATACTGGATCCGTCTCCAGTGTCATCCGGAAAAACGGATCCGGTATTAATTTTTTTCACAGATTTAAAGGTCTGCGCATTCGCAGACCGGAAGTACGGAACCATTAATGCGGCAATTTTAATGCCGGATCCGGCACTAATACATTTCAATGGAAATTAAGATCCGGCATTCCGGCAAGTGTTCAGGATTTTTGGCCGGAGACAAAAATGCAGCGTGCTGCGGTATTTTCTCCAGCCAAAAAACGTAAGAGGGACTGAACTGATGCATACTGAACGGAATGCATTAGGATAAAACTGATCAGTTTTTTTTCCGGTTTTGTGCCCCGGGGTCGGAACTCAATACCGGAAAAGAAAAACGCTAGCGTGGGGGGCGGAGCTTGGCCACTGGATGTAATGGACGTGTGAGCTTGCAGCTCCGTCTCAGCGCACACCAGGGCCGCCGAAAAAAACAATGATCAAAAGCTGCACAATGGTCAAAAGCTTCAAAGAGAGGACCGGGGACCCTCCAGGCACCCCTAAAAAGAATACCAGCCAGATGAACCTGCAGAAATGCTGGAAAAAGCAGAGCGCGCTGGGGACGGGTGATTCCTCCACGATGGCGACCGCAGTTGCATGCGCGGGAGAACATGTGGCAGACTCAGACAGAGAAAGCGTGGCGGAGAGCGACTATGGTGAGTCAGCATCTGCCTGTGCACCTATCACCAAAGCCTTCCTAAGAAAGACCATCTTGCAAGCCATGAGGCCAGTATTGGAAGAACTTGCCGACATAAAAGCAGACTTAAAACATATTGGCCACAGAGTGGAAGACCTGGAAACAGCACACTCCAACATAGTCTCTTTTTCAGAAGCAGTGGCTGCCCGTTCATCGCAACAAGCTTAGTACATCAACAAAGCCCTTCTACTTATAGAGGACCAAGAAAATCGCAGCAGGAGAAAAAATATCAGGATCAAGGGCTTACCGGAGCACTTCGCGCCAGAATCCCTTGAAAAGGTAGCACAGGAGATTTTTCATGACATGCTGGGGCCAGAAAATGCTGCAGGAATAGTGGTAGAACGTATCCATAGAGCTCTGTGCCCAAAACCAAAACAGAGTGAACCGCCACGAGACATAATATGTGGGCTGCTCTCCTATGTGGATACATCTCAAATTCTCACAGCAGCCAGAGAAAAGCATCCAATTGTATATGCGGAATCCACACTCCATTTCTATCAGGACCTTTCTCCAGCAACACTTGCAAAGAGGAGAACTCTGAGACCACTTCTGGAGATCCTGAGGGCCAAAAATATTCAGTATTTATGGCTGTTTCCTTTTGGGCTAGCAGTATGGCATAAAGGCCAAAGATTAATGGTCAACTCTCCGCCTGACCTAGAAAAGCTGTGGGCAGCTCTGGAAATACCGCCCTTACAAATACCATCATGGATGCTGGTACTTCTGGACCAACACCTTCCTCCGCTCCCGACAGTGGTCACTTGGAAAACGGCCTCCAGAGACATGGGTCCAAAAGAGAAAAGAAGATTCTCCAAGGCCGCAATCCCAACTACCTGACTCTCACAACCACCCGAGTTTATTTTACTGCATCCATGAAGAGAGGACTATCCACATCTTCTAATAAACCTCAGGTTTGGGGTCAACGACCCTATTAGTTAAGCATATTTACCTTTTGCTTTAGCCCCACACGCACGCAAGTGCAATGGTTTATTTTTATTTGCACTATCAGGGCTGCAACCTGAAGAGAGGACTATCCACATCTTCTACTAATCCGCAGGTTTGGGGTCAACAACCCTACTAGTCATTAACCTTTTGCTATAGACCCACACGTACGCTAGTCCAATGGTTCAGTGTTATTTGCATTTTCAGATGTTAGCTCTTTACTGTTGTTGAGTAGTTCTTGGTGTGCAGTGTTCAAAGAGAGGAAGACTATAGTCTGGTCGCAGAAAGAAAGAGGTTCACCCCCCCCCCCCTCTTTTTCCCAGTACAATAAGCTGTAGAGGGACACCTCTACTGTCCAGGCCATTTGTTGTTAAAGCGCAGGTCATGTTATACATGACAAAGATAACCCCTCCTTCTCCCTTCCATCCCCCCCCCCCCAATCTCTCTTACTTAGCTTTCACCTTCCAAGACCGCTTACGTCCCTTTGGGTGGCGCTAGGGTGCACAACATGCACAGGTGTTACCCCCCCCCCCCACACTTGATTTGTCTCTGCCCAGTTGGAGAGAGCAGTGGGTGGAGACTCTATTGAGTATTAAGTCAGTGTGTCCTAGCAGGCAGGACGCATATAGTTCAGCACCTTTTTCATATTTACTTAGTACAGTATTGTATACTAGTAACCTTTAATTGTCATCCGTTTAGAAATATTTGTAATTGCCCCTTGTCTCGTCTTGTCTAGTCTGACCCTCACCCATATCTGAACATATCAATATATCCCCCCATCCATCTCACGACACAGTTGCATATTGTTCAGTGTGTCTCCCAACCTAACGATATCCACTGGTACTAGGATCCCTAGCTAAGATTTCACATTTTCCGTGAGCTTCCTATTGCGAAAATTAAAATCACAACCTTGAATATAAAGGAATTAAACTCACCTAACAAATGACACCACACCATCTTCCTACTTCGCAAGCTCAAAACTAGAATTGTGTTTTTGCAAGAAACCCACTTCAAAAAGCTTAGAATACCAAAACTTACCACCCATTATTTCAACCAATGGTTCCATAGCTGTCAAAAGTCTTCGATTGCTTTCCATAAAGACATCCCGTTCCAGATTTCACAACAATTCTCAGATGATGAAGGGCGGTTACTCTTTCTAAAAGGATCCATCGCATCTGAGAAATACACCTTCGCAAATTTGTATGTCCCTAACAAAAAGCAAATCCCATGGCTACTGCAATTCCTGGAATATCTAAAAATATTCGCCGAGGGCCAAATTATTTTGGGTGGGGACTTAAACCTGCCACTAAACCCCCTGCTGGATTCCTCCTCACAACGTTCCAGTATTTCGCAGAAGGCAATTGGCAAACTTCATGCCAAACTAAGAGAGGTAGGCTTAACTGATATATGGAGGCAACTCCACCCCCAGACAAAAGACTACACCTTCAAATCTTCAGTACACAACTCTTTCCAGAGATTAGATCACCTTCTAGCCACCAAACCAATTTTGTTACAGACCAGCTCAGCCTCCATTGGTAGTATCACCATCTCAGACCATGCCCCATGCTCTTTCACAATGTCCATGAAGCAATTACCTAAAAAAGAATGGTCATGGAGATTAAATGAATCCCTTCTTAGCGACGAAATATCCCGTCAGGAAATAGACAAACTGCTCAGGGAGTACTTTGAATTAAACTCAGTGGAAGAGACAAAACCCCCGATGGTCTGGGAGGCGCACAAAGTTTACAGAAGTATGTTTATTGCTCTTAGTTCCAAACTAAAAAAAGATAAACAGAATTTTTTTTTTATAGTATTCTACAACAGATTGCGGCGGTGGAAAAAATCCAAAAACACTCCTAAGCACTCCTACTCCAGGAGGATCTGGTGACCCTGAGAGTAAAACTCAAATCCTACCTTTCGGCGCGGGCAACTAAACGGTTCCTATACTTCAAACATCTCATATATGCACACAGCGATAAAGGGGGAGGGTTGATGACCTCCCTCATTAAAAAGGCCAGAGCCAAAGCTTTTATCCACAAAATCAAGGATGGCTCGGGTAAAACAGTGACGTCCATGGAAGAGATTGCGAAACCTTTCCATCACTTTTATTCTAAATTGTACAACTTAAACGAAAAAGAAAATGCGGACACCAACGCCAAAATCTCAGAGACAACGCAGAAATTCCTCCACTCCTTAAAACTTCCTTCCCCATTCTCCAAAGCAGAAGTCAAAGAGGTTATATGGAGCTTCTCCCCTAAAAAGAGCCCAGGCCCAGATGACTTCACCTTACATTACTTTAAAACATTTCATGTGGTGCTAATTCCCCACTTGACGAGGGTTTGCAATGACCTTCTCTCGGGTGAAGCTCTCCCGAGACAGGCTCAAGAAGCCCTGATCACGCTGATTCCCAAGGAAGGGAAGGACCTCACAGACTGTGAAAGTTATAGGCCAATTTCCTTATTGAATCAGGACCTGAAACTTTGGGCTAAATTACTTGCCAACAGGATTAAATCCGTTATCCCCACTTTGGTAGGGCGTGAACAGGTAGGGTTTATTCAAGGGAGAGAAGTGAAGACCAATACGTCCAGGCTATTCCACGTCATTCACACTGCCTGCAACGCCAAATTACCACTGGTCCTTCTCGGCATTGACGCCGAGAATGCTTTTGATAGAGTTAAGTGGACATTTATGGAAGCTACGTTACGCAAATTTGCCTTTCCGCAACCATTGATACATGCGATCCTCACGCTATATCAAGCCCCTCAAGCACGTCTTAACATGAATGGCACACCTTCACCCGTATTTGAGATCACAAACGGAACCAGGCAGGGATGCCCGCTCTCCCCCGCCCTATTCGTTCTTGGAATGGAAACTTTACTCCAGATGATTAGAGAGTGAGATAGCATCAAAGGAGTACCTATGGGGGCCAGACAACTGAAATTCCTAGCTTTTGCGGATGACCTGCTGTTCTTAACAACAAACCCATCAGATAGTCTACCTGAGATTGCACGAGCACTTAGCGACTTCGGATTTATTTCTAACTACAAAGTCAACTCTACCAAGTTGGAGGTCCTAAATATATCAGCCCCGCAAAAAGTGATTGAGGATCTGAAACGTATCACTAACTTGGCGTGGGCTTCCTCATCAATTAAATATTTAGGGGTTCGTCTATCTAGAGACCTCACAGAGCCTTATCACTTGACTTACTCTCCTTTACTTGTAGAGATTACAAAACTATTGAAATCCTGTGAGAAATTGTGCCTCTCCTGGCTTGGTAGACGAAACCTGCTAAAAACATATATAGTGCCGAAAGTGCTATATATTATGCAGATGGTGCCTCTACACCTTCCGTCCACCTTTTTATCTCTATCAGAAACCTCTTCTCTAAATTCCTGAGGAATAACAAGAGACCTCGACTAGCTCACTCCCTGATGGTCAAGAGGAGGGAGGCGGGTGGTCTGGGTATTCTAGATGTTTTTTCATATTACAAAGCAATTCAGCTGAACAGATGGTTGCAGCTGCTGGCCCCAGTAGGAGAACCAGATCCCTATGTAATATCCTCCGTATGGGAAAAACACACAATTGAGGAGCCTATGGTTCCCTAGCCCCAGACCTAGAATGGATAACAAAAGCAATCCTATGTGTAAGGGGTTACACTCTCAGGCAGGGCGGCGATGACAGATTCTCGTGCAGACCACAGGGTTAAAGTCCAAATGTGGCTTTATTCTTTTATAACCCTCCGGCAATACAAGCAGACCCAATTATAACTCACTGGGTAAAGTGAAGGTCCAGCACCACAAAACATAAACCAAACCAAAATAAACACCTGCCCGTCTAGGCTCTGGCTAATATAGTGAAGATCCTAGCTCACCTATCGAACACAGAGAATTCGGCTTCTCTAGCCCGCAGGGCAGCCAGCTTCCCAGACTTTCTCCAGGGATCACTCTCCCTAGACTGACAGCCTGGACTGTGCTTTATTTCCCCTTAACGATCCCAGCTGGGTTCAGCTGGGGATCCCTCAGGCTAGGGGAAAACCTGCCCCGGAATGAGGTGGACTGGGGAGGTCCCTCTACCAAGCCTACCTTCTCCCAGTCCAATGAAATCCAGCCCATAAACTTAACAAAACTGTCTCAGCAACCTACACATTGCTGAGACCATTTTAACCTTCTGGATTTTATTTACCTCACCCAGTTGAGGAATCTGGGTGGGATATACACCCCCTCCAGGACTTTACCATACACTTTTCTGTTCACCTTACCACATATACTCCCCCCCCCCCCTCTTCTCCAGACCAGAGGTCTGGATATTTTTTGCCAAAAAACAGTGTATCCTGGACAAAGCATCCGCGTTCCCCTGTAATTTTCACGACTTATGCTCAACCTTAAAATTAACAATTGGCAGCACCATCAGGGACTACAATATATTAAATGTTACCCCCCTAGTCGGGAAAATAAGGGAAAAAATAAGGGTCTGGCAGAAACTTCCGCTTTCGCAGATTAATAGAATTGCGTTGATTAAAATGGTTCTGTTGCCCTGGATATTGTACACGGTTAGTTGCTGCCCTGCCTGGATTGAGGATAGTGTTTTTAATCTGATTGATCGATTGATAAATGACCTGATATGGGGCAGAAAAAGGGTTCGCATCAAGCTACAATACCTGCGAATGGCGGCAAATAACGGTGGCCTTGGCCTGCCTCACTTTCAAATCTATTACTTGTGTTCACAACTACAGTGGTGTGTCAATACGGGGGATGGATTTTGTCTGTCCCATCGGGGCAGCGTTACAGAAGACCTGGAATAAAATTAAGGTACTTACTCAGGCCCCTCAAGTTCTGGATTTTACCCCGCTATGGGACAACCCTGCGTTAACAGAGTTTTTGGCCCTTAATGAAAACGACTATTTGACTCGGAGAGGTATTACGTTATTTTCACATATATACACGAAAGGGAAAATTAAATTAATAGGGGAATTGTTTCAGCAGACACCAATAACTGCATTAGAACACTATAGATATTTCCAATTACAACATGCATTAGCATGCACACTTAAAAAAATACCTTTGATAACAACCATTCAGAGGTTTTTATTATTTTGTTATAATATAGTAGGGAATAAAGTTAGGGTCTCATTAATATATAGGAGATTTATCGAGGAATTAAGCACGGTCACTAAATTTAAAAGTGTAGATAAATGGAAGGTGGATATAGGGGAATGTAACCCTTCACAATGGCGGGAAATATATCAAAACATTAAGAAGGCCTCCCTCTCACGACAACAC
Organism: Bufo bufo; assembly: GCF_905171765.1. Classification (NCBI taxonomy): domain Eukaryota; kingdom Metazoa; phylum Chordata; class Amphibia; order Anura; family Bufonidae; genus Bufo; species Bufo bufo. Next base: position 531,099,105 of record NC_053393.1, on the reverse strand, counting down.
CGGTTGACACAATTTAAAATAATACACCGTTTATATGTTACCCCGAGTCTCTTATCTAAAATGTATAGTAACAAGGGACAAGAATTTAGTTGCTTGAAATGCTCTCTTGTAGCTGCAGGGTATGTACATATGCTGTGGGATTGCCCAGTTATCAAGACCTTTTGGGGCAGCATATTTCAGGAGATGGCGGCACTAAGCGGGAATAGCCCCCCCTTAACCATCCAAGTAGTTGTGCTTGGACTTCTCCCCCCCCCGAGTACAAAAATAAAACTACCAAAAACGAACAGGTTTACTGGCTGAAGGGATTTCTATTGGCCAAGGTAATAATCTTGAGACAATGGGTGAAAGATAGATCGCCAACAATAAATGAATGGCAAAGCTTAATGGCAAGAGTAACAAACTTTGAGTGTATGAAACGGCGCGGGATGAGCTATATTACAGAAATAGGTTCATAGACAGGGGAGGTGGCGAGAAGAAATATCCGGACTGGAACTGATGACCCCCCATTCTCTGTGGCCAAGCCCTAATATAAATAAATAAATTTTCTATCACCTCTAAATAATAAATAATCATTACAATTAGTCCACATTAAAAAGGATCTGCCCCTATGTAGGTTTGAGAAATACCCTAGAGAGGGGCATGAGCGTCCTACCGCCCCTCGTGGCGGCCATACCAGGCCAGGTATGTTGGGAGGGAGTGGGGGGGGTTCTGGTGTTTGGGGGGGGGGGGTTGGCTTTGTTTTGATATGTGTGACAGAGAATTGACATTAATTTAGGGCATCTTTTGATCTAGATGACTCTGTATGTATGTACGTTGCCTAGCACCAAAGTAACACATTGTTTAAATGTACCTGTCAAACGTGCTCATTCTCTGTGACCAGATATCTTTTTTACATTGTTTTTATGTAAGAAAAGCAATAAAGATATTTATAATATAAAAAAAAAAAAAACATTTTGCAGGGAGTCAAACCACCTGGTCACTCTTGTGTTTTTCTCCCTGTTTTGTTTCATCCAAGTTAAAGGAGCGTGATCTGTTACCAACTGAAATTTCCTACCCAGCAGGTAATATTTAAGTGACTCCAGAGCCCATTTAATGGCTAGACACTCGTTCCACTATGGCATAATTTTTCTCTGCCGGGGTCAACTTCCTGCTTAGGTACATCATTGGGTGCTCTTCCCCATTTACCACTTGTGACAGGACCGCTCCCAAGCCTGTCTCAAATGCATCAGTCTGGACCAGAAACTCTTTTCCGAAATCCGGGAAAATGAGCACTGGCTGTGGACAGAGAGCGGACTTTAGGCTTTGAAAGGCCTTTTCTGCCTCTGTGGTCCACTTCACCATTAATGATTAAGGTACTTTCGTTAAGTCAGTCAATGGTGCTGCCATCGAGGCAAAATTTGGTACGAACCGGCGGTAGTACCTAGTTATGCCAAGGAAGGCCCTGTCTTGTTTTTTTGTTAAGGGCCTAGACCAGTCTTGTATCACCTCTACTTTATTGATCTGGGGTTTAACCAGCCCTTTACCAATAATGTAACCCAAATATTTTGCTTCCTCTAGCCCTACTGCACATTTCTCAGGGTTTATGGTTAGGCCAGCATCACTAATGGAGTCTATCACGGCCTGTACCTTCCAGAGGTGACTTCTCCAATCAGATGAAAAAATGACCACGTCATCAAGGTAAGAGGCAGCATAGTCACGATGTGGCTTCAAGATTAGGTCCATCAACCTCTGAAATGTAGCAGGGGCTCCATGTAACCTGAACGGCATCACTGTGTACTGGAACAGCCCCTCTGGAGTGGAGAATAACGTCTTTTCTTTTACATCATCTGATAATGGTATCTGCCAATACCCTTTTGTAAGGTCCAGTGTCGTGATGTACCTTGCTTTCCTAAGCCTCTCAATTAGTTCATCTACTCTGGGCATGGGGTACGCATCGAATTTTGACACCTCATTTAGCTTCTGGAAATCATTACAAAATCTTCAAGTCCCATTGGGCTTCGGGATTAAGACAATAGGTTTTGACCACTCACTGGTAGATTCCTCAATGACCCCTAACTCAAGCATGCGCCTGACCTCAGAGGATACCGCTTTTCTGTGTGCTTCTGGTATCCTGTAGGGCTTTAGATTCACCTTACTGTGGGGCTCAGTTCTCATGGAATGTTTTATCAGGTGGGTATGGCCTGGTAGGTTAGAAAACCTTCCTCTATTTTTCTGTAGAAACTCCTTTACTTCTTGTTTCTGGGGTACTGACAGTGCCTCACTAATTTTTACCGGAGGAATTGGTGGTGACACCTCCTTAGCCCCTTAGGGACTTAGGGCGTACCGGTATGCCTTGTTTCCCGAGTCCTTAAGGACTCAGGGCGTACCGGTACATCCTAACTTTAAATCGCGACTGCGGCGCGGCAGGGGTTAATCGCAACAGGATGTCCGCTGAAATTATTCAGCGGACATCCTGTCACAACGCCGGGAGGGTCCCGTGACCCCTCCGTGTCGGCGATCGCCGCAAACCGCAGGTCAATTCAGACCTGCGGTTTGCGGCTTTTACCTTATCCGGTGGGTGGCGGTGCCATCGGGTCCCCATGCGGCTGTAGGGGAGACCCGATGGCATGGAAGGCAGCGCGATGCCTTCCTTAGGCATCTGCGCTGCCTTCTGGTGACGAGCCTGTGAGATCCAGCCCCCTGGATCTCACAGGCTGGAAGCTGTATGAGTAATAAGCACAGTATTACTCATACAGACAATGCATTCCAATACAGAAGTATTGGAATGCATTGTAAAAGGGATTAGACCCCCAAAAGTTGAAGTCCCAAAGTGGGACAAAAAATTAAGTAAAAAAAAGTTAAAAAAATAAAGTTTTCCCCCCCAAAAATTTAAAGTTTCAAGTAAAAATAAACAAAAACGTCATTTTCCCAAAATAAAGTTAAAAAAAATTGCTAAACAATAGGGGGGAAAAAAGTATACATATTAGGTATCGCCGCGTCCGTATAGACCGGCTCTATAAAAATATCACATGACCTAACCCCTCAGATGAACACCGTAAAAAATAAAAAATGAAATCATTGTGTAAAACTTACATAAATAAACAAAAAAATATACATATTAGGTATCGCAGCGTCCGTAATAATTTGCTCTATAAAAATATCACAAGACCTAACCCCTCAGGTGAATACTGTAAAAAAATAAAACCAGTGTAAAAAAAGCCATTTTTTGTCACCTTACATCACAAAAAGTGTAATAGCAAGCGATCAAAAAGTCACACGCACCCCAAAATAGTGCCAATAAAACAGTCATCTCATCCCGCAAAAATCATACCCTACCCAAGATAATCGCCCAAAAACTGAAAAAATTATGGCTCTCAGACTATGGAAACACTAAAACATGATTTTTTTTGTTTAAAAAAAGAAATCATTGTGTAACACTTACATAAATAAATAAAAAGTATACATATTAGGTATCGCCGCATCCGTGACAACCTGGTCTATAAAAATATCACATGATCTAACCTGTCAGATGAATGTTGTAAATAACAACAAATAAAAACGGTGCCAAAACAGCTATTTCTTGTTACCTTGCCTCACAAAAAGTATAATTGTCACGGGGTTCCGAAGGTGCACTCGGTCCCCCATCGCCCGCAGACCTGTTGCTTAGCTTTGGGAATGAGGATCTGTGTTTGACCTCATTCCCAGGGTGGCTTTACTAGCTGGGTGGCTCCCTGCTCCTAAGTCTGCCTTGAGCGCCGAGCTGATCACTCGGTGCTCGACTGGTTGGTCTGTCGGTCATGTGACGCTGGCCACGTCACATGACCCTCACTCCCCACTATAAATACAGGCAGCCTGCTGGCTACAGGTTGCCTGTTAATTTCTAGGTTCCTGGCTATTTGTTGGACTACTGAATATTTACCTGATCCTGTTCCCTGACGATCCTCTGCCTGCTCCTCCTGTACTGTGCATACATCCTGGTATTGTGACCTCGGCTCCCACCTGACTACTCTCTTAGGACTCCTCTTGTACTTCGCTACTCTCCTGGTATTTGACCCCGGCTTCTCCTGACCATTCTTTGCTTAATCCGTTGTACTGCGTAGCTCTCTTGGTTCTGACCTGCTCCGTTCATGTTCCGTATTTTGTCTTGTCTGTCTTCCCTGCACATATCCTAAGTTAGGGACTGCCGTCCAGTTGTCCCGTGTCATCAGGACTCGTGAGGCAAGTAGGCAGGGCCAGGGGTGAGGGTGGAGCGCAGTGGTCACTACCCTTCCCCCTGTGTGTGTGTGTGGACGTGACCATTACAGATTAACAGGCCAAATAACCACTGTATCATGAATCCTCTTACTACCCTGACTGACCATGTCTCTAACTTGACACAGAGGGTGCAGGAGCTAGGAGAGAAACTCCGTTCTTGTGGGTTAGGGCAAGGTTTATCCACTCCTCTGTCCTCCAGTCCATATTTTGAACCCCAGATCAAGCTCCCAGAACCCTTTTCTGGAGACCGGAAGAGGTTTCTCTCCTTTAAGGAGAATTGCAAACTCTACTTCCGTTTGCGCCCCGTGTCCTCCGGTCCCGAGAGCCAACTCGTGGGGATTATCATTTCTCTACTACAGGGTGATCCCCAGGACTGGGCATTTTCGTTACCTCCTGGGGCCAGTTGTCTAACTTCTGTGGAGGGTTTTTTTCAGGCCCTGGGTACCCTCTATGACGAACCAGACAGGGCCTTGGTAGCCGAGACAGCTCTTAGGGCACTGGTTCAGGGCCATCTGACTGCGGAGGAGTATTGCACCCAATTCAGACGGTGGTGTGTCCCCTCAGGATGGAATGAACCAGCCCTGAAGAGTCAGTTTAGGTCTGGTCTATCTGATAATTTAAAAGATCTATTGGTCAATTACCAAATTCCTGAGACCTTAGACGAGATGATGACCCTAGTTGTCCGACTTGACAGACGAGTTAGAGAGAGACGACAAGAACGACAGTTCTGTTCTCAGATGGTGGTCCAGCCAGAGACCTTTTCCAGGGACAACACTGAGGTCTCCACCGAGGAACCCATGCAGGTTGGCATGACCCGGGGTAATCTTCGTCGCAGACGCCGAGAGTGCTTCTACTGTGGAGATCCTGGCCATTGGATCAACAAGTGTCCTAAGAGGGACCTCTCTGACAAGTCTTCTAAGGCAAGACAACCTAAAGACCAGGTACACCCTGATTTTTCTAAAGGTAAGCTTTTGGTACCCATAACAATTTCTCTGGGGGTTAATAAGTGGCCGGGTAAGGCCTTTATTGACTCCGGTTCAGCGGCCAGCTTTATTGACTTTGAGTTTGCTTGTAAATTGGGTATTCCAATGTTTGCTTTACCTACACCTATCCATGTCATGGCTATTGATGCTACTCCCCTGATTGGTGGTACGGTGAGGTCATGTACCTCTGAAATTTCTCTGTCCGTGGGTGTGTGCCACTCTGAGAGATGTTCTCTTCTAGTCCTGGAGAACCTACCGGTTGAGGTGGTACTAGGGTTGCCTTGGCTCCGTTTACATAACCCCACAATTGATTCGTCCAAAGGAGAGTTGGTGAAATGGGGACCTAAGTGTGACTCATGCTTGTCCGTGGTCCTGTCACTACCAGAGCTTTGGGACGTTCTCACAGCTCTGTTTCTCCACCCCTGTGATGATGTCACTACTAGAGCTGGGAGGAGTTTTCTGTTTCCTTCCTCCCAGCTGTCCCTTCTGCGTTTGATTTCCCTGCCTTTATATTCCCCCTCCTCCTATTGTAGGTGTGGATTATATTTCTCATTTGGGTTGTAGCTCTTGCTTGAGTATCTTCCCTTGTATGCTATCCTTTCACTGGACCTGTGTTCTGCTGCAGCAAGTACTCCGGATATTGCCAGCCTGTCTTTGGATCCATCTTCACTGCGGCTGCAGCCCTTCAGCTAAGTGTGCAGACATTGCTGTGTATCTGTGTGTTTTCTGACTGGATCCGAGGCGACCACGGTTCCCTCCATATACTGAGCAGGGCACCGGTGGCCGTGCCCCTTCCACTATTGTAGGGGTTACAGTGGTCATCAGTCTTAGGTACGCGGGCATGCCTCCTTCCACCATTTGGATCCGGGCATGGGCTTAGCAGCATAGGGAGAGCTTTTGAGGGTCTGACAGGGGTCACCCTTTATCCTCCCTAGTTTGGGTCCGGTCAGTAGCTCTATTTTCTGTGCATGCTCTTGTTGCTCACATACAGCCGTGACATTATAATCCACCAAAACCGTCTTTTTTGACATGGATCCGCTTTCTGGCCTGGTTGACCGCATGCAGGGTCTTTCTTTGGAGGTAGCGGATCTCCGTCAATCTATGACTCAGCTTCAAGCATTGGGCTCTGCTCCGGCCCATGGAGTCTGTTGCGAGCCAAAGGTCTCACTTCCGGAAACGTTCTCCGGGGGCAGTGAGAGTTTTGTTTGCTTCAGAGAGGCATGCAAACTCCATTTTTGCTTGTGTCCACATTCCTCTAGTAATCAGGAGCAGAGGGTGAGGATTGTCATCTCCCTGCTCAGGGGTAATGCTCAGACTTGGGCTTTTTCGCTGCCATCAGGGGATCCCTCCCTTCGATCCGTGAAAGGATTTTTTGTGGCCCTGGGGCAGATATATGATGACCCGGATCGTGTTGCTCTGGCCGAATCTAACTTACGTTTTTTATGCCAGAGCAAACTGTCGGCGGAGCTTTATTGTTCTGAATTTCGGAGATGGGCAGCTGATTCAGGTTGGAATGATGCTGCACTCCGGAGTCAGTTCTGTCATGGTCTCTCAGAGAGATTGAAAGATACGTTTGCTTTCCATGAGAGACCAACGTCCTTAGAGTCTGCCATGTCATTGGCGGTACGCCTTGACAGGCGTCTAAGAGAAAGAAACGAGACCTCTCTGTCCAGCCATTGTCAGTCTAGGGGCAGTGGTGCGGACTCATTCAGTGTGCAGGGGCCTCATCCTGTCTCGCTCCCCTCTGAGGAGGAGCCCATGTAGCTAGGTCGACTTGCCCCTGATAAAATAGGATTTAGTCCTCAGAGTATGGTGTGTTTTTGTTATGGGGGCATAGGTCATTTGGCAAATGTTTGCCGTCTAGGAGATTCTTGAACTGTACTAAGAGCGATAATAAGAGAAAAACCTCAAAAGGTAAATCATCAAACTCTGCTTCATCTGCTACTTTGGGCAAAGTTGATGTAGGAATTGATGCTTTTCCTCTGACCTGCAGTTCCCGTTTTCTCCTGTCTGCCAGGGTGGCGCTAGAGAGCAGAGTCATTTCTTGTGAGACTTTTGTTGATAGTGGAGCGGCCGTCAATCTTATTGACACTCAATTTGTAGCCATGCATGGTTTTCAGGTTTGCACATTAGAAAAGGATATACCTGTTTTTGCTATTGACTCTGCTCCACTCTCACAGAGATCTCTGAAGGGCATTGTTCACAATATCCGGTTAGCTGTAGGTGACACTCATGTGGAGGATATATCTTGTTTTGTCCTTAACGGATTGCCTTCTCCTCTAGTTTTGGGGTTACCCTGGCTCACTAGACATAACCCCACTATTGATTGGCAAGGAAGGCAAATAAATGAGTGGAGTGACTTTTGTAGAGAGAATTGTCTTACAGCGACTTTTGCAGAGGTGTCTACTAAAACTGTGCCATCATTTCTCTCTGATTTCTCGGACGTGTTTTCCGAGAGCGGTGTTCAGGAGCTACCTCCTCACCGGGAGTTTGACTGTCCCATTAACCTCATTCCCGGCGCCAAGCTGCCAAAAGCTCGCCTCTACAATCTCTCACAACCGGAAAGAATCGCAATGCAAACCTATATCTCCGAGAGTCTCGATAAGGGGCATATTCGTCCCTCAAAATCACCTGTTGCCGCTGGGTTTTTTTTTTGTTAAAAAAAAAGATGGCTCTCTGAGACCTTGCCTAGATTTTAGGGAGCTGAACCGTATCACGATTCGCGATCCCTATCCCCTTCCTCTGATCCCGGACCTCTTCAACCAAATTGTTGGGGCCAAGGTTTTTTCCAAATTGGATTTGAGAGGCGCGTACAACCTGGTCAGGGTCAGAGAGGGGGATGAATGGAAAACGGCCTTTAATACCCCTAACGGGCATTTCGAGAATCTCGTTATGCCTTTCAGCCTGATGAATGCTCCGGCCGTCTTTCAGCATTTTGTTAACAGTATTTTCTACCATTTAATGGGGAAATTTGTATTGGTGTATCTTGATGATATTTTGATTTTTTCCCCTGATGTTCAGACCCATCAGGATCATCTTTTTCAGGTTCTGCAGATTCTGCGGGAAAATAAATTGTACGCCAAGCTGGAGAAATGTGTTTTTATGGTATCGGAGATTCAATTTCTGGGTTTTCTCCTCTCTGCTTCTGGTTTTCGCATGGATCCGGAGAAGGTCCGTGCTGTACTTGAGTGGGAGCTTCCTGAGAATCAGAAGGCATTGATGCGCTTTTTGGGTTTTGCGAACTATTACAGAAAGTTCATTTTGAATTATTCCTCTGTTGTCAAACCCCTCACTGACATGACAAAAAAGGGGGCGGATTTTTCCTCTTGGTCGGAGGAGACGCTTGCAGCTTTTTCTAAGATTAAAGAGAGTTTTGCATCCCGATGTTTCCTTACCTTTTATTGTTGAGGTGGATGCTTCCGAGGTGGGTGTGGGTGCGGTTTTGTCCCAGGGCCCTTCTCCTGCCAAATGGCGACCCTGTGCCTTTTTCTCTAAAAAACTCTCCCCGGCAGAGAAAAACTATGATGTGGGAGATAGGGAGTTGTTGGCCATCAAGTTGGCTTTCCAGGAATGGCGCCATTGGTTGGAGGGGGCCAGGCACCCTATCACCGTTTTTACCGACCATAAGAATCTGGCATACTTGGAGTCGGCCAGGCGTATGAATCCGAGACAGGCCAGATGGTCTCTGTTCTTCTCCAGATTCAATTTTGTCGTCACATTCCGCCCTGGGATCAAAAATGTGAAGGCTGATGCTCTCTCTCGCTGTTTTCCGGGAGGAGGAAACTCCGAGGACCCGGGTCCCATTTTGGCGGAGGGGGTAGTTGTTTCTGCTCTATATTCGGATTTGGAGGCCGAGGTCCAGGCTGCCCAGACTGAGGCACCTGCCCGTTGTCCTTCTGGGAAGTTGTTTGTGCCTCCTGAGCTACGTCACAAACTCTTCAAGGAGCATCATGATACTGTTCTTGCTGGTCACCCCGGGAGTAGAGCCACGGTAGATCTCATTGCTCTGAGATTTTGGTGGCCGGCTCTTCGTAAGTCGGTGGAGGGTTTTGTGGCTGCTTGTAAAACGTGCGCTCGCGCTAAGGTCCCTCGTTCACGGCCTTCAGGTTCCCTTCTCCCGTTACCCATACCTTCCCGTCCTTGGACACACCTGTCCATGGACTTTATCACGGATCTTCCTCGTTCCTCAGGGAAGTCGGTGATCCTGGTGGTGGTGGACCGTTTTAGCAAGATGGCTCATTTCGTACCTTTCCCTGGTTTACCCAATGCTAAAACGTTGGCGCAAACTTTTGTCGACCATATTGTTAAATTGCATGGCATTCCCTCTGATATTGTTTCCGATAGAGGCACGCAGTTTGTGTCCAGGTTCTGGAAGGCTTTCTGTTCTCGCCTGGGGGTTCGGCTGTCCTTCTCTTCTGCTTTTCACCCGCAGTCGAATGGTCAGACTGAGCGCCTCAATCAGAATCTGGAGACATATTTGCGCTGTTTCGTGGCAGAGAACCAGGAGGATTGGTGTTCATTTCTCCCTCTTGCTGAGTTTGCTCTGAACAACCGTCGTCAGGAATCTTCTGATAAGTCGCCATTCTTTGGTGCATATGGGTTCCATCCGCAGTTTGGGACATTCTCGGGAGGGGCTCTTTCTGGTTTGCCTGAGGAGGAGAGATTTTCCTCGTCTTTGTCTACCATTTGGCAAAAGATTCAGAGTAATCTTAGAAAGATGAGTGAGAAGTATAAGCGTGTGGCTGATAAGAGACGTGTGCCTGGTCCGGACCTGAGTGTGGGTGATCTGGTGTGGTTGTCTACAAAAAATATTAAACTGAAGGTTCCCTCCTGGAAATTGGGTCCCAAGTTTATTGGGCCTTATAAAATCTTGTCAGTCATCAATCCTGTTGCCTTCCATCTTGATCTTCCACGGGTTTGGAAGATACATAATGTATTTCACAGATCTCTCTTAAAACCATATGTCCAGCCCACGGTACCCTCCTCTTTGCCTCCTCCTCCGATTTTGGTTGATGGCAATCTGGAGTTTGAGGTTTCCAGAATTGTGGATTCTCGCATTGTCCGCAGTTCTCTCCAGTACCTCGTTCATTGGAAGGGTTATGGTCCTCAGGAGAGGCTGTGGGTTCCGGTGTCGGACATTAAAGCCACTCGCCTCATCAGGGCATTTCATAGGGCTCATCCTGAGAAGGTGGGTCCTGGGTGTCCGGAGTCCACCCGTAGAGGGGGGGGTACTGTCACTACCAGAGCTTTGGGACGTTCTCACAGCTCTGTTTCTCCACCCCTGTGATGATGTCACTACTAGAGCTGGGAGGAGTTTTCTGTTTCCTTCCTCCCAGCTGTCCCTTCTGCGTTTGATTTCCCTGCCTTTACATCCCCCCTCCTCCTATTGTAGGTGTGGATTATATTTCTCATTTGGGTTGTAGCTCTTGCTTGAGTATCTTTCCTTGTATGCTATCCTTTCACTGGACCTGTGTTCTGCTGCGGCAAGTACTCCGGATATTGCCAGCCTGTCTTTGGATCCGTCTTCACTGCGGCTGCAGCCCTTCAGCTAAGTGTGCAGACATTGCTGTGTATCTATATAGAAAAGAAGATGGCTTCGGCAGCATTCCGCAATATCAAAACGATCCTTTATTTGTACCTCCAGACACAATTGGCAACGTTTCGACTGTACACCAGTCTTTGTCAAGCCTAATGACATACATTCTGGTAGGCATATATATACCCCCCACATAAAAGACACACCCCGTTACATCATCAGTACAAATCATTACACAATAGTATACACATGTTGATATTACGACTCACAGTTAATGATATGTCCACCCCGCTCATATTGTTCACCTCGGCGTTCCAATGTCTGTAATGCGCAGCCGCATCTCAATGTATTTGCATACCGGAAGTATCATACGTTGTCATGGCTCCCGGCGGCGCACGTGTCTCCAGCCAATGTGCTGCAGGACGCACTCACTGACGTCACAGCTTGTGCGTCCACCCCATGACCCTCACTCAAGTGCGCACAACAGTGCGTCAATAGCGTTAGTCACGTGGGGTACGCAGCCAATGAAGACACGGCGCAAACATCGGCGCCATGGCAACGATGACGCCACGGTCACCGCTACTCATTACATGTGTGATCTGTATCTAAAGTGACCGGGTCTATATATTACAGAACCTCCGCTTACAGCGATAATCACATGACTATAGAGGGAAATTAATCCTGACCCCTCATATACACGCACGTAACAGCAGATGGAAAAATACATAACCTCATAAGTGTGGTGCACAATAACCACACATAACCATCATCTGGATGGTGTATCCCATATATACATCACATATGGACCATCAACATGGTCCTTTGACATATAGACTAAAGACTGTTACACCGGGGATGTGCCACATATATATTAAAAACATGATGTCACTATACTGAGAGGACAAAACAGTGACAATCATCAATCGATGGATGCGACATTAAACTCTAGATTCAAGCCAAAAGGTTGGAGGGACCTGAGGGTATGGATCCATTTAAGTTCCTTCTTCCTCAGGATTCCCTTCCTGTCCCCACCCCTTCTCAAGTATCCTACGCTGTCGATAACTCGAAATCTCAATTGATTAATGGAATGTTTACAGTCAATGAAGTGTTTTGCAACCGGTTTGTCAAGTGCACCTGTTCTTATTGTGCTTTTGTGTTTGTTAATTCTTTCCCTCAATTCCATCGTGGTCTCCCCCACATAGATCAAACTGCACGGGCACTGTATCATGTAGACCACGTCCGTGGATTTACATGTATAATGACCTTTGATCTTAAACCGTTTACCACTGTAGGGATGTGTAAAACCATCACCTTTCATGATGCCACCACAGTTGCAACATGAAAGGCAAGGGAAATTACCATTCCTCAGTGGTGCTAGCCTTTTCTGTCTTTCGATGTCCTTCCCCCCTATATCCGCCTTCACCAATCTATCGCGTAGGTTAGGGCTCCGTTTGTATGCCATCATTGGGGGGACTGAAAATTCAGTGACTGCAGGCAATCCTTTCTGCAGGATCCGCCATTCCTGTCGTAGGATGTTGGCTATATTGCCGCTATCACCCCCAAAGATGGATACAAATGGAATGCGGGGGGTCTCCTGTTTTTGGGGTTTCCTTACCAGAGTGGAACTACGTTCCATAGATGTAATCCTATGCTTGGTACGGTTGATCAATTTGGTGGGATATCCTCTCCTGCTGAACTTATTACACATCTCATCTACCCTAATACCAAAGAGGGTGTCATCCGATACGATACGGCGTACCCTAAGTAGCTGACTCCACGGAAGGGAGCTTACCATGTTCTGAGGGTGACTACTGTCATACATTAACAAGGTGTTCCTGTCTGTAGGTTTTTGGAAGAGATCAGTACAGATCCTTCCATTGTGCACCTGAATTCGGACGTCAAGGAACTGCAGCTCACGGGCAGAATGCATCACGGTGAACTGCAGGTCCTGGACCCCAGAATTCAGGTGCGCATGAAACTCATCCAGCTCAGGCACGGTGCCAGTCCAAATCAAGAAAATGTCGTCGATGTAGCGCCACCTGCACAGGACTCTCTCAAAGAATATGGAGCGATACACCAGCCGATCCTCGACCTCCGCCATGAAGATGTTTGCGTAGGTGGGGGCCGAAGAGAAAATAATTCCTCCTCAGGACAACCTCCAAGAGGGCGAGGATCAGCCGGCGCGCCCCAAGAGAGAGCCCCGTGCCGGCCAGGGCCACATCGACGACATTTAAACCATAGGAGTGATCAATGGATGTATACAGGGATACAACGTCAAAACTCACAAGTAAAAATTCCGCCGGCAAGTCAAGTGAATTCAGTTTAGTCAAGAAATGGCCAGTATCCCTGACATAGGAGGGGGCCGTGGTCGCGTGGATCCGCAATACTTTGTCCAAAAAGATGGACACAGGATTAAAGATGGAACCCCTGCCCGACACTATGGGTCGGCCAGGGGGATCCACAAGACTCTTGTGGATCTTTGGTAAAACATATATCACAGGGGTGATTGGATGGCTTACACGCAAAAAGCTGTTTAATTCATCATCAATGATTCCCTGGCTAAGAGCCTCATCCAATAACACCCCTATGATATCTGCTATGTCCCACCTTGGATCCTTACTCAACATCTCATAGACATTATCATCCCCTACCTGTCTTGTGATCTCATCAGTATATTTACATGTGTCCATCACGACCACGGCACCCCCCTTGTCAGCTGGCTTGATCGTCAATTGTTTGTTATGTTCCAGTTCAAGAACAGCCCGTCTCTCATCTTGAGATAGGTTGTGTCTGAACTGGTGGGTACCCTCCACCCTCAATTGATCGATACGTTTTCTGACAAAACTGATATATGTTTCAACCACATGGTTGTTTTGTGGTGGAAGAAAATGACTTTTATTGCGTAATTCGAAATTCCTACACATCAAAGTATCAGTGGATACAACAGTGGATACATCAGACTGACTGGCAGATACATCAGTATTTCTAGCTGAAAAGAAAGCTTTTAATCTCAAGCGTCTAAAAAACTTTTGTAAGTCGAGCTCGAATTCGAACCAGTCCCGTGAGGTTGTAGGGCAGAATGTCAGGCCACGGCTTAGTACACTAATTTGTGCTTTATCAAGCTGAAAAGAGGAGATGTTAATGCGCACCTGAATTCTGGGGTCCAGGACCTGCAGTTCACCGTGATGCATTCTGCCCGTGAGCTGCAGTTCCTTGACGTCCGAATTCAGGTGCACAATGGAAGGATCTGTACTGATCTCTTCCAAAAACCTACAGACAGGAACACCTTGTTAATGTATGACAGTAGTCACCCTCAGAAAATGGTAAGCTCCCTTCCGTGGAGTCAGCTACTTAGGGTACGCCGTATCGTATCGGATGACACCCTCTTTGGTATTAGGGTAGATGAGATGTGTAATAAGTTCAGCAGGAGAGGATATCCCACCAAATTGATCAACCGTACCAAGCATAGGATTACATCTATGGAACGTAGTTCCACTCTGGTAAGGAAACCCCAAAAACAGGAGACCCCCCGCATTCCATTTGTATCCATCTTTGGGGGTGATAGCGGCAATATAGCCAACATCCTACGACAGGAATGGCGGATCCTGCAGAAAGGATTGCCTGCAGTCACTGAATTTTCAGTCCCCCCAATGATGGCATACAAACGGAGCCCTAACCTACGCGATAGATTGGTGAAGGCGGATATAGGGGGGAAGGACATCGAAAGACAGAAAAGGCTAGCACCACTGAGGAATGGTAATTTCCCTTGCCTTTCATGTTGCAACTGTGGTGGCATCATGAAAGGTGATGGTTTTACACATCCCTACAGTGGTAAACGGTTTAGGATCAAAGGTCATTATACATGTAAATCCACGGACGTGGTCTACATGATACAGTGCCCGTGCAGTTTGATCTATGTGGGGGAGACCACGATGGAATTGAGGGAAAGAATTAACAAACACAAAAGCACAATAAGAACAGGTGCACTTGACAAACCGGTTGCAAAACACTTCATTGACTGTAAACATTCCATTAATCAATTGAGATTTCGAGTTATCGACAGCGTAGGATACTTGAGAAGGGGTGGGGACAGGAAGGGAATCCTGAGGAAGAAGGAACTTAAATGGATCCATACCCTCAGGTCCCTCCAACCTTTTGGCTTGAATCTAGAGTTTAATGTCGCATCCATCGATTGATGATTGTCACTGTTTTGTCCTCTCAGTATAGTGACATCATGTTTTTGATATATATGTGGCACATCCCCGGTGTAACAGTCTTTAGTCTATATGTCAAAGGACCATGTTGATGGTCCATATGTGATGTATATATGGGATACACCATCCAGATGATGGTTATGTGTGGTTATTGTGCACCACACTTATGAGGTTATGTATTTTTCCATCTGCTGTTACGTGCGTGTATATGAGGGGTCAGGATTAATTTCCCTCTATAGTCATGTGATTATCGCTGTAAGCGGAGGTTCTGTAATATATAGACCCGGTCACTTTAGATACAGATCACACATGTAATGAGTAGCGGTGACCGTGGCGTCATCGTTGCCATGGCGCCGATGTTTGCGCCGTGTCTTCATTGGCTGCGTACCCCACGTGACTAACGCTATTGACGCACTGTTGTGCGCACTTGAGTGAGGGTCATGGGGTGGACGCACAAGCTGTGACGTCAGTGAGTGCGTCCTGCAGCACATTGGCTGGAGACACGTGCGCCGCCGGGAGCCATGACAACGTATGATACTTCCGGTATGCAAATACATTGAGATGCGGCTGCGCATTACAGACATTGGAACGCCGAGGTAAACAATATGAGCGGGGTGGACATATCATTAACTGTGAGTCGTAATATCAACATGTGTATACTATTGTGTAATGATTTGTACTGATGATGTAACGGGGTGTGTCTTTTATGTGGGGGGTATATATATGCCTACCAGAATGTATGTCATTAGGCTTGACAAAGACTGGTGTACAGTCGAAACGTTGCCAATTGTGTCTGGAGGTACGAATAAAGGATCGTTTTGATATTGCGGAATGCTGCCGAAGCCATCTTCTTTTCTATATGTGTATTTCATGGCCTGATGGATCAAGGGCCTATGGCTAGGCTGCTGCATTGATATAGACGCATTATCCGGATACCGTATAGTGCTGCCTCTACACTACTTTTTGCATTGCTGTGTATCTGTGTTTTTTCTGACTGGATCCGAGGCGACCACGGTTCCCTCCATATACTGAGCAGGGCACCGGTGGCCGTGCCCCTTCCACTATTGTAGGGGTTACAGTGGTCATCAGTCTTAGGTACGCGGGCATGCCTCCTTCCACCATTTGGATCCGGGCATGGGCTTAGCAGCATAGGGAGAGCTTTTGAGGGTCTGACAGGGGTCACCCTTTATCCTCCCTAGTTTGGGTCCGGTCAGTAGCTCTATTTTCTGTGCATGCTCTTGTTGCTCACATACAGCCGTGACAGGTCCAGGCTGGGGTTTCAGTAAGGTCTAATACATTACCCTCTGTTATTAAGGAATATTCTGATGTGTTCTCGTCCCTTACTCCAGAGGTTCTACCCCCCCATAGACCTTATGATTGCGCCATAGAGCTAATTGAGGGTGCCGAATTTCCTAAAGGTCGAATTTATAATCTTTCAGGGCCCGAACGCAAGGCTATGGAAGATTATATTAAGGAGAGCCTTGCTAAAGGGCATATTAGACCTTCAGTCTCTCCTATGGGAGCAGGGTTTTTCTTTGTTAAAAAGAAGGATGGTGGTCTTAGGCCTTGTATTGATTACCGGAGATTAAATAAAATCACTGTCCAAAATAGATACTCTCTCCCATTGATTCCGGATTTATTTAACCAGGTTTTGGGGGCAACCTGGTTTTCCAAGATTGACCTGAAAGGGGCATACAATCTAATCCGAATCAAGGAGGGAGACGAATGGAAGACAGCGTTCAATACTCCGATAGGACACTTTGAATATCAGGTGATGCCTTTTGGACTCAGCAATGCCCCAGCTGTGTTCCAAAACTTAATGAACGATATTCTTAGGGCGTTCTTAGGTAAATTTATTATTGTCTATCTTGACGACATTTTGATATTCTCTCCTGATTTCGAATCTCATGTGTCCCATGTCAAACAAGTATTAGAGGTGTTGAGGGAGAACCAGCTATCCGCTAAGCAAGAGAAATGTGTCTTTGGTGTACAGGAGATACTGTTTCTATGGCATGTTTTGACTCCTCACGCCTTTAAGATGGATCCTGGTAAGGTTTTAGCAATTAAGGAATGGGTAAGGCCTTCATCCTTAAAGGCTTTACAACGGTTTTTGGGTTTCGCAAATTACTACCGTAAATTTATCATGAATTTTTCTGTAATTGCTAAGCCATTGACCGACCTTACTAAGAAAGGGGCGGATTTGGAGAATTGGTCTACCAAGGCCATTTCTTCATTTGAAACATTAAAAAAGGCATTTAGTAGCGCTCCCATTCTGATCCAGCCTGATCAGGAGAGACCCTTTATTGTGGAGGTGGATGCGTCCGAGGACGGCGCAGGAGCAGTCCTTTCACAAGGTCCTGCTAGCCTCACTAACCTGAGACCGTGTGCCTTCTTCTCTAGGAAATTCTCTCCCACGGAGAGAAACTACGACATAGGGAATAGGGAGCTGTTGGCCATTAAATGGGCATTTGAGGAGTGGAGACATTTTTTGGAGGGGGCAAGGCATCGAGTAACTGTTGTCACTGACCATAAAAACCTAATGTTTCTCGAGTCCGCTAAGAGGTTGAATCCCCGACAAGCCCGATGGGCTCTGTTTTTTACCCGTTTTGATTTCTCCATTACGTTCAGGCCGGGAAGTAAAAATGTGAAGGCAGACGCATTATCTCGGAGCTTCCATGCTTTTCAACCCACTGAGACGCCGCCTGAATCCATCCTACCAGCAAACATCTTCTTAGCGGCTCTAACTCAGGATATCTCGGCTCGCATTAAGGCTGAACAACATCTGGCACCGGCATCCACCCCAACAGATAAGTTGTTTGTTCCCGTACAATTTCGTCTCCAGCTGTTGGGTGAGTGTCACGATTCTGCCTTTTGTGGACATCCGGGTATTGAGGGCACTAAGGATCTGGTTTCTAGATCTTATTGGTGGCCCACTCTGACCAGGGATGTCAAGTCCTACGTGTCAGCCTGTGAGGTTTGTGCCAGGTCTAAGACACCTAGGACTCGCCCTGCTGGTAACCTACGACCCCTACCCATTCCCAGTAGACCCTGGTCCCATATCTCGATGGACTTTATAACTGACCTACCGCTGGCGGAGGGTAAGACTGTGGTTTGAGTAGTGGTCGATAGGTTTAGCAAGATGGTTCATTTCATTCCCCTGTCTAAACTTCCGAATGCTAAAACCATGGCGTCTATTTTTGTGAGAGAGATTGTTCGTTTACATGGCATCCCGGAAAATATTGTTTCGGACAGGGGTGTGCAGTTTGTGTCCAAATTCTGGAGGGCCTTCTGTCAAAGATGTAAAATTTTGTTGTCTTTTTCTTCCGCCTACCATCCTGAGAGTAATGGGCAGACTGAACGCCTTAATCAGTCTGTGGAACAATTCCTGAGGTTGTATGTTGCTGATGACCAGCAATTATGGGTCAAATTCCTTCCGTTGGCTGAATTTGCTCTGAATAACCATGTCAATTCTTCTGCTGGGGTCTCCCCTTTCTTTTGTAACCATGGTTTTCATCCCTGTTTTCATTCTGGGTCGTCCGTCTCCTCCTCTAACCCTGAAGCTGATAAACTCTCCTCCGAACTGTGCACAGTTTGGGCCCGGGTTCAATCGAACCTAGAAAAGGCTCAAAGTTCTCAAAAACTCAAGGCCGATAGGAGACATTCAAGGGGGGTGAACTTTCAGGTTGGGGATAAAGTATGGTTGTCCTCCAAGAATCTATCTCTCAAGGTAGCTTCTAGAAAATTTGCTCCTCGCTTTATTGGACCATATAAGATCACGGAGGTGATTAACCCGGTATCATTTAGGTTGGAGCTGCCCGAGTCATTCCACATTCATAATGTGTTCCATAAATCTCTGCTTAAAAAATATTTTGAACCGGTAGTACCATCAAAAGCCTCGCCTCCGCCGGTTCTTGTTAATGATGCTGTCGAGTATGTGGTGTCTAAAATAGTGGATGTCAGGAAGGTGCGTAATTCCTTGCAGTACCTGATTCACTGGAAGGGGTATGGACCTGAAGAGAGATCCTGGGTACCTGCCAGGGAGGTTCATGCTCCTAGACTTGTTCGTAAATTTCATTTAGAACACCCTGAAAAGCCATCGCCTGAAGTCTTGGGTCCGGTGGCCCCTCGGAAAGGGGGGGTACTGTCACGGGGTTCTGAAGGTGCACTCGGTCCCCCATCGCCCGCAGACCTGTTGCTTAGCTTTGGGAATGAGGATCTGTGTTTGACCTCATTCCCAGGGCGGCTTTACTAGCTGGGTGGCTCCCTGCTCCTAAGTCTGCCTTGAGCGCCGAGCTGATCACTCGGTGCTCGACTGGTTGGTCTGTCGGTCATGTGATGCTGGCCACGTCACATGACCCTCACTCCCCACTAAAAATACAGGCAGCCTGCTGGCTACAGGTTGCCTGTTAATTTCTAGGTTCCTGGCTATTTGTTGGACTACTGAATATTTACCTGATCCTGTTCCCTGACGATCCTCTGCCTGCTCCTCCTGTACTGCGCATACATCCTGGTATTGTGACCTCGGCTCCCACCTGACTACTCTCTTAGGACTCCTCTTGTACTTCGCTACTCTCCTGGTATTTGACCCCGGCTTCTCCTGACCATTCTTTGCTTAATCCGTTGTACTGCGTAGCTCTCTTGGTTCTGACCCGGTCCGTTCATGTTCCGTATTTTGTCTTGTCTGTCTTCCCTGCACATATCCTAAGTTAGGGACTGCTGTCCAGTTGTCCCCTGTCATCAGGACTCGTGAGGCAAGTAGGCAGGGCCAGGGGTGAGGGTGGAGCGCAGTGGTCACTACCCTTCCTCCTGTGTGTGTGTGGACGTGACCGTTACAATAATATAGAGCAACCAAAAATCATATGTACCCTAAACTAGTACCAACAAAACTGCCACCCTATCCCGTAGTTTCTAAAATGGGGTCACTTTTTTGGAGTTTCTACTCTAGGGGTGCATCAGGGGGGCTTCAAATGGGACATGGTGTCAAAAAAAACAGTCCAGCAAAATCTGCCTTCCAAAAACCGTATGGCATTCCTTTCCTTCTGCGCCCTGCCGTGTGCCCATACAGCAGTTTACGACCACATATGGGGTGTTTCTGTAAACTACAGAATCAGGGCCATAAATATTGAGTTTTGTTTGGCTCTTAACCCTTGCTTTGTTACTGGGAAAAATGGATTAAAATGGAAAATCTGCCAAAAAAGTGAAATTTTTAAATTGTATCTCTATTTTCCATTAATTCTTGTGGAACACCTAAAGGGTTAATGATGTTTGTAAAATTAGTTTTGAATACCTTGAGGGGTGTAGTTTCTTAGATGGGGTCACTTTTATGGAGTTTCTACTCTAGGGTGCATCAGGGGGGCTTAAATTGGGACATGGTGTAAAAAAAAACAGTCCAGCATAATCTGCCTTCCAAAAACCGCATGGCATTCTTTTCCTTCTGCGCCCTGTGCCCGTACAGTAGTTTACGACCACATATGGGGTGTTTCTGTAAACACCCTTCCACACACCCTTCCTTGCACCCTTCCACACACACCCAACAGCCAGAACTCTCTTACCCACAAATGACATGGATCGGGTACTCCGGGGAGGTGTTGGTGCAGCAGGGACATCACGGAGGTAGTCCTCAATTGCCAGGAACCTTTCCACTAGGTTTACCAGCTGATCCGCAGTTTTGGGGTCTTCATGTCCAACCCACTGTTGCAATTCCGCCGGAAGGGCTCTGAAGTAGTGATCCACCACTACTTTCTCTACGATCTGGTCCGGTGTAGAAGACTCAGGTTCCAGCCACTTCCATACAAGATGGAGGAGGTCAAACATCTGGGATCGGGCCGGCTTGTCCATGGTATAGCTCCACGTGTGGACCCTCCGGGCACGAACAGCCGGTGTGACGCCCAAACGAGCCAGGATCTCCATTTTTTTTTTCCTGCTCCCTGAGGTCATAGTAGGTCTTTTGTGGTTCGCCGGACAAAAAGGGCGCAAGGACCTCTGCCCACTCTGCTACTGGCAGCCTTTCTCTCTCCGCCACCCTCTCAAATACGGTCAAGTAGGCCTCGATATCATGATCGGGTGTCAGATTTTGCAAGGCCCGCTGCACAGCCCTCCTCACATTCAAAGTCTCTGGGGGGCTTAGCTGCACACGTGGGGTTGGAGCTACAACAGCTCTCTCAATACAGCAATCTGCTCTAGCAGTAAACGATTTGTTTCCTGCTGCTGTGCCATGGCCTGTTGTTGTTGTGCATTAGCTTGTTGTTGGACACGTAAGACTTCTTCTTGTCTCTTTCTATCTTCCAGACTGGCCTTCAAAAACATCTTCATCATTTCCTCCATGGTATCCGATGAACTTTGTAACGCTGCAGCAGCTTTCAACCAGGACATTAAATCATCAACTGTCACGCCGTTGCCCTTAGCAACTTGCTATTGCCCGCATCCACCGCCAACTGTAAGGGGTTACACTCTCAGGCAGGGCAGTGATGACAGATTCTCGTGCAGATCACAGGGTTAAAGTCCAAACGTTGCTTTATTCTTTTATAACCCTCCGGCAATACAGGCAAACCCAGTTATAACTCACTTGGTAAGGTGAAGGTCCAGCACCACAAAACATAAACCAAACCAAAATAAACACCTGCCCGTCTGGTCTCTGTCCAATACAGTGAAGATCCTAGCTCACCTATTGAACACAGTTCAGACAGAGAATTCGGCTTCTCTAGCCAGCAAGGCAGCCATCTTCCCAGACTTTCTCCAGGCATCACTCTCCTCAGACTGACAGCCTGGACTGTGCTTTATTTCCCCTTAACGATCCCAGCTGGCTTCCCCTTAACGATCCCAGCTGGCTAACGATCCCAGCTGGATCCCTTAGGCTAGGGGAAAACCTGCCCCGGAATGGGGTGGTCTGGGGAGGTCCCTCTACCAAGCCTACCTTCCCCAGTCCAATAAAATCCAGTCCATAAACTTAACAAAACAGTCTCAGCAACCTACAAATTGCTGAGACCATTTTAACCATCTGGATTTTATTTACCTCACCCAGTTGAGGAACCTGGGTGGGATATACACCCCTTCCAGGACTTTACTTTACACTTTTCTGTTCACCTTACCACATATGTTATAAGGGCCGATGGAAGTGTGGAGGTTGACAGCCCACTCCCTTGCTCCGCAACCTTCTCCTCTCACTCCAATGTCCCTACTACCGGTCTTAAGTGCCTGCCCGGAAGCAGACAAGGTGGACATATGGCGTTTCTTAACTAATTGGAAAATGGGGGATGCACTTAGAGATAGAGCAGCCCCCACACTCGAAGCTCTCGAGTCATTTCTGCCATTAGATACTCTTGGAGTTACCAAATCTTTCTATTACGCACACTTTAAATGCATATGCTCCAAGTTCCTAGCAGTGGGGACCCCAGTGAGGGATCTCACAGTCTTTGAACAACTGTGGCTGTCTGACCTCTGCAATTCTAGGAAAATCTCTTATTTATACTGTGAAGATATGCATATTGTGTGGCCTTTAATTGTACCATGTAATTTGTCTATTGGGTAATTTTCGTGGGTTTATTGTCTGGAGATAATTAAGTTATACAGTGTCTGGACTAATTATCTCCAGGCAAACAAAGGGAGAGACCTGTGAAGATATGCGTATTGTGTGGCCTGTAATTGTACCATGTAATTTGTCTATTGGGTAATTTTCATGGGTTTATTGTCTGGAGATAGTTAAGTTATACAGTGTCTGGACTAATTATCTCCAAACAAAGGGAGAGACCAAACTGTAAAGCATGTACTATTGACGGTTTCTTTCCTCCCCCTGGGAAGGCCCCCCTTGCAGGGGGTACAGTATAAATATAAGTTCTGTTCAATAAAAAGAGAGTCTTTTTACACCCTTCATCACGTTTCGGCTGATGTTTGGGTACCTGTGATGTGTGTGGGAGTGATACCGCTGAGATTGCTGGCTGTTATACCTTGGGAATCCACCGAACAAGCAACCGAACGGAGGGCTATACTCACTGCGTGCTTTTCCGTTCGGGTAAACCAGACGAACCAGACGCTACTACTACGGGGTTCGTTACAACTGGTGGCAAGCAGAGGGATGTCGTATCCCAAAGGGACGTCCCGGACAGGAGAATAGGTGAATGGCTCAGCAGTACGATCTACTAAAGAGAACCACATTAAAAGACCTGCTGGAAGCTCGAGGCATTGCGGCAAGTAACAAGTCGAAAGCTACACTAATTGCCGAACTAATGCAGAGGGACGGAGCCAGCAATATGGAGAGAGGGAATACGGAACCAGATGAGCTGGAAAAGAAACTGCAGATGTTTATTCGGCTGCTAGGACCAAATCCCTCGGAAGGGGCTGTGGTACAGGTGATTGCGGACACCCACAGTGCACATGTAGCGCAGCAATCCAGAACCGGGTCAATGCAAGGGGACTCTCTACATTCCCCTGGATTTACAAATGGATATCCTAAAAAGGTGAATCATGCTGCTTTTAAAAATTTTGATGACAACAGAGCAGATATTGACGGCTTTTTAAAAGACTTGAACGCCAATGCATGTTAGAGGGAATGGAGGAAGAAAGATGGGCCTCAGTACTCAGCAGCAAGTTAACTGGGCGGGCGGCAGAGGCTTATAGAGCAGTACCGGACGAGGACATTCAGAATTATCAAAAGATAAAGGAGGTACTGTTGTCCCGATTTTCCGTCACCCCAGAGGCGTATCGCCTGAAATTCAGAGAATTAAAAAGGACTGGGAAAGTGTCATGACCCGGGTTGTATTCGAACCGGGATCTTCCTGGTCTCTTAAACCATAGCCTTACCTGTTGTGCTACAGAAGAGATCTAGACTTTGGGAATGTCCTTACTGTGTTCAACACTCCATCATACTCTCTAGCTCCACCTGCTGCCAGCTGTGGACAATTCTCAATCTGGACAGCCTTTAAATAGGAAGTGAGGACATCACTCAGTGCCCGTTTATTTGGATTTCTTCCCTGGGTGTTTTGACTTCAGTGATCTTCCTTGTATTGAACTCCTGCCTGATATCCCGACTATTCTACAGCCTGCTGATTTTGTACCTTGCCGCCAGATCGTGAATGACCTTAGCCTGCCTGACTCTTCTCCGGATTTTGATTGTGAACTATTTGTCTGACGACGCTTTGCCTGGATCTCAAGCACACTACTTCCACTTCGGACACTACCTTTTACAGGTACCTTACATAATAAACGGGCCACAATGGCAGTGGACCCTGCTGAGATTGTTAAGGCGATTACACGTCAGGGACAATTGATCGGAGCTCATGAACAGCATCTTTCTTCCCTGGACGCCAAGTTGGATGAACTTTGCACCATGCTCAAATCTTGTTTGCCTGGTTCCTCTGCAACGGTTCAGACTCCGGATCCTACTCCTGCTACGGTCCAACCCGCCTCTTCTGTACCACCAAAACTTCCCTTGCCTGACAAGTTTGGTGGTGATACTGAGGACTGCAGAGGCTTTTTAAATGTTTGCCGTTTGCATTTCCGCAACAACCCTGCGACTTTTAGCACTTCGTCTGCCAAAGTGACTTTTGTAATTTCCTTGTTAAAGGGGAAGGCCCTGGCCTGGGTCTCTCCTTATTTGGAACGCAACGATCCTGTACTCCAAGATGCTGAAAAATTTCTGGCCTCTCTCCAGATTGTATTTGACAAGCCAGGTAGAGTTTCTGCAGCTGAGTACTCCCTCTTGGACATACAACAAGACACCAGATCTGTGGCACAGTATGCTATTGAGTTCCGTACCCTTGCTGCTGAAACAAATTGGGACTCAATGGCATTACGTGCAGCCTTCCGAAAAGGTCTTACGGATCGCATCAAGGACGAATTAGTTTATAAAGATCTCCCAGAAGACCTTGAGAAATTCATAGAGCTGTGTGTTCGTCTGGATGTCCGGTACCATGAAAGGTGCCAAGAGAGACTTAGAACCCGCAAGTTTCCTAGGCCAGTTTACCGTTTGGCCCCTAACTTCCAAGCACCACCTCAGCCAGAACCTGAAACCTCTGTTGTACCCCAGACACCTGTGGAACCCATGGAGGTGAGCCGTCTCCACCTAACTGAGTCAGAGAAACAAAGGAGGCGTTCATTGGGCCTATGCCTGTACTGCGGACTTAAAGGACATTTAGTATCTGTCTGCCCCTCCCGTCCAGTAAAAGGCAGGGTCTAACCAGTGTTGGAGGAGCTGGCTTAGACCTTACAGGTAGATCCTCCAAGACCAAGATTACTGTTCCGGCTACTATCCATTTATCTTCTAAGCTTGTTTTCTGTGAGGCTTTTGTGGATTCCGGAGCTGCGGGTATATTCTTGGACTACACTTTTGCAAGAAAGAACAACATCCCGTTTGTTCCTAAGTCTAGACCCCTGAACATTACCACCCTGAATGGACAGCCCTTGGGAGATGGTATTGTGAAATTCGAGACTACGACAATCACCCTGCAGGTAGGCCTCCTCCACAAAGAGGAAGTTGTCTTGTCTCTTATTGATTCTCCGCTTCTGCCTATCATCCTTGGTTACCCATGGTTACAACTTCACAACCCCTCTTTTGATTGGGAAAATGGAGAACTAACCTCCTGGGGATCGTCCTGTCGCCTTCGCTGTTTGTCTCAACCCAAAAGACTTTCTGCTTGCATGTTGGCTCCTGTGACTATCCCACCTACCTTGCCTCGTGAATACCATGACTTTGCAGACGTATTTTGCAAACAAAAGGCAGAGGTGTTACCCCCACATCGTCCTTTTGACTGTACAATTAAATTGATTCCCGGAGCACCTCTTCCCAAAGGAAAGACCTACCCCCTGTCTCTGCCCGAACAAAACTCTATGGAGGAATACGTAAGAGACAACTTGGAAAGAGGTTTTATCCGACCCTCTTCTTCTCCAGTAGGGGCAGGTTTCTTCTTCGTTGAAAAGAAAGATGGGGGCCTTCGACCATGCATAGACTATCGGGGGTTAAATCAAATCACCGTAAAGGACTCCTACCCTTTGCCACTCATTCTTGAACTATTTGATCTACTTAAGGGGGCTGTTATATTCTCCAAGCTAGACCTACGAGGGGCTTATAACCTGATTCGAATTAATGAGGGGGACGAGTGGAAGACAGCATTCAACACTCGTAATGGACACTTTGAATATTTGGTCATGCCATTTGGCTTGTGTAATGCACCTGCTGTCTTTCAACGTTTCATGAATGAAATTTTTCATGATTTCAGCAACCATTTTGTGATCATCTACTTGGACGACATTTTAATCTTTTCCAAGACTCTTCCAGAGCACATCTCGCATGTGAAACAGGTATTACAACGGCTTAGAGAAAACCATCTTTATGCAAAGATCGAGAAATGCAGTTTCCATCAAAGCTGTATTCCTTTCCTTGGGTACATCATAAGTGCTGACGGTTTCCAAATGGACCCTCAAAAACTTTCCGCTGTCTTGCAATGGCCCCAACCGACCACTTTAAGAGGACTCCAAAGCTTTTTAGGATTTGCAAATTACTACAGACGCTTCATTAAGAGTTTTGCCTCCATTTCGGCACCCCTTACTGCCATGACTAAGAAGGGTACAAATTGCAAGGCGTGGTCTTCAGAAGCAAAATCAGCTTTCCAGCGATTAAAGGACATGTTCAGTAAAGCTCCAATTCTTCAGCATCCAAATCCTGACCTCCAGTACATTGTTGAGGTTGATGCCTCTGAGGTTGGAGCAGGTGCCGTACTCTCCCAGAGACAGCCAAAGTCTGGTAGAATCCATCCAGTAGCTTTTTTCTCTAGAAAGTTTTCTCCGGCAGAGATGAATTATGATGTTGGGAATCGAGAACTACTGGCCATCAAATTGGCATTGTCTGAATGGCGACATCTTCTGGAAGGGGCTTCCAAACCTTTTACTATCCTCACTGACCATAAAAACCTACTGTATCTTCAGACTGCTAGACGTCTGAACTCACGTCAGGCTCGATGGGCTCTGTTTTTCTCCCGTTTTAATTTTGTCCTTTCTTACGTTCCAGGGCATAGAAACAAAAAAGCCGATGCTCTTTCCAGACAGTTCGCTTCCTCTGAAGAAGATCAACCAGCCGAGCAGTATATAATCCCACCTCACAAAATTGTCGCACAGATCTCTACGGCCCTTTCCCAACAGCTACAAGAAACCCAGAATCGTGTTCCCCAGGGCTTGAAGATACCACCAGGTCGCCTGTACGTAGCCCCTAGTCTCAGAAAACCTATACTCCTCTGGGCACATAATGGCGTGTTATCCGGTCATCCTGGTGTCACCATCACTCTTAAGACCTTGCAGCGTCATGTCTGGTGGCCTCGTATGAAAAAGGATGTTACTGACTATGTGGCTGCCTGCCCAACTTGTGCTGCTAATAAAGTACCCCGCACATTACCTGCTGGACTGTTACATCCACTTCCGGCACCTCGCCAGCCTTGGACCCATTTGACCTTGGACTTCATTGTAGACTTACCCAAGTCCGAGGGCATGACTGCTATATGGGTCACAGTGGATCGCTTTTCCAAAATGTCTCATTTTGTGCCGATTCCGGGATTACCTACAGCGAAAGCACTGTCCACTCTTTTCCTTTCCCATATTGTAAGACATCATGGCATACCTACCAATGTCATCTCAGACCGCGGATCCCAGTTCGTTTCCCGATTCTGGAGAGCGTTCTGCAAGAAACTGGGAGTAACGCTCTCACTCTCTACCTCACATCACCCTCAAACTGATGGTCAAACCGAACGCATGAACCAGACCCTAGAAACCTACCTTCGACATTATGTCAATGCCTTACACTCCAACTGGTCTGAGTATTTGCCTTTAGCTGAGTTCGCCCTAAATTCCCGTTGGCACAGTGCTCTTCATACCACACCATTCTACGCAGCCCTAGGCTATCACCCTCAGACTTTTCCCCTACTTCAGCCTTCTTCTGGTGTACCAGCAGCAGATCAGCAGGTGAAAAATATTCTACTACATTGGAAGAAGATTTGTTTATTACTACGGAAATCAGCAGGCAAGTACAGGCTTTTTTCCAACAGACGAAGACGCCATATACCTCCATATGTGGTGGGGGACAGAGTTTGGCTATCAACCAAGTATGTGAGACTGAAACAACCTTCTACCAAATTGGGCCCTCGATTCATTGGTCCTTACAGGATCATTGCTCGAGTTGGACCAGTTTCCTATCGCTTAAGATTACCTTCTTCTCTCCGGATACATCCCGTGTTCCACGTTTCACTCCTCAAAAAAGCTATTTTCAACCGCTACTCCAGATCACAACAGCTACCTCCTCCTGTTCTTGTTGATGGACAAAATGAGTTTGAAGTCTCCAAGATTCTTGATTCCAGAAGACAGGGCCGTGGCCTTCAGTATCTGGTTCATTGGAAGGGGTATCCTGTCACAGACCGCTCCTGGGTTCCAGCCAAAGATCTGCATGCCCCTTCTCTTATACGAGACTTCCATACCTCGTTTCCCACTAAGCCCCGCTAGGCCCCCGGAGGGGTCCATTGGGGAGGGGGCCCTGTCATGACCCGGGTTGTATTCGAACCGGGATCTTCCTGGTCTCTTAAACCATAGCCTTACCTGTTGTGCTACAGAAGAGATCTAGACTTTGGGAATGTCCTTACTGTGTTCAACACTCCATCATACTCTCTAGCTCCACCTGCTGCCAGCTGTGGACAATTCTCAATCTGGACAGCCTTTAAATAGGAAGTGAGGACATCACTCAGTGCCCGTTTATTTGGATTTCTTCCCTGGGTGTTTTGACTTCAGTGATCTTCCTTGTATTGAACTCCTGCCTGATATCCCGACTATTCTACAGCCTGCTGATTTTGTACCTTGCCGCCAGATCGTGAA
This sequence comes from Bufo bufo, assembly GCF_905171765.1. Taxonomy (NCBI): domain Eukaryota; kingdom Metazoa; phylum Chordata; class Amphibia; order Anura; family Bufonidae; genus Bufo; species Bufo bufo. Next base: position 531,070,297 of record NC_053393.1, on the reverse strand, counting down.
TGACCTTAGCCTGCCTGACTCTTCTCCGGATTTTGATTGTGAACTATTTGCCTGACGACGCTTTGCCTGGATCTCAAGCACACTACTTCCACTTCGGACACTACCTTTTACAGGTACCTTACAGAAAGACTCTTTCACCGAATGGGCCTGCAGGTTAAAGAGGGCAGCACACAACTGGCTGCAGTGATCCCAAGCTTCAACGTTGGAGGATGCTTTACAGCTCCTCACGTTGGAACAATTCTATGATGATCTGGAGAAGGATCTCAGGCATTGGGTGAGAGATAAAAAAAAAGAACAGTAGAAGAAGCAGCAAAATTGGCGGATGATTATCAGGACATCAGACAGTCGGAAGTCAAAGAGGTACGAGCCAGCTCCAAACCGTTTGTCCCTTTTTCCCCAATACAAAAGCCAGTACCCTACCACGCAACTACAAACCCCAGGCATCAACCCAAAGTGTGTTTTCTGTGCAACCAACCTGGGCACATTAAGCCCCATTGTCCACTCAGAAACAGAGGGGGCTCACCAGCTGCACATCCTTACAAGGCCACCGCTTACTGTTACCAGCAGGAGCTTAATGTCAACCCTGCGTCCAGTGAAGAACAGTGGAACATTTTGTACGAGGCCCATATGGCACAGGCTGAAACTGACAACTGGAATCATCACCGACAGTGGGTTACCGTAGATGGGGAGGGGCCACAATTACACTCATTCAGCCGCACAAAATTTGGCCGTCTGCCCGCACCAACCGCACTGTGGCAGTTCGAGTAGCAGGGGGAGCTATCCACAAGCTTCCTACAGCGAGGGTGCTTTTGAATTGGGGCACCGGCAGTAAACAGATGGATGTGGGCATTATGCAAACTTTGCCGGCCGAAGTATTGTTGGGGAATGATGTGGGTTGCCTTACATGCCATTTGGCTGGCCAATCTCCAATGGAAGGGTTTCCCGTTACTACCAGGGCTCAAGCACGGAGGGGAGAACCTGCGCACCTGGAGGAACCTCAGGTAGGACATTCGTCCCTATTGCCCCCCTTGACCCCTACTCCCTTTTGGGATACCCCAGCAGGGTTTGAGCAGGCTCAGAGGGGGGATTCCACCTTAGCAGGTTACAGGAGGGAGGCAGAGAAACCCATGGAAGAGCAGGGGGGAGAACGGTTTAGTTGGGAAAAGGGGCTGTTGTATAGGATAACGGGGGGAGTCGGGAAGGGAGATACCCAGGTAGTTAAACGGCAACTAGTAGTACCCCGGAAGTTTAGGGCAGAACTGCTAAAGCTTAGCCACAATATTCCGTTGGCTGGGCATTTAGGAGTGACCAAAACGAAGGATAGGTTAACGCAGACCTTCTTTTGGCCAAAAATTTCTCAAGACATTAAACTATACTGTAGGACAGGGATCAGCAACCTCCGGCACTCCAGATGCTCTGGAACTACAACTCCCAGAATGCTCTATTAACTTCTATGTGAGTTGTCAGAGCAGCCGACCATGTTTGCATGCTGGGAGTTGTAGTTTCACAGCAGCTGGAGTGCCGAAGGTTGCTAATCCCTGCTGTAGGACATGTGAGATATGTCAGCGGACAGGTAGGAGGGGGGATCGCCAGAGGGCTAAACTTCACCCACTCCCTATTATTGAAGAACCCTTTAGCAGGGTAGCCATTGATTTAGTAGGGCCATATCTGGAAATCGGCCATATCTGGAAAGAGCTACATCCTCACGATGGTAGATTTTGCTACTCGGTATCCGGAGGCTGTGGCTCTGTCCAATATAGAGGCCGAAACCGTGGCAGAAGCCCTAGTAAGGATCTTCACCCGAGTAGGATTCCCGAGGGAAATTCTATCGGACAGAGGGACTCAATTCACGTCCCATCTGACCCAACAATTATGGAAAAGTTGTGGCGTGAGACTCCTGTTCAGTACACCCTATAACCCGCAGACGAATGGACTCTGTGAACGGTTCAATGGCACTCTGAAACAGATGCTCCAAACCTTCACAGCGTCCAATCCTCACTGGGAAAGATTCCTACCTCACCTCCTGTTTGCTTACCGGGAAGTGCCCCAGGCATCCACAGGGTTCTCCCCCTTCAGACTTCTTTACGGAAGAAGAGTCCGAGGACCCCTGGATCTCATACGGGAGCACTGGGAGGGCAATACAGGAGAGGAGGGGGTACCTATCGTCCACTATGTGCTGGAGTTTCGGGACCGGTTGCAGGCGCTCACCGAATCTGTTCGGGAACACCTGCAGACGGCTCAGACACGCCAAAAGAGATGGTACGATAGGGGTGCCAGAGATAGGGTCTTTGACATAGGTCAGCAAGTCTGGGCTCTGAAGCCGGTTAAGCAGGACAAATTACAGGCCTCTTGGCAAGGCCCTTTTAAGGTAGTAGAGAAGCTAAGCGACACTACGTACATAGTGTGCAAGAGTTCAGATGAGAGGTTCAGACGTGCCTTAGAGCGCCTCCAGACTGCCGGACTAACGTTGAAACCGGACAAATGCCATCTAGGAATGGCGGAGGTCCAATATTTAGGGCCTAGAGTGGGGTCAGGTAAGCAGCGTCCCGAGCCGGCCAAAGTAGAGGCCATTGCTAATTGGCCCCGTCCTACTACCAAGACTCAAGTATTAGCGTTCTTAGGAACGGCGATGTATTACCGGAAATTTGTCCCAGAATATAGCGCCCTGGCCAAACCCCTGACCCACCTAACCAAAAAAGCCCTTCATAAGCTCGTAACCTGGTCTCTGGAGTGCGCAGAAGCGTTCCAGCAACTAACGTTAGCCCTCAGCAAGACACCTGTGTTGGCAGACCCAGACTATAACAAAACCTTTCTTGTGCACACAGATGCCTCCATGTATGGGCTGGGAGCCGTGCTGAGCCAGGTGGGGGAAGATGGGTTGGAGCACCCAGTGGCGTATCTCAGCAGGAAACTTTTACCCTGGGAGGTCAGATACGCCACTGTGGAAAAAGAATGCTTAGCTCTGGTGTGGGCCTTAAAGAGGCTCCAACCCTATTTGTATGGTCGCCCTTTACGTTGATGACGGACCACAAGCCGATTGTATGGTTGAACCGCGTCTCAGGGGACAATCCAAGACTATTACGCTGGAGCCTGGCCTTACAACAATTTTACTATGCAGTACAGGCCAGGCAAACAACATGGGAATGCGGATGGATTGTCCCGTCAACCGGACTTGGACACATAAAAACTTTCGTTCTTCGGACATCTCTGAGCCAACCTGACAGGGTCTAGGCGGATATGCCGACCCATGGACTTAGGGGGAGACCTGTGAAGATATGCGTATTGTGTGGCCTGTAATTGTACCATGTAATTTGTCTATTGGGTAATTTTCGTGGGTTTATTGTCTGGAGATAGTTAAGTTATACAGTGTCTGGACTAATTGTCTCCAGGCAAACAAAGGGAGAGACCAAACTGTAAAGCATGTACTATTGGTTGTTTCTTGCCTCCCCCTGGGAAGGCCCCTCCTTGCAGGGGGTACAGTATAAATATAAGTTCTGTTCAATAAAAAGAGAGTCTTTTTACACCCTTCATCACGTTTCGGCTGATGTTAGGGTACCTGTGATGTGTGTGGGAGTGATACCGCTGAGATTGCTGGCTGTTATACCTTGGGAATCTACCGAACAAGCAACCGAATGGAGGGCTATACTCACTGCGTGCTTTTCCGTTCGGGTAAACCAGACGAACCAGACGCTACTACTACAGGGTTCGTTACATATACCATCATTGTATTTTGCAGAACACTATCTCCAAACCGGCTTTCTTGAGCTCTTGGGAAAAAGAACTGGGGTTAAATCTCTCGAGTCAGAGACAAGATTTGTCCTGCAACACTCGCAAGGATTCTCGCGATGTGTCCGCCTGCAGGAAAGTCATTATGAGCTTCTGTGTAGGTGGTATAAAACACCAGAATTCCTCTTCCAGCGCAATGTCTCTGACTCGGACAGATGCTGGAGGTGTCAGAAAGTAAAAGGATCTTACTTGGACATCTGGTGGGACTGCGAAGCCATTCGCACATTTTTCAAACAAATTGAATCAGCCATTCGGGTCATTAGCAAAACTTCCGTAAACATTTCTCCGAAAATGATCTTTCTGGCTAGGCCTAGTACCACTTACTGCCCATCCAAAACAAATCTCACGACACATTTGCTAGCTGCAGCAAAAGCATTAATTCCTCTACATTGGCTTAGTCTGTATCCTCCTACAGTGGAGGAAGGGTGCATCAAGGTGGACCAGATATGCAACTTCGAGGAACTGGTTAGCAAAACAGAGAGAACTCACCATAAGATCATGAAAATATGGTATCTGTGCAGAGGATTGACCTGATGTCATAATACTAACATATCACACCCATTATTCACTAAGTTCCCCTGAAACTACAACTGATATGGATATAATTAATCCTCACCCCTGGTTGAGGAAAATTGGTGTCTCATAAGAAGAGAACTCAAGAAGCAACTTAAAATAGCAGGGATTAAATTGTCCTCCTGTCTCCACGTCTTATGTGTGTCTTCGGTTGAATGCTCAAGATGTACAATGTCGGGCTATATGCCAATGCATTCAGTGTGAGTTTTAAATTATTGGAAACATACGCTCGTCACCTAGGGAGGAACCCATGACTCGCCCGTAATCAAAACAAGATATGTACATTCTCTCCTCAGATAACACGGGACTGATTCTAATATTATACAGTCGCCTCTTCTTTTTTTGTTCTCAGAAATGTTTCTGTAAAGTAGCAGTTGTAATTGCGGAAGCCCATACACTTATAGGTGTCATTTTGATTTGTCACCTTCATCAGTCATTGAGATTTCTCATGTTGATTGTATGTTACATGTTAAGTAAAACAATAAAGAGAATTAAAGGGAACCTGTCACCAGTTTTATGGTGTCCTAACTAAGGACAACATAAATAAGTGATGATTCTCTTAGCAAAATGCAGGGTCACTTTCTTTAATTGACCCAGTCAATCTGCCAACATCTTGTATTGAAAAGCTCCAGCTGATAATGAGGAGTCCTGAATATTCATGAGCTCCTGACTCTCCCCGCCCACCTGCTGCTGAATGACAGTTTTTTTCCATATGAATCAGCAGCAGGTGGGCAGGGGAGTGGCTATAGCGCTGAATTATATATACGCTGGACTCAATGACATCACGCTGGACTCAAATCAGCTCATTAGCATGCAGCATATTTGTGTGTATATTATGAGGTAACCATCTATCACACCAGTAAGTGAATACATCTAAGGTACTTTTAAGTAGTTAATGATTGTATATAATTAGTTAGATTATAATCAAATACCACATGACAGGTTCCCTTTAAATAAGAAAAACGCTAGTGTGAAAGTACCCTTAGGGTAACCGTGCTCAGGGTGCCCGAGTCCATTTGGGCGTGGTGACTGTGTCCAGACTTCAGGGTGGATTTGGTTCATCAGCGGAGAATCCTATGCTCTTATTACAGTATAAACGGCAGTAAACTCTGTGTACACTGGGATTATCTCTGCGCACAGCACAATTCCCACTTCTAATCTCATTTATCTGCTCTGCTCATCCACGTCTGACTCTGGTATTATTGGACAATGCCAAGACGTCAAGCTCCTGCTAACGGCCAGATGATGTCAGCATTATGTCAGTGTTTTCCAATACATTCCAGAACTGTAAGGGTTACATGCCATCATAAATCATTATAAGGCTATGCAATCCCAACAGCGCTGGAAGTTCAGGACGGGAGCTATGCTGCGATTCAGGAGCGTGACAGTCGTTCGTCTGAAAGGGGCCTTAAGGGGGTCTGGGCGCTGGTCACAGTTAACAGGGCGGGGCACTGTGAAGGTCAAAGTTAAGGGGGCGGGGCATTGTTGAGGTCACTTTATGGGGGGACAGTTAAAAGTAAAGTAAACAGTGTGTAACTGCGGGGGGGGGGGGGTATATAGGGTATATATCAGAGACTCTGGGTGGTCTCAGCCAGGAGGGCTGAGGGGCCATGAGGCTATATAAAAGTCTGAAGTTTGAAGGCTCAGCGACGCCTATGGAAAGAGGGTCGCACGGTCAGAATCGGGAGGACCTCTGGACCACAATCCTCCAAAGGTACTGATGTTGTCACAGTCTGGAGGCTGCTGGAGTGTTTGGGCTGAGAAAGCCTCATCTGATCACGTGTGTGAAGAACTGTGTTCATAGAGGTGAGTCAGGGAATGCATTATGTATTAGGTAGTGAGGTAGTCACATCCCCCAGAAGAAGGCATCCTAGCCGAAACGCGCGTCGGGGTAAGTGGCTCTCCTGAGTTTGGACTGTCTTTATTATATGGGTACGCAATGTTATAGTGTGAGGCTCCTCTTTGCTTTGTCAGCTTATGGTTCTGCAGCATGATTCAGCTATGTCTTTTTTAGTGCAGGAATCGATCTTAGTGACTGTTTCTGATATCTTGATTGTATCTATCTAGATATGGTCACTCAATTGATTGATGCATATATTTGTATGTGCGTGTCCTTGCATTGCTCCACTTTGGCACTAGTAGTTATTTCCATCTGCCCCTGAGGCGACATGCACATGCACGTTCATGCATCCTTATGGGACTCTGTTTCTACTCTTTATAATAGATGATAACATGCACACATGCACTTTTTTGCTGAGTTTAAGGCACTAGTCCCTTTTCCCATGTGGGGCTGGGTCTGTGCGCTATACACATGTATGTCCTAATTTGATGCACTGGCAGTGGAGATACATGTGTATATATCAGCATAAATTGTGAATATTTGTGATATATCTGGAGAACTTTTCTGTATGGCCTCTTTCACACTTGCGTTGTCCGGATCCGGCGTGTACTCCACTTGCCGGAGGTGCCCGCCGGATCCGGAAAAACGCAAGTGTACTGAAAGCATTTGAAGACGGAACCGTCTTCCAAATGCTTTCAGTGTTACTATGGCAGCCAGGACGCTATTAAAGTCCTGGTTGCCATAGTAGTAGTGGGGAGCGGGGGAGCGGTATACTTACAGTCCGTGCGGCTCCCGGGGCGCTCCAGAATGACGTCAGAGCGCCCCATGCGCATGGATGACGTGTCCATGCGATCACATGATCCATGCGCTTGGGGCGCCCTGACGTCACTCGGGAGCGCCCGGGGAGCCGCACGGACGGTAAGTACACTGCTCCCCCGCTCCCCACTACACTTACCATGGCTGCCAGGACTTTAGCGTCCTGGCAGCCATGGTAACCATTCAGAAAAAGCTAAACGTCGGATCCGGTAATGCGCCGAAACGACGTTTAGCTTAAGGCCGGATCCGGATCAATGCCTTCCAATGGGCATTAATTCCGGATCCGGCCTTGCGGCAAGTGTTCCGGATTTTTGGCCGGAGCAAAAAGCGCAGCATGCTGCGGTATTTTCTCCGGCTAAAAAACGTTCCGTTCCGGAACTGAAGACATCCTGATGCATCCTGAACGGATTTCTCTCCATTCAGAATGCATTAGGATAATCCTGATCAGGATTCTTCCGGCATAGAGCCCCGACGACGGAACTCTATGCCGGAAGAAAAGAACGCAAGTGTGAAAGAGCCCTAAGTGAAACAGGTCTTATATATGTATATATATGTTACAAGCTTTGAGACATGCACTTGCACTTTTTCTATCTTAGCAGAGGTATAGCTGAGCGTTGACCTCATCGCCCCCTTCTTTGTATGTAATCATGTTATGTCCCCTCAGGTGTAGTCCACCTTTTTATCTGATGTGATATATCACCCAATTAAATAATGATTTTTTATGTATTGTTTAATAAAGTATATGTATATTTTTTCTACTATACCCGTCTAGTCTCAGTTTATCCTTTGTTCGTGTATGTATTAGGTAGTGCCTAGACAGGCAGGAGTTATTTTGGTTGCTGTATTGTGCTAAAGTGCTAGAAAATAAAGCATTGTTTGGACTTCAATCCGGTTGTCTGCGAGAAATCTGTGATTAAGACCCCCTGAGAGAGAGCGATCCCTTACACTAGTAAGAAATAATTGCAAATCTACATATCCTTTCATACATATGGGCAATTTTTAAATCACAGCTTAGGGCTCATGCACACAGCAGTTACTTGGCTGTGCCCGTATTGCGGCCCACAAACTGCAGGTCTGCAATATAGGGGCACCGGGCGTTTGTGCACCGCATCATGGAAGTGGAGCTATTCACTTGAATGGGTCTGCAATCAGAAGGTGCACTGCGGAGGCATGGAACCCCACGAAAGCACTACAGAGTGCTTCCATGGGTTCCTGTCCGTGCCTCTGCACTGCAAAAAATAGAACATAGATCACGGACCCATCCATGGCACTGCATCAGTCTGCGGCAGCCGCACGGATGGATCCTGTGCATTTGGGACCGCAAAGTGTACATGAGCCCTTAGCCTTAGTTTAGTCAACACTTACTAGTTAATTGGCTAAACAGCGTCCCGTTACACCTGGCTGGTGTCCGATCTGCTCCCGTGACAGACAGGTGCTGACCCCGGCTCTGTCATTATGGTAAATATTTGCCATGACTCACACCGACACATGAAGCCTGACCATGGACAGTCGTTGTCAGCATCTACACAATGCGCCTAGGTAGGTTCCTATGTGATAAAATACGAGTCTGAATGACAACCCAAGAATGCACTCACGGCTACCAAAAAATACCGGCTGTGAGGAATATGAATTAATATTTACTGTCAGCCATGTCCCCACACCCGCTATTTGCTGAAAGATAGCAGAAGTAGTGAACTCCACAGGAGGGCCCTGCTTCAAAGCCCCAGCCAGATAGCAGAAAACTCCTAGCAGGCCACATTTGGTTACATTTCACACCTCCATTCAGACAGCACGGACCCTGCAGGAAAACCTCCCTGCAGGGGGTCTAAGCCATTCCCCAGTTCAATCAAATCTAGCAGACAGCATGGAACCGGCGATTTATAAGGAATTATGAATCGCCCGGCTATCACAGGTGCAAACCGGATACATATTTCTGTCCCAGTGGCCATGATGAACATGGTCTTAGTTTGGTGGTGGGATGCCAGGGAAGGGAGATATACATATCTCCCCACAGAAACCAACTAAAGGTACCATGTTTGGACTCTACTTGTAGCCGGAACCAGGCGGATCTGTTGGTCTTGGAACCATCCCCCTGTGACGTTCTAGTCTGGAGCTATGAACCCTAAAGGGTTTTGTGGGTCATTGAGCTGCCAGGATCAGCAGGGAGGGGGGGACCACTCCCAGAGGTCGGGAGGGGAGGGATCGGCTACAGGTTAAAAGGCTTGTGCCAGCAAGCGGGCGTGTCTTTTTCTGGAAGGGGGTCACATCGTGCCATGTGTTTGGAGAGACCTGGAAACAGCTGACATCACTGCCCCCCACGTGACCGCAGCCAAGGACTATTTCACCATCCTAACCCAAAGGAACATTCATCTACCTGGTAACTGACTTGTACTCTGTGTAATCCTGTTTATACCATATTATCTGTATTTGTAACTTCAGACCACTGTATATATTCTGTGTGTATATTGTGTTATATCTAGTGAGCCCTTAAGGCGATTAAATATATAATTTAATCTTGTATCTCGATCACAAATCCCCACGTCTGTGTTTTGGCCTATTTATAAGCTACCGCGGGTTGGTTTCTCACCCTACAATATATGGGGTTCGGACCGCGCTTCTAGTCCAGGTCAGTGTGCAAGTTCTTAGTCCTTCTTACTTCTTCGTTCACAAAGAGAGCCTGAGGGCTGCAAATATCCCTTAAGTAGATATCCTGCAACCAATGGAATTATAATAGTGTAAGTCCGTATGTGACAGTAACCTGCATTGCACTGATTATACTCACAAGATGTGTATCACACAAAGCGTAAATGTAATCCCTCCGTGGTAAGTTGCACTTGTTCTATCGGAACAACCACGTTTCCATACAATCTGGTTAGATCCCCACACGGACCCAAATGGTGTATACCTCAGACCAATCTATATTTCTTTTCTTCAGATTCCTGAAGGTTTTCTGTGGACAAGAATGGCTTCTGCAATAGTGAAGCTCCGTATTCCTTATTAAAAACTTTTATTTGTCCATACTTACAAGACAACTTCTTAAAACAGCTTTTTAAAACACATAAAATTCCCAGCGTCTGCTGCTTCTGCCCGACCCGGGTTTCACTCCTAGAGCTTCGTCAGGGGCACACTTGTTTTCACCCTCCCCCTCCTTCTTATTCATCCATTGCAACTAATCAGGAGTCAGGTGTGTTCCTCCACAGTGTTTTCCTATCCTGCTATTAACCCTATACTGGACTCTCCTCATCCCCAGGGGAAAGAAGGCAGATGTTATTAAGTCCCCATTCACATGAGCATGCTTTTTTGTATATCGTTTGTTCGCTAATTCAATACTTGAAAACAAGTGTGCCCCTGACGAAGCTCTAGGAGTGAAACCCGGGTCGGGCAGAAGCAGCAGACGCTGGGAATTTTATGTGTTTTAAAAAGCTGTTTTAAGAAGTTGTCTTGTAAGTATGGACAAATAAAAGTTTTTAATAAGGAATACGGAGCTTCACTATTGCAGAAGCCATTCTTGTCCACAGAAAACCTTCAGGAATCTGAAGAAAAGAAATATAGATTGGTCTGAGGTATATACCATTTGGGTCCGTGTGGGGATCTAACCAGATTGTATGGAAACGTGGCTGTTCCGATAGAACAAGTGCAACTTACCACGGAGGGATTACATTTACGCTTTGTGTGATACACATCTTGTGAGTATAATCAGTGCAATGCAGGTTACTGTCACATACGGACTTACACTATTATAATTCCATTGGTTGCAGGATATCTACTTGAGGGATATTTGCAGCCCTCAGGCTCTCTTTGTGAACGAAGAAGTAAGAAGGACTAAGAACTTGCACACTGACCTGGACTAGAAGCGCGGTCCGAACCCCATATATTGTACCTGTTTATAACGTGATTGAACCCACATCACTTTTCGGACCTGCTGCATAGCAATTTTTGCGGACTGGTGATATATTTATTTTTTATGGTTTCTCACCCTATTTAATCCTGTTAGCAGACCGGGTTTATATCATACAAGAAGCTGGTGGCAGATACCCGGGCTAAGACAGCGCTGTTTTCACTGCGGCAGTGACCAGGCTCTCTCAGCTTGTTGCCTCTCTGTACCCGCATGGACAGGAGGTGTCTGTGTAAACTGTACCAAGCTGACCTTACCTGCTCCTCCAGGAGGGTGTAACGTCACGCTTTGGTAACCAGGGACCATACCGCGTCTCGTGAGCTCGACGTAGTTGACGTCAATCGGGCACGAGGGGTGGCATCCCTCACACCGGCCATATAAAAAAGGGGCACAATCTTGACACAAACACTTTTTGTTATCCAATTTCCCTGGTGTCTAGGTTAATTAAAGGGTTAATACCAACACCCCCAGTGGTCTAAGATAGTAAAGGGGTTCGTATAAGCATTCCTGGTGTCCTATAGAAGGTATTAATGCCAACAGCCCTTTGGTCTGGGGAAATCAAAAGGTAATACCAATATCCCTGGTGGTCTAGGGCTGTGAGTCCCGTAAGCATCCCTGGTGTCCTTGAAAATGGTATTAATGCCAACAGCCCTGGGGGTCTAGGATGGTACAGAGTTAATGACAACTCAGGTGGTCTAGGGCTGTGAAACAGTTATGTAGGCATCCCTGGTGTCCTTGAGAAGGGATTAATGCCAACAGCCCCGTGGTCTAGGGTGGCAAAAAGTTAATGACAACAACTCGGGTGGTCTAGAGCAGTAAGGGGTCTATGTCTACATTTCTGCTGTTCTAGTGGTGATGACCTCAATTATAAATGCTGTCTGGGCAGGAATTTTCTCACGGCCTGGGACATGTCTGTAGTCTTGACCCTCTGGCAGTCAGGAGCCCTGTTCTGTGATGGGAATACCCCTTCTCTCACTGCTGCTGATGCAATGTCTATGGGACCTCCGCAGTCAGCAGGAAGAGAGACGGGAGACGGCACGTGCACACTGCGATCGCCTTCTCTTCATACAGCTGATTGGTGGGGGTGCCAGGTGTCGGACCCCCGTCGACCTCATATTAATGACCTATCCTGAGGATAAGTCATCAATCAGTCATCAACAGGGACAACCGTTTTACAGGTTTTATCCCATCCTCAGGATAGGTCATCAATATCATAATTGTGGGAGTCCAACTTTTGGCTCCCTCTGATCTGACCCAAGGGTGGGCCAGCGATTTTCCAAAACATCTATTGTTCATGGGCTGTGTATGGTCCTGCAGCTCAGCTACAAATGATATGGAGAATAAGATCATCAAAGATAATAATGATAATACAATTATTATAGATACCATTAATAATAATAATAATAATAATAATAATAAACAATGAAATAATGAAATAAAAATAACATTACTATAGACAATAGTAATAATAAACAATAAAATAATAAAAGATAATAAAAATAATGAATAAAAATAATAATGGTAGTTTAATACTAATAAGAAATCACTGAGGGCGACTCCCTAAAACTTAACCTTTAATCTACATATATTAAAATACAAAAGGTACATAAGGTCCAGAACAGACCAAGATAAATATAGTCCAAAAAGCTGTCGCTCTAAAGGACGGTTAGCAAAAATGACAGGCAATTTCTATTACAGGGGCAGAAAATCAGGATAAAATAGATCTCTCCCTACTTTTGCTCAGCCCAGAGATGCACCCAGACGGTAGGTCACTGTGTCCACGTACCTGGGCTCCCCTGTCCGTACACAGCCCTATCACTTTCTGACACACCGTGCATTGTCCTAACGCGTTTCCCCTTATAAATAATAATCAAAGGTTCGTCAGGGGACCACCAGTATCAGTCTGGTAATAGGATGCCATCTACACAGAATACAGAACTGATGAAACATGAATCACTGGAGCACCCCCGACCCGTAGACGTCTGTGACGAGGTGGAGGGAATGCATCAAAGATAAAGTACTTTCAACAATGTGCATACGATAATGTACAACTGAGCTGATACAAGTCGATACAAAGACCAATTCAATCCTCTCCCAGATGTAGGATACACAGGGACAGCATTCTGTTCAGTGAGTAGACCTCCACATAGGCAGCCACCATTAATATACTATACAAATACAGGGTATAAACCATGGGAGAGGGGATGCCGACCGGGGGAAAGAATACCCCAATTATTATTTATAAGGGGAAACGCGTTGGGACAGGGCACGGTGTGTCAGAAAGTGATGGGGCTGTGTACGGACAGGTGAGCCCAGGTAGGTGGACACAGTGACCTACCGTCTGGGTGCATCTCTGGGCTGAGCAAAAGTAGGGAGAGATCTATTTTATCCTGATTTTCTGCCCCTGTCGGTTTTGCTAACCGTCCTTTAGAGCGACAGCTTTTTGGACTATATTTATCTTGGTCTGTTCTGGACTTTATGTACCTTTTGTATTTTAATATATGTAGATTAAAGGTTACGTTTTTAGGGAGTCGCCCTCAGTGATTTGTGTTTTGTTACAGCGACTGTCTTTCAGAAGATCCTAATACTCAGTGATTTTATATAACATAAATTTAATAACATAGAATTATAAAAATCTAAAATAACAATACAATAATCAAAGATAATATATAATAATAAAAAAAATAATGTAGTCAAAAATAAAATATTTTCAAACAATATATATATATAAAGGTTTGAAACGCTGAAAAAATAAATAAAGAAACCCGGCGCTGATTTCCTGCACAGAACAGCAAAATAACCTGGAATTTCGGCGGGTATTCACACGCTGCGGCTGCGATTAAAAATCCTCCTGCTAAAAAACAGATAACTCTTCCAATCTGCCTGTGTCCCGGGACATTCCCGGAGCTCACGTATCACACACGCCCTCTGCCGCCCAGACACGTAGCACATGATGTGGCAGGAGAGGGCGGATGATTGACAGGGCGGTGTCACATGACCACCACAGAGTACCACCGGGGTGTAGACGCGATGACGTCAGACTCAAGGACGTAGCCAGCGGATACCTGAGAGCGTTTAACCTCTTCCTCCCTGGCAGGGGCGTCATGTGACGGCTCCAGTGGGCGGGGGCCTGGGTGTTGGTGGAGGAGGCAGTTCCTTCCCCGGTGACCTGCGGAGGGGGGGAGCCGCCAGAGCGCGATGTGACGGAGCCCGGTTTCGGGTGTTATAGAATATGGCCCCCAACAAGTCGCTGCTGAGTCTGGCGACCTTCCTGTTCGGCCTGGCCATCGGCTTCATCTTCTGCTATGTGATCGTCACCATCGCCCTGCAAGAGCGGGATGAGCACCCGCCCGACGTCCTGCACAACGACCCCCATGGGCGGCACATGGAGCAGGAGCACCAGCAGCTGCCGGGACACATCATGGACTTCAATGCTGATGCCCAGCAGCACCACGGTAACGGTCCTGACAACCGCTCCCCGATACGAGTCCTGCCAGCCCCTGCCCGGTGCCAGCCGGTCCTGCCAGCCCCTGCCCGGTGCCAGCCGGTCCTGACAGCCCCTGCCCGGTGCCAGCCGGTCCTGACAGCCCCTGCCCGGTGCCAGCCGGTCCTGACAGCCCCTGCCCGGTGCCAGCCGGTCCTGACAGCCCCTGCCCGGTGCCAGCAGACTGGCACCCTGACAGGACCCCCCACACCCACAGTACTGTCACCCTCTGACACTGACTGCAGTCCCTCAGCTGATCAGAGGTTGTGTTTGCATTTCCTTACACATTCTTTAAGGTTCCTTACACTTCTTACTTCTTCCTCTAAGATGAGTCCTGTAATGAATCCGTCTATAGGGGAGATCGCCGCAAAAAAAGGATGCATACACTATTTTTTTGCGGCTCAGGGACACGGACAGAAAACTCACGGAAGCACCACGGAGTGTGCCTCCGTTCCACGCCGCATCCTATCTTCCGTATAGCGGACTCATTCAAGTGAATGGATCCGCATCCGTGATCTGGCATTCACGCGGCCGGTGTCCATATATATTGCGGACCCAATGTTTGTGGGCCACAACACCGGCAAGGACCTGCCATGGTCGTGTGCATGAAGCCTAAGGCTACATTCACACGTCCGTTGTTTCTTTCCTGATCTGTTCCGTTTTTTGCTGAACAGATCTGGACCCATTCATTTTCAATGGGTCCTGAAAAAAAATCAGACATTGAGCTGTCCGTTTTTTTTCAGGACCCATTGAAAATGAATGGGTCCAGATCTGTTCAGCAAAAAACGGAACAGATCAGGAAAGAAACAACAGACGTGTGAATAAGGCCTTAGGCCGAGTTCACACTTCAGTTATTTCCATAAGTTATTGTGAGCCAAAACCAGGTGCAGGTCAGAAACACAGAAGAGGTGCAGATCTTTCCACCTGATCTCTGTGGAGGCTTCACGGCTAGTTTTGGCTCACAATAACTGATGGGAATCACTGACGTGTGAACTGGGCCTTACCCACTCCTGTGTAGAAAAGTTCTGCTGTGAAGATGGGACGCTTTATGCCTTACGGTGTTACTTTTTGTTTAGTAAATATCACACAACAGTATTGGGTATCTGGTAATAACCGGTACAATGTAGTGAACATATTATTTGTGGTGATTGGTAAACAGTGTGAATAAAAATACAGGGGGAGGCCTCTTTCATACGACTGTATGGCTTTTTCAGTATTTTGCGGTTTGTTTGTCACGGATCCGTTCCGTTTTTTCCGTATGGCATATACAGTAAATTGGGGCTGGGCATAACATTTTCAATGGATGGGCTGCAAAAACGGAATGAATACAGAAGGCCTCCTGCACACAACTGTTTGTTTTGTTTTTTTTGTTTTTTTTTACGGGCCACTTTACCGTATGCATTCAGTTTCCGTTTTTTCCGTTCCATTGAAAGATAGAGGGGGCATTCAATAAACCGAATCGCTCCTTGGAAGTAGTTGGATACCGGATGCTGCAGCACTGTTAGATCTTGTACCATCCAGGAGGAAAGGAGACTAGTCCGCTTGTCGGCAGTGGGATACCTTCCCTATTTTTCTATGATGTCCCTGCATAAAAGCGGAGTAATCGCCCCGAAAGGGGCGGCCCCACTTATCGGTGGCTTTCCCTCTCGTAGAAATCCCTTCCTATCCAGAAGGAATCCCATATATTATACTGTCTCTATAACATCCCCATATATTGTGGCGTCTCCAGGTTGCATGCGTCCCGACGCGTTTCTCCCTTATGCAGTAAATCGGTTCATCACGAGACCATTTCTGTAGACTGCACAATGGCGCTTTGATGAGAAGCCTGTAGATGTACTGACCTGCAGCTAGAAATGGTTATCCACCGCAGGTGTAAATATCCTTCCCTGCCCATTGCCGGGATCGGTGTGTGTCCGTGTCAGCCGCGCATGCGCGCGTCTGTACCTGTTGCGCATGCGCCCACGACGGAGATAAAGATACGTACGTACTCCTGGCAAGTGGCATCCAATCGTGATACTGCGCATGCCCAAACCGGAAGGCTGTCCTAGTATTAAGTTCAGTACCACAATGCCAAATTCTAATGCGTTCAAACTAAGGGCACATGATCAGTCGAGCATATATATAATGCACAAACAAAAGAAGGGGGTACGAGAAGAGGTGCAGTACTTATGTCAGATGGGCAACAAAATTGTTCAGAGTTCTATCTCTTGTAGTTAACTCTGTTGCCCTCAATAGTAAAATAAAAGGCTAGTCCGATGGAACGCCAATTGTGTAAATATGTTATATAATGATATAAATGGTCAACCACTTGACAGTCTAATAAAAGTGGAGGAAGGAGATATCAATCCTAAAGGAAGGTATGAAGGCTACAAAAACAAACAAATGGGGCTAGTGTATCGTACACGTGATACCCATATACCTAGCCTGCTAGAAGCGCTGGCTCAGCAGAGAGGGGGTACAGAGATCACTGCTATAAACCTCTCCAGACAGATTAACCCCTTCTCTGTTATTGGTGTTGGACCGATCTTGGTCTCCGCTTTCTAATGGCCAAGATGTTTATTTTACTCTTGTGGCTACTTAGTGAAACATTGTGTTTCAAGTGTCATGAAGTTAAAGAGACTAATTAAAGGAAGCTTGTAAATGACAAAGTTTCATTTTAAACCCTGCGGATTAACAGATCTGAAAATCCACTCGGTCTCCTTCCGGGGAACCGTTTTCTCCCTTGGGGGATGGGCGGACTATTTTAATTGCACAGAACTTCAGGGATCTAGGATTTCCAGCATGTGTTTCATGTACGTGTCTAGAAATCGGGGTGTCTCTTTTATGTTTAATATCACCTAGGTGACCTCCTATTCGTCTCCGCAGTCCTCTAACTGTTTTGCCCACGTGCTGGAGAGGGTAGGAGCGTGTGCACGGGTACACCAGCCCCAGACTTTTACAGTTCACAAAATCACTTATCCCCTATGTCTTCTGGGTAGTGACACTCGAGAAACTCTTCGTGGCATGCACAAATGGGCACGCTGTACATCCACCACATTTGTACATACCACAAGTTCTTCTTTCAAGACTCTGCAGAAACCGACCTCTCAATGATCTCCCTCCTCTGAAGGTGATGGCTGGATAATCTGCTATTACATCCCGCCATTGTGCAGTCTACAGAAATGGTCCCCCGATGAACCGATTTACTGCATAAGCGGTAAACGCGTGGGGACACCTACAACCTGGAGACGCCACGATATATGGGGACGTTATAGAGGCAGTATAATATATGGGATTCCTTCTGGATAGGAAGGGATTTCTACGAGAGGGAAAGCCACCGATAAGTGGGGCCGCCCCTTTCGGGGCGATTACTCCGCTTTAAGGCAGGGGCATCATAGAAAAATAGGGAAAGTATCCCACTGCCGACAAGCGGACTTGTCTCCTTTCCTCCTGGATGGTACAAGATCTAACAGTGCTGCAACATCCGGTATCCAACTACTTCCAAGGAGCGATTCGGTTTATTGAATGCCCCCATCTTTAGGGTCCAAAGAACCGTGAGTGACCACATGTGTGGCAATAAATTATGTACGCCTCATCATACCCCTATACTGTGATAATTGTCTCTTTTTGCATTATCTGATATTTGGAATCATTTTTATTTTTTTTTTGTTTTTAATTTGGGATTATTTTAATGTATGTTATATAAGTCATAGCTCGGAGTTGTAGTTTAGCATCAGTTGGAGACCACTTCAGTCTATTAACACCTCTGTCTCTTCCAGATGAGGATGTTCATGTTTCTGAAGACCTCTACAAAAAGGTGAGAGTCCTCTGCTGGGTCATGACAGGCCCTCAAAACCTGGACAAGAAGACCAAACATGTGAAGGCCACATGGGCGCAGAGGTGCAATAAGGTCTTGTACATGAGTTCTGAAGAAAATAAAGACTTCCCCACCGTGGGGCTGGACACCAAGGAGGGACGGGACCAGCTTTACTGGAAGACCATCAAGGCCTTCCAGTATGTGCACGACCACCACCTGGACGAAGCCGATTGGTTCATGAAAGCGGACGATGACACATACGTCGTGGTGGACAACCTGCGGTGGCTTCTGTCGAAGCATAGCCCGGAGGAGCCCATTTATTTTGGCCGGAGGTTCAAGCCTTACGTCAAACAGGGCTACATGAGCGGAGGGGCCGGCTACGTCCTCAGCAAGGAAGCCTTAATCAGGTTCGTAAATGCCTTCAAGGAGGAGAAGTGTACGCACAGCTCATCGGTGGAGGACCTGGCGCTCGGGAAGTGCATGGAGAACATTAACGTCAAGGCAGGAGATTCTAGAGACACTAGCGGAAAGGAGACTTTTCACCCATTTGTCCCCGAGCATCATCTCATCCAGGGATATCTGCCAAAGACTTTTTGGTATTGGAATTACAACTACTATCCTCCCATCGAGGTAAGACTCCGGATCTTATACTGTGCCGCCAAGTAGTGTAAGCTCCTTTACGTTCAGGGCTTTTACAGATGAGTTTCACCTTTATGTAACTGTTAGATGCATGCTTCTGAGATCATCTGGCACGGCCTTCATGACTCGTGTAGTACGGCGCTGGCGCCCGCCAGGCAGCTTGTGTGGCTGGGTAGTGACTTGTGTAAGGCTACTTTCACACTCGTGTTTTGTGCGGATCCGTCATGGACGGATCCGTTCAGATAATACAACCGTCTGCATCTGTTCAGAACGGATCCGTTTGTATTATCTTTAACATAGCCAAGACGGATCCGTCTTGAACACCATTGAAAGTCAATGGAGGACGGATCCGTTTTCTAATGTGCCAGTGAAAACGGATCCGTCCCCATTGACTGATCCGTTTGGCTCAGTTTCATCAGACTGACACCAAAACGCTGCAGGCAGCGTTTTGGTGTCTGCCTCCAGAGCAGTATGGAGACTGAACTGATGCATTCTGAGCGGATCCTTTTCCATTCAGAATGCATTAGGGCAAAACTGATCCGTTTTGGACAACTTGTCAGAGCCCTGAATGGATCTCACAAACAGAAAGACAAAACGCCATTGTGAAAGTAGAGGTATTTGCTGACCTGAGAGTTGCTCCTGTGACATGTACCCATGGCATTGTAATGATTTTATAATCCTGTATGTTCCTGCCTGACCTCAACTCTAATGAATTCCACTGAAGACATTATGTGAGTATAATTCATTACAGTTGACGTCAAGCAGGAACACACAGCATTGTGAATAATTTCCGTGTCACAGGAACAGTGTTCTGGACGGGAAATACCTCTGACACATAGAATGTGTATTTCTCGCACTGAATACCGTGTGAAATTGGCCTCAGTCTGCGCCAAATTTGGGTCCTTTAAGTGCGTATTAACCCTTTAATGGCATTGCCTAGGTCAAAATGTGGGGAAGGATCCCTTGGCCTAGGTCAGGATGTGGGGCAGGGTTCCTTTTGGACTGTGTCGGGATGTGGGGCAGGGTTCCTTTGGACTGTGTCGGGATGTGGGGCAGGGTTCCTTTGGACTGTGTCGGGATGTGGGGCAGGGTTCCTTTGGACTGTGTCGGGATGTGGGGCAGGGTTCCTTTGGACTGTGTCGGGATGTGGGGCAGGGTTCCTTTGGACTGTGTCGGGATGTGGGGCAGGGTTCCTTTGGACTGTGTCGGGATGTGGGGCAGGGTTCCTTTGGACTGTGTCGGCATGTGGGGCAGGGTTCCTTTGGACTGTGTCGGCATGTGGGGCAGGGTTCCTTTGGACTGTCGGGATGTGGGGCAGGGTTCCTTTGGACTGTCGGGATGTGGGGCAGGGTTCCTTTGGACTGTGTCGGGATGTGGGGCAGGGTTGATCCATCGGCCTGTGTCGGCATGGGGGGGTAGGGAGGATCCATCGCCCTGTGTCGGCATGGGGGGGGGTAGGATCTGTTCTCAAGCAAGATGAAAGGGTCTTGCAGGTGTCTACCCATTGAACATGGATGGTCAGTTGAATGACCAGCTTAGGACCAACAGTTATGACTTCCTATCCTCTGTCTCTCTGTTCTTAGTAGCAAGAGGGGAGGAAGCTGTTGCCAGACTTTTATGGCAGCAGCTTACCTCCTTGAGAACTAAAGGATTGGGCGTCTGAAATTGGATATGTCTGATCCTTATCCTTACCGCCCCCCTTTTATAATCCTTCTATTCTCGCAGTAATAGACGTCCGCTCCGTATACGCTGACTTCCTGCTGAGCCTGTGATAGACTTGTGTTTTTTTACACAGCAGCCAATCAGAGGAGACAGAGCTGCAAGGGTGGAGCAAAGGAGCAGCAGCTTGAACCAATGAGGAGACAGGAGGTGTGTCTCAGACTACCTGGTATTTCCAGTGGACACTGTAGTTAAGATGTAGTCACAGAGAACAGCTCTGTCTTGTTGGAGCAGCTAAGGAGCACATTTGAGGATAATGCCTCGCAGTTAGTCATCACCCATAGGTACTGGATTATGCTGAGCTCCCAACTGGAACTTTTTTTTTTTTTACTATTAAGTCTTTATTTCAAGGAAAATGTACATAGCCTTCATTTTTCAAAGACGGCATCAAAATGACACGCAAGAAGGCACGCTAAGGGTATGCTCACACGGCATAGATGCGCTATAGATTTCCCATCTGGATTTTCAAACGTAGAATCCATGCGCTGCAGGAAAAAAAAAAAAAAAATTCAATTATTTTTCAGATTTTCACCATAGGTTTTACCCTTTGCAAGGCATAGGGTGAAATCTGCTGCAAATTTGCGACAAAGTACACCACAAAATCCTGTATTCAGTTGCTGTTCCGCTGCAGAATCCGTTACAGAGTTGCTTGCGTCTTGTGCGAGTTGATCCATACGCTTTTGACAGAGCTTTGCACGTGCAAAACTGTATGGTGTTTTTCCCCCTGCCTGAGCACAGCAATTAGCGGGGGTGTGGTGGGATTCGACGTCTACATCAAATACGTCTCTCCGAGAGCACACACCTTATGCAAGTATATAATGGAAGGGCATTACCTGCCATTCATTTTTTTTCTTTTCCCCTCCACTCCTCAGAATGAACCGGTCTTTCCAGTTGATTTACCGATACTCTCCGATTCCTGCAATCATTTGTCATTGTGAAGAATTTGAAGACATAATAGGTCCGGCACGCCTTGTTCTGTAGTCCTGACACATAGTGTCCTGCATCCAACAAGTCACCTCTAAATCTGAGACTCCACAGGTGGCATAGCCTGAAGAGGTCTACTAGGGGTCCATACAGATTGTCCAAAAGTATTGGGACACCTTCACGTTCCACCTCCAAGTGCTTCTATGACACCTCACTAGATGTTAATCTGGAGTCCCACTTTCTTAGCTCTTCGGGGAAAACTTTCTATAAGATTTTGGTGGGAGACTGTGGGAATGTTTGCCTGTTCATCCAGAAGAGGTCAGACACTGATGATGGAGGAGATGGCCTTGGTCACATCTCCGTTTCTAGTTCATCCCAGTGGTGTTGGATGGGGTTAAGGTCAGGGCTCTGTGCGGATGGTCAAGTTCGTCCACCCCAGACCCCCCAGCCATGCCTTTATGGAGCTAGCTTTTTTGCACTGGGGCCTAGTCATGCTGGAGCAGAAAGTTGGAAGCGTGCAATTGTCCAAAATGTCTTGGTCTGCTGAAGAATTAAGATTTTCCTTCACAGGAACGAAGGGGCCTAGGCCGATCCCTGAAAAACGCCCCCATAGCAGTATGCCTCCTCCACTAGACCTTACAGTTGGCACAATGCAGTCAGGCAGGTGAGGTAACGTTCTCCTGAAATTCACTAAACCCAGACTCATCCATCAGAACACCAGATAGAGAAGACCTCTCCACTGCTCCAGAGTCCAGTGGCAGTGTGGTTTACACCGCTCCATCTGACACTTGCCATGGTGCTTGGTGATGGAAGGATTGCAGGCAGCTGCTCGGCCATAGAAACCCAATGCCATGAAGCTCCCGGCACAGGACAGTTTTTGTGCTGTTGTTAGTGGCAGATGAGGTCTGAACTCTGCAGTTATAGAGTCAGCAGAACGTTGGTGACTTTTATGCACTGTGCTCCTCAGCACTCGGTGACCCCGCTCTGTAACTTTACGCGGTCTGCACTTCTTCATGGCTGAGTTGCTGTAGTTTTTTCCACTTTACAATAACACCACTCACAGTTGATGGTGGAATATCTAGGAGGGAGGACATTCCTGGAAGTGACTTATGGCAGTGATGACCTCCTGTTAGGCTGAGTTCACATCAGCGTTCAGTCTTTCCGTTCTCCTTCTCAGTTATAGGAGCAGGAGAATAGAAAGGACAGATTCGGCACATAACTGAGCCGAACGGAGCCTACGGACCCCATAGATTTTAATAGGGTCCGTTAGGTTTCCGCTCAGGGGAAGATTTTTGAATCGGAGACAAGTCCTGCGCGCACAACTTTTGTCTCCACTCCAAAATCATCTGAGCGGAAACCTAACGGACCCCATTATAGTCTATGGGATCCGTAGGCTCCATTCGGCTCCGTTATGTGCCGAATCCGTCCTTTCCCTTCATCTGCTCCTAAACGGAGCAGGAGAACGGAAAGGCTGAACGCTGATGTAAACTCAGCCTTACAGGACCATGCTGGAATTCGAGGAGCTCTTTACAACGGACCATTCTTTGATTAATGGCAGACTGCATGGCCGGGGGCTGGATGTCATACACCTGTGGTAATGGCAGACTGCATGGCCGGGGGCTGGATGTCGTACACCTGTGGTAATGGCAGACTGCATGGCCGGGGGCTGGATGTCATACACCTGTGGTAATGGCAGACTGCATGGCCGGGGGCTAGATGTTATACACTGTGGTAATGGCAGACTGCATGGCTAAGGGATGGATGTTATACACTGTGGTAATGGCAGACTGCATGGCCGGGGGCTGGATGTCATACACCTGTGGTAATGGCAGACTGCATGGCCGGGGGCTGGATGTCATACACCTGTGGTAATGGCAGACTGCATGGCCGGGGGCTGGATGTCATACACCTGTGGTAATGGCAGACTGCATGGCCGGGGGCTGGATGTCATACACCTGTGGTAATGGCAGACTGCATGGCCGGGGGCTGGATGTCATACACCTGTGGTAATGGCAGACTGCATGGCCGGGGGCTGGATGTCATACACTTGTGGTAATGGCAGGCTGGATGTCATACACCTGTGGGAATGGCAGACTGCATGGCCTGGGGCTGGATGTCATACACCTGTGGTAATGGCAGACTGCATGGCCTGGGGCTGGATGTCATACACCTGTGGTAATGGCAGACTGCATGGCCGGGGGCTGGATGTCATACACCTGTGGTAATGGCAGACTGCATGGCCGGGGGCTGGATGTCATACACCTGTGGTAATGGCAGACTGCATGGCCGGGGGCTGGATGTCATACACCTGTATCGGTGCCAGGATTAATGGGTCAGGCAGCAGGGACCGAACAAACTAGCAGACTGATACAGCACGTTGGAGCAAAATGTAAAATTCCCGTTTCAGCCATTACTGCAACCTCTGTAAGAGACTGGATAAGTTTGAGTTTTTCATACAAATATGGGATATTACTCTATTCACATTTGGTCCTTGGTATCTCGTAGCCCAGCGCCGCCCCACTGCTAATAATGCACTCCTCTCATCGCCGATGGTGCGCCGTAATCTCGCGCATGCGCCCTAAATCCACTGGTCAGCGCCCGCGGGCGAAGTGCGCAGACAGCTGGTGCATGCGCGCTTCGTTCGCTGAGGCTGCTGCCAGGACACCGCGCGGGCGCTGACCAGTGGATTTAGGGTGCATGCGCGAGATGGCGGCGCACCATCGGCGATGAGAGGAGTGCACAATTAGCAGTGGGGCGGCGCTGGGCTACGAGATAAGGGGCGCGGCTGGGCACAAACGGCCGGAGGGACAAGCCCTTGGGCACGCTAGTAAGGTAATTAGCATATTAATAAAACCGATTTTTATCCAAAATGAAAGGATAGGTGGGAGTAAAACTAGTATATTTTTTATTAGATAATGGAGACTGAGAGGATGATATGAACAGCTCCATATCAAAAAAAATCTTGATGACAGAATCCCTTTAAAATCGGATCAACACATTGTGGTGAAACCAAATACAGAGATAGTGGTTCTGCTTCAATTTTATGGGTACACTTTGCAGGAGTGGAATAAAGAAATGCTTCCCTAGTTTTCTGGATTATTGTAACTCATCAGCTTTATGAATAGTTCTGATTTTTTCTGCATGTTTTGTATTTAAGGGTCCCGGCTGCTGCTCTGACCTGGCTATTTCCTTTCACTATGTGGACTCTACGACTATGTACCAGCTGGAGTACCTGGTGCATCATCTCCGTCCCTATGGGTACAACTACAGATACAGCGCAGACTCTCGGAATGATCTGGAGCAGAAAAATGTAAATGATAAAGTGGACGTGAAAGCAGAGTAATGCAAGCAACAATCGTAAGGGATTACCGAAAAAAATTGGGCAACTTCTGTCTGATCTTAAGAAAGGGGTATGTTGCCCCCTGTCAGGCTGGCAATCAGAATCTGTGCAATGTGTTGAGGGATTTATTTTTTATTTTTTTTTAAATCTTAAATATCGAAGATCCATTTTGGCGATCGAATTTTTATTGACAATCATATAGTAATTTGTATGGAATCAGCTCGATGACCTTTTGGTATTCGTCCTGTGTCCAGAGACAAGACGTTCTCCACTGAGACTCTGGTAAAGCCGCACTCCTGAAGGATATTTATTCTATAAAGGAATTCTACAAACCACTGGTTTTCCTGGAAATTGCTTCTTGCAAAATGCACGTTACACGGTGATGAGAGGATCCGGTAGAGACCTACCAAGGATGAAGCAGGTGGGCCAGTATGGGGCTGTCCAGTCCTACGTGGCCTTGTACAATTTAGTTCTACTTTACCTTAAATACCAGGGAATTGCTTAAATAACAACCACCTGTTATGTTTCTGGAATCACTCCAAGAAGCTGAGAGATTGATCCAGTTCCCGGGCTTCGTGGTTTCAGTCTGTATTTGTCCGTCTGTAGTCTATGAATTGGTTGTCTCCCCTTCCCCATCCTGTATTCTTGTTTTTTCCCCACAGCCAGCTGGATCTGCCGTAGTATCTTTATATTAGGGGTTTGCCACTTAAGCAGTTGCCTTTATACTTTCAGCTTAAGGGCTTGTTTGATTTTGAAAACCTGTTTTCAAGTTCCCTCTCAATCTGGGAGCCCAAGAACGTCCTTTTGATTTTTAATGTGCACGGTGTAAGGCTCCATTAACACGTCCATGGTGTGTTGCCGACCCGCAAATTGCGGATCCGCAACACACCCGCCCGGCACCCCTATAGAAATGCCTATTCTTGTCCGCAGCTGCCGACAAGAATTGGACATGTTCTATCTTTTGCGGAGCTGAGGACCGGAAGATCGGGGCCGCGCTCCGCAAATGCGGATAGCACACTGTGTGCTGTCCACATCCATTCCGTCCCCATAGAGAATGAATGGGTACACACCCGTTCCGCAAAATTGCGGAACGGATGCAGACCCATTTGCGGACGTGTGAATGGAGCCTTATACTTAATTGCCCCTGCGGGTTCGGTGTGGGAAAATTAATTGCTTGCTGCCAGGATTTCTTGTAGGGGGGTTCCAGCAGCTGGACATCCTGTGATCAGCTTATATTTAGGGAACCTCTCCCAAAAAAAAAAAAAACATTGTAAAAACTAAAGCTCCCCTTTAAGGCTACTTTCACACTAGCAAAAACGCTTCAGTTACTGATAATACAACCGCCTGCATCCGTTATGAACGGATCCGGTTGTATTATCTTTAACATTGCTAAGACGTATCCGTCATGATCTCCATTGAAAGTCAATGGGGGACGGATCCGTTTTCTATCGTGTCAGAGAAAACTGATCCATCCTCATTGACTTGCATTTGTGGGTCATGATGGATCCGGCTTGCTCCGCATCCCAGGACGGAAAGCAAACCGGTATGAGAACGGAACGGAATGCATTTTGGAGAATTCCGTTCTGTTCGGTTAAGTTTTGTCCCCATTGACAATCAATGGGGACAAAACGGAAGCGTTATTTTCCGGTATTGAGACCCTATGACGGATAAAGCTAGTGTGAAAGTAGCCTAAGACTCCAGTTGTTTCTGTGTTAGGCTACTTTCACACTAGCGTTTAGAGCGGATCCGTCTGGGGTCTGCCCAGACGGATCCGCTCATATAATGCAGACTTGGGATCCGTTCAGAACGGATCCGTCTGCATTATATTGTAGAAAAAATTCTAAGTGTGAAAGTAGCTTCAGACGGATCCGTCCAGACTTTACATTGAAAGTCAATGGGGGACGGATCCGTTTGAAAATTGAGCCATACTGTGTCAAATTCAAACGGATCCGTCCCCATTGACTTACATTGTAAGTCTGGACGGATCCGTTTGCCTCCGCACGGCCAGGCGGACACCCGAACGCTGCAAGCAGCGTTCAGGTGTCCGCTTGCTGAGCGGAGCGGAGGCTGAACGCTGCCAGACTGATGCATTCTGAGCGGATCCGCGTCCACTCGGATGCAGAATGCATTGGGGCAGTACAGATGCGTTCGGGGCTGCTTGTGAGCCCCTTCAAACGGAGCTCACAAGCGGACACCCGAACGCTAGTGTGAAAGTAGCCTTATCCGGAGTCTTTCCTCCCGAGGGGTTCGCTAGGTTGCTGGCTTTGCCTCCTTGTCTTATTGTGTCATTACAGAACACTTGTAAACCTTTTCTACACTTGTATATACAGGCAGCCATAAGGATTTGACATTTTGTAAATTGTAAGAAGCCAAGAAGAAGCAGTTCCAGCACTTGTATGGGGGAGAGCCATACTTTAAACCTGGGTATTTGGAGCCCCATACAGTTACGACTAAGAATGCCAAGTTCGAAACGCGTCAATGTGCAGGAGTATAAGGATGTGTCCATATATGTAAAGCCGTTATTGAAAATAAAGACTACGCAACGAAATTGTATACAAGTGCTGGAACTGCTTCTTCTTGGCTTCTTACAATTTACAAAAAGCCAAGAAGAAGCAGTTCCAGCACTTGTATGGGGGAGAGCCATACTTTAAACCTGGGTATTTGGAGCCCCATACAGTTACGACTAAGAATGCCAAGTTCGAAACGCGTCAATGTGCAGGAGTATAAGGATGTGTCCATATATGTAAAGCCGTTATTGAAAATAAAGACTACGCAACGAAATTGTATACAAGTGCTGGAACTGCTTCTTCTTGGCTTCTTACAATTGAAGAACTTACCTGGTTCGTTCCGTGCACGTGGGGCAGAGGATAAGTGGTGAGCTGGATATTTTTGCATGGTTTGTAAGTCGTGGCCTGCGACTGGTTTAATAATTGACCTATTGACAATCAAATTCCATTAGGTGAAGGCTCCGTCTGGTGGATGGAGTGATTGATTCGGTCCTTGTACGTTCTCTGAGGACCACGGCAAGTGCAAAAGATAGGGGAAGAAGCTTGCAAGACGTGGTCTCCTGTTTCACAACAGCAGTGGTGGGAAAGGTGTCCTGTAGAAGACAATTTAGGGTACATTCACACCAGCGTTTTTGCTGGATCCGTCATGGATCAGCAAAAAACGCTTCCGTTACTGATAATACAACCGTCTTCATCCGTTCTAAACGTATTATTATCTCTAAAAATGCAAGTTTCTTTTGTGTCAGAGAAAACGCATCCGCCACCATTGACTTGCATTGTGTGTCATGACGGATCCGTCTTGCTCCGCACCACATCGCAGACAGAAAAATGCTGCTTGCAGTGTTATTCTTTCCGCGATGGGGATGTAACCAAACGGAATGGAATGCATTTTGGTGTACTCCGTTTCGTTCAGGTTTGTCCCCTATTGATGGCGGTGAATAGAGGGTGGCTTGTTTTCCCTTCACTTCGGGAGGGGAGGTATTAGGTGTGGGTCACACCTCTGGGAGCTGCTCCTATCTGACATTTATGGTCTGTCCTAGCAATATGCCATCGGGGTCCTCTCTTTAAGGTAGATAAGTGGCAAATTACTTCCCTCTCCATATTGAGAACATAGGCGTAATCAACCGAGCATATGTGTGTATGGGGGGGAAATAGCTGTCAGCTGAACAAGAGTTCGTCTACACCGCTATCTTAGGCCTCTTTCACACTTGCGTTGTCCGGATCCGGCGTGTACTCCACTTGCCGGAATTACACGCCGGATCCGGAAAAACGCAAGTGTACTGAAAGCATTTGAAGACGGAACCGTCTTCCAAATGCTTTCAGTGTTACTATGGCACCCAGGACGCTATTAAAGTCCTGGTTGCCATAGTAGGAGCGGGGAGCGGGGGAGCAGTATACTTACAGTCCGTGCGGCTCCCGGGGCGCTCCAGAGTGACGTCAGAGCGCCCCATGCGCATGGATGACGTGATCCATGTGATCACATGATCCATGCGCTTGGGGCGCCCTGACGTCACTCTGAAGCGCCCCGGGAGCCGCACAGACGGTAAGTACACTGCTCCCCCGCTCCCCGCTACACTTACCATGGCTGTCAGGACTTTAGCGTCCTGGCAGCCATGGTAACCACTCTGAAAAAGCTAAATGTCGGATGCGGCAATGCGCCGAAACGACGTTTAGCTTAAGGCCGGATCCGGATCAATGCCTTTCAATGGGCATTAATTCCGGATCCGGCCTTGCGGCAAGTGTTCCGGATTTTTGGCCGGAGCAAAAAGCGCAGCATGCTGCGGTATTTTCTCCGGCCAAAAAACGTTCCGTTCCGGAACTGAAGACATCCTGATGCATCCTGAACGGATTTCACTCCATTCAGAATGCATTAGGATAATCCTGATCAGTATTCCTCCGGCATAGAGCCCCGACGACGGAACTCTATGCCGGAAGACAAGAACGCAAGTGTGAAAGAGCCCTAAAGTGTATGGCCAGCCATGGTGTCATCCACAATAGCACTTTTTGGGTTAATATAGCAAACAAATGATCAACATTCACACTCGTGAAAGTTCCTTTGGTCTGTGTGTCATCCTGCAACTTTTTTTTTTTTTTTTATAGACTGTCGATTACAGCCAGAACACTTTAATATATGAAGTCACAAACTGGTCACTACGGTTTCCTCTACCACAGCTTGCCCTAAAGCCTAAAAATTCCGCTCTCCAGATATTTTCTTGCAGAGTATGTTAATGGTTAACAACATATCGTTCAGTTGCTTTAGTATGGGATGGCCCACCATGACATATCGTGTTCAAGGCAGGGGAGCAGAAAGGGTTAATTGAAAAGTTCCCTTTAAACAATTAGAAAACAATTTCCCAATGATTAGTAAAAGTTGCAGGAAGGTGTAGAAATGAAATATCTTTAAGGGGCTTTCATTATGGGATTCTTACTTAGCCACTGGACCGTTCGGTACCTGTTGGAAGAACTCCTACTCACGTGCTCCCTGCCGCTCCCGTCTAGCGCCCTGGTTGTGTTCGGCGATCATCTGGTCCCCAGTCTGTTCACTTTTACTTATGGACAGGCTCAAGTGTGGAGCTGCAGTCAATGACTGGCCTCAGTGGTGACCTATCCCAAACGGCATATGACCCAGCAATGATGTGCCGCTTGAGGTGCCCATGACCCCCATCTGGTAAAATTAAACAGACTGGGAATCGGAAGATTGCCAGGGTGCTGAACTGGAGCAGCAGGGGACAGGTGAGTATGGTTTTTCAGCAGGTACCACACGCTATGGGCAAGACTAGGTAGAAACGCCCATAATCCTGGAAAACCCCATGAGGTAGATAAAAGTTGCAGGAAGGTGCAGAATGAATCTTTTTAAAGGTAGAAGTTTTTGGGTAGGACATTACAACTTTAGCACTGTCTGGATTGACAGCTCTCGCGGAGCCCACTCGTTTCACCCTGTAGTTTATAAATCCCTCATCTTGGGCCACTTTAAGGACTGAATCACTTGAACCAAAGAGTTAATTTTTGTAGTGTTGCCCGTGATCCTTTACAACATGTACCTATATTTTGAAATGGCACTTTGTGGATTGTCTTCTACAGAGCGCGGACCCCTCCTTTATAACCCGCCGTTATTTATTTTTATTTATTGTGCCTGCGGACTAATATTGCTAACTCGGGCGTTTTTACCCTTCTGCTATTTATATGGGGCTGGCAAGCAACAGAAGGCTTTGTAGTGTAGCGGCCACACCCGTTCCGCCCCCCACTTTCCCGCCGATCTCTCCTTCCTGGTCCACCTTGACACACAGGAAATGAGCGCTCAGCCAGCGATTGGTCACGGCATTGACCCGCCTCAGCCAGCGATTGGTCACGGCATTGACCCGCCTCAGAGAGGAAGCAGAAAGTAGAGACCAGCGGGAACATGGGAATCACTGCAACAGGCGCGGCGGAGGATCAGTAATGGCACTTTCAGAAAAAAATGTCTTACTGACCAGGCAACCCCTTTAATTTTTCTGTCTTTATACAGCTAGCACAATCCAGCACCTTGAATTAGTCAGGATAGCTCAGATGCATTAAATAACATATCAGGCGTCAAAACTTTTCTGCCCCCGATTTGTAGGTGTTCAGTTTGTAATTTTATGGGGCTGTTCTGTAAATTTGACTTCTGTGTTTTACACATGCATCCTGCAGTGTCTGGACTACAGATACTGTTGATCTATCCTCAGGATAGGTCATCGCTATGAGATCGGTGGGGGTCTGACACCCCCCACCAATGCCAGATACTGTACAGTGCACGGCGGTTGGAAGCAGACGGCTCTGTACACCGTGTAGTGGTCGTGTCGGGTACTGCAGCTCAGCTTCCATTGAAGTGAATGATCTTTGAGCTGCAGTAGGCTAGCGGCGTAAAATGCACAGTGCATGGAACAGTCTGTTTCCCCTCCGTATACTGTATATAGTTTCTAGCGTTGAGGCTGCTTGGCAGGGATGCTGCTGGGCGTCAGACCCCCACCGATATCAATGACCAATCCTGAAGAAGTCATCAGTATCTGTAGCCCAGACATCCCCTTTAGGGAAGGCAGATCTGTCTCCATATGGAAGCGTGTCTACGTATGATATCACAAGCCCAAGTGCCAATTCCAAACGCCAGATCATTTATCATCATACACTCAGATGTTAAATCCCTTTTAACTAGGTGCTAAGGCACCTTTATAGATGTGGTCAGCTGCACGTCGTATGAAGGTTGCAGTGATTATATCTGGTACCAGTCACAGATCCGATGTGCGGCTGCAGGGATCCTGGGTATTGTCTGAGGTGGCGTCTGACCTGTCCCTCGAGTTCTGCGCATTAGTGACATCCTGCCTGTATGTTGACTGACGTGTTTTCTTTTTTCATACATGGTTTCCGAAGGCCAAATCCCCTGACCCCTGAACCTGCCCCTAGAGAATGAAGTCATGTGTCACATCTCAAAGTGCCTACCCGTTATGTTATAGATTACATGATGTCATGGAGGATCCGACGGCGAGGAGACCTTATAGCAGACGCTGTATGTTCCAGGATATATGAAATGTACTGCAGGGAAGAATCCAGTGTTTGCCTGCAGTAACTGGTTCCTTCCTTTCATTTACTCTCCTTCGGTTGCAAAATAGCTGAAATTTGGCGACTGTGGCCAACGTTACCTGCACAAGGGTGCTGGATGCTGAGATGTGGGGACCTGTCGGTCGGGGGTTCAGTGTAGGGGTTAGGCTACTTTCACACCTGCGTTAGGTGCGGATCCGTCTGGTATCTGCACAGACGGATCCGCACCTATAATGCAAACGCTTGGATCCGTTCAGAACGGATCCGTTTGCATTACCATGAACAATCCGTTTTGACTTACACTGAAAGTCAATGGGAGGCGGATCCGTTTTCAATTGCATCATATTGTGTCAGTGAAAACGGATCCGTCCCCATTGACTTACATTGTAAGTCAGGACGGATCCGTTTGGCTCCGCATCGTCAGGCGGACATCAAAACGCTGCAAGCAGCGTTTTGGTGTCCGCTTCCAGAGTGGAATGGAGGCTGAACGGAGGCAAACTGATGCATTCTGAACGGATCCTTATCCATTCAGAATGCATTGGGGCTGAACTGATCCGTTTTTGGGCCGCTTGTGAGAGCCCTGAAACGGATCTCACAAGCGGACCCAGAAACGCCAGTGTGAAAGTAGCCTTAAAAGGCATCTGTCAGCAGTTTTTTCCTCTGACACTGTCTGACCTGTTACATGTGCGCTCTGCAGCTGAAGGCATCTGTGTTGGTCCCATGTTCATATGTGCCCGCATTGCTGAGAAAAATTATGTTTTATTATATGCAAATGAGCCTCTAGGAGCAACGGGGGCGTTACCGTTACTCCTAGAGGCTGTGCTCTCTCTGCACGTTGATTGACAGGACCAGGCAGTACAGATGTGATCACAACTGGCCCTGTCAAAGTGCAGGGAGCGCGGCAGATGCAGAGCCTCTAGGTGTAACAGCAATGGCAGGTCCAAAGCGTCTTGCTGTCTCTCCTGTGCAATAATTTGAGATCAGAAGGTAACGCCGAAACCCTCTATAAAGTTACACCATGCTCCAGTTACCTCCAGAGCTGCGTTTACATTTCTTGTAACTTCTATTAAGCTCCATGACCTCACATTCCTCTACATCTTATTGTCCATACAGAGTACACACAAAGCCTCTGTTCACACTCTCGTTTGAGCCTCCAATGACGGAATGAACAGCGCAACATGCAGCACTGGTCTTCCTTTCGAAATGACAGAACCCAGCACGCTTATATCAGTGGTGATGGGCTCTAGCAGAGCGTTGTGGCTTCCATTTATGAGAGAAGCCATGATGGTCCTGTGAATTCAGAGCAGAGTGTTTGTCCTGCTGTCTCGATCTCGGCATATACATGCATGCTCAGTTCAGCCGAGCATGCACGTGTCTGCCAACGCCCATACACATCATGTGATCGGCAAGTTCAGTGAACATTTTATCTAATGTGTATGGACAGTTTAAGAGATGTTGGGTTTGCGGGAGAAAACATGTCTGCCAGATTCCAGGTGACTGTTAGAGAGACTGAACACAGCTTTGGCTGTGATTGGAGGATAGGATGTACAGTGGGGCACATTTACCAAGAATGGGTTGCTCCGGTTTTTCTTCAAAGACTGGGTATAACCGGACGCTGTTCAGACAGATATCCTCCGGATTTCCACAAGAGCAGTGACTGCACTTTACTTGGGAATCTCTCGTTTAGTTATTCGCTTTGTCCACAGGCTGACCGTTGACATCTCATGAGCCCCGAACAGGAGAGCGCGGCGGACTGCGGAGGGAAATCTCTATTTTTATATCTGTTTGTATTGGTGCCTTCTGATTGTGGCATTGATTTGATAGTTGATTGTAATGACTGACGATATAATTAAAACCTGTGTCCTACCCTTCACCATAACTTGTGATTCTTTTCTTGTCTTTCCACATGGTCCTCGTGATATGTTACGGAGATGCTCGCCATTTCCGGGGCAGACATCTGCTCTGAGCAAAGCTCTGATGTAAACGTCCATCTGCAAGTCTTTTGCCAGGATTCCAGCCAAGGGACGAGTATAACACGTCTGACCACAGCAAGACTTCTTCCTATTTCCGATACGGTCCCCCTGTGTGCTCAGGAGATAACTTGTCTCTCCTAACATACCTTGTAATCCCCTTTAATGGGGTTGTCTTATCTGAGACACTAGGATATGCCACCAATGTCCGGTCCAGGTCCCACCTCTCCAGTACAGGACCCACGCAGTGAGTGGAGAGCTTGTGCGTATGCGCAGCTGTCCTCCACTCATTTCTATGGGACCTCTGCTATCTCTGGCAGTCCCATTAATTTCTATGACACTTACGAGTTCCCTTGGGAGAGCATATACCATGCACCTTCAGGGGCCCGTTCTGGAGACAGGGATAAGGAGAAACGGCTGTATACAGAGTGGCTTTCTGACTGCGCCCAATAGCTGTGTCTGGTGGTGAGGGCTATGAGCATGTGGGCATACAGTAACATGTGCAGAGTATTTGCAGCCCATCATCATGCCTGGATAGTGTGACCTGTGTGGAGAGTCAGGCAGAGTTGTCACCTACTGCGTTGGATGCAACAGAAGAGAGTAAACCCATTACCACCATTATATTATTCTTGTAACCTCCAAGTCCCACGTGAATTCCAATAAAATAAAAATAAATGTCCAAGGTATAACCATGTCCTTCTGCCATCTTTGAGTGAGGAGCCATGTATCCAGAAAAGACCCTGGTTCAGGACTGACATCCCTGCTCCTCCATAAATAGTGTGCAGTCTCCTATATCCATTGACTGCAATACTATATACAGTGACTGCCAGTCCTCCATATACATGTCAATCACGTGTCCCCACAGCCAGAAACAGATTGTCCTCCACCTTTCGGTCCCCTACCTCATGTGCTGAAACACTAAATTAGTAAGATGCAGAATCACGGACACTCAGACAGTGAGACATTTCTGCAAACCTGCCACATGTGAATGCACCCATCTATCAGCTGGATTTAGATGGATGGATGTTCAACCAGCAGTGTGTGAATTTACCCATATGATGGGACTGGGATTCTCTGTAGTGGTGCTGCCACCTGCTGGTTGCATTAGTTAGTGCCATGAAAAAAATATATACAGGTCCTTCTCAAAAAATTAGCATATTGTGATAAAGTTCATTATTTTCTGTAATGTACTGATAAACATTAGACTTTCATATATTTTAGATTCATTACACACAACTGAAGTAGTTCAAGCCTTTACTTGTTTTAATATTGATGATTTTGGCATACAGCTCATGAAAACCCAAAATTCCTATCTCAAAAAATTAGCATATTTCATCCGACCAATAAAAGAAAAGTGTTTTTAATACAAAAAAAGTCAACCTTCAAATAATTAAGTTCAGTTATGCCCTCAATACTTGGTCGGGAATCCTTTTGCAGAAATGACTGCTTCAATGCGGCGTGGCATGGAGGCAATCAGCCTGTGGCACTGCTGAGGCCCAGGATGCTTCGATAGCGGCCTTAAGCTCATCCAGAGTGTTGGGTCTTGCGTCTCTCAACTTTCTCTTCCCAATATCCCACAGATTCTCTATGGGGTTCAGGTCAGGAGAGT
Source organism: Bufo bufo (assembly GCF_905171765.1). Classification (NCBI taxonomy): domain Eukaryota; kingdom Metazoa; phylum Chordata; class Amphibia; order Anura; family Bufonidae; genus Bufo; species Bufo bufo. Next base: position 531,034,845 of record NC_053393.1, on the reverse strand, counting down.
TGGCAGGCCAATTGAGCACAGTAATACCATGGTCAGTAAACCATTTACCAGTGGTTTTGGCACTGTGAGCAGGTGCCAGGTCGTGCTGAAAAATGAAATCTTCATCTCCATAAAGCTTTTCAGCAGATGGAAGCATGAAGTGCTCCAAAATCTCCTGATGGCTAGCTGCATTGACCCTGCCCTTGATAAAACACAGTGGACCAACACCAGCAGCTGACATGGCACCCCAGACCATCACTGACTGTGGGTACTTGACACTGGACTTCAGGCATTTTGGCATTTCCCTCTCCCCAGTCTTCCTCCAGACTCTGGCACCTTGATTTCCGAATGACATGCAAAATTAGCTTTCATCCGAAATAAGTACTTTGGACCACTGAGCAACAGTCCAGTGCTGCTTCTCTGTAGCCCAGGTCAGGCGCTTCTGCCGCTGTTTCTGGTTCAAAAGTGGCTTGACCTGGGGAATGCGGCACCTGTAGCCCATTTCCTGCACACGCCTGTACACGGTGGCTCTGGATGTTTCTACTCCAGACTCAGTCCACTGCTTCCGCAGGTCCCCCAAGGTCTGGAATCGGTCCTTCTCCACAATCTTCCTCAGGGTCCGGTCACCTCTTCTCGTTGTGCAGCGTTTTCTGCCACACTTTTTCCTTCCCACAGACGTTCCTTGATACAGCACTCTGGGAACAGCCTATTCGTTCAGAAATTTCTTTCTGTGTCTTACCCTCTTGCTTGAGGGTGTCAATGATGGCCTTCTGGACAGCAGTCAGGTCGGCAGTCTTACCCATGATTGCGGTTTTGAGTAATGAACCAGGCTGGGAGTTTTTAAAAGCCTCAGGAATCTTTTGCAGGTGTTTAGAGTTAATTAGTTTATTCAGATGATTAGGTTAATAGCTCGTTTAGAGAACCTTTTCATGATATGCTAATTTTTTGAGATAGGAATTTTGGGTTTTCATGAGCTGTATGCCAAAATCATCAATATTAAAACAAGAAAAGGCTTGAACTACTTCAGTTGTGTGTAATGAATCTAAAATATATGAAAGTCTAATGTTTATCAGTACATTACAGAAAATAATGAACTTTATCACAATATGCTAATTTTTTGAGAAGGACCTGTATATTCATACCCCTTAAGATTTTACACATTTTTCATGTTACACCCACAAACTTCAATTTGTTTTATTAGGATTTTATGTGATAGACCAACACAAAGTAGCAAGTATGTGTGAAGTGAAAAGAAAATGATACATGGTTCTCAAAATTTTTAATAAATAAAAATCTGAAAAGTGCAGCGTGCATTTGTATTTAGCCCCTGTACTCCGATACCCCTAAATAAAATCCAGGGTGACAAATCGCCTTCAGAAGTCACCTTATTAGTAAATAGTCCACCTGCGTGTAATGTATTCTCAGTATAACTACAGCTGTTCTGTGAAGGCCTCAGAGGTTTGTTAGAAAACATTAGTGATCAAACAGCATCATGAAAACCAAGGAACATACCAGACAGGTCAAGGATAAAGTCGTGGAGAAGTGTAAAGCAGGGTCAGGTTATAAAAAAAAAATATTCCAAGCTATGAACATCTCACAGACCACTGTTCAATCCATAATCCGAAAATGGAAGGAGTATGGCACAACTGCAAACCTACTAAAACATGGCCATCCACCTAAAACTGACAGCCGAGGTAAGGAGAACACTAATTAGAGAAGCAGCCAAGAGGCCCACAGTCACTCTGGAGGAGCTGCAGAGATCCATAGCTCAGGTGGGAGAATCTGTCCACATCACAACTATTAGTCGTGTACACAAATCTGGCCTTTATGGAAGAGCGGCAAGAAAATAGCCATTTTTGAAAGCAAGCCATAAGAAGTCCAGTTTGCAGTTTGCCACAAGCCATGTAGGGGACACAGCAAACATGTGGAAGAAGGTGCTCTGATCAGATGAGACCAAAGGTGAACTTTTTGGCCTAAATGCAAAATGCTATGTGTGGAGGAAAACTAACACTGCACATCACCCTGAACACAGCATCCCCACCGTGACACATGGTGGTTGCAGCATCATGTTGGGAATAGGCTTTTCTTCAGCAGGTATAGGGAAGCCAGTCAGAGTTGATGGGAAGATGGATGGAGCTAAATACAGGGCAATCCTGGAGGAAAACCTGGTAGAGGCTGTAGAAGACTTAAGACTGGGGCAAAAGTTCACCTTCCAGCAGGACAACAACCCTAAACATCCAGCCAGAGCTATAATAGAATGGTTTAGATCAAAGCATCTTCATGTGTTAGAATGGCCCAGTCACAGTCCAGACCTAAATCCTATTGAGAATCTGTGGCAAGACTTGAACATTTATGATCACAGACGTTCTCCATCCAATCTGACTAAGCGCAAGCTATTTTACAAAAAAGAAAAGATGTGGAAAAGGTCAGCAAGGCACTGTGTGAGAGATTTATCTGGTGTAATGGAAAACTGGCCCATTACAACCAGATTGCACCTTTCACTTTCCAAAGGAGCTCTGGAAAATAATAGGTGGAATCTGATTGGTTGCCATGAGCAACTAAGCCAGTTTTCCTTTACATCAGTTTTGATAAATAGTGATGGACGAACATCGGCCGGGATGTTTCGCGAATGCGCGTTCGCGATCAAATGTTCGTGAACCGCGCATTCGGGGCGGGCCCTATTCACTTTAATGGCAGTTGAACCTGAAAAACCTTCAAGTCATATTTGCAACCACCAAAATACTTGCTAGAAGTGCACAAATAGTCCCACAACATGGACAGTGACATACCAGAGGGGGATCAATGGCAAAAATTTCCACAAAAATATGTATTTTAATCAGGGGCCATTTTTATGCGTCTTAAAGGGAAACTCTCAAAATGTGCCCTGCTGGAGCCTAGAAAAAAATTATTTTAGGCCACGGGAGTACAGGCCCCAAAAATTAGGCATTCATCTGACAGAAAAGAACAAGTGATTATGTAGCTGGAGGTATATTAGGCGGTCAGTAGATACAATTTTACTGCAGGCCAGTGAAGTACAGGCCCCAAAAATTAGGCATTTGCCGGACAGAAAAGAACAAGTGATTATGTAACTGGAGGTATATTAAACGGTCACTGGATAACTATTTTACTGTAGGCCAATGGAGTACAGGCCCCAAAAATTAGGCATTCACCTGACAGAAAAGGCCTTTTATGCCGCTGTATATACATAAGACAAGGACCATTCTTTGTTCTGGGTGGTGGCGGATATGTGTGGGCTGGCATGAGGAAATTCAATTACACGTGGTCGTTACAGGTGTTGAATTCCTCCGAGATCCATGCCTCATTCATTTTTAGAAATGTGAGGTAGTCCACACTGTCGTGAGCTAGGCGAGTGCGCTTATCGGTCATGATCCCCCCCGCTGCGCTGAACATCCTTTCGGACAGGACACTCGATGAGGGGCAAGCCAAGAGTTCCATGGCAAATTGTGCCAGCTCTGGCCACAGGTCAAGCCTGCACACCCAGTAGTTCAGAGGTTCCTCGCTTCTCAGAGCGTCCACATCGGCCGTTAACCCGATGTAGTTAGACACCTGTCGGTCTAGGTGTTCCCTGAGGCTGGATCTGGAGAGCGGCTGTCGATGGGTTGAATGCAAGAATGATTTCATATCCGAAGTGACCAACACATCTTCAAATCGTCCTCTTTTTGCAGGCGCGGTAGGATTGGTACCCGCAACTGTTTCGCTGTGGGTGGGAATTCCTCTGCCAGCACCTGCAACAGCAGAAAGCAGCATCTCTCGCAGCAAGACCTGGAAATGCTGCATTCTGCCAGCACTCTGTGATGCTGGTAACATGTCCGCCATTTTGTGTTTGAACCGGGGGTCTTAGTACGTTGCCATCCAGTACTGGTCCTTGCCCTTTATGCTTTTTATACGGGTGTCCCTCTTCAAATACTGGAGCATGAAGGCCCCCATTTGCACTAAATTGGAAGTGGTGGAGCGCCCTGGCTCCTGCTCATCGCCTAGGAGAATGTCGTCCTTGGTTTCCTCCCCCCAGCTACGGACAACACCATGGATCCCCGAAAAGTTTAAAGTCTCCCTCAAAGCCTGCTCTTCTTGCTCCTTCTCCCCCAGCCACAATCCTCCTCTGACTCCTCTTCAGACTCCGGCTGACTTGTCTCAGATGGAGGAGCCCCCCCTGGGAATTCATTCAGCATTGCAACTTCCTCATCTTCCAGCTCCTGCTCCTCAACAGCTTGATCAATGACAAGACGCAATGCACGCTCCAGAAAGAAGGCATAAGGTACGATGTCACTGATGGCGCCCTGGCTGCGACTGACCAATTTGGTGATGTCATCAAATGGCCGCAAAAGTCTGCATGCGTCGTGCATGAGCAGCCACTGGCGTGGTGAAAAAAAACACTGTCAGAAGGTTCACCCAGTGGGCATTAAAAGTTATGTACCTTCCCTGCCCTGTGTTTGCTAGACCATGTGTCTGTGGTCAGATGTATTTTGGCACCGACACTGTGTGCCAGAGATATATAGCTCTGGGATGCCCTTCTGGGAGAAATATTTCCTTCCAGGGACCTTACGACGGCACGGTGGAAGGTGGAGTGGAGGACAAATGGGAGGAGAAGGAGAAGAGGCAGGACGTGGAACCCTGGGAGTGTGGCTTTGTGGGTTCTGACGGCGTTGCTCCCACTGGGCTCGGTGATGGGAGGCCAGGTGCCTTCTTATGGCGGTCGTCCCTAGGTGAGTGTTGGGTTTACCACGATTTATGCGTTGACAGCACAGGATGCAGATGGCAACACTATTGTCAGCAGCTAACACGTTAAAAAAAGCCCACACTGCAGAGCCATGTGCCAGCGTCCTGGGAGCGCAAGATGTGACCGTGCATGGTGGATGGCTCGCTCCAGATACATTTGCAGTCTGCTTTTTGCCTCCTGTGCACTGCGACTTCTGCCTGCTTCTCCTTCTTCTATCTGCTGCTCCGTCTCTCCCTCTGAACTCCCCTCCTCTTCCTCTCTTCGACATGTCATCATCGTCACATTCACCACCACTGACATTAGAGATCTCGGAGTAGGCAGCAACAGCGGGGACCACCCTCCTTGGGCTGATCTGGGTAATGTCGTCAGACCGCTGGGTGGAGGCCGTTGCTACCTACTCTTCCTCATCCGATGCCAAGAATGGCTGCGCATCGGTAAGGTCTGGGAATGGATGGGAAAATAATTCCTCTGACTCGAGTGGAGGGGCTATGGTGGTGGTGGTGGTGGTGGTGGTGTCTTTGGGGGTGCACACAGCAGAGAGTGAGGAGAGTGCAGAAGCGGAAGGCTGAGTGATCCACTCAACCAACTCTGGTGCGTCCTTTGACATAATCGCACGCAGCTTCTCCAACTTTCCACTTAGGCTTCGGCCTGGTGCACCTGCCCGACCCCTACCACCCCTGCGGAACGGCCAGCCTCTTCCTCTGCCTGTCATTTTCAAAATGACCCTGTGCCAAAGTCCCTAGAGAAGAGCAGTATTTGTGGAAGCAGGTATATCGCAGACCTCAATCAGTGTCACGGTCCCTCAGGTGACTGGTGTCAGGAGATCGCGTTGGCCTTTCATGAAAAACCTGAGTCATTGGAAGCAGCTATGTCCCTTGCTGTACAGGGAGTGCAGAATTATTAGGCAAGTTGTATTTTTGAGGATTAATTTTATTATTGAACAACAACCATGTTCTCAATGAACCCAAAAAACTCATTAATATCAAAGCTGAATATTTTTGGAAGTAGTTTTTAGTTTGTTTTTAGTTTTAGCTATTTTAGGGGATATCTGTGTGTGCAGGTGACTATTACTGTACATAATTATTAGGCAACTTAACAAAAAACAAATATATACCCATTTCAATTATTTATTTTTACCAGTGAAACCAATATAACATCTCAACATTCACAAATATACATTTCTGACATTCAAAAACAAAACAAAAACAAATCAGTGACCAATATAGCCACCTTTCTTTGCAAGGACACTCAAAAGCCTGCCATCCATGGATTCTGTCAGTGTTTTGATCTGTTCACCATCAACATTGCGTGCAGCAGCAACCACAGCCTCCCAGACACTGTTCAGAGAGGTGTACTGTTTTCCCTCCTTGTAAATCTCACATTTGATGATGGACCACAGGTTCTCAATGAGGTTCAGATCAGGTGAACAAGGAGGCCATGTCATTAGATTTTCTTCTTTTATACCCTATCTTGCCAGCCACGCTGTGGAGTACTTGGACGCGTGTGATGGAGCATTGTCCTGCATGAAAATCATGTTTTTCTTGAAGGATGCAGACTTCTTCCTGTACCACTGCTTGAAGAAGGTGTCTTCCAGAAACTGGCAGTAGGACTGGGAGTTGAGCTTGACTCCATCCTCAACCCGAAAAGGCCCCACAAGCTCATCTTTGATGATACCAGCCCAAACCAGTACTCCACCTCCACCTTGCTGGCGTCTGAGTCGGACTGGAGCTCTCTGCCCTTTACCAATCCAGCCACGGGCCCATCCATCTGGCCCATCAAGACTCACTCTAATTTCATCAGTCCATAAAACCTTAGAAAAATCAGTCTTGAGATATTTCTTGGCCCAGTCTTGACATTTCAGCTTGTGTGTCTTGTTCAGTGGTGGTCCTCTTTCAGCCTTTCTTACCTTGGCCATGTCTCTGAGTATTGCACACCTTGTGCTTTTGGGCACTCCAGTGATGTTGCAGCTCTGAAATATGGCCAAACTGGTGGCAAGTGGCATCTTGGCAGCTGCACGCTTGACTTTTCTCAGTTCATGGGCAGTTATTTTGCGCCTTGGTTTTTCCACACGCTTCTTGCGACCCTGTTGACTATTTTGAATGAAACGCTTGATTGTTCGATGATCACGCTTCAGAAGCTTTGCAATTTTAAGAGTGCTGCATCCCTCTGCAAGATATCTCACTATTTTCGACTTTTCTGAGCCTGTCAAGTCCTTCTTTTGACCCATTTTGCCAAAGGAAAGGAAGTTGCCTAATAATTATGTACACCTGATATAGGGTGTTGATGTCATTAGACCACACCCCTTCTCATTACAGAGATGCACATCACCTAATATGCTTAATTGGTAGTAGGCTTTTGAGCCTATACAGCTTGGAGTAAGACAACATGCATAAAGAGGATGATGTGGTCAAAATACTCATTTGCCTAATAATTCTGCGCACAGTGTATGTCTGGATGGACGCCTGAGGGGAAGATCTAAGGATCCTCACCCTCAGGACGCACTGTCAAAAAGGGGGCGGCTTCCTTTGACACTTATGGTAAAGAGACACCTGTGGTTACGCCTTGTGAGGAGCCTATGCAGTTGGGAGCAGCTACTCCTGGGACTGCTGGTAAGAGCTCTGGTCATATAAAGGGAGTCTGTTTTTGTTGTGGGAAAAAAGGGACATTTCGTGAATATTTGTCCGTACATTCAGCGCCAAGGTGCAAACAAAAAAAAAAAAGTGTAATCCCCAAATTACTATTGGTGGTGTGGGTGGGGAGCAAGAAAACTTACTTTTGTCATTTACTGGTAGTACCCAATTTCTCCTGTCTGCCGAGGTGGCGCTAGAGTCCAAAACTGTGGAAATCAAGGTATTTATCAACAGTGGGGCTGGGGTTAACCTGATTGATGGACAGTTTGTTCGTATTCATGGGTTGACTACTAGTGCACTAGAGAGAAGCATTTCTGTCTTTGCAATTGATTCTGCACCTCTTACCCAAAAATGCCTGTCGCAGGTGGTAAATGACATCCATTTAAGAGATTTACATCAGGAATCGAATAAAGTAATTATATGTATAAGATATCGCACTAGAAAAAAAATGGACACCAACAGGTGCTCCTGTAAAATTGAGACCACTCACTCAATAAAACGAAAAATAGAATTATATTGGATACAGGGCACTCAAGAGACCGTGAACATGTGGTTGCAACAAATATATAGTTTTATTAATGATAAAACAGACAAAATAGGCATATACAGTATAGTAGGTATTGCAATGATTATGATTGCTATCTTCCAGCTGTTAAGAAGTCCGCTAGGTATAAATTGTCATAATGAGCTGACCTCAAAGGTGTGACCAGCGAATTAAAATGTTCCTCAGTATCACAATAACTAAAAAGTTCAATCCAATACTTATGTGCAGTCTTTGAAATAAATACCTGAGTATAATAGATGTAGACCAGAAATCGGATATCCCACACTTAGTTGCAGCGGCGTCCCGCCTAAACAAATGTGGGTAGCAGCATCCCGCTACTGAATTACTTGCAAGTAAAAGTTGATTATAATCGGCCAAACCTTAAGATGTGACCACTCTCCGAAATGTGCCTCTGTTCATGCAGCACTTGTAAGATCAGGAGATTGCAGTCGGCTCTGTAAATCGCTGTTCAAGCCTATGGACCTCCGCTTTTAGATGAAAATTCTGCAGTAGTGAAATGACGGAAAGTTGCGTCGGAAAGGGTCCACCTCTGCTCTGTAAGTTGGCCAATCTTCGGTACTTAGGTCTTTCGGTACAAAGTCGAGGGGTGTCGCACCAGACGCGTTTCGGGGTCTAATTGTTTGCCCCATACCACTGAGGAAGGGGCAAACAATTAGACCCCGAAACGCGTCTGATGCGACACCCCTCGACTTTGGACACCCTGGGAGTAGATCCACTATCGATCTCATCTCGCGCAGATTTTGGTGGCCGGAGCTACGTAATTGTGTTGACGACTATGTGTCAGCCTGTTGTACCTGTGCTCGTGCTAAGGTGACACATACTCTGCCTTCTGTATCTCTTCTTCCGTTACCCATCCCGTCCTTTCATCACGGATTTACCGAATTCTTGGGAAAAACCATGATCCTTGTGGTAGTTGATTGGTTTAGCAAAATGGTGCATTTTATAGGCTGCTCTACCTAATGTCAACACTCTTGCGCAGGTGTTTGTCGATAACATCGTGAAACTATATGGCATTCCTTATGATCTGATGTCTGATTGGGGGACTCAGTTTGTTTCCAGATTCTGGAAAGCGTTCTGTACTCGACTGGGGGTACAATTGTCCTTTTCTTCGGCTTTTCATCCTCAGTCGAACGGACAGACGGAGCGCACCAATCCGAATCTAGAGACTTACTTGAGATGTTTTGTTTCGGAGAATCAGGAGGAGTGGTCTTCATTCTTGTCGTTAGCTGAGTTTTCCATTAATAACCGTAGACAGGAGTCCACTGATAAGTCGCTGTTTTTTGGGGCATATGTGTCACGGCGGACAGGATATAAGATACACAGATAACTATACAAACAATATATCTAGGCGAGAAGCTGGGGATAAGGTCACCTCCTAGCTCTCCCTATTCTGCTTTGCCCACATTCAGACCCTGAAGGTGGGAATAATGTGTCCTCGTGCCTGGGCTGAGAATACCCTAGAATCCCTGAGATGGTGAAAGGGGAAAAAGGGGCAGCCTGCTCCCTCAGAACCAGGAGGGGACAGACAACACTAAAACAGCCTAGACAGCAAACCAAAGAAATCAGAAACCAACTTATCTTATCTGAGCAGGAAAAGCCAATCCTTCACTCCTTGCTTCCACAGCCTGACATAAGCTATAACCCGCACGGAACACTGGGAGGGGAGTAATTTAAACCAACGACCCCACCCAGTGCACCTGAAGGAAGGCGGATCTAGCACGACTCCAAAACAAAACAAATGACTAGACACGCACACCTTATCCGGGTGGGATCTGTGAAAAGCCCTCACCAGTCGGCTGGCACTGACATCCAGCGCCGGAACCCACATCCTCTCCTCAGGGCCGTATTGCCTCCAGTGTACCAGGTACTGAAGAACTCTAGAGTCAAGAACCCTGGAGATCTCAAACTCTAAATTTCCATCGACCAGAACAGGAGGAGGGGGCAATGGCGATGGTTCCACCAGTTTCACATATTTTTTCAGTAAAGACCTGTGGAACACATCATGGATCCTCCAAGTCTGCGGAAGATCCAGCCGAAACGCTACTGGATTGATCACCGCAGATATTTTGTACGGACCAATAAATCTTGGACCCAGTTTCCAAGATGGCACTCTCAGTTTAATATTTTTAGTGGACAACCACACCAGATCACCCACACACAGGTCCAGTCACACGTCTCTTGTCAGCCATTCGCTTATACCTCTCACCCATCTTCTCCAATTCGCCAGATAGAAGACAAGGCAGAAGAAAATCTCTCCACCTCTGGCATCCCAGAGGAACTAGTCCCAGAAAAGGTACCAAACTGAGGATGAAAACCGTATGCGCCAAAAAATGCTCACTTACCCGTGGACTCCTGCCTACGGTTATTCAAATCAAACTCTGCTAGGGACAAGAATGAGGACCAGTCCTCCTGATTCTCAGCCACAAAGCACCTCAAGTAGGTCTCCAGGTTTCTCAGCCACAAATCACCTCAAGTAGGTCTCCAGGTTTTGATTAGTACGCTCTGTCTGTCCATTCGACTGCGGATGAAAAGCCGAAGAGAACGCTAGTTGAATGCCAAGCCGAGAACAGAATGCCCTCCAAAACCTGGAGACAAACTGCGTGCCCCTATCAGAAACCACATCCGAAGGAATACCATGCAATTTCACGATATTATCAACAAAAAATCTGCGCATTAGGCAGACTAGTTAACGATATAAAGTGAGGCATTTTACTAAAACGGTCAACTACCACCAAAATTACTTTTTTCCCGGAGGAACTCGGCAGATCCGTAATAAAGTCCATAGACAAGTGCGTCCAAGGACAAGACGGAATCGACAAAGGAAGAAGTGAACCAGCCGGTCGAGTATGAGCAACCTTTGACCGTGCACAGGTTTCACAAGCTGCCACGTAATCCTCAATGCTCTTACGTAACCCAGGCCACCAGAACCTCCGGGACACAAGGTCACAGGTGGACTTACCACCAGGATGTCCAGCAAGGACAGTATCGTGATGTTCCTTGAATACCTTGTATCGCAGTCCTTCAGGAACAAACAACCTCCCTGGGGGACAAGAACCAGGAGCCCCCTCCTGGGCTCCCAACACCTCCATCTCCAATTCGGGGTACAGAGCGGAGACCACCACCCCATCAGCCAAAATCGGAGCAGGATCCTCTAAATCACATCCCCCAGGAAAACTGCGAGACAACGCATCTGCCTTGACGTTTTTAACCCCCGGGCGAAAAGTAACCACAAAATTTAACCTGGCAAAAAACAGTGACCACCTGGCCTGTCTAGGGTTCAGACGCTTGGCAGATTGCAGGTAAGCCAAATTCTTCTGATCCGTATATACTGTAACGGGGTGAGACGCCCCCTCCAACCAGTGACGCCATTCCTCAAAGGCCAACTTGATGGCCAGCAACTCTCTATCTCCCACATCATAATTCTTCTCGGCGACCGAGAGCTTCTGGAAAAAAAAGCACACGGGACCCACTTGCCAGGAGATGAACCCTGCGACAGCACCGCTCCAACCCCCACTTCTGATGCATCAACCTCCACCACGAATGGCTGAGACACATCGGGCTGCACCAGAATGGGAGCAGACGCAAAAAACTCCTTAATAGTCGAAAAGGCCTGCAATGCCTCATCCGACCAGACAGAGACGTCGGCGCCCTTCTTAGTCATATCAGTCAGAGGTCTTACAAGGTAGAATAGTTCAAAATACATTTTCTATAATAATTAGTAAACCCCAAAAACCGCATCAAAGCTTTTTGATTCTCTGGTCAGTCCCATTCCAGAACCGCCCCGACCTTTTCGGGGTCCATACGAAGACCAGAGTCAGAAAGCAGATATCCCAAAAACGGAAGCTCCTGCACAGAAAACACACATTTCTCCAATTTGGCATATAATTTATTCTCCCGAAGGATCGTCAAAACCTGTCTCACATGATCCTGATGGGTCTTCAGATCAGGAGAGTAAATTAAAATGTCATCCAAGTAAACTACCACGAACCTCCCCACCAAATGATGGAAAATGTCATTGACGAATCGCTGAAATACCGCTGGCGCGTTCATCAACCCAAATGGCATAACCAGATTCTCAAAATGACCCTTGTGCGTATTGAAGGCCGTTTTCCACTCATCCCCTTCCTTGATTCTGATCAGATTGTAGGCCCCTCTCAAATCCAACTTGGAGAACACCTTGGCACCAACAATCTGATCAAAAAGGTCGGAGATCAAAGGAAGGGGATACGGATCCCGGACCGTAATACGGTTCAATTCCCGGAAATCCAAACAAGGTCTCAGCGATCCATCCTTTTTCTTTACAAAGAATAAACCTACTGCCACCGGAGACTTAGATGGCCTAATATGACCTTTTGCCAAACTCTCGGCGATATACTTCCGCATGACCTCTCTTTCAGGTTGAGAAAGATTGTAAAGCCGAGACTTTGGCAACTTAGCCCCTGGGATGAGATTAACTGGACAATCATAGTCACGATGAGGGGGCAATTCCTTAGCCCCACCCTCCGAAAAGACATCCGCAAAATCTGAGAGATACTGAGGTAGAGCCGTAGTGGACACACCATAGATAGATGTGCCAAGAAAATTATCCGAACAAAATTCACTCCAACCAATGATTTGTCTTGCTTGCCAATCTATAATTGGGTTATGTTTTGTCAACCACGGTAACCCTAAGACTATAGGAGCGGGCAAATCCTTCATGACAAAACAAGACATAATCTCAACATGTGAATCACCCACCCTTAACTGAATACCATGAGCAATATGAGTGAGACTCCTTTGAGAAAGAGGGGAAGAATCAATTGCAAAAACCGGAATCTCTCTTTCTAAAGTGCAAGTACTTAGACCCAGATTTTGAAGAAAAAGAAAGTCAATAAGGTTTTCCCCAGCACCACAGTCAATGAATACTTCAACAAAAAAAATTCTTGAGTCTAGCGCCACAATAGCTGGAAGGAGAAAACGAGTATTACAGGGAGCTTGCATACCTGCTTGCTCCACCACTCCATTCACGCTAGAGTCAGGACGTTTTTTTTTTTTTCTCTTTCTTATCATCATGCGGTTTAACAAAAGGACAAGCAAAAACAAAATGACCACTTTTCCCACAGTAGTAACATAGTTTATGCAATTTCCTAAAGTCTCTACTACCAGAACGGAAAGATACCTGACCCAGCTGCATGGGTTCCTCCCCTACCCCAGAGTTACCTGTAACATCACCCTGGGAAGCAGTAGAGACGAAACCACTCACAGAAGGGATCCCTTGCGCGGAGGGAGCCTTACACCTCTCTCTAATACGTCTATCTAACCGTACTGCCAAAGACATAGCATTCTCCAAAGAATCTGGGTACTCATGAAAAGCAAGGGCATCTTTCAATCTCTCAGATAACCCCTGACAAAACTGACTAAGTAACGCGGGGTCATTCCACTCTGACTCTGTAGCCCATCTCCTAAACTCCACACAGTAAACCTCTGCAGTATGTTCACCCTGTAATAAATTACGCAATTTAGATTCCGTCATTGAGACCCGATCTGGGTCATCGTAAATGAATCCCAGGGCTTTGAAAAATTCTTCCACAGACCAGAGAACCGGGCGGCAGAGAAAAGGCCCAGGATTGCGCGTCCCCTTTAAGCAGAGAAATTATTATACCAACCCCTCGAAAATACAATTTGCATGACTCTTTAAAGCGGATGAAGTCATCCGCACCCCCTGCAAATCTCTCAGGAAGAGCGACTTTAGGCTCCCCACAAATTTGACCTGCACCTGATGCCAGAGCATTCTGACACTGTGTGACCGAACTACGCAAATCCGCAACCTCTAGAGATAATCCCTGCATGCGGTCAACTAGCGCATTAATTGACGCCATCACAAAACTGCTGAGTAATGGCAGTCAAAGTATTGGCGGGTTATAATGTCACGGTGGACAGGATATAAGATACACAGATAACTATACAAACAATATATCTAGGCGAGAAGCTGGGGATAAGGTCACCTCCTAGCAAATCCCTAACAGCTCTCCCTATTCTGCTTTGCCCACATTCAGACCCTAAAGGTGGGAATAATGTGTCCTCGTGCCTGGGCTGAGAATACCCTAGAATCCCTGAGATGGTGAAAGGGGAAAAAGGGGCAGCCTGGTCCCTCAGAACCAGGAGGGGACAGACGACACTCAAACAGCCTAGACAGCAAACCAAAGAAATCAGAAACCAACTTATCTTATCTGAGCAGGAAAAGTCAATCCTTCACTCCTTGCTTCCACAGCCTGACAGAAGCTATAACCCGCACGGAACACTGGGAGGGGAGTAATTTAAACCAACGACCCCACCCAGTGCACCTGAAGGGAGGCGGATCTAGCACGACTAAAACAAAACAAATGACTAGACACATGCTGCTAATCTGGCAGACCTCCGTACATAGTCTGAGCAGGGCATGACAATATGGATTCCATCCGCAGTTTGGCACATTTTCTGGTTCTCAAACTTCCGGTATTCCTGAGGAGGAACGATTTTCCTCTTCTTTGTCTTCGATTTGGCGGAAAATTCTAAATAACCTGAAAAAGATGGACAACAGGTTTAAGCGTGTGGCTGACAGAAGACGTATGAATGGTCCGGACCTGAGAGTGGGTGATTCTGTGTGGCTGTCCACAATATACAATAAGCTTAAGGTACCTTCTTGGAAGTTGGGCCCAAGATTTATTGGTCCAGCCGTTCCAGGGTGTATTTCTTTGTTCAAGATGTGAGCAAATTACCCGTTTGGAATCGCTAATCGAGTCTCTAAATGGGCAAGTTGCAACACTGAGAGGCATTGACAATTTGCAAAAGAGTTTGCTTCTCACCGAGCAAGCACTCTTTGGGGTAGATGAGGGGGAGGGTGACAGAGAGGAGGCTGAGGAAAGTGAGGTAGCTAGCTGGGTAACAGTTAGAAAGAGGGGTAGAGGGAAGAGTGCCAGGGAGGCTAGCCCTGATCTGACACACCCCAACAAGTTTGCACGTTTGGCAGATGAGGGGCATATCAGTCCAGGGACGGCACTGCCGCAGCCGGACACTTCCTCTGCCAGTCAGGGGAATGTCAGCTCTGGTAAGCAGGGGACCAGGAGAGCAGGGCAGGCCAGACAGGTGCTGGTAGTGGGAGACTCAATTATTAGGGGAACAGATAGGGAAATCTGTCACAAACACCGTGATCGCCGAACAGTGTGCTGTCTTCCTGGCGCTAGAGTTCGACACATCGCGGATCGGGTTGACAGATTACTGGGAGGGGCTGGAGAAGATCCAGCGGTCATGGTCCATAATCAGAACCAATGACAAAGTTAGGGGTAGGTGGAGAGTCCTTAAAAATGATTTCAGGGATTTAGGTCAAAAGCTTAGGGCAAGGACCTCAAAGGTAGTATTTTCCGAAATACTACCTGTACCACGGGCCACACAAGAAAGGCAGCGGGAGATTAGGGAAATTAACAAGTGGCTCAAGAACTGGTGTAGGATGGAGGGGTTTGGGTTCCTGGAGAACTGGGCCGACTTCTCTGTCGGCTACAGGCTCTATCGTAGGGACGGGCTGCACCTCAATGGGGAAGGGGCAGCTGTGTTGGGGAAGAAGATGGCTAGAAGGTTGGAGGAGTGTTTAAACTAGGGAATGGGGGGGAGGGTAATTACACTATATAAGGGGAAGATAGTGCAGATAGAGACCGGGGGCAAGGTAGTGGGACTGGGGGAGGAATGGAAGGAGGGACTAGAACAGTTCAGAAGGAAAGGTGTAGGGTAAAAAATATACATAAACCTCTCAAATGTATGTATACTAATGCCAGAAGCCTGACTAATAAAACTGGTGAACTGGAATTAGTGATGTGTGAGGAGGACTATGACATAGTGGGAATAACTGAGACATGGCTGGATGATAGCTATGACTGGGCAGTTAATGTACAAGGTTACAGCCTTTTTTGAAAGGATCGCCAAAACCGGAGAGGGGGAGGGGTTTGCCTTTATGTAAAGTCCTGTCTAAAGCCCACACTCCGTGAAGATAAAAGTGAGGGACATGAACATGTGGAGTCACTGTGGGTAGAGATACATGGAGCTAAAAACAACAATAAATTACTAATAGGAGTTTACTATAAACCACCTAATATACCAGAGTCCACAGAAAATCTACTACTAAATGAGATAGACAAGGCGGCAAATCATAATGAGGTGGTTTTTATGGGGGACTTCAACTACCCAGATATAGACTGGGAAACTGAAACTTGTATATCTCATAAAGGAAACAGATTCTTGGCAATAAGCAAAGACAATTATCTCTCCCAACTGGTTCAGGACCCGACTAGACGGACGGCCATACTGGACTTAGTATTAACCAATAGACCTGACAGAACAACAGACGTGCAGGTTGGGGGACACCTGGGAAATAGTGACCATAAAGTAATAACCTTCCAATTATCATTCAAAAGAGCGTTTCTACAGGGAGGAACAAAAATACCAAACTTCAAAAAAGCAAAATTTAGCCAACTAAGAGAGGCCATAGGCCTAACTAACTGGGACAAAGTCCTCAAAAATAAAAATACAGCCACAAAATGGGATATCTTTAAAAACATCCTAAAATCTCATTGTGAGAGGTACATACCGTATGGGAATAAAAGGTTAAGGAACAAAAAGAAACCAATGTGGATAAACAGAACTGTAAAGAAAGCAATAAATGACAAAAAGAAAGCATATAAAAACACTAAAACAGGAGGGTGGCACGGAAGCACTGAAAAACTATAAGGAAAAAAACAGAACATGTAAAAAACAAAACAAAGCGGCCAAACTAGAGACCGAGAGATTAATTGCCAAAGAGAGTAAAACTAACCCTAAAATGTTCTTCAATTATATAAATGTTAAAAAGTATAAATCTGAAGGTGTCGGCCCTTTAAAGAGTAATGAGGGGGGATTCGCAGAGAGCGACGAGGAGAAAGCAAAGCTGTTAAATATTTTTTTCTCCAGTGTATTCACTGAGGAATATAAACTGTCAGATGAAATGCTGAATGTTGAAATAAATTCGCCATTAAAAGTGTCCTGTCTGACCCAGGAAGAAGTACAACAGCGACTTAAAAAGATCAAAATAGACAAATCGCCAGGACCGGCTGGCATACACCCCCGTATCCTAAGGGAATTAAGTAATGTCATAGCCAGACCCTTATTTCTGATATTTGCGGACTCTATACTGACAGGGAATGTCCCACAGGATTGGCGCATGGCAAATGTGGTGCCAATATTCAAAAAGGGTCCAAAAACAGAGCCTGGAAACTATAGGCCGGTAAGTTTAACATCTGTTGTGGGTAAACTGTTTGAAGGTTTTTTGAGAGATGCTATCTTAGAGCATCTTAACGGAAATAAGCAAATAACGCCATATCAACATGGCTTCGTGAGGGATCGGTCATGTCAAACTAATTTAATCAGTTTCTATGAGGAGGTAAGTTCTAGACTTGACAGCGGCGAATCAATGGATGTCGCGTATCTGGACTTCTCCAAAGCATTTGACACTGTACCACATAAAAGGTTAGTATATAAAATGAGAATGCTTGGACTGGGAGAAAATGTCTGTAAGTGGGTAAGTAACTGGCTGAGTGATAGAAAACAGAGGGTGGTTATTAACGGTACATACTCAGATTGGGTCACTGTTACTAGTGAAGTACCTCAGGGGTCAGTATTGGGCCCTATTCTCTTCAATATATTTATTAATGATCTTGTAGAAGGCTTGCATAGTAAAATATCAATTTTCGCAGATGACACTAAACTGTGCAAAGTAATTAACACTGAAGAGGACAGTATACTACTACAGAGGGATCTGGATAGATTGGAGGCTTGGGCAGATAAGTGGCAGATGAGGTTTAACACTGACAAATGTAAGGTTATGCACATGGGAAGAAATAATGCAAGTCACCCGTACATACTAAATGGTAAAACATTCGGTAACACTGACATGGAAAAGGATCTAGGAATTTTAATAAACAGCAAACTAAGCTGCAAAAAACAGTGTCAGGCAGCTGCTGCCAAGGCCAATAAGATAATGGGTTGCATCAAAAGGGGCATTGATGCCCGTGATAAGAACATAGTCCTGCCACTTTACAAATCATTAGTCAGACCACACATGGAGTACTGTGTACAGTTCTGGGCTCCAGTGAACAAGGCAGACATAGCAGAGCTGGAGAGGGTCCAGAGGAGGGCAACTAAAGTAATAACTGGAATGGGGCAACTACAGTACCCTGAAAGATTATCAAAATTAGGGTTATTCACGTTAGAAAAAAGACGACTGAGGGGAGATCTAATTACTATGTATAAATATATCAGGGGTCAGTACAGAGATCTCTCCCATCCTCTATTTATCCCCAGGACTGTGACTGTGACGAGGGGACATCCTCTGCGTTTGGAGGAAAGAAGGTTTGTACACAAACATAGAAGAGGATTCTTTACGGTAAGAGCAGTGAGACTATGGAACTCTCTGCCTGAGGAGGTGGTGATGGTGAGTACAATAAAGGAATTCAAGAGGGGCCTGGATGTGTTTCTGGAGCGTAATAATATTTCAGGCTATGGCTACTAGAGAGGGGTCGTTGATCCAGGGAGTTATTCTGATTGCCTGATTGGAGTCGGGAAGGAATTTTTTATTCCCCTAAAGTGAGGAAAGTTGGCTTCTACCTCACAGGGTTTTTTTTGCCTTCCTCTGGATCAACTTGCAGGATAACAGGCCGAACTGGATGGACAAATGTCTTTTTTCGGCCTTATGTACTATGTTATATAAGATCACTGCCATTGTTAACCCTGTAGCCTTCCGTCTTGAACTTCCTCAGGCTTTGAAAATTCATAACGTATTTCATAAGTTGCTGTTGAAGAAATGTGTAGAACCTGTTGAGCCGTCCTCCTTGCCTCCTGCTCCTGTCATGGTGGACGGTAATTTAGAATTTAAAATCAGCAGGATTGTGAACTCCCAAGTTCTCCATAGATCCCTCCAGTATCTCGTCCACTGTAAGGGTTAAGGACTAGAGGAGAGGATGTGGGTTCCAGCGGCCGATGTTAATGCAAATCGTCTGGTGAAGGCCTTTCACAGAGCCCATCCTGACAAGATCGGTCCTGGGTGCCCAGAGGTCACCCGTAGAAGGGGGGCGTACTGTCACGGTCCCTCAGCTGACTGGTGTCAGGAGATCAGAGAGACTGGCTGAGCGTGGAGGAATCTAACTGCCTCCTTGATTTCTGTTTATTCAGTGTTGATAGGGTTAATGACCACTTCCCTTTTCTCAGCTGTTGCTCAGTGGTCATCACTTCTACCCTTTATAGTCTGACCCCACCCTTCTATGTGGTAGATAGCTTCATTTGGGTTTGGTTGAGCTGGTGTGAGGTCGTCTCTGGTTTTTCTGTTCTTCCATCTCTACAGAAGTTAAGTGTTGCGTTTGTTTGTATTTGTTTATATTCCCTGTTGTTGTATCCGGGCCTGAGACAGAGACTTCCATTCATCCATCTGGGGAGGAATGGGTTGTCTCTGGTCCTAAACTTATTCCAGGGCATTATAGGGAAATCATGGCCTAGGTATCCTGCATATGAATATTCCTACCTTCAAGGTCTATTCATATTGATAGGTAGTCAGAACCCGGATTAGGGTTGCCTAGGAGGTGACCTGTTTCTTCCCTAGTTTCCAGGCCCAGTTACTGTTCCTCTTCCCTCCTGTGTTCAGTGTGGAGTTTCCCCCCCACACTGATCGTGACAATCAATATTTGGTGGAAGCCGGTGTTTCGCAGGCCTCAATTAATATTTGGTGGAAGCAAAATCAGTATTTTGTGCAAGCAGGTATATTGCACCCCTCAATCAGTATTTTGTGGAATCAGGTATATAGAACCCCTCAATCAGTATTTTGTAGAAGCAGGTATATCAAACCCATAAATCAGTATTTTGTGGAAGTAGGTATATTGCACCCCTCAATCATTTTTTGGGGGGGGCAACAGCTATATCACGCCTGTTGCAAATAGTTGTTCCAATAATGCTTGTCCCTCTATATACCTGCGGTATCGCAGCAGAACCGCACACAACTGCTGCACAATACAAATGCACTATAATATACTTTCTATGTTAGAAAGTATATTATAGGTATATCACACCCCTCAATCAGGTTTTTTTGGGGGCAACAGGTATATCACACCAGTTGCAATTAGTTATTCCAATAGCGTTTGTCCCTCTATATAGCTGCGGTATAGCAGCAGAACCGCACACAACTGCTGCACAATACAAATGCACTATAATATACTTTCTGTTAGAAAGAATACTATAAGTATATCACACCTATCAATAGAACACCTATACCAGTCCTTAAAAGGACTTTTGTGGCCCTATTAGCTAGCGTTTGATGTCCCTAACAGCCTGTCCCTGCTCCACACAGCAACCTCTCCCTACACTGGCAAAACACAGAATGTAAAATGGCTGCCAGATCGGGTTCTGTGATAGGGTGGGGGTGTGTCCATGTGCTGAAACGTCTCAATTGGCTGTCCTGTCCCACCTGATGAATATGTCATGGGTCAAAGTTCGGCGCAATGCAAAAGAATATGGAGCTGGTGAACATCGCCATATGTTCGCATATTCGGTGAATCGCGAACGAGCAAAGTTCGACGGGTAAACCGCAAGGCCATCTGTATTGATAAATCTCCCCCTGTATGTTTCCTCTAAGACATCACACATTACCTGCACTTGTATGATGACCCTTCAGCAATTACAGAAAGCACCTCCCCTGCTTGACATATTGTAAAGAGCTGTTATGTCACATGAGATGGCAATGACAATGGGTTGTAATGCACTTTTCTCACAGGGACTCAAGACACAGGGATAGTTGTGTGGCTGCAGCGACTCCCTGGGAAGTCAGTGGCTGCCGTATGAGCACTCAACCCCAACACACACTAGGGTCAATTTCATAGGAAGCCAATTTGCATATTTTTGGGAGGAAACCCACGCAAACACAGGGAGAACATAGTAACTCCATCCATACAGATGTTGTCCCTGATTCGATTTTGTTCACATGGTGATTTTCCAAACTAACATTATTCTTAACCCCAAAAAAAAAAAAAAAAACGCTTAACCAAAGTCTCCCTTTGTTTTCAGTGGAAATCTGTGCAATACTTCATAAGACATGAATAATTAAGTCAGTGGATTTCAGTGGAGCGAATTTTTAAACCACAGCACAAATCCAATGGTCTACAGGTTCCATGGCAAAAATATACGTCAGATTTTCCCTGGCCCATGAGTGGAATACAATCCTGATCAAAAGTTTAAGACCACTTGAAAAATGGCAAAAAAATCATATTTTACATTGTTGGATCTTAACAAGGTTCCTAATAGAGATTCAACATGTAACAAGAAGAAATGGGAGTGAGACAAAACATTTTTTGAGCGTTCAATTAATTGTAAATAACGATTAAACTGAAACAGGCTGTTTTTCAGCTGATCAAAAGTTTAGGACCACATGCCTTTAAAAGGCCAAATCTGTGCAAAGATGTGGATTCATTGTCATTTTCTGTCAGGTAGTCACACGTTGTGATGGCAAAGGCAAAAAAACTCTCCCTTTGTGAACATGGTCGGGTTGTTGAACTGCATAAGCAGGGTTTCTCACAGCGCGCCATCGCTGCTGAGGTGGAATTTCTTAAATGATCCTGAGGGTTATGGAACAAAAAAGTCAAGTGGAAGACCCCAAAAAAATTTCATCAGCACTGAGCCGGAGGATCCAATTGGCTGTCCGTCAAGACACTGGACGATCCTCGACCCAAATTAAGACCCTTACTGGTGCTGACTGCAGCCCCATAACCATAAGACGGCATCTGAGACTGAAGGGCTTCAAAAAGAAAAAACATCTTCAAAGACCTCGTCTCCTTGAACGCCACAGAACTGCTCGTTTGGACTTTGCAAGAGAGCACCAAACATGGGACATTCAAAGGTGGAAGAAAGTTTTATTCTCTGATGAGGAAAAATGTAACCTTGATGGTCCTGATGGTTTCCAACGTTACTGGTATGACAAGCAGATCCCACCTGAGATGTTTTCTACGCACCACAGTGGAGGGGGCGCCATAATGGTCTGGGGGGCTTTTTCCTTCAGTGGAACAATGGAGCTTCAGGAAGTGCAGGGGCGTCAAACGGCCGCTGGCTATGTCCAGATGTTGCAGAGAGCATTACTCATGACTGAGGGCCCTCGTCTGTGTGGTAACGACTGGGTTTTTTGACAGGGTAACGCTACAGTACACAATGCCCGCAGGACAAGGGACTTCTTCCAGGAGAATAACATCACTCTTTTGGCCCATCCTGCGTGTTCCCCTGATCTAAATCCAATTGAGAACCTTTGGGGATGGATGGCAAGGGAAGTTTACAAAAATGGACAACAGTTCCAGACAGTAGATGGCCTTCGTGCGGCCGTCTTCACCACTTGGAGAAATGTTCCCACTCACCTCATGGAAATGTTTAGTTTTTTTTTGGAGGTGTGGTCCTAAACTTTTGATCAGCTGAAAAACAGCCAGTTTCAGTTTATTCGTTGTTTTCATTAAATTGAATGCTCAAAAAATGTTTTGTCTCACTCCCATTTCTTCTTGTTGCATGTTGAAGCTCTACTTGGAACCTTGTTAAGATCCAGCCAAGCTAAATATGATTTTTTGACATTTTTCAAGTGGTCTTAAACTTTTGATCAGGACTGTATGATCTGACCTCCCTCCTGACATGTCAGTTTTAGTAAATACTTGCATTCCCCGGGAAACAAAAATTCTGGATCCTCTTTCATTAGAACACTACCTTGTGTTGTTCCTCTGTTATTCCTCCTGAAGAGCTCAGATAACCAACTACAATGACAAATGACTCACCCTGACCTTGGTTAATAGAAGCTGTTCTTCCCTGTGTGGCCACTAGATGGAGCACATTGACTGGTATAGAATTACCTGCTACCTTCTAGAATCCAAGGAGCCAACTTTTTTTGAAAGGAAGTATCTGACCAAGGAAAATTTATTCTCAATCTGTGACTGGGAGTAAGTTTTTATTTATAAAAAAAAAAGAAAAAGATCATTATCTCACCGTCTGGATGTCACCAAGAATGTTTCCAGTAAGCAGAGTTCTTGAAATGGTAAAGAAATGAACAGAACGTATGTTAGAAGGTTTTCCTTCACCCTGGGCAAACATTCAGTGCTGCCCCCTGTATATGGATACCCTTCCCAAGACAGGGTGACTTTTTGGTGCCACCTAGTGATTCAGTCTACCAATTTCAAAATCCTCATGAAATCTCACACACTGCATTTTTCTTGCCTGATCTTTGCAGATACGTGTTGCAGATATTTCTGCGACTGTCCTGTTCATCTTAATGGGACTTGCAGAAATCCATGATCTTACCACCAAAACAACCCCATTCAGATAAATGGAAGTGATTTTCACACAGAAATTTCTGCAACAAATCTGAGGCATGGGAATTCACCGTAATACTGTCCTAAATTTAAACAGCACAAAACTAGGCAGAAACTGCATCACATTTATCACTGGGGCGCATTCTGTATTCCCTGACAGTGAGAAGTGATCTTCCAGACTGATGGGGGTTCTACCACTCGATCACAAGAACGGGGGCTCCATAACAAGTGGAGTCCTCCTGAAATGGACAGAGACACTGGTTGCAAAGGGGCGTCACCCCTCCAATTATTTCTATAGGAGTGTCAAAGTACAGCCGGTTCTAGCAGTGCATGTTGGTAAGTTTGCCGGGCCTGGAGTTCCGGTCCTAGCACTGTCCCCGTCCCAAGCAAATTTCCCAAAAAATTTCAACACCGACCATGCAATTTGAACTTTTCTGTCAAAAAGGGGACTTGTGACTATTTTTACATCTAAAATAACTCCCTATAGGGCTGATGTCACGTGCCGGCCCTCACCTCCTACATCACCCTTATCTCCTACATCAGACGAATGCGGCTGATTTTCTGATCAGGAAATATTGGAAGAAGTGTTTTCTGGTTTTCAGGAACTCTGCTTGCTGATGGCAAGTGTAAACATTCTTGTTTGCATTCGGAGGCTGAAAACCTGTCCTGGCCTGGAGCATGCTAAGCTTGGTATGCAAACCTCAAAGAGCATGGCAGGAGTCCTGGATGGAACTGATTAGAGACGTAGGCAGGAGAAGATCTTAGCATTGTGTGTGGTGTCTGGAGATTAATGAGAAAATCTAGTTAGGGATTTTGCTGCACAGAGTTCTGTGGGTTGGCAGCCAGGGTCACATTGAAGACATAAATACACTTACACTGACTCCCTTCCTGATGGAGATTTGCATGATGCATAGGGGAGCTCTGTTTTTCTGACTTGATAAATGATATAATTCTGGCAGCCTCCAGCCACCACTAGGGGGAGCTCATGGTCTATGCATTTATACTGTTAGTATTGAACTCAATGGGAGTTGTATACACCTGGCAGCTGCAGGTATGACAGGGTCAGGGCAAGCAGGAAAAGCACTTAAAGGGGTTGGCACAGCAATGTCAGATAGGAACGGGTCCCAGAGGTGGAACCTGCACCTACAGTTGTGTTCAAAATAATAGCAGTGTGTTTAAAAAATTGAATAAAGCTCAAAATCCTTCTAATAGCTTTTATTTCCATACACACAAATGCATTGGGAACACTACACATTCTATTCCAAAACATGAAGAAAAATGTATCTGTTGTTCCTCTAAAAAAATTGAAGAATAGTGAATATTAGACTGTCCAAAAAAATAGCAGTGTTTGTATTCTTCTTTACAAACTCAAACATTCACTATATAAACTGAAGAATGTTTGATGATTTTGCTTTCCTTTGAATCACTAATATTTAGTTGTATAACCGCTGTTTCTGAGAACTGCTGGACGTCTGTGCTGCTCGGAGTCACCACCTTCTGCCCCTGTGACCAGGTATTCCAGCCCAGGATGATTGGACTACATTCCACAGTTCTTCTCTATTTCTTGGTTTTGCCTCAGAAACTGCATTTTTGATGTCACCCCACAAGTTTTCTATTGGATTAAGATCCGGGGATTGGGCCGACCACTCCATAACGTCAATCTGGTTGGTCTGGAACCAAGATGTTGCACGTTTACTGGTGTGTTTGGGGTCGCTTTCTTGTTGGAACACCCATTTCAAGGGCATTTCCTCTTCAGCATAAGGCAGCATGACCTCTTCAAGTATTCTGATGGATTCAAACTGATCCATGATCCCTGGTCTGCGATAAATAGGCCCAACACCGTAGTATGAGACACATCCCCATATCATGATGCTTGTCCACCATGCTTCACTGTCTTCACAGTGTCCTGGGGCTGGAATTCAGTGTTTGGGGGTCGTCTGACAAACTGTCTCCGGCCACTAGACCCAAAAAGAACAATCTTACTTCCATCAGTCCACAGAATGTCTCTTTAGGCCGTCAATGTGCTCTTTGGCAGATTGTAACCTCTTCAGCACACGTCTTTTTTTCAACAGTGGGACTTTGCGGGGGCTTCTTGCAGATAGCTCGGCTTCACATAGGCGTCTTCTAATTGTAACATCACTCACAGGTAACTTTACACCTTCTTTCATCTTCCTGGAGCTGATTGTTGGCCGAGTCCTTGCCATTTTGGCTATTTCTTCTATCCATTCGAATGATAGTTTTTCGCTTTCTTCCACGTCTTTCAGGCTTTAGTTGCCATTTTAAAGCATTTGCGATCATTTTAGCTGAGCAGCCTATCATTTTCTGCACTTCTTTATATGTTTTCCCCTCTCCAATCAACTTTTTAATCAAGGTACGCTGTTCTTCAGAATTTCAGAGAGAAATGCACTGTAACCAGCATGTACAACATGTGCTGCCTTCCTTTTTTAAATAAGAGCAATAATTGCCACCTGTTTTTCAAAGATGGAATGAACTCACTCATTGAACTCCACACTGCTATTATTTTGAACATGCCCCTTTCAATAAGTGATTGAATTACACAGAATCAGCAGCATGCATGTCATGACTGTTGGGTCTGTTGGATTTCTATTACTCTACTACACTTGCTAGTAAATTATTTGCCATGTAGAAATATCATTTCTACCAAAAACAGTGATTGATCAGGTTAGTGATGTCTGACTGCTATTATTTTGAACACAACTGTATCTCCAGAACAGGGCCCTGGAAGTGAAGGACAGCACACACCGTGCATGCACTGCATCCTCCTCATTCACTTCTATGTGAGTTTCAAAAGTAGCCAAGCAAGTGAAGAACTCCCATAGCGGTGAATGGAGGGTGGCCGTGCTTGCGCAGTGTGCTCTCCTTCAGTTCGGGGAGCTCGTTCTGGAGATAGGAGCAGGTCTCAGAGATGGAACCGGCCCCTATCTGACATTAATGGTATATCTTAGTGATATGCCATCAATGTGTAAGATGGAAACACCCCTTTAAGTGTTGGACCCTGACTCACAGCCCCTAGCAGCTACATGTCCCCCGTCGGTATGCCACTTTCACCTGGCAGCTGTGGATCAGTACAGACATCTCTGCGTGACTCAGTCATCACTGGGACGGGGCGGCCTGTTGTCCTCTGTGTGATCTATCACTGTATTGTTTGCTCCTTGACTGTGTGAGTCTCTTTTTTCTGTTCTTGTACCTTGCACCCTTTGACCACAATGAACTTTTTTTCCCCTTGTTTCCTTTACGATCATTGTCAATATGCAAACAGAATAACAGAATAATAATCTTTCTACTTTTCTGTACTTTCGTTTTTGTGTCTATGCTTATGCAAGATGACTTGAGTATGAATGATTTGTGCAATGATTTTAATACAGCTCCCCTGCAAAGTCACACTGTTTGAGGCCATCACTAGGGGGGAACTCACAGCATATGGTTTTATTCCACTCCCACTCATTGACTTCACTGGGGCAGATTTACTAAACCAGTCTAAAATTTAGACAGTGTAAACTTAGGTCTTGATGTGACATCAGAAGTTAAGTTGCGCCGTATACAGACGCACACGGCGCAGGCGCGAGAATTCGGCCGATGGATGAGATGGAGGCTGGCAATCTAGAGATGGGCGGGCTTGACGGACGAGCGGGACGGAATACAGGGGAATACAGGGTGAGTAGACGGAGCCTCTAGGTGCTGAAAAGACGCCCCCATAGCACCTAGAGGCTCATTTGCATAGCAATAAAAGTTGTTTTTTTAGTGTAACGGCTGCACACAAAGGTCTTAGAATAGCATGGTTAGGTAGAGCAGACACTAGCAGATCGCTAGTGTCTGACAGCTAATTAGGTCCAAATGAGGTGGTAGAAACCCTTCAAGAAATCTGCCACATTTTACAACAAGGTTTAGTAAATATGCACCACAGTGAGCTGTATAAATCTACATGCAGTGAGCTCCCCCTAGTGGTGGCTTCTGGTAACCAGAATGTTATCATGAAGGAAAGCAGCAGGAGTTCAGTAGGGGTCCACCTCTATATCAGGAACTCTTGCTGATGGGTAGAATAAATGGCTAGCTATGTATATCTGACTTTCAGAACTAGAAAAGCTGGATCGCAATGGAGGGCACAATACTGTATTCACACGTTGCACTCAGTTTTGCATTTTCAGCAATAATTGAGATACAAACAGAACGTGTGAATACACATTGGTTACAACTAAACAAATATGGGGGGGTAACTGGTCTTAGAGCGGTATAATCAGATCATAGACATACAGTACACAGAACTGAGGTATGATACAAACATTACATCATACAACTAACTAAAGTAATACCAAATACAATCCAAATTCTCACACACATCATACACATTCATAAAAGTGATGATTCAAAAAGTGGCAGACACTTCAGGGAGGTGAAATCTGCTGCTTACAGGAAGTTGCAATAACAGAACATGCACCAACACGTTGGTGTACGTTAAAGCTGGTCATATAGTGCAACGCTACCCAAATTTCATCATACAATACCTAAATAATACATACACAAGCAAAATAACACATTATTAGCCACTGCACTCATAACACTGCCATATAGTGCTCACATAATAATACATTATAGCATACTCTAATATATATATATATATATATATATATATATATATATACACATACATACATACATATCAATGAGCTCCACCTACTGCTCTGCTCAGGCTTTCGGGCATGCTGGGAGTTGTAGCTTTGCTGCAATTTAAGAGTAGAAGGTTGGAGATTATAACCATTCATTTACATGCATGAACATACACGTGTGCACAAAGACCCCAAAACAGAACATACAGGAGGTAAGAGAGGTATTCTGGTAGAAAGAAGTTATCCCCTATCAGTGGGAGTCTGACCACTGATACTCCCATAAGTTAGGGCTAATGCACACAAACGTATCGAACGTATTTTTAGTCCGCATCCGTTCCGCATTTTTTGCAGGTTGAATGCAGGCCCGTTCACTTCAATGGGGCTGCAAAAGATGTGGACAGCACACCGCGTGCTGTCTGCATCCGTATGTCTGTTCTGTTGCACCCGCAAAAAATACAGAACATGTCCTATTCTTGTCAGCATTACGGACAAGGATCGGACTGTTCCATTATGGCCCGGAAGTTTCGTCCTGCAAAATGTGCAACACACACGGCCAGTATCTGTGTTTTGGGGATCTGCAATTTGCAAACCGCAAAAACCGCCCTAATGGTCAGTCCCACAGTCTTTGAATAGTGTAGAAGTGCGCTACTCCATTCAAACAGGGGCCTGTTCTTGTGACTGGTCGATGTCCCTGTGTTCGGACCCCCACTTTTGTAACACTTATCCCATATCCAGTCCACAGGGGATAAATTACAGGAACACCATTTTAATTTTATGGGGACACGGACCGATGAGAGCTGCTGGATATGTTATCGCCATATAAATTATTACAATAACTATCTAAGAGCTCATGCACACGACCGTTTGATGTTTTACGGTCCATAAATCGCGAATCCACAAAACACGGATACTGGCTGCCTGCATTCCGTATTTGCAGAATGTCCGGCCCTTAATAGAACAGTTCTATCCTTGTTCATAATTTTTTTGCAGAATGGACATACGGACATGGAATGCACACGGAGTCATTTCCATTTTTTTTGTGGCCCTATTGAAGTGAATGGTTCTGCATACGGGCTGCGAAAAAAACGGAACGGACACAGAAAAAAAAATACGTTCGTTGCATGAGCCCTAATACAGAAATAGACACACCCTGCAGGATACATGTGCAAGTGAAATAATTAAGTGAATGCGTTTATAGTTGGGTGTGAAGGTGACGTCCAGGTAACAGGGTCTCTTTCTAAGAACCCCTCACTCCCTATCTGTTCCAGCAGTCTAGTATATGGTAGGTGTACAGTATGTGTACCCACATCGGGCACATCCTGGGGAGATCCTCCCTCTCATTGCTGAAGTAAATGTAACGGCTTTAAAGCAAAAGACCTTGCACTTGAAGTCCCATCCTGTGTGTGTCCAGCAGGGGGCTCCACCGTGTAGTCTGTGATCTATTTATACCCTGCACAGTCAGCCTGGTGACCTCTCACCTACTTAGCTCTGCTGGCTACCAGTCTGGGCTAAACCACAAGATCATGTGTGTGAAGCACTTCCTTATAATTGTGCAGTCGTTCTACTACTTTGTAACATGCGGCTGCACAAACAAGGACACTTCTATTCCCGGCGCGGTTACTATGTACTGGGTGCATTATATGTAACTGATCAGCAGTACGCTCAGTATATGACTAATGTAATGCAGTTGGGTGGCTTTGGTCAGCTGTTTGGGGTGTTAGAGGAAACAACCCAAGCTCGGCCCCTGCACCGTGAGGGTCCATGGCCCATCCAAAAACATCAAGATTATAACAAGGTTGTGTATTGACTAATTGTATAACACTGTAATCAACCTATCCCCTATGCACAGGATAGGGGATAAGCATCTGATCAACAGGGGTCCGACCAAAGGGATCATGAGAATGGGGTTGTCTATGTGAACGCTGCTGCGGGCGCAAATGTCCAAGTTCATGTGACCATTGCCAGCCGCAATTGGACAAAGCTGTGGCCGTCCTGTGGAAACATAACTACTGTGAAGGGGGCACTAGTGAAAGGGGGCATAACTATTGTAAAGGGGGCACTACTGAAAGGGGGGGCAACTATTGTGAAGAGGGCACTACAGAAAGGGGGCATACCTACTGTGAAGGGGCACCTATGAAAGGGTGGCATAACTACTGTGAAGAGGGCACTATTGAAAGGGCGCATAACTACTGTGAAGAGGGCACTATTGAAAGGGCGCATAACTACTGTGAAGAGGGCACTATTGAAAGGGCGCATAACTACTGTGAAGGGGGCACTATTGAAAGGGCACCTAATGAAAGGGCGGAATAACTACTGTGAAGAGGGCACTACTGAAGGGGGCATAAATACTGTGAGGGGGCACTACTGAAAGGGGACATAAATACTGTGAAAGGCACTAAAGAAAGGGGGGTCATAACTACTGTGAAAGGGGCACAATGTGGGCATAACTACTGTGTGGGGGTAATAATTACCATGTAGGGGCACTAAAGGGACTGGGCGGGATTGGGCAAGTAAAAGGCGTGGCTTAGTATATTTTTTTTTTTGTGATTTTCAAAATGTGGGAGGTATGCCATAGTGTAGTGCAACGTGCTCTTTGCATGTCCACCTTCTCCATTTACTATGTAACAGAAAATATGTGTGGAACTTGACATCTTGACCTTGCCGGTCACAGTCCCAGACTCTCCAGTGGCATCCAAAGCACATGAAACCTCCTGGGTCCCACCCCCACCATGCACGTAAACATCTACTACTCATAAATCACTCTCACCGCTCATGAAAAACAGGATGTGTCTCCTTCAATAAACAGGTAAAGGCAAATAACTCATTTGGAGAAGATTACAGGTAGAGGTGCCTACTGCATATAGTCTCAGTTCTGATATTTCTGCCTGCTGTAAAGCATCACTGGGAATACAACCAAAGAGCATGGAGGCTCAGTGGTTAAAACTATTGCTTTGCAGTGCGGGGGTCCTGAGATTATGGCCTCTTTTACACAGTATTTGTAAACGAGTGGAACCTACAGAGAAAAGGTATAATATAAATATTTGTTCCTCTCCTGCGTTTTGGACCCACTCCTGGTTTTGGCTTACAAATACTGATGCAAAACTACTGACCAAATACAGACCGTGTGAAAGAGGCCTAAGGGTATGACTACAGTGCAATTTTGGTTGTGCCACGTGTCACGCACCCAGGTATTGCAGCGTAGCGGGGCTCTCATAGGAATGAATGGGGCCGCAGTGCGACTCAAAAGACTGCTGCAACAGCAGCACGCCAAAAATCCAGCATGTTGCAGTCACAGCAAAAGTGCGAGTTGCGCTGTGACCCCATTCATTCCTATGGCAGCCCTGCTACATTGAGAAACATGGGTGTGTGACACATCGCCATCTAGCCGTACCCTAAATGTAGCCAAGGACAACATCTACATGAAGTCTGTATGTTCTCATATTTTTCATGAGTTTCCTCCCCCCACTCCTATTCGGTATTTAGGTTGTGAGCCCTGGTGAGGAAAGGGCTGATGTGAGCGATGACAATGTCTGCAAAGTGCTGCAGAATATGTTGGCACTGTAGAAAGGAATAAAATACACCCTTGGCCAGGTAACGTGAAATTCACAATGCCCCATAACATAGTCAGAAATAGGGCTGGTACCAGATACAAAACAGTGCCATCACGGCAGTGCGAGCCACAGTGGCCCCAAAATGGTGGCAGTCACAGTGCCCCTTCTCTTACCTGGGATAGTCATTCTGCCATTGGTGGATCAGTGATGCCAGTAGGGACTGTCCTCCGAGCCTGCCTGGACAATAACATGCGCATGCTCTCACATACTGCGCATGCACAAGTACACACCTGCTAGTGTGGAAGTAGGAGGGACAAGTGGTGCTCCCTGCTATCATCACTCAACCACCCATGAATGCGGCAGTTCTGGAGGAAAAGCAAAAGAGTTAAGAAAGGTTATGGACACCTTTGAGCATTTTTCTTATTGCATTTCACTCATTTTGGGCTAAAAATATTTTTTTCAATTGGTCTTTATTAAAAATGCTCAGCTTTTTTGAGATACAAGGGTTAAAAATCAGTCTATTTGCAAGCTGTCGCTGTTTTCTTTGAATCCCATCATCTGACGGCTCATGTGTAGCTCTTAATGCTAGTCAAACTGATAAGTATATGGCTTAAATTAGATAAGAGCCACACATGAGCCATCTGATGATGAGATTAAAAAAACAAAAAACAAAGCAACAGCTTGCAAATAGACAGATTTTTAACCCCTGTGTCTCAGAAACAGATAAACATTTTTAAGAAAGACCAATTGAATGCTTTTTAGCCCAAAATGAGAAAATGCGTGGCTCTACCATGGTCTTAGCAAATTGGCTGCCATTGGCCTCTGTGTGACTGCTAACTCTGCAACTCCTATAGCGGCCCTACTTTCAATCCCTGTCTTATTTTAGGCTTTCTTCTTTTGCTGTTCCCCTCCACTGTACTTTACACTGCAGCACTGCTTGTTCCATAGAAACATAGAATGTGTCGGCAGATAAGAACCATTTGGCCCATCTAGTCTGCCCAATATACTGAATACTATGGATAGCCCCCGGCCCTATCTTATATGAAGGATGGCCTTATGCCTATCCCATGCATGCTTAAACTCCTTCACTGTATTTGCAGCTACCACTTCTGCAGGAAGGCTATTCCATGCATCCACTACTCTCTCAGTAAAGTAATACTTCCTGATATTACTTTTAAACCTTTGCCCCTCTAATTTAAAACTATGTCCTCTTGTAGCAGTTTTTCTTCTTTTAAATATTCTCTCCTCTTTTACCTTGTTGATTCCCTTTATGTATTTAAACGTTTCTATCATATCCCCTCTGTCTCGTCTTTCTTCCAAGCTATACATGTTAAGGTCCTTTAACTTTTCCTGGTAAGTTTTATCCTGCAATCCATGTACCAGTTTAGTAGCTCTTCTCTGAACTCTCTCCAAAGTATCAATATCCTTCTGGAGATATGGTCTCCAGTACTGAGCACAATACTCCAAATGAGGTCTCACTAGTGCTCTGTAGAGCGGCATGAGCGCCTCCCTCTGTCTACTGGTAATTCCTCTTGCTATACACCCAAGCATTCTGCTAGCATTTCCTGCTGCTCTATGACATGGTCTGCCTACCTTTAAGTCTTCTGAAATAATGACCCCTAAATCCCTTTCCTCAGATACTGAGGTTAGGACTGTATCACTGATTTTATATTCTGCTCTTGGGTTTTTACGTCCCAGGTGCATTATCTTGCACATATCAACATTACATTTTAGTTGCCAGATTTTTGACCATTGCTCTAGTTTTCCTAAGTCCTTTTCCATTTGGTGTATCCCTCCAGGAACATCAATCCTGTTACAAATCTTTGTGTCATCAGCAAAAAGACAAACCTTACCATCGAGGCCTTCTGCAATTTCGCTGATAAAGATATTAAACAATATGGGTCCCAGAACAGATGCCTGAGGTACCCCACTGGTAACAAGACCTTGGTCTGAATATATTCCATTGACTACAACCCTCTGTTGTCTGTCCCTCCGATTAGCTCCAGTGTATTCTCTTAAGGGCTGATGCACATGGCCATAGTCATTTTCGAGGTCCGCAAAACACGGATACTGGCCATGTTTATTCCGTATTTTACGGAACGTCCAACCCTCTTTAGAACTGTCATATCCTTTTCTGTAATACAGACAAGAATAGGACATGTACTATCTTTTTGCGGGTGCTGCAGAACGGACACATGCCGTCTGCTGTCTGCATCATTGAAGTGAATGGGCCGCCTCCGATCCTTAAAAAATGAGGATCAGTTGCGGACAAAAACAACAGTCGTGCGCATGAACCCTTGTGCTAGTTGGCACTGATGTGTTTTTCCATCTGTTTATGACCTGCCACTATTATTGAGATGGTCACTATCATAATGGAAAGTTCTGGTGTAAACACTTATGAGTCGGGAACATCTCTTACGTCTGATTCGGTGCAGAGCTTAGAAGACACTTCTGGAATCTGCTCATGACTGACAGGGATGATAAAACATTACAGTATTTTGTGCAGGAAACTGTTCACACGCTGTACTTTTCTCATTCTGTAAACAGCTCTGTGTGACCTTTCCCCTACTTGGCAGTGGAGGGCCCAGCGCTGTGTGATGAAGCTGTGTGTTTGTAAGAAGAACTGAGGCTGCCCTTGTATCATTAATGCAGACACACTCCTGCACATTGAGTGCTACTTAGGCTACATTCACGCGACCGTATGAATGAGTCCACATCCGTTCTGCAATTTTCCGTTGCTCCGTGCTGCAGCCTCGCAAAAAAAAAATAGAAAATGTCCTATTCTTGTCCGCAATTGTGGACAAGAATAGGCGTTTTCTATGACAGCCGCTGCATGTACGGTCCGCAAATAGCGGAACGCACATGGGCCGGTGTCCGTGTGAATGTAGCCTTAGGCTACATGCACACGACCATTCCGTTTTTTGCGGCCCATTGTAGAAATGCCTATTCTTGTCCGCAAAACGGACAAGAATAGGACATGTTATATTTTTTTTGCGGGGCCACGGAACGGAGCAACGTTCATTGAAGTGAATGGGTCCACATCCAAGCCGCAAAAACTGCGGCTCGGATGTGGACCAAAACAACGGCCGTGTGCATGAGGCCTTAGTCTGTGAATGAAGACGGCCTGCAGAAATGTATATCTAATTTCAAGCGTAGTTGCATTTTAGAGAAAATTCATGACTGATCAGTGAATGAATCAGAGCTGCTGCCTGGAACAAAGGGCTACATTGCAAAATTATAATCCCCCTCCCCCAACTATGTGCATCCTACATGCTCTGAATCTAAAAACTCTCCACCCCCATCTTGTTATTACACCTTTGGTGTCATTTAAATAGACCTGCGTTTTACACAGATCTCCCCCATCCCTCCCCCCCCCCCTCCCTTCCTGATGTCCTGGATCCTAGCCACTCCCAAGTGTCGAATGCAACATAAAAATGCTCATGCAACTATTTCAATGTAAAAAAAATCCTGTAAAAATTATAGTGAATGACCCCCTCTTGATGTCCCATGCAGACAAGAATATACCTGAGGCTGAGTTTGTTGCGGATTTGCCTGATTTTACTTTATGCATTGCAAAGGATGAAATCTGCAATGAAAATCCGCAAATAGAATTAATATGCTGAGGATTTCAGGATCCACACCAGGGCTCAATTTACACATGTAAAATCTGTGCAACATGTACAATAGATGAGGTTTTTTGAATTTCATTGACTTAGGCTAGTTTCACACTAGCACTGGCGATTCGGCAGGCTTTTCCGCTGAACGCAGCTGTTTTCTTCCGGCCATATCATATTTGTGGTCCCCATTATAGTTAAAGGGGACGGAGGAATGCAAAGAAATCAGGCAGGCTGATCCCTGCCGGAACAGCCTGCCGGATCTCTACCACTAGTGTGAAACTAGTGGCTGATATAATACACAGCATGTGCGTGACGACTTAGGCTATGGCCTCATGCACACGACCGTTGTGTGTTTTGCGGTCCGCAAAACACGGATGGCGTCCGTGTGCGTTCCGCAATTTGAAAAACGGCATGGACAGTCATTGATATAACTGCCTATTCTTGTCCGCAAAACGGACAAGAATAGGACAGGTTATATTTTTTTTTGCGGACCACGAAACGGAGCAACGGATGCGGACAGCACACAATGTCATATGTATTCCACAGACAATGCTCATCTGAAAACGAATTTCCAAAGCGGTCATTAAAAAACAGATTAAACACAGACATAAATGGATGCCATCCTTGTTGTGTCCGCGATTTTCATGGACCCATAGACTATAATGGTCGTGTTTGGTCCGGACCAACGTAGTGCATGTCTTCCTTGATTTTTTCACTGGCTCACGGTCAGTACAAAAATACTGATATGTGAACAGACACATTAAAATCAATGGGTAAGTGTGCTGCCCATGGAAAATGTAGACAGCACACATCAGTGAGAAACGGAAATGTGAACGAGGCCTAATACAGTACGAGCAAAGTGAATGAGGTTAGACACTTTGCTTTTTTC
Source organism: Bufo bufo (assembly GCF_905171765.1). Classification (NCBI taxonomy): domain Eukaryota; kingdom Metazoa; phylum Chordata; class Amphibia; order Anura; family Bufonidae; genus Bufo; species Bufo bufo. The sequence continues at coordinate 530,998,892 of NC_053393.1, read as the reverse complement.
TTCTGTGCAGAAATTGACCTGTTGTGCACATTTTAAAAATCCGTAGGATGTCAATTTTTTGTGCGATTCCACACCTTCTGAAGAGTGGTTTTCCCATAGACTTAAATAGGGTTGTTAACATAAACAAACAAAAACAAATAAAAACACACAAAAAAAGGCACCAAAACTGCGAAAATAGTGTAAATTTATGTGTATTTTCATGAGGGTTTGGAGTGGATTTCATGTGCTGATATCCTTAGGGTACACCATCAGTGTGGAAACATGGACTTGCAACTGATATAAGAAGACAATTTCAGTACCCAAGTACAGTGGGTTTATGCAAATGTCAAGTAATGCAACGTTATGTTGGCCGCTTGCATCTGTGGAGTAAAGTTCCCCTGCATCGTGCATTTAGCTGAATAAAGCAAATTTTCTACACACTGGGTGAGTGCCGTGAAATATATCTTTATTGCCTTGGACTTATTTAGTGTATGTATGGCCTGGTATGGTTGGCAGGGACAGGGTTAATCACCCTGTTCCATTCCTCTCAGGAGGGGCTGGTCCTACTTCCTGAAGAGGGACAGCATAGGCTAGAGTGAGAGTGTTAGGCTGGGTTCAGACCTGAGCGTATTTGATATGCGCGTTTAACGCGCGTTTGTGTCGCGCGTTTTTGTCGCACGTTTTTGTCCATAGTCAACGCGCGTATTACGCGCGTTTGTGTGATTAACAGCAGTGTCCTATGGCTGCAAACGCGCGACAAAACGCCCCAAAGAAGCTCAAGAACTTTTTTGAGCGTAGGGCGTTTTTCAGCGCGTTCAAACGCGCTGTTAAACGCTCAAGTGAGAACCAGGGCCATAGGGAAGCATTGGTTTTCATGTGTTGAGCGTTTTACAGCGCGTTTGAACGCGCTGTAAAACGCTCAAGTGTGAACCCAGCCTAAGGGAGGACTGAGAAAGCAAGTCCGCGTGCTCCTTCTCCTTAGGCCTCAGGATCCAGAGAGTAACCATACCAATCTCTGTGAACGTTACTGCTTCTGCTACAGCAGGAAAGAGACAAAGAAATGAGAACTCAGAACGTGCATGGCCAAGCATAGCAGTCAGCCAAGTAACCTGCTATTAAAGCTAACCAGACTTTGCTGCTTAAGAGAGATTACAGTTAAGAAACCTGTCACACTTAACCACGTCCTGGCCAGACATGCCTCTAAAGACCTGTATCCCACAGGACACTACAGCCACAAATTCTAGTGAGAGAGACTGTAGCAGAGTAACATACCAAGAGTGCCATGATTTACCACTTTGCCATCCTCCATATCTCGCTATCAGCAGACAGAATTTGCATTTGTGTCCAGATTGTTGTTGGATGTACTACGACCCTTATTTTGGACTACACTGTGAAAGACTGTGTTATAACCAGAGCTACTACCACTCCCATCCTCTGCTTCAGCTCAAGAGTTCGCTGCACAATCAAGCTGCCTCCGTTTCCATTATAGGAACTGAGAATTCTCTAATCTCTGTATATATCAACATAATGTCACTGGCTATCTTCCCCAAATCTCCTGTTAACATGTCTGTTCAGACAGTTATATTAGGGTTCAGCTAAACTCCAATTTTGGCCGCGACAGCTGGTTTAGCCAAAGATTTGTATGTCATGATCACAGCAAATGTGCAAGTCGCGCTGTGACCCCATTCATTCTTATGGCAGCCCTGCTACACTGATATACTTGGTCATGCGACACGTGTCCCGCCCGAAATCGCTCTGTAGCCATACCCTTATTTTTATGGAGGGTGGGAGATAAGAGGCTGCCAGGTACCCCAAAAAAAATCATTTGTCAGCTGCAATTCTCTCCATGTTAACAAGGGATGTGCTGCTGAATTAGGCCTCCTGCACAAGAACGTAGGTGTCCCGTTGCCGTATTGCGGACGGATCCGCAATACACGGGCACTGTTCCGTGTGCATTCCGCATCACGGATGCAGACCAATTGACTTGAATGGGTCCGCAAATCCAGAGATGCGGAACGGAAGCACGTTCGTGTGCAGGAGGCCTTATCCAGACTGAATGGGGATGAAGACGAGAGATTTTCAAGCCAGTGTGCTCTCCAAGGGTACAACAGACAGCACACGGACTGGCCACCGACACATTATAGTCAATGGCCCAAATCACGCCTGGTTTTCTTCACAGATCATAGGTTGTTCAGCATGCACCATTTTGGTCAAGTTTTCATGCTAGACTCATTCAAATCAATCGGTCCCTGAAAAAAAAAAACATACAGCACATGGCCGCCATCATTCTGCAGTCAGTTTTTCAAGGATTGTGTGGGAAATGATTGGATGGGCATTCTTCCATTTGACAGACGTGAAAAACAGATCATGATCAGATCATCATGATGCCATTATGGAAAAAGAACAGACAAATAGAAGGCAGTTGGAGACAAAAATGATCGAACACAGATGGAAAATCAGGAGTTTTTAGCAGAAACGGTCGGGTTTTACATTGTTTGTCTGAATGAGCCCTGAGACTGTGCTGAGGGGAAACAAGTCAAATTCTATCCCTAAGGCCCCTTTCACACGAGCGCGATTTCGTGCGGTTGCAATGCGTGATGCAAACGCATCGCGCCCGCACTGAATCCGGACCCATTCATTTCAATCACTTGTGTGTTGCGTGAAAATCGCAGCATATTCTATATTCTGCGTTTTTCACGCAACGCTGGCCCCCTAGAAGTGAATGGGGCTGCGTGAAAATGTTTTTCACTGATAGTTGCTAAGAGATGCTGTTTGTAAACATTCAGTTTTTTATCACGCATGTGAAAAACGCATCAATGCACATTTCACTCGTGCGAAAAAAACTGAAACACTGAACGCAATCGCAGACAAAACTGACTGCAATTGCTTGCCAAATGGTGCGAGTTTTCCTGAACGCATCCAGATCGTTCGTGTCAAAGGAGCCTAAGGGTTTGGCTAACATGGTGACATGTGTCGTGTGACTCCAAGTTGCAGAAAAATGACGTGACACAAAAATATGTACAACTTATCTGCAACTTGCTGTCGACTGAATATTTTAGAGCTGTGATTTAGCTGTGAAAAAAAACAGCTACGTAGCAGGTGAGTTGCATGTCACGTGTGACTTCCATTACATTCAATGGAGGAAAATGTGCGACACAAAATCCTACATGGCTACCATGACGGGGGGTTGGTTTTAGGGAGACCCCAGGAGGTAGGGATTGGGTAGTTCAAGCAAGGGGGGTGCAAATTGGGGGGTTAAATAGGGGAGTGCGGTGGGAAAAGGTGCCATTTTGCCAAAATTCAAGAGCTAACAGGCACTAGTACTCACAGGCACAATGTTCGCGGAGTTGAGGGCAGCAGGACGTGGAGACGGCTGGCTGCAGGAGCAGGTCTGGCAGCTGCTGAGGGGGGTGGCCGAGTCCTCTAGTCCGCCTCAACCTTCACCAATACGGCCGCAGCTGTCTCGTCCCCCGGCGCGCCTTAGTCCGGAGGTGGCATCTCCTCGGGCTCAGCGCCGCAGACGGAGCCCTTCACAGGACCCTTCACGCCTGCAGGCGGCGGGTACGGCTTCAGCCCGCGCGCCCCCAGGTGTGGAAGGTATACGGTCAGTAGGCGGAGCCCACGTGCAGGCCATGCAAGGTCTGCCCAGCCAACAATGAGGACCAGCAGGGATTCAGGAGCGGGTACGGCGGGCCCCTTTTCAGTGACGTGAGAACGGGGCCCCTCAGCGCAGCCAGTGTGGAGGAGAGATCGGGGCTGCTGCAGGCCACGCGGCAGGAGGTAGCAGGAGGGGGAAGGCTCCGCCTTTTCTGAAGCTGTGAGTAAAGATGGGGGCTTCAACGTCCCTGTCTTCAACCCAGCCAGGGGACATCCATGGAAAGTCGCTTCGCCTGGATCGACGCAAGGGACCGGACATCAAGATACAGGATCTATGGCTGATGGGGTCACAGCACCCAGGCAGACAGGTGAGATGCTCTGGGGACCTTTAGTTCTGTTAGGAGCTAATTCGACCGAGGGGGGTTGGGGTCCCGCAGACGGATTTAGGTAGGGGGTTAGGGCAGTTGTTGGGGGGGTTTAGCGGGTTTGATATCAGGTTGGGGCGTGGGGGAGGTCCCGGTTGCCGGCGTGGGGATTGGGGGGGTAGCTCTAGCAGGGTTGGGGGTTCCGAGGCGGCCATGTCAGGTTTACGGAAAAACACGGTGTCGGTTCGGGGGAGGAGGAAGCGGTGCGTTTGGACGATAAAGCGAGAGGGGAAGTCTACGTCTGTTTTGAGTGCTGGGGCACATTTAAAGCTGGAGGTGAGGGAGCGGATTTGGAAATATATATTTTCCCTTCTCCCCTTGGAAAAGTTTAATTTGGATAGAGTAAGAAGGGATGAGGGTAAGAAAGAGGAGAAGGAGAAGGGTAGACACCGTTTGATACCGCGGACGTTTGCAAATTGGTTACAGGCGTTCGCGATTTTTGCAAGCGTGATAGGTGAAAACGCGCCGGAGTGTTGCTCGCCCCCTTTTTTGCTATTTAGACGCTATTGGGGAGGCTTACCGGGTGTATGGGGGCTAGCATGGCTGCGTTATGATGAGTAGTTCAGGCAGCGGAAGGTGGTACGCCCCAATATTAGATGGGATCACAAAGATATCGCTTTGTGTTTGAAGGTGACGGCACCAGTTCGGTCAGGGCAGTCCTTTCGGAGGGAATCGGGATGAGGGGGACAATCCGGTTTTGCGGTGATTGTGCTTCCTATTTAATGAAGGGGGGGTGTAAATTTGGAGCCAAGTGTAAGTTCAAGCACGAGTGCTCCACTTGTGGTGGTGCACATGGAGCCACATGGTGCTTCAGGGGAGGCAGGCAGAAATGGGCGATGGTTATTGCAAAGGGGGAGACGCTGGTTCGTCTGGAAAGGATGGAACCGTACCTCGATAGGTACACAGATAGGAAACCCACATTGTTGTTGAGGGAGGGGTTTTCGGATTCCGTTTGTTCCGTCTAGCGCGGTGTAAGTTAAAAAAAAATTGCATTCGGCAATGGAACACCCGGGTGTTGTTACGGAGAAATTGGTTAAAGAGGTTAAGTTAGGTAGGATGGCTGGCCTGTTTTTGGAACCACCACTAGCGAACTTGCGCTTGTCACCGCTGGGGGTGGTCCCAAAGAAGGAGTTGAATAAGTTTCGCCTGATTCACCATCTGTCTTTTGCGAAGGGATCATCGGTCAATGATGGTATTGATCCAGTCCTATGTTCAGTGGCCTATACCTCATTTGACACGGCAGTGGCGTGGGTTAAAAAGTTTGGTGAAGGGACGTTAATGGCGAAGACTGATATTGAGGCGGTGTTCTGACTATTGCCGGTGCATCCGGTTAGTTTACATTTGTTAGGCTGTTTTTGGGATGGGGGATTCTTCGTGGATCGTTGTTTGCCGATGGGTTGTTGCTTGTAATGCGCGTATTTTGAGACGTTCAGCTAATTTCTGGAATGGGCGGTAGTGGACGCGTCTGGTTGTGAATCTATCATTCACTATCTGGATGATTTCCTGTGTATTGGCCCCCCGGATTCGCGAGTTTGTTCTTTGTTGCTGCACACGTTGAGTGTGCTGTTTGATTCGTTTGGGGTTCCCTTGGCAACAGATAAGATGGTCGGCCCGACAACGGAATTGAGTTTTTTGGGGATAGTGATTGATTCGGTGTGGAAGGAATGTAGTCTCCCCCTGGACAAGTTGGAGGACTTAAAATGGGAAGTGGCTAGGGCAGGGCGGTTGCAGAAAATAAAATTACACAAGCTTCAGTCACTCCTTGGAAAACTTAATTTTGCGTGCCGGATCATGCCCATGGGAAGGATTTTTAGTAGGTGGTTGGCGAGGGCGACGGCAGGGGTAGCTGCGCCGCATCATTACATCAGATTGGGGCAGGAATTGAAGGTGGATTTGCGGGTATGGAGCTCATTTTTGGAGAGTTATAATGGTCATTCGCTGTTTATGGACGAAGTGGTGGATTAGTTTGATTTTTAGCTCTTTTCTAATGCCGCGGGGGGTAGTGGGTATGGTGTCTACTGCGGGGGTCAATGGTGTGCGGGTGGATGGCCAGATAGTTGGGTTAAGAACGGTTGGGTAAATAATTTAACACTGTTGGAACTGTTCCCTATTGTAGTTTCGGTAATGTTGTGGGGGGAGCTTTTCTGGAATAGGAAAGTTTGTTTCCACTGTGACAATTTGGGAGTAGTTCAGGCAATTAATGGGTTGTCGGCCTCATCACCGTTAGTGGTGTGGCTGTTACAGAGGCTAGTATTGGAGTGTTTGTCACTCAATATGTGGGTGATGGCAGTACATGTACCCGGGGTTGACAACTGTATCACTAATGCTCTCTCTCGTTCACAGTGGGAGCGTTTCAGGCAATTGGCTCCAGAGGCAGAAGAGACAGAGAGTTGTCTGTGGGAACTTCTGGAGGCACCGTAGCGGGGCTTATCCAGTCACCATTGCCGCCCGGTATGTGGGAGACTTACTCAAAAGCCTGGCGGTGTCGGGAATAATGGAAGGCTAGGTTGGGTGTGGGAAATGAGGAGTTGGAGATACTGCTGTTGTTGTTTATAGGGAAGAGGGCTGGTCTGTTTAAAAAATGAACAGTTGCATGGCTGGGTTAGCTTTCGGTTTTAGGCCTCATGCGTACGACTGTTTGGGTCCGCATCCGAGCCTCCGTTTTTTGCAGCTCGGATGCGGACCCATTCACTTCAATGGGGCCGCAAAAGTTGCATCCGTTGCTTCGTTTCGTGGCCCCGAAAAAAAAATAGAACATGTCCTATTTTTGTCCGTTTTGCGGACAAGAATAGGCATTTCTACAATGGGCCGCCCATTCCGTAAATTGCGGAAGGCACACGGTTTCCGAATTTTGTGGATCCGCGGTTTGCGGACCGCAAAAAAAGGAACGGTCGTGTGCATGAGGCCTTAGGCTGAGGAAGATGATAGATGTAACAAAGTCCTTTTTACTTATAAGGGCCTTAAAAGGCTGGCGTCGATTGCGGGCGGGGGTGGACGATCGGAGGCCGGTGTTTTCCTTGCTTTTAAGGTTGGGGGATCAGTTGGAAAGGGTCTGTAGTTCAGTGTGGGAGACGCGGCTGTTTCAACTAGCTTTTTCGCTGGCTTTCTTTAGGGCGTTGCATTTAGGTGAATTGGTTTGTCCAACGGTTAGTAGAGTGGGGGGGTTGTTTGGGGATGACGTGGACCTATTCCCAGATAGAGTGGAGTTCTTCATTAGGAGATCGAAGACGGATGTGGCGGGTAGAGGGTGCAGGGTGGTGCTATTCGCGATCCCGGGTTGCTTGATGTGTCCGGTACACTGCATGCGGGTGTGTGGAACGGAGGTACGGGGGAAAGTTTCTCCTTTGTTGGTACATGCGGATGGTTCTTTCCTCTCCTGTTTTCAGTTTACGGCGGTTTTCAGGAGGTGTTTGGTTCAATTGGGGGTTGGACAAACAGGTTATTCTAGTCATTCTTTTAGAATTGGGGCTGCCACTGAGGCGGCGGCTCTATGGAGGTTGGGGGATGAAGTGATAAAGAGAATTGGGAGGTGGGAATCCATTCAGTTTCGGTCATATATCCGTCTGGAGCGGTTATGAAAATGTGTAATAGTAAAAAAAATAAAAATAAAAAAGGGGGGGGGAAGGACTTGAGAGGGTTTGTGAATTTTCGGCAGGGTTGCTTCTTGGTGTTCTTTGTTTATCTCATTGCAGGTTCGGATGCAGCGTTAGTTTGGATATTAGGACATTCTTTTGTCTTCTGAGGAGCCATCCGGGCAGCGGTTCGGCCGGATAGTCAGCAGCTTGGGTTTGCTAATGCGGTTGCGGTGGTAAGATGGCTGGGTCGTAGGGGTATGGTGTGGGGCGGGGTTTTGCCGCAGTTTCATAGGTTCGTCAAGCAGGACAGAGACCCAGATGTATTAGTTGGCACAGCCTTTTAGGGAGTTAGTGAGGGATCTAAAATTTGATTTACTCAGGTTGTGGGCGTTATTCCCGAAGCTTGTGACGGTGTGGTCCGATATTGTTCCGCGGAAGGTATGGCGTGGTGCACGCTCCGGTGAAAGTTAATAGGGCATTTGGACGTTTTATGGGAAGGAATGGGGCAATAGCAGTGAGGCACAGGGAACTGGAAAAAGGTATTGGGGGTTTCTGGCGGGCTAGTAGAGTTCACCTGAAAGCAGTAGGTTTAGATATGTGGTGTCTGGCTTTATAGAAGAGAAAGTAAATTGTTTCAGGAGCAGCAACACAGACGGCTTATGAAGAGCAAAAGTGGTGAATACGCAACAGCTGGGCAGGGGAACGCAGATCCAAAGCGGTCCAATGGCATGTAGAAAGAATGGAGGGCCACAGCAGCGTCTCGCCAGAAAACTTCTTTATTCAGGAACACTCCTTTCCACAAGGCATATAAAAAGTAGTTTACAGCAGCAACGTTTCGGCTACAAGTAGCCTTTGTCAAGCATGTTAACAAGTTAAAATCACAGCCTATAAGTAGCACATGATAGGTCCACCCACACCGCTAAGCAGCCAATAAGATACAAATTTATGTATAACACACCTGTGTATGAAAGCAATGGGAACCAATATGCTGAAATAGATTAGCCAGCTGTAACAGAACGTACCTATATAGGGCCATCACATATAGAGCTCCTCCGTCCCTCCAGCGTCCCATGGTCGGCAGTGCGCATGTCTGCATACGTCATCACATGCGCCACCACGAGGCAGCGCACGTGTGACGTGCCCAAGTGAATCCGAATGCATAGTCAACGCCGGACCACTAACATCATCAGGCGGCGGCCGACTGACGTCACAAGGCCACTCCCACCTGGCGTAACGGATTAGAATATGCATGAGGACTCAAGTGGGGCTGTGCATGGGGGGCGATCGCACCACTGTAATACCTAAACAGTGTGCAAAAAAACGCTCACCAAGGATAGCAGCAATAAAGCATAAACAGCGCACTGGCATTAATGCTAGTGCAAGGAAGGAATAGGGAGGTATGAAAAAACATATATATATATAGGCATCGCATAGGAACAGCAGGCATAATAAAAAAACAGAGATCACTCAATATTAATAACAAAAAGTGTTTCCACTATGCACAGGTTCTCATTGATAAGTGATATATCATACATAGGTGTGTGTGGAAGAAACCACAGTAATCATCATAATGCTATAGAGCGGTGTGATTGAGGCACAAAATAAAAAAAACAAAGCAAAAAATACTTTAACAGAGGAGAAATATGAAATCAGCCATATAAAGAACATTTCTTGATTAAATCCAGATCTTAGCTGATACCAGCCACATTAAACTCTAGATTTAGACCAAATGGCTGTAGGGATTTCAGTGTGTAGATCCACTTGAGTTCCTTCTTCCTTAATATCGCGTCCCTATCACCCCCTCTCCGTAAGGGACCCACACTGTCAATAACTCTAAAGCGAAGCTGGTTAACAGAATGCCCCGCCTCCACGAAATGTTTCGCAACGGGCTTATCCATGTTCATCTTGCGTATGGTACTCTTGTGTTTGTTAATACGTTCTCTAATCTCCATGGTGGTCTCTCCCACCATGGAGATTAGAGAATAAAGAAGTTTTCTGGCGAGACGCTGCTGTGGCCCTCCATTCTTTCTACATGCCATTGGACCGCTTTGGATCTGCGTTCCCCTGCCCAGCTGTTGCGTATTCACCACTTTTGCTCTTCATAAGCCGTCTGTGTTGCTGCTCCTGAAACAATTTACTTTCTCTACAATTTGATCCGGGGAGCGTGCACCAGGGGAGTATTCCTGCTGTCTACACTTCTATGTGAATATGGATGGACCCCCAGGCTCGGGTAAGAGCATGGACACCCCTAATACCACGACATATATGTACACAGAGGATGAAATATTGAAATTGATTGGATCCGAATCCAGTGATGTCTCCTTCTTAAGCACTCCCTCCATTGATCTGCTTAAGCGTAAATGTGAACAGGAGTCTAAAAGACTGACCACGATGGAGTTACATCTGAGCACTCTGAGAGAATACTATAGGAACCGCCGGATTCCGAGAGGTTTACGCTCTCATTTACGACCGAACCTCTTTCCCAACGATACAGATTTCTGTATGAAATTCGAGGCGGTGAGTAATAAGTATTCCTTTGAATTGATATTGCTCAACATTGACTTTTTGTGTAAGGAGGTGGAGAAAATTAAAGGTGTGATTATTGAGCTGAATGCGCAAATCCAGGCTTTGACCAGTGTTGAGGAATACACGGTACACACTGATAAAATAGCACAGCAAGCCCTACGCCACAGAAGTGAAACTGAGCGCATTAAAAGGGAAAAATGGCACCGAGATCTGGAAGATTACCAGTCCGGAAAAGTGTATAATTGGCGCAATCAACAGCCACAAGGGAAGCCTAGGAGGAGGCGCAACAAGAGGTTTGACCACAATCATTTTGGTTTCTCCACCGTCTCCGACTCTACTGATGAACCCTCCATGTCAGCCCCTTTTTTAGGTCAACTAGGCGACGGGGATGTCGCCGGGGTGGCAGAAAACACCATCGGCCACGTAAAAGGGAAGCCACCTCAGAATCAAGCGAGGTCTGCGATATCGACCAGACGCAATCCACGGAGATAACACAATTAGTCATTAATATCTCCTCAGTCCCACTCACCCCCGTACAGACACGGGTATTGAGTCGGGGACTCAGTTTCTCTCCTACTGTCGATAGAGACTGGTTTTCTCTAGAGTTGGATCTACAACGTTTCTTTAGAAATTTACGCCTAAAATGTTTTTTTGCATCTAAAAATGTTGAAGCTAATAAAACACCTGTGATTAGTAATAACAATACAGCGTTATTAACATGTAAAGAATTTCAACTAAGGAAACCCAGTGTCTTTTCACCACCTCATACCAATCACGTGGTTGAATCGTACATTCACATAGTACATAAACAGATCGAATCTTTAAGTCCCATTGGTGGTAGGAACAACCTCTCGATTCCTGAACGACAGGCTATCATGTCATTGGGACGAGACACCCGCATTACCATTAAGCCTGCAGATAAGGGTGGGGCGGTGGTCGTTATGGACACTGCGATGTACATTGGAGAGATAGACAGACAATTGAGTGATCTTGAGGTTTATAAGAAACTACACGGTGATCCCAAATGGGATATCATGCGTGACATCGGGGTGATATTGGAGGAGGCACTACAGAGTTCCATTATAGATGATGGTCTGTATCAATATCTTGTGGTGCCCCACCCTATCACCCCGATGCTATATATACTCCCCAAGATTCACAAGAGTTTGATTGACCCACCGGGTCGACCGATTGTCTCTGGTAGGGGCTCGGTCTTCAATCCATTGTCTGTCTTTCTGGACAAGTTATTGCAGGTCCGTGCGACCTCCGCCCCATCCTATATCAAGGATACTGGGCATTTTCTTTCTAAATTACAGGATCTACAACTGCCCGCCCAATTTTTGTTGGTCAGTTTCGATGTAGTGTCTTTATACACTTCGATTGACCATACATATGGGTTAAATGTCGTCGATGTGGCCCTATCCGACATGGGGCTCTCCCCGGATGTGTGCCGATTTGTCCTCCGCCTCTTGGAGGTGGTCCTGAAGAGGAGTTACTTCCTCTTCGGGGACACCTTCTATCAGCAACAGCGGGGTGTGGCCATGGGGTCCAATGTGGCCCCCACCTACGCTAACATCTTTATGGCTGAGGTAGAGGACAAACTCGTGTATCACTCCCCTTTCTCTGGGAGAGTCCTATGTTGGTGGCGCTACATCGACGACATTTTCATGATCTGGACAGGCACTATGAATGAACTTGATAATTTTCATCTTCATTTGAATGCGGGTGTCCCGGGCCTGCAATTCACTATAACTGTTTCTCCTAGTGAGTTGCAGTTCCTTGACGTGCGAGTCTATGTGATGGAGGGTCTTTTGGCTACGGACCTCTATCGGAAGCCTACTGACCGCAACACTCTACTTATGCATGATAGCTACCACCCACATAGAATGCTGGACTCCCTTCCATGGAGCCAACTCTTAAGGGTGAAGAGAATTGTCTCTGACGAAGATGCGTGTGCACACAGGATTGACACAATGTGCACACGTTTCTTGGAACGAGGTTACCCGAAACCCCTACTTACTCGAACCAAACGGAGGGTGAGGCTGGTTGACAGGTGCACCGCACTACGGAAATCAACTAAGGCGGTCTCTGAGACTAGGGTTCCGTTTGTGTCCATCTACGGCCGGGATAGTGGCAACATTGCAAACATCCTTAGAAAGGAATGGCATATACTCCAACGGGGTTTGCCAGATATAGAAGAGTTCAAGTCCCCGCCGTTGATGGCATACAGACGGAACCCTAGCCTCCGTGATAGACTGGTTAAATCCGATGTAGGTGGCCAGTCACCGATACAAAAACTTTTTGCACCGCGCAAAAACGGGACTTATCCATGTTTATCTTGCTGTAATTGTGGTAACGTTCTCAAAGGTGAATACTTCTCCCACCCTTACAGTGGGAAAAAATATAAAATCAAGGGCTACTATACTTGCAGGTCACGGGATGTGATTTATGCCATCCAGTGCCCCTGCAGCCTTATTTATGTGGGAGAGACCACCATGGAGATTAGAGAACGTATTAACAAACACAAGAGTACCATACGCAAGATGAACATGGATAAGCCCGTTGCGAAACATTTCGTGGAGGCGGGGCATTCTGTTAACCAGCTTCGCTTTAGAGTTATTGACAGTGTGGGTCCCTTACGGAGAGGGGGTGATAGGGACGCGATATTAAGGAAGAAGGAACTCAAGTGGATCTACACACTGAAATCCCTACAGCCATTTGGTCTAAATCTAGAGTTTAATGTGGCTGGTATCAGCTAAGATCTGGATTTAATCAAGAAATGTTCTTTATATGGCTGATTTCATATTTCTCCTCTGTTAAAGTATTTTTTGCTTTGTTTTTTTAATTTTGTGCCTTAATCACACCGCTCTATAGCATTATGATGATTACTGTGGTTTCTTCCACACACACCTATGTATGATATATCACTTATCAATGAGAACCTGTGCATAGTGGAAACACTTTTTGTTATTAATATTGAGTGATCTCTGTTTTTTTATTATGCCTGCTGTTCCTATGCGATGCCTATATATATATGTTTTTTCATACCTCCCTATTCCTTCCTTGCACTAGCATTAATGCCAGTGCGCTGTTTATGCTTTATTGCTGCTATCCTTGGTGAGCGTTTTTTTGCACACTGTTTAGGTATTACAGTGGTGCGATCGCCCCCCATGCACAGCCCCACTTGAGTCCTCATGCATATTCTAATCCGTTACGCCAGGTGGGAGTGGCCTTGTGACGTCAGTCGGCCGCCGCCTGATGATGTTAGTGGTCCGGCGTTGACTATGCATTCGGATTCACTTGGGCACGTCACACGTGCGCTGCCTCGTGGTGGCGCATGTGATGACGTATGCAGACATGCGCACTGCCGACCATGGGACGCTGGAGGGACGGAGGAGCTCTATATGTGATGGCCCTATATAGGTACGTTCTGTTACAGCTGGCTAATCTATTTCAGCATATTGGTTCCCATTGCTTTCATACACAGGTGTGTTATACATAAATTTGTATCTTATTGGCTGCTTAGCGGTGTGGGTGGACCTATCATGTGCTACTTATAGGCTGTGATTTTAACTTGTTAACATGCTTGACAAAGGCTACTTGTAGCCGAAACGTTGCTGCTGTAAACTACTTTTTATATGCCTTGTGGAAAGGAGTGTTCCTGAATAAAGAAGTTTTCTGGCGAGACGCTGCTGTGGCCCTCCATTCTTTCTACATGGCTTTATAGAAGGGCATCGAGACTGCTGTACGGGTGTGGAGGGACGCGCAAGCTTAAGAGGTCAAGCCTGTGTGTTGTGGCGGTGGGAGGTCCTTGAAGTTGGAGAGATTCTCAGGTGGGGAGGATGGGAGGCCTCCACGGTTGGGGCTGGACTCACATGGTCTGCGGTTGGTTGTGGATGACTTTTTGGGGGCCATCAGTGGTGCCTCCGAGCTGGCGCTCAACGGCTGGAGGCAAGACGGCTCACCCCGTTTGGTGCTTCAAGGACCTCCCCCTTTTTGATTTAGGAATATATGTTAATGGTATTTATATAAAGGTTATTTATATGTATTTTATGTTAATAAAACGGCTGCTGTGGCCAATTTATTCCAATACGGTGTCCATGTCTTATTGGGGGTTGTAAGGTCTGGGATTTGGGGAGGCACGGGGCAGTAAGTAGTGGAAGGGATCGAGCGGAGGATAACCAATACCTCCGTCATGGATTGTTAATGGCTCATATGCAGGAATTTTTTTGTGTTATGGAAAAAGTCTTGTGCCAAAAAAGGTCTTGGCAATTTTCATACAGGGTCATAAATCAACGTGTAACTATTATTAACGTACCTGAGCATAGTTCAAGGGCATTTCGGCAGTTCACTTAAACAACCTCTTCCCTAGCTCCTTCGACACACAGACCAGCATAAAGCACTAGATCCACCTCTGTCCATCCTGCTGTGCACACGACAGTGTAATGTGCACCTATATACTGAACCAGAACCTATGGAGCGGGATTATATGAGGGGGGATTGTCCTGAGGTCTCATGCACATGGCCGTTGTGCGTCCGTTCCTGAGGTCTCATGCACACGGCCGTTTGCAGTCCCCAATGCACTGGCAACGTCCGTGCAGCAGCCGGGACGGATCGAGACCCATTCAACTTCCATGGTCAGATACTGATGATCTATCCTAAGGAGGAGGATAGGTCATCAGTATTAAAATTTTAGAAACCCCTTTAACAACCATATAGCACTCATGTTTTGGCACTGTGCAAAAAACTGAAGTAAAATCTGTGCTCACACCCCAAAACCGCCTCATGCCATGTATAGTCATCAATCTATCAGGCATCACGGCTCTGATGCAATTACAACCCTGGTAGCTATGCCACTCATGGTGCCATTATAATGTTATGGGCTCGAAGGGTTTTGTTTACTTTTTTTGTTAAATTTCTATACTTTTCAGGAGTATTCCAGACTTTGGTTGGCTATGGTAATCAGCAGGGAGTAAGGGCTCATGCGAATGTAAGGGCTCCGTGCCCGTGCTGTAGACCGCAAATTGCTGTTCGCAATGCACGGGCACCGACCGTGGGGCAGCCGCACTTGAATGGGGTCCGCGATCTGCATCCTATGGTCCACATCGCAAAAAAGTAGTACTTTTTTGCGGTGCGGAGGCACGTACAGTAAATCCACGGAAGCAATTCCGAACCGTGCCTCCATTCCGCATCTCCTGGATTGCGGACCCATTGAAGTGCAACGAGCAACGGCCTGTGCATGAGCCCTAACAGAGATGATTTTATGGTAATCTACAGGGAGTGCAGAATTATTAGGCAAGTTGTATTTTTGAGGATTAATTTTATTATTGAACAACAACCATGTTCTCAATGAACCCAAAAAACTCATTAATATCAAAGCTGAATATTTTTGGAAGTAGTTTTTAGTTTGTTTTTAGTTTTAGCTATTTTAGGGGGATATCTGTGTGTGCAGGTGACTATTACTGTGCATAATTAGTAGGCAACTTAACAAAAAACAAATATATACCCATTTCAATTATTTATTTTTACCAGTGAAACCAATATAACATCTCAACATTCACAAATATACATTTCTGACATTCAAAAACAAAACAAAAACAAATCAGTGACCAATATAGCCACCTTTCTTTGCAAGGACACTCAAAAGCCTGCCATCCATGGATTCTGTCAGTGTTTTGATCTGTTCACCATCAACATTGCGTGCAGCAGCAACCACAGCCTCCCAGACACTGTTCAGAGAGGTGTACTGTTTTCCCTCCTTGTAAATCTCACATTTGATGATGGACCACAGGTTCTCAATGGGGTTCAGATCAGGTGAACAAGGAGGCCATGTCATTAGATTTTCTTCTTTTATACCCTTTCTTGCCAGCCACGCTGTGGAGTACTTGGACGCGTGTGATGGAGCATTGTCCTGCATGAAAATCATGTTTTTCTTGAAGGATGCAGACTTCTTCCTGTACCACTGCTTGAAGAAGGTGTCTTCCAGAAACTGGCAGTAGGACTGGGAGTTGAGCTTGACTCCATCCTCAACCCGAAAAGGCCCCACAAGCTCATCTTTGATGATACCAGCCCAAACCAGTACTCCACCTCCACCTTGCTGGCGTCTGAGTCAGACTGGAGCTCTCTGCCCTTTACCAATCCAGCCACGGGCCCATCCATCTGGCCCATCAAGACTCACTCTCATTTTATCAGTCTATAAAACCTTAGAAAAATCAGTCTTGAGATATTTCTTGGCCCAGTCTTGACGTTTCAGCTTGTGTGTCTTGTTCAGTGGTGGTCGTCTTTCAGCCTTTCTTACCTTGGCCATGTCTCTGAGTATTGCACACCTTGTGCTTTTGGGCACTCCAGTGATGTTGCAGCTCTGAAATATGGCCAAACTGGTGGCAAGTGGCATCTTGGCAGCTGCACGCTTGACTTTTCTCAGTTCATGGGCAGTTATTTTGCGCCTTGGTTTTTCCACATGCTTCTTTCGACCCTGTTGACTATATTGAATGAAACGCTTGATTGTTCGATGATCACGCTTCAGAAGCTTTGCAATTTTAAGAGTGCTGCATCCCTCTGCAAGATATCTCACTATTTTTGACTTTTCTGAGCCTGTCAAGTCCTTCTTTTGACCCATTTTGCCAAAGGAAAGGAAGTTGCCTAATAATTATGCACACCTGATATAGGGTGTTGATGTCATTAGACCACACCCCTTCTCATTACAGAGATGCACATCACCTAATATGCTTAATTGGTAGTAGGCTTTCGAGCCTATACAGCTTGGAGTAAGACAACATGCATAAAGAGGATGATGTGGTCAAAATACTCATTTGCCTAATAATTCTGCACTCCCTGTATACCATGGAGAAATTAGGAGGAGACATACGGGATAATTTATTAAGACCAGAGTAACCCCTATATCTGGCGGTGGATCCGCCGAAGTTAGAAGAGGTGCCAGCCTCTACATAACTTCGAAGCATCCAGCGCATTACTAAATCTAGGCCAGTTTAGGCCTTGCTGTCTTACATTTAGACCATTACTAACCTAGGCCTTGCGGTCTTACTTTTAGACCAGTTTCTATGCCTAAAACAGGCATAGAAAATGTTGAATGAGATGGTCTTGCCAGCCCGTCCCCTTCCCCGCCACGCCCACTATTTTTAGACCTGGAGTCAGCAGGAAAAATTCACAGATTGCGGTGCAAATAACATGCAATCTGCGCCAGCAATATGCTTAATATAGGCATATTTCTGAATAATAAAAGACCCCCATAATTTAAATCAGAACTGCTTAGGGTCAGGTTTCTACTTGCAGTTTTGGAAGCCAGAATCAAGAGTGAATCATAAAAGCAGAGAAAATATAAAGCACAGATATGACAGATTCTCTTTTTTGAATTCAGTCCTGGTTTTGACTTTCAAAACTGCAGGAAGAAACCTGACTGTGTGACCATACTCTTACTATACAAAATAAAAATGTCCCAATGAATAAACTGGCTATTGTTTTCCAAGACACAGCAGAGAGGACTGTGAGGGACGATGCATTACAGTCCTATTGCCTGCTTCACCTTTGTCCTACTTCCCCATATCAGGCAATGCAGCTGGCAAAGTCCTAATAATATTCCAGCAAACAAATTTGACACACCCTGACCCGATCTCTGTATATGCATCAGGGCAGGCAAACAAAAGGAGGAGAGTGTACTGATGTGACTCTTCAATGGTCAAAACCTCGCCAGCAGTTTATGAAGTATTCTGAATATTTCCAGTCAAGGATATACAGCAGGGATCAGCACCCTCTGGCACTCCAGCTGTTTTGCAACAACATTTCCAGAATGCTTAATTGACTTCTATGGGAGCTGCAAGAACAGCTAATTAATTGTGCATGCTTGGAGTTGTAGTTTCACAGCAGCTGGAGAGGCTGAAGATTGTTGACCACCGGTATACAGCTATACATGCCGCTACTATCAGGCCTGTGAGAAGTGGAGGCTGAGCTCGGCCTGTTCCCATCCTCCTTTCTTAGGCTGCCTGCACATGGGTCTTTGCAGAAACTTGGCATGAATTTCCATGCAGATTTTTATGCGTTTCCGTTTCTATTACCTGTGGGTTTTGGTGCCGATTTGTTGAGGTTTTGCCTCAGATCTTATCCTTGCATTGAAAAGGGTCAAATCTGCACCAAAAATTACAAAAACAATTGACATGCTGGGGATTTCTAAATCCGCACAACAGGTCAATTTCCACACGGAAGAAAAAAGCAAAGTGTACATGACGGGGGTATTGGTTATATCTCGCTTGCCCCTTCCACCCTAACCTATTCCTTCCGTGCTTTACCCCCTCCCCACACCAATACACCCAAACACCCCAAAATAAAACTCAGACAACTGATTGGAATGTATTAGCCACAGCAGCCGTTTTATTAAATATAAATACATAAATAACCGTAATATTAACAGGTGAGGTCCTTGAAGTCCCAAAAACCCAGAGCTGTCGCACCGGGGTGAGTCATTTTTGCCTCCAGCCGTAACACCCCAGCTAGGAAGCATCGCTGAATGGTCCCGCCCCTCCCTCCACCACAACAGCTCACCCACCATGGGAGTCCAGCCCCAACCGTGGGGCCCTCCCAATGTCCTCAAGTTCCACCGTAACCAACTCCAAGGACCCCCCACCGCCAACAAAGCACAGATTTTATCCCTCAATTCTGTGCGTTCCTCCACATCCTCAGAGCCACCTTAATCCCCTCCTGCAGAGCCAAGCACCACATATCCAGCCCTACTGCATTCAGATGTACCCCATCCGACCCCCAAAAGGCACCAACTCCATTTTCCAACTCCCTATGTCTGACCACCCCATTCCTAGCCATAAAACGCCCCACTGCCCGATTAACCTTCACCCGGGCCTTGTCCACCGACCGTGCCACCCTCTAAACTCGTCTCGGGACTATATCCAACCACACAGTCACCAAACCCGGGAACAACCACCACAACCGAAGCATATCCCACTTGATATCCTTCACCAACTCCCTGATAGGCCCAAACCCAACCTTGCCGCTTCAGTCACCGCCCCAATCCTAAACGAATGGCTGGAGTACCCCTCACGATCCAACCCCAACCGCTCTAAACACTTGTAAAACACTGCTGAAAATTGGAAACAGGACAAGAAAGATCCATCCGCATGCGTTAACAGTGGAGACAGCCCCACCACAACCCCCGCCCTATACTCTTGAAGACAGCGAACCAGACACATAACGCACTCCGCAATCTGAAACAAAACAACTCTTCGTCCCCTACCCTCTACATCCGTCTTTGAACGTCGAATCACAAACTCCACCCTATCGTGAAACAAGTTCACATCTCTCATGAGCCCGCCCAACCTGCGCGCCGACGGACACACCAGCTCACCCACACAAAGAGCCCCAAAAAACGCCAGAGAAAAAGCCAAACTAAACAACCTAACCTCCCACTCCGAAGTACACACCCCCCTCAGCTGGCCAGCCAACTCCAACAGTAAAGCGAATGAAACCGGCTTTCTGGTATCCTCCCCCGTCCGCAACCTACGCCAACGCTTCAATGCCTGCGAAACCAGAAACGACTTAGTGAAGTCGGACATCCGTCTCAATTTAAAACCAAACGCCTGTCACGGCCTCGGTGTGTGCCGCGACATTTTCGCCCCGCATGCTGGTTGCCGGTGGCAACTTATGTTTATGCATGTGTGTGCACTTTCCCTTTTAGGATGTTTCCTTTCCCTGCTTTGGTGTGCACAGGGTTAAGGTGTGCTAGGTAGGTGTGGTGGGTGTGACCTCTGGCCTCTTATATGTTGGTGTGGTGGAGCCTGAGTGTCAGTTTGGTTTGTTTGTCAGCTTGGTGTGGAGCTCTGCTCCTGGGCTGAATGATACTGTCTGTGTGAGCTATCCTTATTTGTTATTTTGTATTTCTTGCTTGGTCTGTTGTCCCCTCCGGTGTGTTTCTGTCATTCCTCCCCCCACCTTGGAGGTTTGATTGTTGTATGATGCTCCGAAAGGGGCGGGCTTTCCCGGAGGGGTTTAAGCGAAGACTCACCTTTGGGCTTTTCCAGCTTGGAGCCACCCTCCATCATGGCTACGGCAGGTAAGTGAGGATTGCATAGGTATGTTACTGTGTAACTTACCTGCCGTACTGTTTAGCCCATAGCCTTCTATCCTGCTTGCCACTGGGCCGTTTGAGACACCATGCATCCATGGTGTTGGATGAATGGGTGGTCTCTGCCCTGTCATTAGGCCTAGGGCTTTTGTAGGGATAGTAGGGTCAAAGGTTGGTGAGCATGAGCCCCCTTACCTTCTGAGGCGGCTTTTGCGGTAGGAGTCTAAGGTGAGTTCAGGGTTGCGCTAGGTGGTGACCTGCTCCCTGTTCCTTCCTATCCGGCATTGCAGTCTCTGCCTTTGCACGGTGGGGGGTTTTCCCCACTCCCCGTCGTGACCACGCCAGACCCGCCATATAACCGTTAATCTTACTCACTGACCATCTCTCCTCCTTACAGTGACCCAGGAACATCAATAATGAAAACTCCCAATCCTCCAACCCCACGCCCAGATCCCTACACCAAGCCTCCCAATAATGCCAAGCCCTCAAATACATAGCCCACGTACCGGGCGCCAAAGATGCTTGAATGAGCCCGGTTACGGTTCCTCCAATAGCTCTTACAGGCAAGCCGGACATGGCAGTCCAACCGCTTCCGCCTCTGGGGCCAATCGCCGAAAACGATCCCACTGCGAACGAGAAAGGGCGTCAGCAATACAATTTTTAACCCCCGGCACATGCACAGCCACCACCCAAGCGTTGAGCTCCAAGCACTTCAACACCAAGCGCTGAAGGAGTCATACCACTGAAGGCGACGAAGCAGACAACCCATTTATTGCTTGAACCACCCCCAGGTTATCACAGTGAAACCGTATCTTCCTATTCCGAAAACAATCCCCCCACAGCAAAACCGCCAAAACAATAGGGAACATCTCTAATAACGCCAAATTCCTCACCCAGCCGCGCTCGAACCACACGACCGGCCAACATCCAGCACACCACTGACCTCCACAGAACGCCTCAAAACCGGAACCACCTGCAGCATCCGTAAACAGTTCGAAATCGAACAAATTAACAACCTTCCCCATGAATAAGAACTCCAGACTTTCAAGTCCGCTCATAATTCTTTCCCCAGCCGGACGTAATGATGTGGAGCGACCACCCCCGCGGTTGCCCTAGCCAACCGCCTGCAAAAAACCCTACCCATGGGCATAATACGGCAAGCAAAATTGAGTTTCCCAAGCAGTGACTGAAGCTCCCGTAATTGTAACTTCTTCCTCTCCTGAGCTTTTTTAACCTCCCCCTGCAAATCTACCAATTTATCCAATGGCAATCTACACTCGCTCGGCAGCTCCATCCTCAATGCGCCTGTGCCGATGACGTCACATCTACACGCGGCGCAGGCGCACTGAGGAAGGAGCGGCCGAGCGAGCGTCCTCCTATCAGTGCGCCTGCGCCGACTGAAGACAGGTACGGCGCAGGCGCCAGATTTTGAATGCAGACAGGGCCAGCCAGAGGACGAGCAAGTTCGCTGGTCCTGTCAATCAACAAGAGGAGGGGGCGTCATTATGAAAGGAGGATGCGGCTGCTACCAGCAAGTAGCCGCCCTACTTGTTGGTAGACAGGTAATTTGCATATTATAAAAGTCCGTTTTTTTTTATTAACTACTGAACCAAAATGACTTTAGTGGGGTGACAGAAGCCCTTTAATGTTTCTAACAGCAATGAACAAATCTGCGACCGTGGGGGACTGATGCACCAAAAATCATCCAGGTAATGAATCAGAGATGCACAAATGCGTTTTGAAATAGGCGCACAACAAAACACCCCATGGGCAAGCAACGATCAATGAAAAAAAAACCCATTCCAAAAACAACCCAACAAATGCTGACACTCTGGGTGCACGGGCAATAACCTGAACGCCGCCTCGATATCCGTTTTCGCTAACAGTGCACCTTTCCCAAAACGCTTTACTCAAGAAACCGCAGCGTCAAATGAAGCATACACCACCGAACATAATGCGGGGTCAATATGGTCATTGACTGAATAGCCCTTCGGAAATGACAGGTGATGAATAAAGCGAAACTTATTTGCCTCCTTCTTGGGGACCACCCCCAGCGGTGACACCCGTAGCGCCGTAAACGGCGGCTCCTGAAACGGACCCGCCATCCACCCCAGCAAAACGTCCTTGTTTAGTTTCTCTGTCACCACCTCCAGATGTTCCTTATTCGACCGCAAATTCTTCCTCAATAACACGGCCCCCCCCGGCACGTACGGAATCCTAAAACACTCGGAAACCCCATCCCAAATCAAGGCCGCCGCCTCCCTATCAGGGTACCTAGCGAGATAAGGCTCCATCTTTTCCAACCGCACCGGCGTCACCCCCTTTGCTATTAGCATCCCCCCCTTTCTGCCTCCCGCCCCTAAAGCATCTCGCCGCACTATGGCTCCCCCCACATCCTGAGCATGCTTAAATTTTCATTTAACCCCGAATCGACTACTTCCTTCGTTAAAAGCAAAGCACAAGCCCTTTGCTGATGCTGTTGCCGCGTTAAAGGACCCCCCACTGCCGGCCTCACCCCGAAAGGGCTGCCCCGATCGAACAGGCGCAGTCATTTTTAGCCACAAGGGTATGTCCTTGTGGTCCCACCTCATTTCCAGATGCACCGCCTTCTGCTGCCGGAATTGCTCATCATACCGCAGCCAAGCCACTCCCCCGAATACCCAATACGCCTCCCCTATAGCGTCCAAGTAACAAAACAGCGCCGAGCAATTCTCTGGTGCCCTCTCCCCAATCACACTTGCCAATATCCCAAACACTTGCAACCAATTGGAAAACGTCTGCGGTATTAATCATAAAAGGCGTTTCTCTTCGTCCTCTTTTTTTCCCCTCGTCCTTTCTCACTCTATCCAATTGGAACCTTTCAAGGGGAAGCAGAGAGAATATCTCCACGTACTCCCCTTTCCAGATCCGCTCCCGAACATCCGACTTCAAATGTGCCCCCAACGGTCGCTCAAAACAAACGTAAACCTTCCCTTTCGCCTTATCATCCAACCGCCCACTATTTACTTCCGCCTCTCCCCCGCCTGCATCTGCACAGACACCCCAACACCCGGTAACCCCCGCTGAGGCTCCACCAGTGACCCAGAACTTCCTGGCAAACCCTGCACCCCCCACGCTTGCAACTGTGATCCTCCTCCCATTCCCCAGCTCGCCCCCAACCCCGCCAAAAAACTGCCCCAGACCCCTGCTTAAATCCAATTGGGGCCCACTGCCCCCCCCCCCAGCCCCCAAACCTTGCACTACTTGAGCTAAAGGTCCCCACAAAAGTTCACCTGGCTGCTGTGTTCCCATCAGCCGCGACTCCTGAATCCGGACGTCCTCTCCTCTGGGGTATCTGATCGGATCCAACACTTCACCCTGTCCCCTGGAAGTACTGGGACCAGGGACGCCGAAGTCAAACAGCTCCCCAGCCGAATCCCGGGGGGCGGAGCTTCTATCTTCACTCTGCCTCCTAGCAGAGCTGGGACCGGATGCCAGGTAAGACTCCCCTTCAGCAACAGGCTCCCGGCTGTGGCGACTGTCCTCTTCACCCTGTCCCCTGACCCCATGCAGGCCAGGGACGCCCGGGTTAACCTCTTCACTGCCGATCGCATAGGGGGCAGACCTTCTCAACACATCCACCGCCGAGGGCCTGCTGTTTTCTGCCACTCTACACACAGCAGCCCCGTACAGCAGAGCATTCCTCCCACGCCGAGAGGCCGCCCCCCGCCAGGGGTTGAGGGGGCGCCTGCCGAGTCAGGTCCCGATCCCACGCTGCCTCCGATAGTTGAAAGGGATGACCGAGCCCGGCCATCCGCCTACTGGTTGGATTCCTTCCACGTCGGGGCCTGCCGGAGGGAGCTAGGACTGGCGGAACCCGACGTGAAGGGTCCTGAGAAGGGCTCCTGACGCGGCGCTGAGCCCGAGGGGGGGGGGGGAAAAGGACATAACAGGAGCCTCAGCCTGCCCCCTCAGCATCCTCTGAACTTGCTCCTGGGCCCATTCTGACCCACGCACCTCCGCCGCCGCGCTCAACTGCCGAATTGCCGCTTCAAGCTGCTCCATCGCTCCAACAGGTACTCCCAGTTTCACTTCAGTAACCAAAATGGCTACAGTCTTTCACCTCCCTATGCATTTAACCCCTTCGCTCCTCCCCCCCTCCCGCAACTGGACCAATCCGAATCCTCCTTCAACCCCCCCTTATTCCTTTAACCAACCCCTCTCCCAGCCCACCAATCTAAGACCCCCCAGGGGCTCCCTAAACCAAACTCCCCGTCATATTGGCCTCCCCTTTAGGGCTCCGCCCCAGTCCAGCCATTACCTTAGATTTGTCTAATCTCATACACTTTGCTGGCACTGTGTTAAGCTGCAGTTTTTCCACACGAGAATCTGCACTGAAGAAATTAGCGTAATCTGTAGCGTGTGTAGGTGGCCTTAAGGTTTGTGTGAATCTGCACAGGGCTCCACAATCACAAGGCTCTACTACAAGGGGTATGGGGCAACTGTGTGGTAATGCTATGGACCACCAAAGAAAGCAGCACCTTGTCTTGTTTTAGGGTCCCCCACTGCAGGTGATGACACTAGGGTAGTCATTACTACTCCTAATGAGCATCATCTTGGTGATCAATATTCCACTTAAATATCACACAATACAGGGGGCAAAGCTTGCAGCATGGTGGCATGTTGACAATGAACTACAGTGATAAGTTTGACTGTGACACAAGCTGCCATATATACAGACTTTGTAAGATGTTTCCATGCTAATATACTGCAGGCCCCCTATGGACATACCTGCCAGGTCAACCAGGACATCCCAGAAAAAAGGGGAGACTCCGGAAGAGTCACCAAACTCATGCATAGCACATGCCTACAGATACATTGGTTTAATCCCAGTTCACACACTCATTCTGCCTTCCTAAAGCCACCACTAGAGGGAGCTTACGAGCTTATTGCACACTGTTCCATCATTGGGTTCAATGTACAAATGTATGCAGTAAGTTCCTGAGTTAGTGGTGGCTGCAGGCAGATAGAATACTATCATTCAGCTATAATGCAACCCCCCCCCCCCCTAATGCCCAGGCCCCTCACACAGATGCTAGGAAGACTTGTCCCCGTTGCGACCTGCTATTGGCTGCCCAACCCCGTCGCCAGATGTTTTGATCTGAGGGTCAGGGAGATGCAGTGGCGGCCGTGCAGGCATCAGAAGCAACATGGGTACCGGGGAGCAAGGTATGAACAACCTGTGTGAGGGTACCGGTCATTAGAGGGGGCATTATAGGGGTTGGATAACCCCTTTAATACTAATAAACTATGCTCTGGATAGGTCACCAGTATCTGATCGGTGGGGGTCCGACACCCGAGTAGCACCGCAGCCTCCTCCAGATTCTCCTGGACTATGTGACGACTCGTAGGATCACATCGCCTAGGTCAGTGATGGCGAACCTTTGACAGACCGAGTGCCCAAAATGCAACCCAAAACCCACTTATTTATTGCAAAGTGCCAACACGGCAATTTCACCTGAATACTACAGTCCAATACAGTATATCTTCCATGTGCTTTATCATTAAGCTATAATAGTCTGCCTACATTCAGTGCGCTGCCTGTGCTGTTCATGATGAAGGGCAGGAGAAGTCTTAGGCATATTGGTACACCATAGACTTTTTCCAGGGTGCGAGTGCCCAGAGAGGGCTCTGAGTGCCGCCTCTGGCACCTGTGCCATAGGTTCGCCACCACTGACCTAGGCGCAGATCAACCCTGTAGAACTGAATGGGGCTGAGCTGTGATACCAAGCACCACCAGTATACAATGTAGGTGCTGTGCTTGGTGTGCAGGGAGAAGGTTGTGGCACTACTGTGAGCACCGTTGTCGTCTTAAAAAGCTGATCGGCGGGGGTCCTGGGTGTCAGACCACAACCAATCAGTATTGAAGTCTTGCAAAAACCCTTTAATTAGTAGATACGGTAAGTTGGGCCAATTTAATGTTAAAGGATGAAAATTCACCTTAAAGATTTCAGCTGTCAAAATCTCCTTAAAAATGTCTGTGTCCAATAGATGCTCCGTGACACCCGGCAAATTGGACTGGAAGCTCCTCTAGGCAAGCGAATCTTAGACATGAACAGATTATTAGCTTAGTGGAATACAGAAAAATGTGTCCCATATAAAGAAGGTTTTATGTCCAAAAAAACTAATTCTGGTGTAATTACATAATTTAGGGCCAGGAAACTGAGTACACTCCCCTCCCCAGCCTGCAAGATTCTGCCAGATTCAGCAATTCTTGGTTGTTTGCGTTACTTTTCCTGAACATTTCTTCCCTAGCAATAGAAAGTGGGTGTGATAGAGATGTTTTTTTGCTCCCTGTCCCATTCTCTATACAACCTTACTCCTCATTGGCTCGCGTAGACACGAGGGCTGTGATGCAGGCGGCACTGTTCTCTTGCTTGTTTACTGGTTTCTCTGGAGAGCTGGATGAGTCCACAATGTTATTTGCGTTCCTGGAAATGCCTGAGGACAAAAAAAGTAAAAAGTCAGAGGGGGAGGGGGATCCAGAGAACGTGTGAGGGCTCACATTGGATGAACTTGTGTGGTACATGCCGGTCATTCACAAACATCAGGGTCATCCCATAGTGAACACATTCTTATCCTAAAGAAAACATGTGTACAGCCTGTATGTATGGCTGCAGATGATGGGCATTATACTCCGCAGATGATGAATGGATTAGGATGTGTTCCCATGTGCTGAGTTTTGCATTTTATTTTAAATTTGGGAGATTGAATGTTACAATAAAACAAATGGGATTTTGCTGTAACGAAACCAACAGAAATGGCTAATTAGCAAATTTTCCTAATATTCTAATTTACTATAAAAATTCCAGGAAAAATTATATGAATCCGGCATCTGATAATGCAGAGTTCTGGCAATTATCGCATCTCCACAGGATACACCATAAGGGATCATCCACATGAACGTATTTTCTTTCCGTGTCCGTTCCGTTTTTTCGACAGGCCATGTGCAGAACCATTCATTTCAATGGGTCCGGGAAAAAAAAAAACGGAAGTTACTGTGTGCATTCCGTTTCCGTATGTCTGTTCTGCAAAATGATAGAACATGTTCTATTATTGTCTACATTACTGACAAGCATAGGACTGTTCAATTAGGGGCCGGCTGTTCCGTTTCGCAAAATACGGAATGCACACGGACGTCATCCATATTTTTTTACGGATCCGTTTTTTTGCGGACCGCAAAATACATACGTTTGTGTGCATGAGCCCTAAATGTCTGATAGGAGTGAGTCCCACCCATAGGGGCCCTGTGTCCCGATCGCTGTGAATGGAGAGAACAGCGCATGCACAACCCCCTGTCCATTCACATCAACTGAGAGGTGAGAACCCGTTCTCTGGGACACGTACATTTTGGACATTTAAAGGGGTTGTCTCACCTCAGATATTGGTGAAAAAATTGCTAGGATATGCCACTGATGTCAGATAGGTGCGAGTCCCACCTCTGGGACCAGCTGCTATTTCCAGAATGGGACACTCCGAAATGAACAGAGGGTGCCACCCTTCATTCATTTCTATAGATGTTCTGAAAATGGCCTACTGCTGGCTTGGCTATTACAGGCAGTCCCATAGGGGTGAATGAAGAAGTGGCCGCGCTTGCTCAGTGCGATCTCCATTTATTTCTAGAGAACTTCAGAAAATAGTCAAGCACGCTGACATGGGTATTCTCAGAATTCCCATACAAATCAAAGGAGCACATGCCACACACGTTCTGGAGATAGGAGTGGGTCTCACACCTTTTTGACATTGGTGGCATATCCTAGCGATATGCCACCAATACCTGAGGTGAGATAACCCCTTTAAGGCATATCCTGCAGATATGGTATAAACGTCAAGATTGGAATGACCCTTTAAGATTGTGCAAAAGTTCTGGTAAACCACAGTTTTAAAACAAAGAGTGGACAAAGAAATAGTGCACAACAATGGCAAATTCACTTGACAATATATGGCTAAACCCTCACACTTTCGCCAATATATTATTATATCATGAACTTGCCGGAGCCCGCAAACCTCGTCAAGGTCTCTCAAAGTGGCATGGGACCTAACGCTAACCTACCTATGCCATATAAGCAATTATTGATAGGGGCATAGAGTCCGACACACAGCCAACTGACCCCCAGTTACCTCCAGCGTGAAATCACACATACATACATACACATTTGCTCCCCCGGATAGAAGTGCACTACAGCATGGGGGTTGGAGCATCTCCTGCGTTGTAAGACCACTTTATTGTGTGAATTTGTTTGTACATGCATGACTGGAGGTGTGGCAACTCCAGGTCTGAATGTGCCTGATTTTGATGTATGGGTAACATTCAGGTGCACCTGTGCGGCCTGCGTCATATGAGTCAGTGATGGGTGGGACTCACAGCCTCCTCCCATTGTATGAGTGATTTCACGCTGGAGGTAACTGGGGGTCAGTTGGCTGTGTGTCGGACTCTATGCCCCTATCAATAATTGCTTATATGGCATAGGTAGGTTAGCGTTAGGTCCCGTGCCACTTTGAGAGACCTTGACGAGATGCGCAGGCTCCGGTATGTTCTTGATATAAGAATATATTGGTGACAGTCTCATTTAATACCAGTGTGAGAGCTTAGCCATATATTGTCAAGTGAATTTACCATTGTTGTGCACTATTTCTTTGTCCACTCTTTGTTTTATTTAATTAATTACATCCGCTTATCTGGCTATCCTGTTTAGGATGTCCTTGTGGTAAATGTGGTCCGCTGCGGGCATCCCCCTTTGTATGCAGAAAAAAATGCTGGGAATTGCTGTAAGCAACGGACCACATGTGCAGGATATGCTCTCCCGTTTAAGAATGCGCAACAGCATTTGGGGTCTGAGCATTTTTCTGCCTTTCTAAACCACTTTGGTATGTAGGATGTTTCTGTGGCACATGTGGTTCGTTGTGGTAATTCTCCTCCATTGTATAGATTATTATTGGGGATTGCCGTTGGCAACGGATCACATGTGCAGGATTGGCTCCCCCAGTTAGAAGTGCGCTACAGCATAGGGGGTTGGAGCATCTCCTGCTTTGTAAGACCACTTTATTCCGTGAATCTAAACCACAGTTTAGGAGCAGTCACGGCGGTCTACCTTTGGGATCAAGGTGTGATTAGTGGGGTCTGACCATTGGGCTTATCTGCTGTAACAAGTCATCGCTGGATTACAGATGTGTCACTATGTCTGGAAACCATTGCAGGGCCAACATGGCTCCACCAGCCGCCACTGTCTCCTCTTTCTGCTGATCTCCACCAATCGCTGGTGCACGGCCTACCTTAAGGGATCTAATGCCCTGTGAGTCTTCCAGCAGTATGAAGGTCCTGTCTCCTGCCAATGGCACAGTCCACACGAGCAGCTGTACCTGCTGAGGAAAGAAGAATGAGAGATTAACCCCTGCTCTGATCCAGTGGATCATAATCTAAGAGATTCGGATGATAGAAGTACATTAGGGAAATGCTATATAAGCAATTCTCTGACTTGCAAATACTGTAGAAGTATGATTCAGCGAAGGTAAAGCCCGGGTCACTGACCAGTGCTGGACCCTGCAGGACGGTCACCTCATGTTTGCAGAAACGCTGTGTTGCCGGAAACAATACTTGTTTGTTCAGTACAGTCTGAGAGCAGCAAAAAATCGGGTAAGTCATTGACATACAGCGAGACTTTTCACAACCTGCAGCAAAATTCCTTTAATCTGAAATCAATGGGATGTAAATGCAAGGTTATGAAATGTTCCGAATCATCAGACAGTCATAAAAAAAGAAATAAAACTGAACTTTCTGTACAAAGATCCAAAATATCTCTCAACGTTTCCCAATTTATGTGCGGAAATTGACCTTTTGAATTCTGCAGCATGTGAGGGCATCTGGAGAAAATCCGCGACACAATCCGCAAGTAACACAATGCAGATTTTAGTGCGGAAACACAACGAAAATCTGAATAAACTACAATGCTGTGTGAATATACCCTATGGGTACCGGCACACAGGTGCGGGGAGACCAGCACGAATACTGCGAGAATTTCCATGCCGATTTCTCTGGGTTTCCGCACCAAAATCCGCATGTTAATTTCATGCACCCTTGCATTGCAAGGTGAAAGCCGCGCAAAAGAACCGCACAAACAGCTGACATGCTGCGGATTTCAAAATTCACACGACGGCAATAAAAAAAGTGAAACGTGCAAGAGATTTGTCTGATCTCATTCACTTTACTTGTACTGTATTAGGGCTCATGCACACGGCCCCTGCATTGGGGACCGCAATTTGCGGTCCCCAATGCACAGGCAACATCCGTGCGGCGGCCGGGACGGATCGAGAACCATTCAACTTGAATGGGTCCGTGATCCGTCCGCAGTGCGGAGGCACGGACAGAAACACCACGGAAGCACTCCTTAGTGCTTCCGATCCGCAACGCATAGCATCTCCCGGATTGCGGAGCCATTCAAGTGCACACGGCCGGTGCCAGTGTATTGGGGACCCGCTGTATGCGCATGAGCCCTTACGCTGCAGTTTTCAGCAGAATCCGCATCAACATGGGTCCATATCCATCACGAGGCGGCTTTCAAATCCATGGCCATGTGAACGGCATTGCGGTTTCCCGTAAGAAGCAATGTGACGCAGAGTTGCTGAGGTTTTCACGCGGTATTCGGTACACACCATTATCCAATAGTAGAAATACCCCCTGACACTGCCCGGGCCCCTCCTGTAGACGATGCTTACCCGGTCCGAAAGCACCCGCGTCCCTCCGGATTGCTGCACGGCGGCCACTGCATCTCCCAGTAGTGTGGATGAAAACATCCCGCGATAGCCAATAGCAGATCGTGACGGTGACCAGCCTCTCTAGCATCGCGGGTGATAACCCCTTTAAGCCATGCGAACTGACCTTCGATCTCAGGAACCTGGACTGAACTGGAGTAGTGACAGAGTGATGTGGAAAAAAGACCTCATCATAAATGGTCCTCTGTTTACAGGATAGTTTTTACTGTAGAACTTTCCAGGACTTCCAAAAGTATCCATACATCTGAAGGAGACCCCTTTAAATATGGATAAAATGGACACAGCTGAGCATGGCTACATAGGATGGACATCATGCGACTCTAACCTAGAGAAAATATGTCTGCAAGTACATCATTTACCTCAGGAATCAGGCTGCTGCGTCTTTTATTTTGCACCCTGCGTGTAGAGTTTACCTCAGGACAGACCTACCGATGGTTTATTTACACATAATGGGAATGGGAAACACTTTCTGCCACTATATAAGTAGAATTTACCTCAGGAATAACTAAAAATGTATTTTGTTCTTTGAAAATTAAGGGTTAACATGTCTGCAAATAGTAATTTTCCTCAGGAATCGCATTTTCATATGATTTTGGAGATTTTTTTTACTTCAGGACGGGCACATTGATGGATTAGGTTTGTTTTCCCATAATGGGATATAAGATGTACAGCGACGGAGGCAGAATTTACCTCGGAAATATTTTATTCCTCAAACTCAGGGGTTAATATGTCTACAGGTATAATTTACCTCGAGAGAATCACCTTTTTATGTCTTTTATATATTTTGGCGTTTACCTTGAGACGGACATATTGACAGGTTTGTTTTCATCCAATAGGGATGGGATATACTGTTGGTAGCACTAGAGGCAGAATGTACATCCGTGCACAGTCCATGTGTACAGCGTGCTGCACATGGACAGTACACCGACCCATACAATAAAATGGTACTATTTTCACCTCGGGAAAGTACGGCATGCACTACTTTGGTCCGTGCCTCACGGGTCATGGACCTGTAGATCATTGGAGACAATAGTCTGTGGTGGTTGCCAGGTCTGTGTCCTCTACGCACATACATACCCACTGCCGTATTATCAGTCGTTCATGCGCTGAGGCTGCAACACCCAGACGATTTTTAATACGGACCTCTGAATTAGGCCTTACTATTTTTCCTTAGAATATCAAGGGTTAATGAATCTGCAAGTACGATTTACCTCAGAAAATGCATTTTTTTTGTGTCTTTCATAAGACCATCCGGCTCCCTAGATGGGGAGTTTACCGCAGGACAGACATGGGTTTATGTTCACACATGTAAGAGGTAGGATTAAAAATGTTTTCGTCCCTCAAATTCAAGGGTTAATAGATTAATTTACCCCAGGAATCACATTGCGCATCATTTGGCACCCTTCATGGGGAGTTTACCTCAGGACAGACAGGTTTATGGGTTTATATGAGCATAATGTGAGGCAGAATAGTATTTTTTTTTCCCTAAAAATCAACAATTATTAGTGCAATTTACCTCATTTTATTACTATTAAAATACCTTTTATTTTAATGCAATGTGAGGTAGAATTATAAGGGTAGGACCGCACTGTGCTATCATGTCGGTGTTGCGACACGGCCGGACTGTGGTCAGGTACCATGCAGCTGTATAGGCCGCAGCGGGCCCTATTTAATGGCGACCACATTATTTCCAGGGATGCTCAACCTGCGGCCCTCCATCTGTTATAAAACTACAACTCCCACGATGCCCTTCTGTAGGATGATAGCTGTAGGCTGCCAGGGAATGATGGGAGTTGTAGTTTTGCAACAGCTGGAGGGCCGCAGGTTGAGCATGCCTGGTTTAGACGGTCTGCATTGCAAATGGCTGCGCAGCCCCCCCAAAACTAACTAAACAGTATAGTCCTCATTAGTACCCGACTGCACCGAGGCCGCATCGCAAAACTGCAGCACAACCACACAGCGTGGTCATACCTTATTTTTTAAATCAAGGGTTAATGGGTCAATTTACCTCAGGAATCACATTTCCGTATCCTTTGCCACACTATATGCAGAATTTACCTCAGGACGGATGTATTTATGACTTTATTTTCACCCACTGTGCAGTAGATTCAAAAAATTTACTTTTTCCCTCAGAATCAGGGGTTAATAGATTAATTTACCCCAGGAATCACATTTCCACACTATATGCAGAATTTACCTCAGGACGGTTATATTTATGGCTTTATTTTCACACAATGTGCGGTAGATTCAAAAATGTACTTTTTTTTCCCCCCTCATAATAATGGGTTAATAGATTAATTTACCCCAGGAATCACATTTTCATATCTTTTGGCACATGCACAATTTACCTCAGGGGCGGTATGTTTAAGGGTTTATTTATCTGTAATTATCTGACGCGGAATCTACCTCATGAATTATTAACTGCGCTCTCAGGGAATCAATGGATTCCTTGATAGGAGAATGAATGAGACGCCGCAGTCTAGGCCAAACTCACTCTCCACTATAGGAGGGGGGGGGGGGGGGGCTGCACTGCAGTCACCACTTGACGCAGCACATTCTCCGCGCGGCGCTGACTGGGTTAACCCATGACCCAATCAGGTACCTCGATGCTTGTACTGCGCCTAGCAACATGCCCCTCATAGCCCCGCCCATTCCTGGCGACCCCCCCATCCTCACGTCTTGTACTTGTTTGTTCCTTTCTTCAGTCCCATGAACGGCTTTTCTCTTTGTCCCTCTCTCTGATTGGTCGTTCCTCCGACGAGGGGCGGGGCGTTTCCGCGAGTTCAGTAAACAAGTTCGGACGCTGATTGGATGGTTGAGCTGCCAGTCGCTGCGATGGGCTGGAAACTGTCTCTGTGGCACCGCCCCTATGGACAGAGTAATAATAAGAGCGAGTGGCTGCAGGGGGATACTGAGTGAGAAGTGGATGGGTGGTGGTACTGGTCCTGGTCCTGTACTGGTCCTTACTGGTGAGCTGGATAGCCTTCAAGGGAGACGTTATCGTTTCGGCTGGAGGACATCCCTTCAAGTGCCAATCCTGTGCTCGGGTTGCATCAGCTGCTGCACATTGTAAGAGGTGAGTGACATTCTGCCTGCTGGTCTTGGGGTGCAGGGGTCACCCCTGGGTGCAATGCTGCCACCATACAGTCAGTGGGTGCACAGGTGCTGAGAAGATATTGGAGATGTAGCACCCTTACCCATAATGCAGTGCTGCCTCTGTCTGGTGGGACTACAAGTACCAGCATGCTCTATAATGGACATATAGGTCCACCATAGCTATCATTGCTCCTCTGCACCATATACATCAGTGGTTTCCAACCTGTGACCCCCCCCCCCCCCCCACCCCCTTCCTCCAGCTGCTGTAAAACTACAACCCCCAGCATGCCGTGACACCCGCAGTATGATGGGGGTTGTAGATTTGCTAAAGCTGGAAAGGTGCATGTGTGAAACCGCTACTCTAGTGGCATGATGGACAGTTCTGTAGCTTTGTGCTTCAGTTCCCGACCTATTTCAAGATCTCTGCTTGCTGTCAGCAAATGGCAATATTCTTGATTGCCTCCTGACCTGGTCCCGCAGAGGGTTTGTTACAGTGCCTTCTACACAATCCTCTGCAATGAATTGTTTGCTACAATGTGTCACTTCTACACAATCCTCTGCAATGAATTGTTTGCTACAATGTGTCAGTTTGGGGGGGGGGTAGACTGGACCGGATACAATTGTAGCAAACCCTCAGCCGTAAGAAGAATTAGGATACGTTCTGCAACTTTGTGTTTCAATTGCCTACCTTTTTCAAGAACTCTGCTTGCTGTCGGCAAATGGAAATATTTATAGTTTGCCTCTGCAGACCGAAAGAAAGGCCCTGCCCTAGTTCTGCTGAGGGTTTGTTACAGTGCATCCTCTGTGAGCTAAAGACGTCCTGAGCAAGGAGGTCTCCCCTTTCTAAATTGTTTGCTACAGTGTATCAGCCTGGAGTCTAGACTGGACTGGATACAATTGTAGCAAAGTCTCAGCTGTGGGAAGTACGGTATTTAGGATAGGTTTCCAGGATCTGCACGTACACTAGGTTTCTACTCACTGACAGCAAGCGTTTGGCATAGGTATTAGAAAGTTGCAGAACCTTTTTATAATTACCCTGCAGTCTGCCAGTCAAGTGAGGGGGCAGCAAGTGACCTGTGGGGTATAAGGACATTGGGCATAGACTTCGTGCATGCCATAGAAGGTGACATCCCGGATGGGTCATGGTGGTAAAGGGGGGGGGGGGGGGGGGTGAGGGTAGGTGCCCACCATTCATGGTCACCTAAGATTGACTAGCTGGGTATTATATATCGGGTGTCCCATAAAGTCCCTGGTGCTGCCCACCTACCCCAGGCTGGCACACACTAGTTGCCCTTTGTCTTTATACTTTGCCCGCTCTTATGTTACATAACGTCTAGTCGTATCTCGCAGCCTGTCACCGCTGGCTGCCCGCCCGGGTACAACCCCCCCGCTGTTCCATGAATTATATCTGTACTTCGGTAGCACGTCGCGCCCTGATAACTTTTATAGAGCATTGCACCCTGGCATCACTTAAAGGGACACGCTCCTGATATTTCACCTTTAATCATGATGCAGTCTCCCTGTCTAGGTAAAGAGGCCGATCTCCGCGCGCCAACATGAAGTTTGCCAGGTTCCTGCTGAAAAATGCCGCCCTGGCCAATGCCCCCAAACAGATTGAGAGGTTCAGCCGCTACTCGCCCTCGCCTCTGTCCATGAAGCAGTTCCTCGACTTTGGTAAGTGTTTTACTTGACTATGCTTAGGTTGCCCAAAGTGCCAAGTATAGTGCCTTGCAAAAGTATTCGGGACCCCCGCCGATCAGCTGTTTGAGAAGGCAGGCCTTCTCACTGTTTACCGCTGGCCCAGTGATGTCACGACTAGTATCAATGGCCTGGGCGGGGCTATGTTCCATTCAAGTGAGCAGAGCTTAGCCGCGCCCAGGCCAGTTGATGCTAGTCGTGACGTCACTGGGCCAGCGGTAAACAGTGAGAAGGCCTGCCTTCTCAAACAGCTGATCGGCGGGGGTCCCGAGTGTCGGACCCCCGCTGATCAGATGCTGATGATCTATACAGAGGATAGATCATCAGTTTAAACAAACTGCAGAACCCCTTTAAAGGGCTCATGCACACAACCGTTTTTTGCAGTCTGCAAATTGCAGATCCGCCAAAAACGGATGCCGCCCGTGTGCATTCCACAATTTGCGTAACGGAACAGGAGGCCCATTATAGAAATGCCTATTCTTGTCCGCAAAACAGACAATAGGACATGCCTCATAATTTTTGCGGGGCCACGGAACGGAGCAACGGATGCGGACAACACACAGAGTGCTGTCCGCATCTTTTGCAGACCCACTGAAATGAATGGTTCCGTATACGGAATCAAAATACGGCCCGTATACGGAACGCAAAAAACGTTTGTGTGCATGAGCCCTAAGTCTGACCACAGATTTTCTATTGGATTGAGATCTGGGCTGGGACTCGGCCATTCTAACACATTTACATGTTTCCCCTTAAACCACTCAAGTGTAGCTTTAGCCGTGTGTTTGGGGTCATTGTCCTGCTGGAACCTCCGTCCGAGCCTCAGATCACGCACAGAGTGGGACAGGTTCTGCTCAAGAATATCCCTGTATTTAGCACCATCCATCTTTCCCACAACTCTGACCAGTTTCCCAGTCCCATCCCCCCAGTATGATGCTGCGACCACCAGGTCTCACTGTGGGGATGGTGTTCTTTGGGTGATGTGATGTGTTGGATTTGCGCCAGACATAGCGTTATCTTTGATGGCCGAAAAGTCAAATTTTAGTCTCATCAGACCAGAGCACCTTCCTCCATACATTTTGGGAGTCTCCCACAGGCCTTCTCCCAAACTCACAACGTGCCTATTGTTTTTAGCTGAAAGTGATGGCTTTCTTCTGGCCACTCTGCCATAAAGCCCGACTCTATGGAGCGTACGGCTTATTGTCGTCCTATGTACAGATACTCCAGTCTCTGCTGTGGAACGCTGCAGCTCCTCCAGGGTTACCTTAGGTCTCTGTGCTGCCTCTCTGATTAATGCCCTCCTTGCCCGGTCCATGAGTTTTGGTGGGCGGCCGTCTCTTGCCATGTTCTTTCCATTTGGTTATGATAGATCTGATGGTGCTCCTGGGGATCATCAAAGATTTGGATATTTTTATAACCTAACCTTGACTTGTACTTGTACTTCTCAACAACATTGTCCCTTACTTGTTTGGAGAGTTCCTTGCCCTTCATGGCAGTGTTTGGTTAGTGATGCCTCTTGCTTAGGTGTTGCAGCCTCTGGGGCCTTTCAAAAAAAGGTGTGTATATGTAATGACAGATCATGTGACACTTAGATTGCACACAGGTGACCTCATTTCACTAATTATGTGAATTCTGAAGGTAATTGGTTGCACCAGAGCTTTTTATGGGCTTCCTAACAAAGGGGGTGAATACATATGCACAGGACAATTTTCTGTTTCTGAACAATAGTTTTATTTATATATTTTTCTCATTTCACTTCACCAACTCAGACTATTGTGTTCTGATCCATCACATAGAATTCAGATTAACAAAACATTGAACTTAAGGCTGTAATGTAACAAAACACGAAAAAAGTCAAGGCGGTGAATACTTTTGCAAGGCACTGTAGGCAGCCTGTAGAACAAACCAATTCTGTCACCTCTCCCAGCATGTCTGTATTAGTTAAATTTTATTCTGCATTGCGCCATTCCTCTGTTATTCCTCCTGGAAACCTACGAATGACTTGACAGTTGGAGCATCTCAGGCTGCGTAGCGACCACACCGACAACTGGTAACACCCAGTTGTCAATTTATTCAATAATTTCCAGGAGGGATTACAGAGTGCATCTGTTCTAAGAAGATGCCACTGAATTTAAATTTCATGAAAAATACTTTAGAAGCGTCAGCAGAGCTGAATGAGGACAGAGCGGATTCTGGCGGACACGGAGCGAGGCTCCACGAGTTTCGTGGAATTGACTTTGCTTTGAGCACGAATAAGGTTTTGTTCTGTAATTGAAACGGCACGAGTCGCTTTCAATGCACGAGACTTTGCCTTTAAGCATTTCCCCTCTGTGTAACCCGTGTCATTTACTATGACTCAACCCTGTCCCTAAGTAAACTCGCGGCGCCTCCTGCTGACGGTCTTTGCTGATGCTCGATAAATTGACAGCCAGAAAAGTACCAGCGAGACGATTTTTTGCGGAATACGGGGGATTTCTGTGTCCGGGTTCATTAAAGGGACAGTACACCTTAAACCCTTCCTACTAGAGTCTGTTGCTCTGTTATCAGTCAGTCCAAGGGGAATGTAGTTCTCATCAGGAATATTTGCTTTCGTGGGTAGCGGTGTCCCCCCTAAGGCCATGTTCACATAGCATGTATTCCGTGACCAGTCTGCATCCACGTTGCCGCGCGTTCAGTGACATGTGACTTCCCGACGCGGTGCCAGGTGGTGAGAATTTCCACAACGTGGATTTGTCGCAGATCTGCCACCGATATTAACCTATGCACATCCGCCATGGAAATCCTCAGCGTAATTTGACACTCTGCCAATTCAAAATCCAGACCGCGGTTCAGTTTACGTTTTATTTATATTTTTTCTCTGCTCCTCTTTGCTGCTGTAAAGTGCTGTGGATCTGCTGCACGCAAATCCGTAGCGTCAACGTCCCCATGTGGACCTTCCCTAAAGGTTTAGTGCATTTGACTCGTGCATTAAATGGGATGAGCGTTCGCATCCAACACATGTGAATCAGATTTGCCTGCGCCAGTTTGGCCAGTTCGCATGCTTCTTATGTTGCACGGAAATGCTGCTAATACGCACACAGATCTGCCATACAACCCCCTTAAAGGGGTTGTTCACCGAGAGTGAGTTGACTTTTAGTGACTGAACAGGACCCTGATCTCAGCATCCGTTTTGATGCTGCGGCCAGTCGTTGGCTGCAGCGGTCACCTAACCCAGTGTCAAATCAAACCTGATGTTGATGAAGGGAGTCCCGGGGGCAGCGATGGAGCCGGAGTCCAACAGCGGGGATCGGCTAAGGCCTCTTCGCGCGCGCGCCCCGTTGCCATATTGCAGACCGCATTTGCGGATCTGCAATACACGGGTGCTGTTCCGTGGGCATACCGCATCATGGATGCGGGCCCATTCACTTCAATGGGTCCGGAGATGCGGAACGGAAGCACGGAACCCTATGGAAGTACTACAGAGTCCCGAACATGTCCTATCTTTTTGCGGAACGGCCAGATCGCGGACCCATTAAAGTGAATGGGTCCGCGATCCGCTGCGGCTGCCTCATAGACTGTGCTTTTGCATTGCGGGCCGCAGCACGACCACGGGGCGAACATGTTCGCCTAAGAATGATCACCATCACGGGTCCAGAAACTCCTGGGGAGGGTCTGTAGAGAAGGTCACTAAAGGTCAACAACCCTTTTAAGTGCAAGCTTCAGATTTTAGCAGCAAGTCAGGCACGTGCGGTGCAGAGCGTAGGCTGAAATGTATATAGAGCCGTATATCTCTTTGGGGCGGGGGAGGGGCATAGGCTGCTTTGTCCACTTGCTTTTCACACACTGTCCTCCGCTCTCTAGTAAATAAGCTGCTCTGCCCGTCCTCTGCACATACTGCCATGCGGTACACAAGGCTTGTTGAGCACGGTATGTTTCCTGTCAATGTACTGCAAGAAAAGGGAAATATTTGTGTCCTTGGGTGAAGAATATTTTCTCACTTTTGCAATAAAATCAAGTTGTCAGAGTCTAAGGTCGACAGCTTCGGTCTGTAGGGTTGCAGGCTCGGGTGCAGAAGCCGCATGGCGCTTCTGGGCTTGCGATATAAGCTTTTCCGGTGGTCTTTTGTAGGAGACTGTAGTGCGCCTCGTCTGGTGACCCGCCCGCGGCTCTAGTCCTGTAGCTGAGCCCAATGCTCCATGAGCGGGAGGGGGGGCGGCCCCCCCCATGCTCCATACGGGGGGAAGGCGCCCGCCCCATGCTCTATATGGGGGGCGGCCCGCCCCATGCTCTATATGGGGGGCGGCCCGCCCCATGCTCTATATGGGGGGCGGCCCGCCCCATGCTCCATACAGCCTTTCCATAGCTTATCAAACTATTTGTGCGTCTTCATGCAATTATGACAACTGTACTTCTCAAAGTCGCAGGTGACGCACCACTTTTTGCAACCCGTATCGGATGCCTTTGCTCTTTGCTCCAGACTCCAAAGAGTCCTAATCTAGGGTCACCCCTCGCTGAAACAGAAATTTCTGAGCTTTCTCGGTCTCCTGCATGCATAAGGAAGCTGGGCGACGGACCACAGTTGGCAGCAATTTTTCTCTTTTCATACTCAGATTCTCTGCAGATGCACTGCTCATGTGTCATTTTTCACTGCTGCACTGGTATTTTATTTGCAGATCAGACCTGGAGTGGTAGTATCAGAACCATTGAGACGCAGGGGTTGCAGCCTGCTGATTTTGCTTGTAGGGGCAGCTGCTTCCTGGTGTCCTGGATTAGCCTGCTGTTACTGTGAGTCATTGGGGGTCTTATACCAAGACCGACGTTTTACACTGATCTGCTTTGTTTCCCTGCTGCGCTGCCAGAGGATTTGAAGTGTGCACCTTGTCATACATTAGGTGCACCTCCGGTAGTCTGTGCACCTGGAGTAAAAACTACTACAGCCTCTAACTGGGCTACTTTATACTCCTCTTTTAGTAAATTGGGCGAGGCCTGCCACCCCCAAGTAGCGAGGACAGCGTAAAAACAAAC
Organism: Bufo bufo; assembly: GCF_905171765.1. NCBI lineage: Eukaryota > Metazoa > Chordata > Amphibia > Anura > Bufonidae > Bufo > Bufo bufo. The sequence continues at coordinate 530,958,099 of NC_053393.1, read as the reverse complement.
GGGTGTTTAGAAAGTTGCAAAAATGGGTCCCAAAAACTGGCTAAAAATTTTCAGAAATGACCCCCATTGTCTCCTCTGTTCTGCCCCCATCAGGGGTTAAATGAACCATATTGATTAGGCAAATAAAACCCAGTCCGTTCTGGTGTAGGCGGCCATACACAGCGCCGATTTTCAGAGCCGCCTCCTGTTTTCTGTGTCTCAATCTTGGCCGCGTTTCTTGTGCAAATATCTTCTGTTTACACATAAAAAAAATAAAAAAAAAACGGTTTTCCATCGCTCCCGAAATTCGTCATGGACGCGGTGTTGAAATGCAGAGCAAATCGAAAAGGCCAGGGAAATCTTTAAGTCCTTCAGTCGTCTTTTAAAAAAATATATATATATTGTAGTTCTGTCTAAACGTGGGAAAGCTGGGTGGCAGCCACATGTGTTCTTTTCAAAAAACTCGTCACGCAGGAGCTCTTAGGCTCCGTTCACGCTGCAGATTTTGCAAAGGCAAAATCAGCCGCGCGTTCCGCGGCAGAAAGCGCCATGGTTTTCCAATTGGAATGCCACTGACCCACTTACGGTTTGGCCCCAATGAATGGAGCTAAACCGCAAACTGTCAGATGCCGCAGGTTCCAGCACCGTCCGTCAGTACACTATGGGAAGGGAGGACACGTTCTTGGCGCGGTCGCAGCTTGAAACTGCTGCTGGCCGCGTGAACAGCCGCACAGCCTCCCACGGAAATCAATGGGAGGTGGATTTTGCAGGCTTTTTGGCACGGATTGTACGCCAAAAGTCTGGCGTCAAAACACCGTGTGGATGGGGCCTTAGCGTTTTTCAGTCTTTTTGCTAACAAGTTCTCTATAGGGTTAAAATGCAGTGAAGAAAACGCTAGCGGTAAGAAAAAAATGCTTTTTTTTTTTTTTTTTTTTTTTTTTTTTTTACTAGTTAAAACCGCTATGGCCAGCTTTATGCATGTACAGCCCCTACATTTGCTTGCTTTTAGTGGAGACTTTTTTTTTTTTTTTTTTTCGGGCTTCCTGTTTTCGTTATTCTTAGAAGAATCTGACTTTCGCCTCATGTCTGAGGAATGACTTGACGCGGCTCCAGAAGCTTTTTAGGATCCTTACAGGGAACGCTGCAGATGGACTCAGCAGCTGCTGGGCTTCTCAGAAGGAATGTGGGGGAAAATTGGATTTTTTGTACTCACCGTAAAATCCTTTTCTCGTAGTAGGCATTGGGGGACACAGCACCATGGGTATATGTCCAACTACCACTAGGAGGCGACACTAGACATAAAAAGTGTTGGCTCCTCCCCGTTGGGCTATACCCTCTCCACAGACACTAGGCAGCTCAGTTTGTACCAAAAGCAGTAGGAGAGAGAAGAAAGGCAAGGAACCAACAACTCCCGTACCGGGAAAGATCAAGAGACCAGCCCGGAGAAGCTGAAGTAAAACAACATAGGGAGGGATCTGTGTCCCCCAATGCCTACTACGAGAAAAGGATTTTACGGTGAGTACAAAAAATCCAATTTTCTCGTGCATGGCATTGGGGGACACAGCACCATGGGACGTCCCAAAGCAGTCCCCGAGGGTGGGAAGAACAACCATGTCACCTGTGGGCATACAGGTGCGGGAGAACCATGTGACCCAACAGGAGAAAAGCACGGAATAAGCAGGAAGCCTCATAACAAGGGAGAAACTCGGAGGCCACAGTGACGACTGCCAGCACCCCAGGACAAATGCCTGGGAGAAGGTCCCAAATGCAAGAAGAAGGCAAAGGAACACCCAGCTCAGCCGAAGGCTGGAGGGAAAGTAGGACAGCGTCGCGTATCGGATCTACCCAACATCCCAATTGCCTCAGGCGAAAGCACAGACACCCTGAGGAGAACCCCTGAAGGGCCAGGGGAGCAAGGGAAATTGGAATCACTGAAGGCCAAACGAGAGAATGAAGCTATAGCAAGGCTCACATGTGAGTGGAGCGGGTCTCCTCTCACCTCAAAGCAGGTGAAAAAATTAAATCGCCCTATTGAAAGGAAAAAATCCTAAAAGGCGCTAAGGGAAACCGCCGACCCCTGGAAGGGGAGGGGGTTGAAAGTAAAAACCAGGAAAAGAGAAAAGACAAGACCTGCATCCCCAACCAGGAGACGAGGAACGAGCCTCTGAAAACAAAATATCGCTGAGAAGCGCAAGACCGGAGAAACTCTGGCGAAACTAATCATCAGGGAAGAAGGGAACCAGATGCAAGCCCAGGAATCTCAGCAGGGGCATACTGGAGTGAGGGAAGCCATAGCAAGGCTCACATATGAAGGGAGCAGGACTCCCCCCACTGCAAAGCAGGTGATGAAGTTAAACGTCCTATTGGAAAGTGAAAACCCCCAAAGGCGCTAAGGGAAACCGCCAACCTTTGGAAAGGGAGGAGGTAGGAAGTAAGGGCCAGGTAAAAAGAAAAAAATAAGAGAAGACCTGCATCCCAAAATCAGGAGATGAGGAACGAGCCTCTGAAAACAAAATATCGCTGAGAAGCGCAAGACCGGAGAAACTCCGGCCAAATGAAGTATCAGGGAGATGCAGGCCCAGGAAATCTCAGCAGGGACACACTGGACTGAGAGACATGGAAGGAGAAGGAAAGTACTCCCAACAGTCTAAGGAGGAAGGCTCTTCAAACAGGAGGAAGTCCCTCCCGAAGGAGACCATAAGGTGGAAATGCAAACCGTAGCACTAAACCACTCAATACCAGGTACTTGAAGTGGGAGGATGGAAAGACAGACATGAACCCCATGAGGTCCAAAAGGCTATTGGAACCCGCAAGGGGAACAATCAACCCAGGCCCCTCCCAAACAACGATTATCCTACAGAATCTGTGTGGTCAAATGAACGGGGACAGGGACTCCAGAAAGGAGTACCCGCAATGGGCTCACAAGGAACCGAACCACCAGAGGACAACAAAAACCAGAATATCCAAGAAAAAATGAAAAGAACCACCCTATGGGAAGGAATTGGCCATGGACAACTAGCCATTCAAAGAATAGTGGCTAGCAATCAGCATACATTGTCCCGGGGAGGGCAAATACAGCGGCTTGGGTTGTACCACTAAAACAACAGACGCCCATATGCATAAGGAATGGTGAAGTCGCTATAAAAGAAGCGGGAGTGACTACACGAAATGTAGAAACCAGCTGCGACCGACATACAGAAGGCTCCCAGGGGGAGAGAGTACCGGATGGGCGCAGACAATAGCAAGGTCCCGATGGACTGCCCTCTGATAGATAGTACAACTAAGCATAGATATAAGGGAACACCCGGACCCAGAAGGAACTACGGAACCCTGTCCTATGTCAGAGCAATCAGCAGAAAATTCACCTACCAGGCAGGTGTGTGACGCTCAGTGGTTCTGTCCCTGACTCATCAGGGAGGACGTCCAGCGAGGATATGTCGCTGACCCCAGGAGGATTCCGTGTGGCGGAGGAGATCCAGTGATGGCTGAAAACTGCTGCAGCGGCCGGTGCTCAGCAAGCTACGTATCCCAAAAAGGAGAAGATCCAGTGGAGATCACTGTACTCCACCAGGAATGGTCCGCCCTGTAATAGAAAACAACGCGGTGCTCCTTTATAATATGGGGAACGCGGAGTGCAGCCAAAAGTAGTATTTGATAGGGATGGCAATAGCAACCCTAGCACAAAAACCAACAACCACCAGGCCATAGTGTAGGGAGCGTGGTTGTATGTGGACCACCCACCAGATCAGAACAGATCAGTCATATACTGGGTACACCAGAAGCAGTAATAGACCGACAAGGAGGAGGTTGGGCTGGCCCACCCCTGCCAGATATGGCTACCATGTTCGTGCTGAACCAGGATGGCCGAAAAGGGAAGTGACCAACATCCGCAGCACAGAGTAGAGCCCGGGGAAGGAAGCACCCAGTAATACAGAAACCGTATGGGCCACAGATTGCACCATAGGGCCCAGCACGTGGGGACTAAAAATACACACCCAAAACCGAGGTAAAGTGGCTGCATGTTGCACACTAAGGAGGGTGGAAACAAAGCCACAGCATCCAGGAATGCGACCGCATTTGGAGGGTACAGGTCCTCAACCTGTAAGGTAGAAAAAAGGCTGTGTAGTGAAGAGATACGACCAGCGAGGTGCAATGGGTACAGCATCTGGAGATGGCAGAGGTACTAGGTCTAAGATTAGAGCGATGTGGCCACATGGAGCACCCTAGGACCAGAGAAATGCAACGGCTGCCACGTTAGCTATGGCACCTATATTTCGCTCGGGAAAAATAGGGCCGTACGGTACCACAAGGAACGACAGGTGCACACCACAACTAGGTTGCAATGGCAAATGAAGAATGCCCTCTATTTCACCTGAAAGAGGGAAACAGGGCCGCATGTCACACCATAGAGCCCGACAGGTGTAACGGCTGCAGCATCAGAGACGGTGCAGGAACTCACCTAAGAAGGGAGTAAGATGGCTGTTTGGTGCACACTAGATGAGGTTGCAGTGGCAACGGCACTACAAAGTGGCCTCAATATCTCGTCCAGTAAGGGAGAAAAAGTGCCGCAAGGAACACCATAAGGCCCGACAGGAGCAACGGCAACAGCTCCTGGAGATAGAGAAGTTAAATAAAAATGAAGGGCACAAGGGGGCAGCCTGGTGCCCACTAGAACCAAACAGAGGCAATTGCACAGCAATTGAGAGTGGCCTCTAAATCTCGCCGAGAAGGGAGAAACAGTGCCGCACGGAACACAATAGAGCCCGCCAGGGATATTGGATACAGCATCAGGAGATGGTGTAGGGACTCTACCCATGAAGGGAGCAAGGTGGCTGGAAACAGACAGGTGCAATTGCTACGGCAATTGAAGGCAGCCTGTGTATTTCGCCCGGTAGGGGGAAATAGTGCCGCATGGAACATCTAACCAGTCAGCAGGAACTCTACCTGCGAAAGTAACAAGGCAGCTGGAAACAGACAGATGTAATCGCCACAGCATAGAAGCCGGCCTGTATTCTCTGGTACAGGCACTACAAAAGAACCTTTAGAGGCCGAGAAGGGGAGCCAACCCTACAAGTGGCGTTTGCCTGAATTATCAGCTTGCCTAGAACATAGCCCCTGGATAGGGGAACCAGGAAGGTCTGTCGTGCACAGCCTACGAGGGCGTACATACCAGAGACACCGCGTAGGTGTCCCAGTTGCTAAGCACGGTGACGGCTGCCTTACCTGTGCGATAATTACCTGTGCAGGCAGGAGAGCGCCATCCGAAAGTCCACTAGAGGGGCACCAAACCTGGTAGGGTAGGCACCACCATGCACGTTTGACTTGACCACGCAGAGGGATTCTGCACAGTGGAAGACCGCCTGATGCTCTGTTCCGAGGGAATCGGTGCAGAGGTGTCCCCAGAGGCAACTGACAGAGAAGGCTTCGTCACCAGCCTCCGGCCTGTCCTGGGGGGCCCGAGGATGCCGAGGAGGGGTGGAAGCTAGTTGAGACCACCCGAGGTTGGTCCATGGGCTACTCCTTGTGTGACCCAGTATCTGAGCGTGAGCGTGGCTCAGGGGGGGGGGGGAAGGAGACCGCAATTTGTAGGTAGCGCTCCAGTGACTCCGCCAGGGATTGGGCGAGTCAGGCAAGGTTCCCATGGAACGACATGGAGGAAGCCCACTCAGGGGGGACCTACACACAAAAGGGTGGGAGGGGGGACAAGGCGACCACGTGGAAACCTCTGAAGACAACGGACGCACGTAAATACGTGGCGATCCGATAGGGAGGCTGGGAGAGGAGGTCCCATAGAGAAGCAGGGCTGTCCTATCTGACCCCGGATGTCACGTCCCCCAAGAGGTGCTGCAGCAGCTATAGAGCAGTGGAAGGGCTGCAGGAGAATGCAGCAAAAGAGAGGGGAGGGAAGGAAAAGAGCCTGTGGGGAAATTCAGCCAGAGGCTGCCTACCAGACCCCAGTAACTGTGCAGCGCACCCCAAGCTGGAGACCAGAAGATGGCGACCGGAGAGTGCAGGAGCCGACAGCCGGAGGAAGAAACGTCCCTCAGAGAGAGAGAAGGAACCTGGGGCTGGACTGGCAGGCAGGAGAGGCCCCTCCCAGGCTCCCCCCACGGAGGGGAGGTGATAGAGTTAGCCCGGGAAGGTTAGAAAGTGGGCGGGAAGTTGCGGCCTAGTAGGCCCGAAAAGCCGGGGACTAAATTAGTGGAGCGCGGCCCGAAAAACGGCCGCGATCGCGATAGTGCCCCAGAGAAGCCGCGACGAACGGGGGCCAGGTGGGGGGGAGAACAGAAGAAGCGACCCCCAGAGAGAGAAAAACGGAAGGCCAGGGGGCTTCTGGGGCCAGGATACAGCAGAGAGTTAAAAGTGACTGTTGGGGCCTGAACCTACAACCTGCTGTATCAGAGGTAAGGCACTTATCAGAGGCAAGGCTCCCACACAGCAATGGAGCTGTATCAAAAATGGGGGAAAGGGGGAGAGGAGGGAACGCACCCAGGCCCGGGAGGGAGGGAGACCCTAAACTAACATACTCACCCTCAGACGTCTTCAGGCGCAGCAGTAACCACCCCCTCGGCGGACTCAACACGGGAACCGTGGGACTACCGGAATTCCACTGCGGAAGCAGATTTGGGGACTGGGTGGCTGCCAGGTACCTGAGTACGCGCCCGCAGGGGGGCAACTAAAGTGGAACACGATGGAGCCACCCCTGCCGCAGGCCGAAACCTGCAGAGAAAGAAAAAATGATTAAAGAAAAAATAAAATAAAAAAGTAGCAGGATGACCTGCACAAAAAAGCAGGTCAGGTCTGCCTCCTATGGACACTAGAACAAAACTGAGCTGCCTAGTGTCTGTGGAGAGGGTATAGCCCAACGGGGAGGAGCCAACACTTTTTATGTCTAGTGTCGCCTCCTAGTGGTAGTTGGACATATACCCATGGTGCTGTGTCCCCCAATGCCATGCACGAGAAACTACTACTCCCAATAGGTACAGCTTGCAGTCTTCAAACCATGACCCTCCAGCTTTTGGCGAACCACAGCTCCCAGAATACCCTGACAGTCTGCTGCTCTGAACTACAACTCCTAGCGTACCCTGATAGCCAGTAGTTCTCTAGCTGCTGAGAAGCTGCAAATCTCAATAGTCCTATCTTCTCCGTGGAAGCATTATTATTATGCTGTTGTGGGCATGTTGGGAGTTGTAGTTTCTAAAGTATCCATTAAAGGGGTATTCCAGCATAAAAAAATAAAATAAAAAAAATGCCTGCCTTATTCAAAAAACAGCTCCACTCCTGTGCACGGGTTGTGCCTGGAACTGCAGCTCAGCTCCACTGACACAGAGGGTTCTAAGCTGTAATACCACACACAAACTGTGGACAGGGGTGGTGCTGTTTTTGGCAGAACAGATACAATGGCGGAGACCGCCATAGGCATGTATTGCTCTGTTCATCCTGAGCCTCCTGGTCTATGAATAGAAAACTAGAAGTACAGTGAAGCCTGACACATTGGCTATGCATTAAGAGCAAGACAAGGGAGTGAAACTCTGGGTGACAGTGCAGGTGTATGCGATTCAGGGTCTTTGGAAACCTTGTAGCTGGGAGTTATAGTTCTCCCAGTCGCAACCTCTTCAGCGAGCTGGTGCTGTCAGCAGGCCCGAGCTGCAGGCAGTGGTGCTGGCAGCGGCAGATGGTGCAGGCCCGAGCTGCGGGCAGTGGTGCTGGTAGCGGCAGATGGTGCAGGCCCGAGCTGCGGGCAGTGGTGCTGGCAGCGGCAGATGGTGCAGGCCCGAGCTGCGGGCAGATGGTGCAGGCCCGAGCTGCGGGCAGTGCTGCAGGCCCGAGCTGCGGGCAGTGGTGCTGTCAGCAGCAGATAGTACATGCTCGCTCTAACTATTGTCCAACCTGTTTACGTAAGCATCTCGGGTTCAACAGTGCAAGCGCCGACCTCAGATAAGGAGAGCACAGTTCAAGTGCGGCCCTGAGGTATTGGCAGCCGCTTATCAGATGTGATGGGGAAGGGGGGTGTTATCTGCTGATCCCCCAACTGATAACGGATGAGGAGAAGTGAAAAATATGTTTATGCCGTCCATTATTAGTAATACCTCCATTACAACATGCAGGTTTTTAATAGAAGCCATAGGAAACCGGCATGTTGTGCTGATGTTTTTGTATTTGACACTTTGTATATCATAAGTCTCTCCTCATTCTCTGTCCTCAGGGTCGGCCAATGGCTGTGAGAAGACGTCTTTTGTCTTCCTGCGTCAGGAGCTTCCCGTCAGGCTGGCCAATATCATGAGGGAGATCTACATCCTTCCGGATCCGTTACTGGGAACTCCGTCTGTACAACTCGTCCAGAGCTGGTGAGTACAGCCCTGTTCTTGTTAACCCTTGTGCGGCCTGTTATTATCTGTCCAGTTGGAATAAGATTTACATAGCGATGCACTTACACCCTGCACGTAGGAACACATGAGTGCAGTCATGACGTTGTGGGTGATTTAAAGAGGACCCATCTACTCTCCTTTTCTCAGATCTCTAAATCATGCCATTCTTCTGCTGGATGGTTTCCTCCTAGAAACTTTTGAATAGTTTGACCATTGGGAATGTGTCTATAGACAGTCTGACACTGATTGTATACTGTCAGTCCATGCGAGAACACCCACTTGTCAGCTTATTCATTCATATGTTTCCAGGAGGAATAACAGAGGAACAGCACAATGTAGAGTTTTAAGAAGTGATGAGCCGGTATTAATACCTTCATGAGAAATACAGTCACGAGAGCTGAGAGGTCCTCTTAAAAAAAAAAAAAAAAAAAAAAAAAGTGCAGAAAAAGTCAATGAAAAGTATAACTATTACTGATAAATTATAATTAAGAAAAAAAAGCAGATGTTAAAAAAAACTACAGAGAAACCTTTTTTTTTTTTTTTCGTAAATATTTTTTAGCACTTTTATGCTCAAGCCGGCGGTGGATCCTGAAGAAGGGACTTATTCAGGGAGGACTTAGCAGCTGTGTCTGAGGCAGTCTGAGACACGCCCCCTGTCTTATCATTGGTTCAGGCTGTAGCAGAGCAGCAGCTCGAGCCAATGACGAGGCAGGAGGTGTGTCTCAGTCTACCTCAGACTCCCTGCAGATGCTATAGCTAAGATGTAGTCACAGATCACAGCTCTGTCCTAATGGAACTGAGCCAAAGAGCAAAAACTGAGGAAAATAAATAGCAGATAATCACCCCCTGCAGGTACCGACTTGAGCTCCTGACTGGAGTGTCGCTTTAAAAAATAAAAATAAATAAAAGCGAAGTAGGGAAACTGTACTGTGTGAACAGGGTTCCGTTACAAGCATTTCAGTGTAGGTTTCCCATCAGTAATGGGCCATCGGGTCCAAAAGATAATTGCTCTAAAAGCCACAAAATGGGTTTGTCACGTTCCAGCACTGAAGGGGAATCTGAAGTCCATGGGCGTCTTCTCCATAGCTGACATCTTTGGGGGGGGGCAGATCTGGTCAGACGCCCCTATTAGATATATTGATAGATATAGATATTAGATAGGAGATATTAGATAGATAGGAGATATTAGATAGATAGGAGATATTAGATAGATAGGAGATATTAGATAGATAGATATGAGATATTAGATAGATAGGAGATATTAGATAGATAGATATGAGATATTAGTTATAGAGAAATATTAGTGCTGACTGCACATTTCTTCCTCCTCAGGTATATTCAGAGTTTGATGGAGCTGATAGAATTTGTGGAGAAGAATCCAGAAGACCAGCGGGTGTTGTCAGAGTAAGTGTATGTGGCGGTGATTATAGCCGGAGGCGCCGGACGGGGTTGTCGCCAATTACAGGGAACGTTCAGCCCTTGTGTACACAACACGAGAGCGCCCTGGGGGAAGGCAGCAGTGTGCCGTAATACTATTATAACGGTGACCTGCGGATAGTATGTTCTTATCATTTACAGTAAGGGGGAGGGGAGATAACAGCATATTATTGCTCCATATAATAAACCCCTCCTTCAGTTTTACAGAGACCCTGGTGCACATCCGGAATCGGCACAACAATGTCGTTCCTACCATGGCCCAGGGGGTCATCGAGTACAAGGAAGCCTTCGGCGTGGACCCCGTGACCAATCAGAACGTCCAGTACTTCTTGGACCGGTTCTACATGAGCCGCATTTCCATCAGGATGCTGATCAACCAGCACAGTAAGGAGCAGACTTTGGTGACCTAATTCTAACACTGAAACAATCGATCAGTGTTTCCTACGATGAAACATATTGACCAGTGATCTGTCCATGTGTGTGACGGGCGGAGCGCGCGGCCGGCTTGTTGCGCAGCCATCCTCCAACCCTTTCCTGTTACAATAAGTTCCTTCTAGGGCTCTGTTCACACTTACCATGAATCTGTCACCTATATTTGACCTCTAGAAGTAATTATACTGTGTCGCCTGGGCATGCACACCACAGCACATAGTAAGGGCATCAGCCTCACTGTATGTACTGCGCATGAGCAGCGCCGCTGGCCTTGTTGGTGTGCAGGCGTCGCTGCACATACGCAGTACATACAGTTTGGCTGATGCCCTTACTATCCACTGTGTGCGCAGGCAGAGAGGTCATCTTGCGCGCAGGGGGGGAAGCATGAATGATGTCACAGGTTGTAAGGAGCCCCCAAGGGGACACAGTGGGCTAGGCTGGCTTGTGCGCTTTAGAATTTTGGAAATTCACACTTTGTGCCTAATTTGCATATAGAGTAAACATTATTTTCAAATGCAGAAAAGAATACTAAAGGTATATATATTAAAACCATGCGAGCACCGCAGCATTACTTCCAGAGGCTGAGTATTGGTGACCGCTCTGAAAGATCCACATTCAAACAGATCTCATCAAATCCAATGCTGCAGACTGCACTGGTCAGAAAAAAAACACTGGACCCTAAAACTAGAAATAAGTCCTATCTGTTCCTGGGAAAGCTGGGTGACAACATATAAGGCTGCTATTATAGCTTCAGAAGCCGCTGCCACCCAACTCTCCTTCAGTCCTGAACAGCAGCTCTGCCTAGTTATGCAGTAATACAGTAGAAGACTGGGAAAGCTGTGTGAGGACTTGTAGCGGTATGTCCGCATGGCATGGATTTGCAGCAGGTTTCAACCCTCTACACTGAAATATCTGCATGAGGAGTGGCTGCAGCGTGTGGCTGAGATTTGTTCCCATTTCTTCCACTTTGCCGCCTCTGTATTCTGCTGCGAGATTTCTGTCCCATGTGGATGCACCTTAAAGGGATTTTAATTATTTTTGTATCTAATGCCCGCATCCTGAAACTGGAGATTCATACTTACCTGCTCCTGTCCTCGCGCTGCCATGTTCCGGTCGCCGGGGTGTTTACATCTGGCGCTGCGTGGACATGGTCACATGCTCCACTTCAGCTAATCACTGGCTTCAGTTGTGATGCGCTGCTTGTGGCCACATCACTGCTGACGCCATTTATTGGCTGCAACAGTGCATGTGACCATATCCATGCATATTCGGATGGAACGTGGACATAGAAGAGGCAGCGTGGATTTCTGGAGCGGCGGGGGGGCAGGTAAGTATGAATCTTCGGTTTCAGCAGACAGGCTACGGGCATCAGATAAAAAGTAAAGGAGTTGTCGGGTTTCAAGAGGAAAGTGGATAACCCTGGGGATCAGCCTGCAATTGGGAACGGTCAGTACGGTCAGCATAAAGTTGATGACGGGTTCCCTTTTAATCAATGTTTTGAACTTTACAACTCAGCAATGAGCATAGTTCAAGAAAACAAGGTCAGAGTGCGGCTGAGCAGAGCGCTGACTGATAAAATCCGCTGATTTGCACTTTCTATCAATTCTCTTTCCTGGAAATGTTTTTCTCTCTGTATCCATGAATCTTGGATATCTTGTTTCTGAGATTATGTATGGCCGCCGATCCAGCATTGACTGGCATGTAGCAGCTTATATCTGATCGGTCATTTGTCTTCATTTCAGCCCTTCTGTTTGACGGCAGCACGAACCCCGCACATCCCAAACACATTGGAAGCATCGACCCAAACTGTGACGTCGTGGAAGTTGTGCACGGTAAGGGACAGGGCTTTGGACGTATAAAGGGTAACTCAACAACAATGCAAACTGATCGAGAGAATATTTATTGGGCAGGGGGGTCCATTCCCATTGTTTATATTATTGCTGCTCTATAACAATCCCTCACGATCAGCCTAAATTGGTTAACCCTCTGCTGTTGGTAATGAAGGGATTGACAGTTCCCCATATCCTCTAATGGTAGAAGAAAAAATATGACAACGTAAATACTAAATGTATGAATCTTAATCTGTTTCAGATGCCTTTGAGAATGCCAAAATGCTGTGCGACCAGTATTATTTATCTTCTCCTGATCTTGTGATCAAACAGACTAATGGTAAGTAAAAACAAAAAGGCTCTCATTATGTCCACATAGTAATGAAATGGTTAAACTGCAACATCGCACTCAAAAGGAATCACCACCGTCCTCTAAATGCAACCAAAATTCTGTATTCCCTTCTGCAGTCACCAGCAGAGGGAGCTGACTGCATACTGTGCATACATTGAACTCCATTGTAATGCAGTATGCAGTAAGCTCCCCCTGTGTTGGGGGGGGTATTGGCTACCATCATTGGTATAATATATATATATATAGCAAGGAGCATTGAGGAACAAAACTCCAAAGGACAGTGAAAAATAGATGTACGTCCTGCCTCTGAATAACGCCGCTGTTTCCTTCCTGTAGGTAAAACTGCTGGGCAGCCGATAAATATCGTCTACGTCCCTTCCCATCTCTATCACATGCTGTTTGAGCTTTTTAAGGTATGATGATTCTCTATAGTGGGTGTATATATAGGGACCACTTCAATAGAAATATAAATTCATTTTCTAGGGACTTCTTAGCGCAGTCACGGACGTCTTAAAGTTTTGTTTTTATTCTGGTAAAAACAGTTTTTTTTCTTTTTTTTCTTTTTCATACTTACCGGCTCCATGCCACTCCGGTCCTCCACACTGACCCCACAGTCTCCATCTTCCGGTCTCTGCGTTATTTACATGCACCGCTCCAGCCAATGACTGGCTTCAGCGGAGATCCGCTGCTCGTGGCCACATCACTGCTGAAGCCAGTCATTGGCTGGAGCGGTTCTTTGTGACCATGCCCATAGCCAGCCGGATGTAAACGCTCCGGGGACCTGAAGATGGAGACAGCGGAGGACCAGAGCAGCGTGGAGCTGGTAAGAATAAATGTTCAGTTTCAGGGCCATGCTGCAGGCACTTGATGAATATTTTTTTTTTACTGGAAAACCCCTTTAAGGCTACTTTCACACTAGCGTTCGGGGCTCCGCTTGTGAGTTCCGTTTGAAGGGGCTCACAAGCGGCCCCGAACGGATCCGTCCAGCCCTAATGCATTCTGAATGGATGCGGATCCGCTCAGAATGCATCAGTCTGGCTCCGTTTGTCCTCCGCTCCGCTCAGCAGGCGGACACCTGAACGCAGCTTGCAGCGTTCAGGTGTCCGCCTGGCCGTGCGGAGGCAAACGGATCCGTCCAGACTTACAATGTAAGTCAATGGGGACGGATCCGTTTGAAGTTGACACAGTATGGTATGGCTCAATTTTCAAACGGATCCGTCTCCCATTGACTTTCAATGTAAAGTCAAAACGGATCCGTTTGCATTATCATGAACAAAAAAAAAAAATTTTTTTGTTCTTTTTTTTTTTTTTTTGTTCATGGTAATGCAAACGGATCCGTTCTGAACGGATCTAAGCGTTTGCATTATAGGTGCGGATCCGTCTGGGCACATACCAGACGGATCCGACCTAAACGCAGGTGTGAAAGTAGCCTAAGCTGGCTATAGACCTCTGCCGCAGGAGCAGCAATGTATACGGAGGTGGAAGGTGTCTTCTGTCTCTGCCACATCCCATAGTCATGCATTGGGTGCTGTTGTGTACGTCTTTGAGGGATGCATTAAGGCGCCGTTTTTGCGGCAGCTTTTTGTTCTTTGTAATGGTCCCACTCCATAGACATCAGTGGGAAAACTTTTGAATAATGGGATCAAATGCTGTATCAAAATGGGGCATTAAACGGCCTTCTGTGAAACCAGTAGGCATTCTAGATGTGTGCTCTGCTCCAGTTAATTAAAGGAAATCCCAGTCATGCTCTGCCCTATTACTTCCAAGGACCCTGTATACGTTCCGGCAGTGCAGCCCAGGGCATAGCTTTCTGGGATGTCTCGCAGGTCTCCCCATATCCTATGTCGCCCCTTTCAAACGCAGAGGCTCTGGTTTCATTGGCTGCCGGCTAAATTTAGTGCCTGACCCCATAATGACACTAGACGGATCAGCCCGGGTCGTCCAGACCAAGGAAATGGACATGAAATAGAAAAGCCCCGTGAGGGGTCCACACAGGGTAGAGGGCGCTGCAAGTTGAGAAATGATTACCCCATAAAACAATGTTACAGTCTTGGGGTGTATTAACCCTGTAATAATAATGGTCTTCCCTGCGGAGAACACTGTCAAACGGCTCCACGTATCCTGTCTCCCTATATCTCAGCTCCCCGTATCTTGGTTCCCCACGTCCTGGCTCCTCGTATCTCTGCTCCCTGGGCTTGTGTGTGTGTGTGTGTGTGTGTGTGTGTGTGTGTATTGAGGTATCCAGGGCTTCATATGTCATCAATATGAGATCAGTGGGGGTCTTTCAATATTGGATCTAATATCTTGTAGTCAACAAGAGAGAAGCGTCACAAGAGGGGTCCCGGCAGCCGCTTATCTCCTAACATTTGTCTGTTTCTTCTTACCCTTAGAACGCCATGCGGGCCACTGTGGAGAACCACGAGACCAATCCCTCCCTGCCCCCGGTGAAAGTGAATGTCGTCCTGGGGAAGGAGGACCTCACCATTAAGGTAAATACCTGGAAGGATGACGCAGACACCATCTGTTCCCCGACTTCGCGTCTCTGCACACACCGCTCATTAATCAGGGCAATAAATAGAACTAATGAACAGAGACGGCAGCAATCACTGCAGCTAATGGCCGGAGCGCGAGATAAACGCCGTTACCAGATCCCGCCAGACTGAACGACGCAGTGTCAGTATTTACTGCCTTATCTTCATTCACTGCTAACGTGATACGGTAGCTGAGCAGGGCGGCCATTGCAATATCGCCACCCAACTTTCTCGCCCAATTCCTTGGGGGACACAGGAAACCTTGGGTATAGCTCATCTCCATAGGAGGCGTGACACTAAGTGAAAGACTGTTAAGCCCCTCCTCCAGCAGCTATACCCTCAGCCTGGAGCGAGCGACTACCAGTTTTTTGCTTAGTGTCAAGGAGGCAAGACACTCTCTGCACTGCAGAGCTGTCTTTGCTAAAGATTTTATTTTTTCTCTTTTTATTATTTTCAACTTTTTTCCTTTTTTCAACAGGGACAACAGAGTCGCAAAGACCTCTCTGTTTTCCCGGGGTTGAGCTGCGCCAGTGCCGGCTATCCGCACTGCTGCCTCCCCCACAGAAGAAAAGGAGGACCAGGGCAGCCCAGCTCCCCTGCATCCCGCCAGCACAAGGGTCGCCCGCCTGCAAGCCCCTCTCCAGCTTCCTGCCACTTCGGTGCCAGTGGCTGAAGGGGCGTCCCTGCTGGATGGACTGAGGGTGAAAACGTCGACTGGTGAGGTGGCTATGCAGCCGTTCCAACCCCCCCCCCCCCCCTGTTAGGGTTTTATCTTCTGTGTTCCCTCTGCCTAGCCTTGTCACATTACAAGGCTTACTGTCGGCTTCCCCCCCCTTGTGTGTGGAGCAGGACGGAGCGGTGCTCGTGGGGGAGGGTTTACTGCACAAGTTTACCTCAGGTGCTGCGGCCTTGTGGGGCCGCCTTTTGTTATCTCGGCCAGTGCTGCCGCTGTGTTCAGCTGCCGGCTGACTTCTCTTGCTGGCTACCGGTGTGTCATTCGCCGCCGGTGTATAAGGAGGTGGTCGGGGGGCAATATTTTCTCGGCGGCATATTTGTTTGAACTCCTGTACATGTTAGACATTCAGTCGGGGGGGCGGACGTCTTTCTTCCAGCTCCTCGCTGGCCCCGCCTCCTCTTCGTGCCTGCTCTCAGGACGGATCGTTTTTACCTCAGGTTTTACCTCAGGTTTTACCTCAGGTGTTGCCGCTGCTGTTGCCGCTGCTGTTGTCGCTGCTGTTGTCGTCCGCTCCCACTGTGACCTGGTAGGACTGTTGACCCTTTCTAGCTCTGCAGCCCTCTGGCCTGGACGCTTTTATATTACTTCAGCCAACATCTGACCCCTCAGCGCCGGCCGGTCCTTGGTATCACACCTGCACCGCATGTAAGGCGCCCCTCCCTCAAGGGCAGCCTGACCCGCATTGCTCGGCTTGCAAAGCCCCATTACAGGGTCCGCCATCTGTTGTGTCACCCCCTGGCCTATTGGATCCCCCTGACTGGGCTAGATCCCTTTCCCAGGCTGTGGTCAGCCTCTCTAACGTTGTGGGCCGCCTTGCAGAGGTATTGCCCTTATCGCAGCCGGATATTTCCCCTGCTGGGCCCTCCGGGTCCGCTATCTTAGCTGACCCGTCTGAGTCCCTCTCTCCAGGCGACACCTCCAGAGCCCGTCAACCCCAGAAGCGGTCTAGGGCGGAGCGCCTATCATCCTCGGATGCTTCAGTATCACCCCCAAGGGTGCGCTCTCAGTCGGGCCCTTCCTCGATACAGGATATGCCCTTCGAAGGGGAACTAGTTGTTTCAGATTGTGATATGGACTCGGCCTTGCCTTCAAAACTGGCTTCTGCTGTGGGCCATCTTATTAACAATATTCGTGATACCTTTAAGATTCACGATGATCCTCCTAATTCTGAAAAAAACAGTGTTTCCTTTTTTCGCCAAAAACAGACGTCTGCAGTTTTTCCCCTCCACACTGACTTCTCGTCGGTGGTTTCAAGGCCTGGGCCCGCCCTGATGCCCGTTTTACCCCGCCTAAGAAGTTGGATATCTGTTATCCATTCCCGGCGGATTGCATTACAAACTGGGCGTCACCACCCAAAGTCGACCCCCCGGTGGCCCGTTTGGCAAAAAGCACAGCTATTCCCGTTGCTGATGGCTCTTCCTTACAATCCACTGAGGATCGCCGTATAGATGCCATTACCAAAGGTATCTTTGCAGCCTCCGGTTCCACCCTCTGGCCGGTCTTTGCTTCCGCTTGGGCTGGAAAAGCGGCTTCAGAGTGGGCTTCTCAGCTGGATCAGGAGCTTGAATCCGACGTCCCTATTCAGGACCTCCGTGCTCTAGCCCAACTTATCGTTCAAGCCGGCAATTTCGTCTGTGAAGCATCCCTTGATGCGGGGGCTCTCATAGCCCGTTCGTCTGCCCTGGCCGTTTCGGCCAGGAGGGAGCTTTGGTTAAAGGTTTGGACGGCGGACTCCACGTCAAAGCGGTCTCTTACTGGCCTTCCCTTTACTGGTTCTCGATTGTTCGGGACCCGCTTGGATGAAATCATATCCGAAGCCACGGGGGGGAAGAGTACGCATCTTCCTCAATCTAGGACTAGGACCACCACTCGAGGCCGTCCCACTTTTTCTCGCTTCAGGTCTTCCGCAGGGCTCCCGCACCTCGCACCTCTTCAGGTCCATCCCCTAGCTCTGTCCAAGACAGACGTAAGAAACCTTTTTTTTCGGACCCAGCCCTCCTGGCGCAAGTCACAGCCTACTCGCCCTCCCGCGACCAAGCAGAACACTACCTGAAGGTGCGCCCCCACCCGCCCGGGTGGGGGGACGTCTCTTCCTGTTCAGGGACTTCTGGCAGGCGCACGTCTCCGACGCCTGGGCTCTCGAAGTTGTGTCTTCCGGGTACAAACTCGAGTTTACGTCCCTCCCCCCAGTTCGGTTCTTTCGCCCCCGGGTTCCCCGGGATCCCCAAGGGGCGGCCGATTTCTTTACTGCCACTCGCACCCTTCTGGACAAAGGGGTCATCGCTCCGGTTCCCATGGAAGAAAATTCAAGGGGTTCTATTCGAACCTTTTTGTGGTCCCCAAAAAAGAAGGCTCGGTTCGTCCCATTCTGGATCTAAAACGGTTAAACCGTTTCCTTCGTCTTCAGCGATTCCGGATGGAGTCTCTCAGGTCGGTGGTGGCCTCTCTGGAAAAAGGGGAGTTCCTGGCCTCTATCGACATCCAGGACGCCTACCTTCATATTCCAATCGCTCGGTGTCATCAGTGCTTTCTGCGCTTTGCAGTGGGGTCCGACCACTACCAGTTCGTTGCCCTCCCCTTCGGGCTGGCGACGGCCCCTCGCGTTTTCACAAAGGTCCTAGCCCCTGTCCTCGCCTTACTTCGTTCCAGGGGAGTTTTTCTTCTTCCATATTTGGACGATCTCCTTATCAAGGCACCCTCTCTGTCAATGACATCTGCCAGTGTGGACCTCTCGCTACAAACCTTACGCCGGTTCGGTTGGATTATCAATCTTCCCAAATCCGCTCTTGTTCCATCCAGGCAACTGATCTTTCTGGGGATGCTGCTGGATACAAATGCAGCGGAGGTTCGGCTCCCGTCAGAGAAGCGCCAGCTCCTTCATCGGTCGGTTCGGAGCCTTCTGAACCACCGCCGTCCTTCCTTTCGGTTCAGCATGCGGGTCTTGGGACAGATGGTGTCCTGTTTCGAAGCAATCCCCTACGCGCAGTATCACTCCCGCACCTTTCAGACTGCCATTCTGTCCGCATGGGACAAGTCCCAGGAAAGTCTGGATCAGCACTTTCCCCTTCCCCCCCAGGTTCGCTCCTCTCTACTCTGGTGGTTACGGACCCCTCTCCAAGGGAAGTCCTTCCTACCGATAACTTGGTTGGTGATTACCACCGATGCCAGTCTGCGGGGTTGGGGGGGGGGGGGGTGTTTCCTCCTCGGTCCGTACAAGGCACTTGGTCTCCATCGGAGTCCAAACTGCCGATCAACGTTCTGGAGCTGAGGGCGGTTCTCCTCTCACTCCGGCATTGGACTTCGCTGCTTCAGGGTCACCCTGTTCGTGTCCAATCGGACAATGCCACGGCTGTGGCATACATAAATCATCAAGGGGGCACTCGCAGCGCGGCGGCAATGAGGGAGGTGTCTCTAATCCTTCGCTGGGCGGAAGTTCATGTTCCAGCCATTTCGGCCATTTACATCCCGGGAGTGGACAATTGGGCGGCGGATTTCCTCAGCCGGACGATGATCGACCCGGGCGAGTGGTCTCTGCACCCCGACGTCTTCGAGTCTCTTTGCCTCCGTTGGGGTCGTCCGGACGTGGATCTCATGGCCTCCAGATTCAACCACAAGCTCCCCACCTTCATGGCCAGAACCAAGGATCCGGACGCTTACGGCGCGGACGCGCTCGTCCTTCCCTGGACGGAGTTCTCTCTCCTCTACGTTTTTCCGCCCCTGCCTCTTCTTCCACGAGTCCTTCGGAAGATCGCGGCGGAGGGCACGCCTGCAATCCTAATAGCCCCGGATTGGCCTCGTCGTCCTTGGTACGCCGACCTTATGTTGCTCCTGGCAGACGCCCCCTTGCCTCTGCCTCTAAGAGAAGACCTCCTCTCTCAAGGGCCGATCTTCCACCAGCTTTTAGGGTCGCTACGTTTAGCGGCGTGGCTATTGAAACCGCGGTCCTAACGCGGCGGGGGGTTTTCGGCTGACGTGGTCCGTACCATGATTCGTGCGCGTAAACCGGCATCGTCCAGGATTTATTACCGAACCTGGCGGGCCTATTTGAATTTCTGCGAGACCTTAGATGTTCATCCCCTTCGGTTTTCTCTCCCCACGATTTTATCCTTCTTGCAGTCTGGTCTGGACTTGGGTTTGGGTCTCAGTACCCTAAAGGGTCAGATCTCAGCGCTTTCGATCCTTTTTCAGCGACCTCTGGCTCCGCTCGGTCCAGTTAAGACTTTTCTTCAGGGGTTGCTCACTATGCTCCCCGTATCGCGCTCCCGTTCCATCTTGGGATCTTAATGTTGTGCTGACGGCTCTCCAATCTTCTCCTTTCGAGCCTCTGCGCAGGGTTTCCCTTCGCTTGTTGTCTTGCAAAGTTTTTTTTTCCTCGTTGCCATCACGTCTCTTCGGCGTGTGTCTGAATTGGCGGCACTTTCTTGCGTAGAACCCCTCTTGGTTTTTCACCAGGACAAGGTGGTTCTCGCCCGTTTCGGATTTCCTTCCGAAGGTGGTGTCCGCTTTTCACCTGAATGAAGATATTGTCCTTCCTTCTCTGTGCCCGTCCCCGTCTCATCCTCGGGAACGGGATCTTCACCGTCTGGATGTTGTTAGGGCTCTGAGGATCTACTTGGATGTAACTAGACCCTTTCGGCGCTCGGATTCTCTATTGTGGTTCGGAGGGTCCGCGCAGGGGGCTGGTGGCATCTAAAGTGGTTATTGCCCGCTTCATCAAGATGGCTATTGCTGAGGCTTACCGTGCTAAGGGCAGGGAACCGCCCTTTGGTGTTACCCGCTCATTCTACCAAGAGTGGTCGGGGCCTTCCTGGGCTCAGCGAAATCGAGCTTCGGCTGAACAATTGTGTAAGGCGGCCACCTGGTCTTCTTTGCACACTTTCACCAAGTTCTACAAGGTGAACACTTATGCATCGGCGGATGCTGCTTTGGGCCGCCTGGTCTTGCAGGCGGTGGTGCCTTAATGCCTATGGTGCTTTAATTCTTCTTGGGTTGTGGTCCCTCCCTATTTGTGGACTGCTTTTGAACTCCCAAGGTTTCCTGTGTCCCCAAGGAATTGGGCGAGAAAACGAGATTTTGTATAACTTACCAGTAAAATCTCTTTCTCGCTCTTCCTTGGGGGACACAGCACCCACCCATTGTTTTGGTTGCCCTGACGGGAGTTTTGACTTGTTGGTGTTAATTTGGTTGATCCTTGCCTTTGTTTTAACTACTTGGGCACATAACTGGTAGTCGCTCGCTCCAGGCTGAGGGTATAGCTGCTGGAGGAGGGGCTTAACAGTCTTTCACTTAGTGTCACGCCTCCTATGGAGATGAGCTATACCCAAGGTTTCCTGTGTCCCCCAAGGAAGAGCGAGAAAGAGATTTTACTGGTAAGTTATACAAAAATCTCGTTTTCCCAGGCCCCCCCCCCCTTGCCATAAGTAAGCAGACGCGATGTTCAGGACTTTGGAATTGTACTGGCTTCCATAGGCAATTTTCCTAAACAGTTTTCAAGATCTTGCTGTCAGTGAATAGAAACATTTGTGAATCATAAAGAAGCCGAAAGCCAGTCCTGTTTGCACTGCTGTGACATATTTGCTATAATCACACCCCTTTTCAAAAGGACACTCCCAATTTACACTAGACCACACCCCTTTCGGTGTCACAACTCCACCCCCTCAATGTACATTTGGGCACCAGTTAAAGTCTTCTATCTTTTGTTCTTATTAGATATCTGATAATGGAGGAGGGGTCCCTTTAAGAAAAATAGAGCGTCTCTTCAGTTACATGTATTCCACAGCTCCCATGCCCATGATGGACAACTCACGCAACGCACCGCTGGTAAGTGAAACGGGTCACAAGTGGGCGGGGCTTATGCAGATGGCGTTTCCAGGTGGATCACAACCCAATGACGTTGCACTAAAAACAAGTGAGCGTTTATAAAGCATATAAGCAGCATGAAAGGACGGGAGACAGCAGATGGAGTTTGTCAGCGGTCACAGAGCTAAGCAGAATTTAGCAGGGCACATAGGAACTTAGTTTTTCTCTGTGAGTTACATAGGACTGCAGAGCTTAAAGGGATTGTCCGCTTTAAAAATGGTTTTCTGAATCAAATTACCTCTGAGTCAGAGTGATCACAAATTCGGCACTGCTGCATCTGTTTATTTAGTAGGTTGCCTACTTTAGGCAGCCCCCTTTCATTAGAAAGATCTTCCACCCATCAGCTGCTAGTTTTGGGATGAACCCAGCCGCAAGTGTTCAGTTTCCCTGCAGCTCCCCCGCAGGAGAAATGAAGAATTGCACAGCTCAAAATCAATGGCTTTCCATGCGTTTTCTGTGCTATACAATTTAGCGCAGCTGTACATGTGTATATTACAGCTCATTAATAATACCCTTTTTTTATTTTTCAGGCCGGTTTTGGGTATGGTTTGCCAATTTCTCGCCTTTACGCCAAGTACTTTCAAGGGGATCTAATGCTGCATTCTATGGAGGGTTTTGGGACCGACGCTGTCATTTACCTGAAGGTAGCGCATGGATATTATAATGCATTGTGTTATTCTATCACGCCGTTTATTTAGTTGCTTGTGGTTTTAGCCACGTACGATACTGTACAACGCTGCTTTAGGGCCAGTTCAGTGATCGTATCCGGATATGACATGACTAGGTTGTTATAGTGCCAAGAACACCGCCATCTATGGGCTGTGTACGGTGCTGCACCCTCACTTGTATGAGGCTGAGCTGCTATATCACTCCAGTAATATACGAGAAGGAAGCATTCACGTTTTTCTGATTTTATTCAGATTTGGGAATTTCAGGTTAAGCAATTCTCTAAGGCTACTTTCACACCTGCGTTTAGGTCGGATCCGTCTGGTATGTGCCCAGACGGATCCGCACCTATAATGCAAACGCTTAGATCCGTTCAGAACGGATAAATTTTTTATTTTTTTTTGCTCATGATAATGCAAACGGATCCGTTTTGACTTTACATTGAAAGTCAATGGGAGACGGATCCGTTTGAAAATTGAGCCATACTGTGTCAACTTCAAACGGATCCGTCCCCATTGACTTACATTGTAAGTCTGGACGGATCCGTTTGCCTCCGCACGGCCAGGCGGACACCTGAACGCTGCAAGCTGCGTTCAGGTGTCCGCCTGCTGAGCGGAGCGGAGGACAAACGGAGCCAGACTGATGCATTCTGAGCGCATCCATTCAGAATGCATTAGGGCTGGACGGATCCGTTCGGGGCCGCTTGTGAGACCCTTCAAACGGAACTCACAAGCGGAGCCCCGAACGCTAGTGTGAAAGTAGCCTAATATAGTCCTCTTTATAGGCAGTATCTGGCTCTTCCCCTGGAGGAAGTGCACATTGTGTCTCCCTGTGAGGGTCACAGAGAGTGAACCGTGTACTTGCGGTCACATATAATGAAACACCCTGTACTCTACAGAGAGGAAGGACACACTCCACGGCTTTAGCACTGCTTCCTCTGGCAGCTGTGGGATCTGATATGAGAAAACAATGCTAGATACAAGCCGAAGAGAAAAGCAAACCAACAGACCACATATATGAGCACGAGTGGTGTCACTGTGTACATACATTACATTACTTATCCTGTACTGATCCTGTGTTACATCCTGTATTATACTCCAGAGCTGCACTCACTATTCTGCTGGTGCAGTCACTGTGTACATACATTACATTACTTATCCTGTACTGATCCTGAGTTACATCCTGTATTATACTCCAGAGCTGCACTCACTATTCTGCTGGTGCAGTCACTGTGTACATACATTACTTATCCTGTACTGAACCTGAGTTACATCCTGTGTTATACCCCAGAGCTGCACTCACTATTCTGCTGGTGCAGTCACTGTGTACATACATTACTTATCCTGTACTGATCCTGAGTTACATCCTGTATTATACTCCAGAGCTGCACTCACTATTCTGCCGGTGGAGTCACTGTGTACATACATTACATTACTTATCCTGTACTGATCCTGAATTACATCCTGTATTATACCCCAGAGCTGCACTCACTATTCTGCTGGTGCAGTCAGTGTACATACATTACATTACTTATCCTGTACTGATCCTGACTTACATCCTGTATTATACTCCAGAGCTGCACTCACTATTCTGCTGGTGCAGTCACTGTGTACATACATGACATTACTTATCCTGTACTGATCCTGAGTTACATCCTGTATTATACTCCAGAGCTGCACTCACTATTCTATTTCTTTACTTAGTACAGGATACACACAGGAGTATAATACAGGATATAACTTAGGACACACTGTAAGTGTCCTCAACGACTGGTATATTGATGTGATTTGTTTGCATTTTTGTAGGCGCTATCCACAGAATCCATAGAGAGACTACCAGTCTTCAACAAGTCTGCGTGGAAGCATTATAAGTTGTGCACAGAGGCCGACGACTGGTGTATTCCCAGCAGTGAACCAAAGGACCTCACAAGGTAGATGATTCCTGAAGCTGAGGACGTAGGAATAAAGGGATCAAGCACTTAATTGCACAGTTATATCGCCAGGAGCAGAGAGCAGAATTGTACTGTACTGTGCTGGAGCTGGCCGCGGATGCAACAAGGAGAGCCAGTCACCGATCCAATCTCTGTAGCGAGTAGTTCTATATCTCACCAATCTTTCAATATTCCCATTTCTGGTGCCTCACTGTCAAAATCCAAAAATCACCACGTGTCAATAGCCATTCTTGATCTAGGCGGATGAAGCAAAGAAAACCTTCAACGTCTAGTAAAGCAAAGATCTCGCCAGAATCAATTTGGATCTGCAAAGAAGACTTTTAGCCGTAGGGTCCCTATGGAATATCCCATCCATAGAGTAACCCGTGTGGCACAGCGCCCCTCCTCCACGACCACAACATTATTATTTTTTTCCCCCATACGTTATATATGGTATTAGGAAGGCAAATTCCTTTAATTAACCCATTATTCTGCTTCTTATACTGTTCGTTCCAAAGACCTAAGAGGAGGGTTTTCTGTTACTGCCAAAAAAATAATAATGTTCCTGCGATGCCATAAGTCTGGTGTCTGACGCATTTTGGTCACCTCACTAGAGGGATATCCCAGCCGAGGAATGTAAAGCTGAATGTGTGGAGCAATCCAGCAGGATCTGTACCAGTATAAGTAATATTTTTAAGTTGTTTTTTTTTTTTTATTGAGACCATAGAGCTGATGGTCAAAACGCGTGGGAGGGATCCACAGCTAACTGAGTTTTGTATGGTTTGAGTCTGCATACAGCATGTACTGAATTATACCACTACTTATAGGCATGGTACATGCAAAAAAGAAGTGAAAACGCGTTGGGTTACAGCAGAATCTAATTTTGTGTCCTTTACGTTATCTAAAAAGCACAAAAGTTATGCATTTTTTTTAATAGTATTAATTAGTATTCTTTCTGCCTCCACAGCCGTGGGATCCGATATGGATCTAGCATGTGTGGGTGTTTTTTTTTTTTGTTGGTTTTTTTTTTTGTTTTTTAAAGATTCATTTGATGATAAAATCCAGTTTTGAGACCTAACAAAAAGCTAACAATAATATATAAGCTGGATAGATGCATTTCTATTCCCTTTTTTCCTCCCTTCCTATCAGTCCCGCTGGCTGATAACGGCGGGACAATAACGATATTTTCCAAACCTTAGATGGTTTTTACTTGGCAGAATATATTGATCTTGCTCCTCCTCCCTCCAGTCTTTCTTAAGCCTGGTTGCCTAGCAACCAGTCAGCATTGTATCTGGGTGACCACTATTTGAGTCCAGGTAGCTATGTTACTTGTACAGAAGTAGTCACCGGAAACTATGTCTGCTATACCAACAGGCTGCCTGTTTTTTGGTGCCACAGACTCGTTTTAGACTCATCCCACTCAAACTCCAGAGAGGAATGCACTGTAGCAAATGGAGATGTCCTTTTAAATATATGTCTATTTCCCATTCATTTGTGAATTTTATTTCAATTTAAAATAAAAATAAACTTTTTCTTATTTTATTTTTTAAATACAATCAGTTATAATATGCGCCCAATTGCTCAAATTATAATTTTTTTTATTGTTTTAAGATTGTGTGTAAACCTTGTTAATTTATTACAATGCCTTCGTTCATGTGCTGCTCTGGACATAACATTATTTTCAGATGTTGTAAAATGTCTTTTATGTCTCGTATCCTGCGGTTTCTTAGGATTTTTTTCGTTAGAAATAAAATAATTGAAATGAGAATAGTCTTAATTAGTGACGTGTATTGTTTTATTATGTGATGAAATTGGCTGTAATGCTACTGAAATTTCTGCAGCCGCCACTAGGGGCAGCATACAGGTTTATAATTGTGGTCAGGTCTTTCTGCAGCGAGCTCCACCTAGTGGAGACCGCAGGAAGCCAAACTTTTATGAAGTACCAAGATAAAGACGAATAGTTCAGAAGTATTCTCAGGTGTACATGGATTGATTCTGCCTGGTAAGTTCAGGTACCTCCATATAAAGAATGACCCCCCCCCACACACCCCGTCCCCCTGTGTGTGAACAGTCATAGAGAGTTTCCCTGATCGCACCAGGGATCGCTACAAATTGCCACACTATATAAAATACATATAAGGAAACTAAGTGATCGGGTCAGATAAGCCAGTGTTTTCCAACCTTTTTTGTGCAAAGGCACACTTTTTTCATGAAAAAAATCACGAGGCACACCACCACTTTTTTGACTTAGCTATAAGTTCAGCAACGTGATAGCTAGCTTTAAGAGCTCTTTCATTTACCTTTGTGGTTTTTCTCATGAAAGTTGCCTGTTTCTCTGTGTTTTCACGCAGGCGAACAAAATAGTCCGCATTCTTGTTTTGAAGCGAAGGGTGTTTCGTTTGGAGATGGCGTTTAAGTTTACTTGGGACCATAGCACTGTTAGATAGCTTTTCACCACACACCAAGCACAGTGGAGTTGGTTTCTTGCATCTCCGGTGAAAGTAAATCCAAATGAAATATAGCTTTCGCTATTTGCCTTGTGCCAGAGAATTTGCTTGAGCTAACATCTTTGCTTTCTTTTGATCCCCACTCATACTTGGGCTCTCATCTGGCTCCGAATTTTGTTCAGAGTCCAGTTCTTTCCTTTTCAAAAACTTGTCCATCACTGTATCTGCTCCTGTCTCACTGTCACTCAGTACTTACTGTGCTTGTCTCCTCCAGATAGCCGCGTGTCCGTCACACCTAAGGCGCGCTTCTCCATCCAGATCCATTAATCAGCGCTCTTCTGCTCATGTCTCCTCCAGATCCATCACTCAGCGCTCCTCTGCGCTGCGACGCGATAATCAGATCCATCGGCGCTCTTCTGCGCATCGGTGATCTACTGCGATGTCTCCTCCTGTCAGACTGTAACAGGACAGTGACACCGGAGCTATATAGTCCGTAACATGCGGCTTCAGCTCACAAATAGACCAAATTGGAATTTTTCCCCACGGCACACCAGACAATATCTCACGGCACACTAGTGTGCCGCGGCACAGTGGTTGAAAAACACTGAGATAAGCAACGCGTTTCACCAACGTACTGTCAGGTTCCTCAATACAGAGATGATAAACACAGTGACGTCACAGTACAGGTATAATGAACACAGTGATGTCACAGTACAGGATAATACACATATTGATGTCACAGTATAGACATAATAATAAACACAGTGATGTCACAGTACAGGGATAATAAACACAGTGATGTCACAGTACAGGGATAATAAACACAGTGATGTCATAGTACAGGGATAATAAACAGTGATGTCACAGTACAGGATAATAAACTCAGTGATGTCACAGTACAGGGATAATATACACAGTGATGTCATAGTACAGGGATAATAAACAGTGATGTCACAGTACAGGGATAATAATAAACACAGTGATGTCACAGTACAGGGATAATAAGCACAGTGATGTCACAGTACAGGGATAATAAACGCAGTGATGTCACAGTACAGGGATAATAAGCACAGTGATGTCACAGTACAGGATAATAGGACAAGGAATGGACAAAAGACAGGAAGAACAGCATGCTGCACTGGGAATTTCTATACATGTTTTATTAAAAGAAATTAAATTACATAAAAACAAACAAACCCACAAGCTATGCATTTCAGTGGTGGTGTGCCGCCTTCTTCAGGGGTGTTCTGCACAGGGACAGAGTGGGGACCAGCCTGACAGGGACAGCCTAGTGACCGTTCCTTATGTTGTCAAGCCCTCAGCAGCTACCTTTGGCCACGCTGGAAAAGAGACCGGAAGACTGAGGAACCCACGCCATTCATGGATGTCCACAACGCACCCATGTGGGCATATTGCAGATATAATGCTGGACTTCTATCTGTGAAACTGGACCATGAAAGCGACGGGCGAGTGGATGAATAATCCATGGTCATTTATTAACCCTTTCATGACCAAGGGTCATTGATGCCCCAGTGTCCAGGTCAAAATTTACAAATCTGACATGCGTCACTTTATGTTGTAATAGCTTTGGAACACTTTTATTTATCCAAGCCATTCTGAGATTGTTTTCTCGTGACATATTGTACTTCATGATAGTCAAAAATTTGAGTCAATATATTGAGGTGATGGTTTGGTACTATTTTGGGGGGTCATAAGCCTTTTTGATCGCTTGCTGTTGCACATTTTGTGATGTAAGGTAACAAAAATGGCTTTTTTTGCACAGTTTCTATTTTATTTTTTTATGGTGTTTATCGGACGGGGTCTATCATGTGATATATTTATAGAGACGGTCGTAACGGACGCGGTGATACCTAATATGTGTATTTTTTTTTAAAGGGAAAAGGCAATTTATTTTTTTAATTTTACATTTTTATTTATTTATTATTACTTTTATTATTTTCACTTTTTTTTTTATCAAGTCCCTCTTGGATCTTGAAGATCCAGTGGGGCTGATGGCTGTACTATACTTTGCAATGCTCTTGCATTGCAAAGTATAATACAATCAGATGCCCTGTAGGTGGCAACAGCGGACGCTTTTGGAAAGCGTCCTTTTGCCATGGCAACCATCGGATTGCAGAGCGGCAGCCCCGATGGTGGAGAGAGGGAGCCCTCTCCCTCTATTAACCCCATGGATGCCGCTGCCGCGGCATCTAGGGTGTTACAGCAGAGTGTCAGCATAGAGCTGACACTCTCTGCTGATGGCGGCGGCTCAGGAATGGAGCCGCCACCATCACACACAGCAGGGGGACCGGGGGCAGCGCTGGAAAGGGCTGGGTGGGGGTCGGGGGTGATTTGGCGCCAACATTAAGGGAGGCTGGGGCAGGACTAATGAATGGGGTGGGGAGGGGACGGACCGCATCAGGGCAGGAGGCAGGAGAGGGGCACAGATCGGGGGGCATGAGGAACACTACCTGATTTCAGGCTCTGAATTTAGGCTTTTTTCACTGCCGCGATCCGATTGGTTAGTCTGCACAGACAAACCAATCGGATCGATTGCCGGCAAGGGACCACTCTGATTGGTCCCTTGCCGGCATTACTGAACTGTATGCTGTCCGTGACAGCAGCAGGGCAGGGGCAGAAGCTTTAATCCAAGCGCTATGCAGCGCTTGGATTAAAGAACTGTCTTGATGTTTATAGACGTGATAGCTGCACGGGGCATGTGCAAATATCACGTATATAAACGGATTGCAGTCGGGAAGGGGTTAATGGTAAAAACATAAACATATACTGTAAGTTACCTGTGTATACTGATGTTAACTGACACAGATGATGGATGGTAGTAACACAGCATAACTCGCCTTGAGGTTTTGACTCCAGGACTTGGGCCATTATTTTACCTGGCTGAAGTATTGGGCTATTTTATGATATCTAGATAGATAGATACATGATAGATAGATAGATAGAGTTGCAATAAAAAGTATGTGAACCCTTTGGATATGGATTTCTGCACAAATTGGTCATAAAATGTGATCTGATCTTCATCTAAGTCACAACAATAGACAATCACAGTCTGCTTAAACTAATAACACACAAAGAATTAAATGTTACCATGTTTTATTGAACACACCATGTAAACATTCACAGTGCAGGTGGAAAAAGTATGTGAACCCCTAGACTAATGACATCTCTAAGAGCTAATTGGTGTGAGGTGTCAGCCAACTGGAGTCCAATCAATGAGATGAGATTGGAGGTGTTGGTTTCAGCTGCCCTGTCCTATAAAAAACACACACCAGTTCTGAGTTTGCTTTTCACAAGAAGAATTGCCTGATGTGAATGATGCCTCACACAAAAGAGCTCTCAGAAGACCTACGATTAAGAATTGTTCACTTGCATAAAGCTGGAAAGGGTTATAAAAGTATCTCCAAAAGCCTTGCTGTTCATCAGTCCACGGTAAGACAAATTGTCTATAAATGGAGAAAGTTCAGCACTGCTGCTACTCTCCCTAGGAGTGGCCGTCCTGTAAAGATGACTGCAAGAGCACAGCGCAGACTGCTCAATGAGGTGAAGAGGAATCCTAGAGTGTCAGCTAAAGACTTACAAAAGTCTCTGGCATATGCTAACATCCCTGTTAGCGAATCTACGATACGTAAAACACTAAACAAGAATGGATTTCATTGGAGGATACCACAGAGGAAGCCACTGCTGTCAAAAAAAACATTGCTGCACGTTTACAGTTTGCACAAGAGCACCTGGATGTTCCACAGCAGTACTGGCAAAATATTCTGTGGACAGATGAAACCAAAGATGAGTTGTTTGGAAGAAACACACAACACTATGTGTGGAGAAAAAGAGGCACAGCACACCAACATCAAAACCTCATCCCAACTGTGAAGTATGGTGGTGGGGGCAGCATGGTTTGGGGCTGCTTTGCTGCGTCAGGACCTGGACGGATTGCTATCATCGAAGGAAAAATGAATTCCCAAGTTTATCAAGACATTTTGCAGGAGAACTTAAGGCCATCTGTCCACCAGCTGAAGCTCAACAGAAGATGGGTGCTGCAACAGGACAACGACCCAAAGCATAGAAGTAAATCAACAACAGAATGGCTTAAATAGAAGAAAATACGCCTTCTGGAGTGGCCCAGTCAGAGTCCTGACCTCAACCCGATTGAGATGCTGTGGCATGACCTCAAGAAAGCGATTCACACAGACATCCCAAGAATATTGCTGAACTGAAACAGTTCTGTAAAGAGGAATGGTCAAGAATTACTCCTGACCGTTGTGCACGTCTGATCTGCAACCACAGGAAACGTTTGGTTGAAGTTATTGCTGCCAAAGGAGGTTCAACCAGTTATTAAATCCAAGGGTTCACATACTTTTTCCACCTGCACTGTGAATGTTTACATGGTGTGTTCAATAAAAACATGGTAACATTTCATTCTTTGTGTGTTATTAGTTTAAGCAGACTGTGATTGTCTATTGTTGTGACTTAGATGAAGATCAGATCACATTTTATGACCAATTTGTGCAGAAATCCATATCATTCCAAAGGGTTCACATACTTTTTATTGCAACTGTAGATAGATAGATAGATAGATAGATAGATATTAAAAGTTAAGTTTTAAGATGTTGCCAGTGATAAACAATTTAACCACCAAAGATCACCCATCACCATTATAAGCTTCCCAGTGTTGGAAGAGATTACAAATATAATTTCTTACAACTATACAGTGGAAAAAATGATTGCAATACAACTAAATAACCATGAAAAATTAAAAACCAACTGGAGTTCTTGGGAGAAATTTGGCCCAAATATAACCTGCACATGAGCATTGTATATAGGGTGGTAATTTGTTTGTTTCATTGGAAACCAGAAGAGGGTGACTGAGAATTTGAGACAGATTACGGAAGAGGAGGAGGGAGAGGGGGAAACAAGAAAAAAATATCTAAATTTAAATAAAAAAATTTACGGATAGGCATCCCCAAATATACTACTAGAATTCATTATTGGGGCGGATCTGGTGCTCTGGAAGCGATAC
The DNA here is from genome assembly GCF_905171765.1 of Bufo bufo. Classification (NCBI taxonomy): domain Eukaryota; kingdom Metazoa; phylum Chordata; class Amphibia; order Anura; family Bufonidae; genus Bufo; species Bufo bufo. Next base: position 530,926,494 of record NC_053393.1, on the reverse strand, counting down.
ATAGACGATGTTATTTTTATTTGGAGGGGATCAGATCTAGCATTGAGTTATTTTTTATCTAATATAAACTCTAATAATCTGAACCTCCATTTTACAGCAAATACCAGTAAGACCAGTATTGACTTTTTAGATTTAAAAATTGATATTAATTTGGATAGGATCAGTTGTAGTACCTATCACAAGCCTACAGCTAGGAATAATGTTATACTACACTCCAGCTGCCACCTCCCTAGGTGGTTGCTATATGGACCAATGAGCCAGTTTAGGCGTCTTAAAAGAAACTGCACAATGGATGATACATTTGAGAAAGAGGCTGAAGTTTTAAAACAGCAGTTTGTTGAGAAAAACTATCCGAGTGACTGTATTGATAAAGCCTTGAACAAAGTTAGGGAATTGGACCGTAAAGAATTTTTTTGTAGACGGATCAGCACAGTCTCATAATGATCCGATGATGTGTGTAGGGTTACAGATTATATTACCCTTCAATACTCAATATAAAAAAATTGAGAACATCATTGTAAAGCATTGGTCCTTCTTACAAAAGGATAAAATTATAGGTCCAGTGATATCAGCATAACCTAATATAGTATACACACGTGCAAACAATTTAGGGTTAAAAGTAGCACCTACAGTAAAAATACCTAATAAAGTAAGGGATAAACATTGGCTGTGTTTTGAAGGCTTTTTCAGGTCCTGCCCTAATTGCAAAATAACAAGTTTTTCTAGGAAAACTGTGAAAGCCATTTCAACCAATAACGGCTATTCGTACAAAATAAGAACTTTCGTGACATGTAATAGCAAGAATGTTATTTATTTGTTAACGTGTCCCTGTAAGAAACAGTATGTTGGCCGCACCAAGAGATGTCTAAAAACGAGGATCTCGGAGCATGTAGCCAACATACGCAGAGGTTCTGAGAATCACACTGTGACCCTACGGGCCTAATCTATACAGCATTGACCATTGTGACACCAGATTGGAGAGGTGGTGATTTAATAAAAAAGATGTCAAGAACAGAATCTAAGTTCATATTCGATTTTAGTTCATTAGTTCCTAATGGGTTAAATGCAGACTGGGAGCTATTTGGCTTACTGTGATTGGGCACCCCTTGACATAATGGAAGACTTATGATATATCTGGTCTCCTTTTGTCAATGAGTCTTCCTTATATATCGTATATGACATTACATATGATATGTCATGTATATTGCATGTGATATGTCATATGTATGTGTATACAAAGGTGTACACTACATAACCTGGGAACATATTCGCTGCAGGATATAAATATCAGCCGCGACACAAATTGCTGCCTATGTTGGGCTGACAATTGTATATCAAGTATTATGGATGTTTATGGGCTGTATCATGGAATATTAGTCTGGTTTAAATTAAATTTTACATTGAATGTTATTTATATTAGCAATAGTGTACAAAACGCATTTCTGGAAAAAAAAACGCATAGCAGACGCATAGAAATCGCACCATTGGGAAATCCGGGTCTTCCATATTTCTTTGGTATGAGATGACTCCGGCTCGGATTTTGACACTTACCGGGACTGAATATAAAAGGATATGGGGAAACATTTCAAGGTTACCACTGAGGAAGGGGTCAAACAACCCCGAAACGCGTATGGTCTATACCTTGTACCGGCATGCTGGGATAATAGTTTCCTTGGATTTTGAAGTTGAACGGCTGCGCTAAAGACCGGCGATTATTGGAGGAACCTCCGCCTAAAGAGCCCTGACTATACGTAGCTCTAACAAGCCACGTGAGCGGATATCTAGTTGGCGTCTGGCTTACCGCAAATATTTCAAGTCCCCATAAGGACAAGAGAACACCGGCTGGACTGAGGTAAAAGAGACACAGTTGCATGAATAGGTCGGACGCAACCTCGGTATGATACCGCACTGTGTCTTTTTGTCTCCCCAAGTGCTGGCGACATTTGCCTATGCTCTGCTAAATTGTCGGTAGGAGCGAGATACGGGACTGATCGCCCTATTGGAGTCGAATGCGATTATTGAAAAAGCGATGTCCACTATACATATGAATTGCGGTTTTCCATATTTGCACATTGATTACTTGACTGCGGTCATATACGCTATACCTATTGCTGCTATTTAAGTGGTTTATTTATATGTTATATGTTTTATGCTGCTGTCATGTATTTGTATTGATTTTATCTAATTTTATATACTGCCATTTTAGGGAGAAACATCTCCATTAAATAGTTGTCTCATTTTGATTCCATATTTGAGTGCCTGGTCTTATTGTTTTTCCTAGAATTCATTATTGATATTGATATTATTGATATTCTTAGAAAGTAGCCACTTCCAATAGGTGGCGCTGGTGAGTTAGTTCTCACTCCTGGGAGATACCTCTTTGCATATTTGTTTCCCAGGAAGCTTTTCCAACAAGTCTCCATACAGGGTTGGTCTCTTGAAGGAGGTTCGGCACCTTGCCTTATGTATAACTCCAAAGAATTACATTATTAAACCACCAAAAATCCAAGCTCAAATAATCTTCATATAAAATGACACTTTATTATGGTACAGCATTAACCGTGCATGCGCCGATCAGCTACCAGAGAGACGCGCCTCTACGGTGGTGGACCAGCGCACGCGCAGTCCATCACTCCAGTCATAGATGGTCATTCTGGTGGCACATGCGCTGGAGAGATTCCTGATGTGGGTGCGCCTCTTCCTCCTCTTCCGTGTTCTGCGTTCCCAGCCTCGCTTATAGTAAATGTCCTGATAGGCTAAAGTGGGCACATGCTCCTGACGTTTTACGTCTTCCCCACTCAATGTGACTCTCCTCAGGATAGGTCATTAATATCTGATCGGTGGAGGTCTGACACCCGGGACCCCCGCCGATCAGCTGTTTGAGAAGTCATCAGTGGTCCTGCGAGCGCCATGGCCTTCTCACAGCTTTTCCTAGGCCGAGTGACGTCACGTTCATCGGTCACGTGGCCTGGGCGCAGCTCCACCCTGTAGAAGTGAATTGGGCTGAGCACAATACCAAGCACAGTCGCTATACAATGTATGGCGCTGTGCTTGGTGAGCGGCTCACAGGAGCGCCAGTGCCCAGTGGCGTAACTACAGGGGAAGCAGGGGAAGCAGCTGCTTTGGGGCCCGGGCTGACAAGGGGCCCGGCGCCCAGCAGCGTGAGGCACAAAGTTTCCTAATTATCTAATAGTTTTTCAGGCCAGGCCCCTTCACATACAGTGCAGCTCCAATTGGGGGCCTGGCCTGTCCATCACCAAACACCGCCCCCTGTGTGACCAAATGTGAGCAGCAACACAGTCTCCAGCACAGCCCGAAGCCTGACTCCGCCCACTCATGTGACTGATCACGTGCTCCTGACATCATGAAAGGTCCTTTTGCTCACTATGAACCCCCCCACACCTCAGTGTACAGCCCCCCCATACCTAAATGTACAGTCCCCCCACATCTCAGTGTACAGTCCCCCCCACATCTTAGTGTGCAGTCCCCCCCACACCTCAGTGTACAGTCCCCCCATACCTCAGTGTACAGTCCCCTCACATCTCAGTGTACAGTCCCCCCCACATCTCAGTGTACAGTCCCCCCCCATACCTCAATGTACAGTTCTCCCCATACCTCAGTGTACAGTCCCCCCAATACCTCAGTGTACAGTCCCCCCATCTCAGTGTACAGTCCCCCCATACCTCAATGTACAGTCCCCCCCACATCTCAGTGTACAGTCCCCCCCACATCTCAGTGTACAGTCCCCCCCACATCTCAGTGTACAGTCCCCCCCACATCTCAGTGTACAGTCCTCCCACATCTCAGTGTACAGTCCCCCCCATACCTCAGTGTACAGTCCCCCCCCCCACATCTCAGCGTACATCCCCCCCACACCTCAGTGTACAGTCCCCCCCACATCTCAGTGTACAGTCCCCTCACATCTCAGTGTACAATCCCCCCCACATCTCAGCGTACAATCCCCCCCACATCTCAGCGTACATCCCCCCCACACCTCAGTGTACAGTCCCCCCCACATCTCAGTGTACAGTCCCCCCCCCCACCTCAGTGTACAGTCCCCCCCACATCTCAGTGTACAGTCCCCCCCCACACCTCAGTGTACAGTCCCCCCCCACACCTCAGTGTACAGTCCCCCCCACACCTCAGTGTACAGTCCTCTCACATCTCAGTGTACAGTCCCCCCCATACCTCAGTGTACAGTCCCCCCCACATCTCAGCGTACAGTCCTCCCACATCTCAGTGTACAGTCCCCCCCATACCTCAGTGTACAGTCCCCCCCCACATCTCAGTGTACAGTCCTCCCCATACCTCAGTGTACAGTCCCCCCCCCACATCTCAGCGTACAGTCCTCCCACATCTCAGTGTACAGTCCCCCCCCATACCTCAGTGTACAGTCCCCCCCCCACATCTCAGTGTACAGTCCCCCCCACACCTCAGTGTACAGTCCCCCCCATACCTCAGTGTACAGTCCCCCCCACACCTCAGCGTACAGTATCCCCCCACATCTCAGTTCAAAATAAGTTACTACATGAGTAGGTTCCGCATACTTCTCCCGCGCTGCTGACACTCACGAACTCCATGATCCATGTGAAAAAGCACGTTACTCTCCTGTTTCTGATCCACGTGATCTGGGAGTGCCACGTGATGTTGTGACGTCAGTAGGTCCTTGCCAAGTATAGTATTTAGCCATTGCCGTAGGACATGTGAATGGAGAATTTCCAGCACTGATGTAGATACGGGGGTCGCAGAAAACCAGAGCCCCCCGCCTTTCCTGTACTGTTTCTGGGGAACTACAAGTCCCAGAATATTAGTTCTTGCGATAGGTGGAAATCCATTAAAACCTGGCTACTTGTAGGCTTCCCTTATGTATGGAGAGCTGTGGTTATTAGGGGCTCAGACCATTGGGACAGTCGGTGTCAGCCCTGCAGCAATACATAGAATGGGCACCTACCTACAGCAGGGGTCATACTGTGCTGTACATACAATGTAGTGTGACGTTATATTCACCTCTTCGGTTATATTACACAGGAAAGCACAATTCTGCAAGGGCCGTCACTTTTTCCTAAAATGTGCCTGCTCGACCACCGCTGCTGGATTGCAGGGTGGTCGTAACCCCTGGAAACGAGCAGTGTATAATGTGATGGAAAAATGAATCCGGCCATCAAAGGAGACAATATGGACAATCACAATACATTAGTAAGTGGCTTGTATTAACTTTCTCTACATGATAAATGCTATTTGCTGAACCCCTTACATTGATGCCAGTCCTTCATTTTTATCTGTAATTTTGCCATTACTTCTTGTGTAAGCTTTTAATGTTGTACCAGAATAAAGTGTAATTTTAGATGGAGATATTATTTTTTTTTTGCTCGGACTCTGTAACAATACACGGCAGCGGCAACGTGATCTACGGAAAATGCCTGCATGACTGCACAAACACAGCGCTGCTGTAAAGGCGGTGTACACTGCCACATAACAATGCCTGTGACATATAATTACTTCTTAATTATCTGAAATAGGCCAAGTAACAAACACGTCCGTAGTGATGCAAATGGTGCTTTTCCATAGAAAGTTGGAGAAAATCCAGCAAGGAGACGGGTGAGTCACGGGAAGGTGTCGCTCGGATTTGGCAAACGCTGTTGTTTTATTTGTATGAATGCAAAAGAAAAGGAGCGGAGGAAATAAAAAAAACAAACACCACAGAATACATGTAATCATTGTCTTAAAGGGGCCGTCCATCCTGTTATTGTAGCCTCAGCTTTGTGCGTGGAAGGGCCAACATGGAGCATGCTTAGAGGAGAGGTGTCAAAAATCAAGATGAAGCCTGATCAGGCCTCCTCACATTATACCAAGTACAGCGCCTTGCATTGTATGGTGGCCGTGCTTGGTATTGCAGCCCAATCTTAATCACTTGAATGGGATCGAGCAGCAGAAAGACCGTGTGACCGATGGAAGTGATGTCATAGGTGGAGGAAGAGGCTGCAGCGCTCACGGGGGCATTGGGTCCAACAGCTGATTGATGGGGGCTCCCAGAGTCGGACCCCTACCGATCTGATGTCGATGTCCTATTCTGAGAAAAGCTTGACAATATTTAATGAGGTATTCCTGTTTAAACAATTACATTAATTTGTTTAGAGAAGCAGCAGTTATACGGTTTTCTAATATACATGTATTTAAAAGTTTATAATATTTATATTTATTATTACAACCCCTTTTTGGTCGTAGATCTGAATGGGACTAAAGATGGCGTCAGTCATGTGACGCTCAATCCTTTCTGCTGCCTGAGGCGAAAACTGAAACGCCAGGCTCAGGCAGTGCGATAATGATGACACCGTCTGTGATAGGATACAGGAACTGGGGCTAAAGCCTAGTAGAGGAAACGGTGCACCAGGGAGACATCGCTCCAGTGCCCCGACATTCAACTGTATTGTTGTCCTTTCTAGCAGAAGCCTGAAGGTTTTGTGCCAATATTGACTGATATTTGGAACTGTTCATAATCCCCTCTAGCTTAACTAAGGCCCCAGTTCCAGCTGAAGAAGATCAGCCCCTTGGCATGATGCTGCCACCACCATGCTTCACTCTGGTGATGGGGTTCTTTTGGTGATGTGCAGTGTTGTTTTTGCGCCAAACATATCTTTTGGAATTATGGCCAAAAGGTTTAACCTTGGTTTCATCAGACCAGAACACCTTTTCCCACATGCTTTTGGGAGACTTCAGATGTGTTTTTGCAAAATGTAGCCTGGCTTGGATGTTTTTCTTCGTAAGAAAAGGCTTTCATCTTGCCGCTCTACCCCATAGCCCAGACATATGAAGAATACGGGCGATTGTTGTCACATGTACCACACAGACAGTACTTGCCAGATATTCCTGCAGCTCGTTTAATGTTGCTGTAGGCCTCTTGGTCGCCTCCCAGACCAGTTTTCTTCTCGTCTTTTCCATAGGCGTGCGCAGCCTATTGCATTAGGGTGTGCACCCTAAAGCACAAACACACACGCCGTGCGTGTGCGTGTGTATGTATATATAGATTATATCCACAGACAGGGCCGCTAATAGAAATCATGGGGCCCCGTACAGCATACATGACGGGGCCCCCTTCAGCTCCACCCCCTGATCCCTCCTTCAGCCACACCCCTGGCCCCGCCCTTGGCCCCTCCCCAGACGCCGCCTTGAAACAACATGCAGATTTGTCTACAAGTGATATTTATGGCGCTGGGGGGTCGTCTGTGAATGGCGCTGTTATGGAGGGGATCTGTGAATGGCACTGTTATGGAGGGGATCTGTGAATGGCACTTTTATGGAGGGGATCTGTGGATGGCACTGTTATGGAGGGGATCTGTGGATGGCACTGTTATGGAGGGGATCTGTGGATGGCACTGTTATGGAGGGGATCTGTGGATGGCACTGTTATGGAGGGGATCTGTGGATGGCACTGTTATGGAGGGGATCTGTGGATGGCACTGTTATGGAGGATCTGTGGATGGCACTGTTATGGGGGATCTGTGGATGGCACTGTTATGGAGAGGATCTGTGAATGGCACTGTTATGGAGGGGATCTGTGGATGGCACTGTTATGGGGGGATCTGTGGATGGCACTGTTATGGGGGGATCTGTGGATGGCACTGTTATAGAGGGGGATCTGTGGATGACACATACCGTATATAGCATCTTATGCTATGTGTCATCCACAGATACCCCTCCATAACAGTGCCATCCACAGATCCCCCCCATAACAGTCATCCACAGATCCCCCCATAACAGTGTCATCCACAGATCCCCCCCATAACAGTGTCATCCACAGATCCCCCTCCATAATGGTGCCATCCACAGATCCCCCCCATAAGTGTCATCCACAGACCCCCCGGCCCCCCCCCATAAGTGTCATCCACATGACAGACCCCCCCCCCCATAACAGTGCCATCCACGGATCCCCCGCCCTCCCTATAACAGTGCCGTCATGACGTCATCCATATAGATCCCCCCCCGCCACTCACAGTAGTATACATTAATAAATCGGTGCAGCCGTGCAGGCTGCAGACAGTAACTTTAATTTTAGCACAGGCACAGCGCTCATCTCTTTACTAAAATACTACCTTACATTCAGCTCCTGCCTCCTCCCTCCACCCTCCAACCTCCAGTAACAAGTGCGGGCGGCAGCGCTCACTCACTGACGTCACGCGCCTGCGCCGCCTAGTGGGAGGAGCAGGCGTGTGACGTCAGTGAGTGAGCGCCGCCCCCACACTGCCTGCTGTTACTGGAGCCAGCCCACTGACAGCAAAAAAATTAAAATGGCTCGGGAGTCGGCAGCCCGGGCCCCCCTGCCAGCCGGGCCCGGTACAACTGGGCCAGCTGTACTGGCCTATCAGCGGCCCTGTCCACAGATCCTCCATAACAGTGTGTCAATTTTTATTGTACTAACCTAATACTTAAAAGACGAGCTTTCAAGAGTTTTCCATTCTTCCTCTGTACGCTTGAGTATTCAGAAACAATCTATTCCTAAGGGTGGGTTCACATCTGCGTTATGCCATTCCGTTATAGGTTCCGTTTCAAACGGAATATAGCGGAATGGCCAGATGGAATGCAAAACGGAATTCGGTTTTGCTCTGTCCTAATAGAAGTTTATGAGAAAGCATAACGGATCCGTATGGGTCCTGTTGACAGGACTTTGTTTTCCGTCTTGCATAACGGGAACCAGATGGATCCGTTTTGAAATCCCATAGACTTTTATGAGGACGGAGAGCAAACGGAAAGCCTCTTGCAAAGTCTGCACTGTACGAGAGAGATAGCAGTGGCTGTGAAGGGAAAAGTACCAGAGCACAATGACAGCCCCAGAGCCTTTCTGCTGCCTGACCAACCGTATGCTGCCACAGCGCCAGCCTGCAGGACATCAGAGAGGCCTGGGGTCCACATTACAGCACCACTGCATTTACTTGTTATCAAAAAGCATCATACATAACTAAAAACAAACAAACAAGTTCTTACTGTCCCTTTAAGCAAAAGCCAGAATATAATAAAAGACAAAAACATTAAACTACATTTATAATAAAACAATTTACTTACAAAAGAAGCTATTCAGTCGTCTGCTGTGCCGTCCTCTGCTTGCTTCCACGGATTCTTTGCCCTCCTTTCTGTCTTTCCTCAGTGCGCAGGTGCACTGTTATGGGGGACCTGTGGATGACACACTGTTATCGGGGACCTGTGGATGACACACTGTTATGGGGGACCTGTGGATGACACACTGTTATGGGGGATCTGTGGATGACACACTGTTATGGGGGATCTGTGGATGACGCACTGTTATGGGGGATCTGTGGATGACACAGTGTTATGGGGGATCTGTGGATGACACACGGTTATGGGGGCATCTGTGGATGACACACTGTTTTGGGGGCATCTGTGGATGACGCACTGTTATTAACAGTGCGTCATCCACAGATCCCCCCCATAACAGTATCATCCACAGATCCCCCCCATAACAGTGTCATCCACAGATCCCCCATAAAAGGTGACATATTTCACACAGATGCCCCCATAACAGTATCATCCACAGATTTCCCCCCCATAACAGTGTCATATTCCACAGATGCCCCCATAACAGTGTCATCCACAGATATCCCCTTAACAGTCTATTAAGGGGATATCTGTGGATGGCACTGTTATGGGGGCATCTGTGTGGAATCTGACACAGATGTGGGGGGGATCTGTGGATGACACTGTTATGGGGGGCCAGGGGGGGGATCTGTGGATGACACATATATAGCAGCATCTTGTGCTATACACTCACCTAAAGAATTATTAGGAACACCATACTAATACGGTGTTGGACCCCCTTTTGCCTTCAGAACTGCCTTAATTCTACGTGGCATTGATTCCACAAGGTGCTGATAGCCTTCTTTAGAAATGTTGGCCCATATTGATAGGATAGCATCTTGCAGTTGATGGAGATTTGAGGGATGCACATCCAGGGCACGAAGCTCCCGTTCCACCACATCCCGAAGATGCTCTATTGGGTTGAGATCTGGTGACTGTGGGGCCATTTTAGTACAGTGAACTCATTGTCATGTTCAAGAAACCAATTTGAAATGATTCGAGCTTTGTGACATGGTGCATTATCCTGCTGGAAGTAGCCATCAGAGGATGGATACATGTTCTCATTCTGTTTACGCCAAATTCGGACTCTACCATTTGAATGTCTCAACAGAAATCGAGACTCATCAGACCAGGCAACATTTTTCCAGTCTTCAACAGTCCAATTTTGGTGAGCTCGTGCAAATTGTAGCCTCTTTTTCCTATTTGTAGTGGAGAAGAGTGGTACCCGGTGGGGTCTTCTGCTGTTGTAGCCCATCCGCCTCAAGGTTGTGCGTGTTGTGGCTTCACAAATGCTTTGCTGCATACCTCGGTTGTAACGAGTGGTTATTTCAGTCAACGTTGCTCTTCTATCAGCTTGAATCAGTCGGCCCATTCTCCTCTGACCTCTAGCATCCACAAGGCATTTTTGCCCACAGGACTGCCGCATACTGGATGTTTTTCCCTTTTCACACCATTCTTTGTAAACCCTAGAAATGGTTGTGCGTGAAAATCCCAGTAACTGAGCAGATTGTGAAATACTCAGACCGGCCCGTCTGGCACCAACAACCATGCCACGCTCAGAATTGCTTAAATCACCTTTCTTTCCCATTCTGACATTCAGTTTGGAGTTCAGGAGATTGTCTTGACCAGGAGCACCCCCCTAAATGCATTGAAGCAACTGCCATGTGATTGGTTGACTAGATAATTGCATTAATGAGAAATAGAACAGGTGTTCCTAATAATTCTTTAGGTGAGTGTATATGTGTCATCATCCACAGATACCCCCCCCCTTTCATAACAGTGTCCCTGACAGTGACCCCCAACAGGGGGTGGAGGCCGGCAACTATTGTAAGACCCCGCCGCGTTCCTTATGTAAAGTGTTGTAATTAAACTTGTGCCAAGTTGTACGTACTACTATCTGATCTATTACTAACTTACTGGGACAGGACTCCAGCTAGGATTCACAGGTTTTCTTTTTCACAGTGCACAATCACTGGGCCGCCTGGGCATGGGCACTGGGCGGGCAGGCAGGCTCGTCAAACATTCAAACTAGCCGACGGCATCGTAACGTGACGTCACTCACTCCGTCACGCCACACGCGCCTGCTCCTCCCACTTTATTAATGAAGCAGGCGGAGCAGGCGCGTGACGTTGGCGTGAGTGACATTACGCGGCCGGGAGACAAGGAGCACAGGAGCAGTGAGCAGTCCTATACAGTATTGAGTCGTCAGTCGAGCAGCCTGAGCAGATGTATGTCATTGACGCTGTGCGGGGCGGAGCACAGGGGTGTGATTAGGGTGTGCCCAGGCACATCCGGCACACCCCGTGCGCATGCCTATGGTCTTTTCATCAATTTTGGAGGGACGTCCAGTTCTTGGTAATGTCACTGTTGTGCCATATTTTCTCCACTTGATGAGGACGGTCTTCACTGTGTTCCATGGTAGATCTAATGCCTTGGAAATTCTTTCGTCCCCTTCTCCTGACTGATACCTTCTAACAATGATTTCCCTCTGATGCTTTGGAAGCTCGCTCTGGACCATGGCTTTTGCTGTGGGATGGGACTAAGAAAATTTCAGGAAAGACCAACTAGAGCGGCTGAACTTTATTTGGGGTTAATCAGAGGCACTTTACACGATGGCCGGTGTATGCCGACTCCTATTTAACAGGATTCTGAATGTGATTGCTTAATTCTGAACACAGCTCCATCCCCAGTTATAAGAGGTAAATCTACACATTTTAACAGGGGTGTGTAGACTTTTTATATCCACTGTATACGCTACCGCAGGTTGATTTATCACCCTATATAATCCCGTTAGCGGACCGGGCTTATATCAAACGAGAAGCTGGTGGCAGTGAAAAGGCTCCCTCTGCTTGTTGTCAGTGAATAGACCATACCTGTTCATTATCTGGTGGCTGTAAATCTATATGAACCTAATCTTAAATTAAAGGTTTTGCACTTGTTTTCTGATGCATTAGTTCCATCACTTCTCTGTGTGTGAGAAGCCCACAGTGCACAGTCAGTGAATGTATCCGCTTGCTTTACATTTCCTCTCCACCCATCTGGCCCAGATCTTCGTTGTTTCTTCTGATATGTCACAGCGACAGGTCACAAGATGTGGGTGAGCCTTCCCTTTAAGTAACACCCACTCGTTACTTCTGCTGCATGCTACACGGGTCATTGCTTAGTCAGCACCTGCCTTAGGTTTGGGCCCCTGTGCACAGTTGGACGGAGTTCTGCTGTTGTCATCCAAAACATGAAAGCAACAGACCAGGCAAATGTCAGCAGATGTGTGCAGAGAGCAGCAGGTTCCAATATCACGTTCTCAGGAAGGAATAGTTCTCCCGTAACACCAGTTTAACTCAAGGAAGCCAAAAAATTTTGCAGGGCCCCCTCCCTGATTTTTGACAAATGTCAGATTTTTATTATGCGGAGGAATTTTTTAACTTAAAAAAAATAAAAAGTTCTCCCCCAGCAGTCATGGCCACGCTGCTCACTAGCTCCCAGGTTTATGGCAGCTTAGACCCACTGGGCTCCCTCTCCTCCATCCCGGTGGGCCCAGCCACTGGAGTAGCTCTGCAGCTCTCCCCCTGCTTTTTACCGGCAATGCCTCTCACTGCCCATAGGGCACATGGACACTGTCTCCTTCCTATTCTTAAAGCACCTGTGCTCGTCCTAACCTTCCCTAGCCAATCGCTGGCTTCCTTGGGGTACTTGCGGAACATTCCCCTGTGGGAAGGTCCCTGAGCAATGGGATCTAGCCCATTAGTTTCTGGAAAAGGTGTGCCGTTGTTTGCCTTTTCCATGTACCGACTTCTGCCTTCTTTTTTTTTCCAGATTTCACCCTTTTGGTACCTGACCTGACCTCTGCCTGATTTCCAGACCGTGAACTGACTGCCCTGACTTTGGACTGTTTATTGGATCACACAAACTTTGCCTGTCCTGCCCTCGGCTTGTCCCTGACTACAGCTCTGCCTGATCCCTCGGGGCTCTGCACCAGTATCTCGTGGGTCAGCTGTCAATCACACAGAGACTACTCCAAGAGGTAGAGGCCTGGTGGTTCCCCTGCAGTAAAGTCCAGATATCTGTATAGGGGTTAAAGGTTGAAAACTATGGAGGCCATTTGGATAACACCCTTAGGCCTCTTTCACACTACCGTATGGCTATTTCATTGTTTTGCGGTCCGTTTTTCATGGATCCGTTGTTCGGTTTTTTGTTTCCGTTGTGTTTCCGTTTCCGTTCCGTTTTTCCATATGGCATATACAGTAATTACATAGAAAAAATTGGGCTAGGCATAACATTTTCAATAGATGGTTCCGCAAAAACGGAATGGATACGGAAGACATACGGATGCATTTCCGTATGCGTTCCGTTTTTTTTGCGGACCCATCGACTTGAATGGAGCCACGGAACATGATTTGCGGGCAATAATAGGACATTTTCTATCTTTAAACGGAACGGAAAAACGGAAATACGGAAACAGAATGCATACGGAATACATTCCGTTTTTTTTGCGGAACCATTGAAATGAATGGTTCCGTATACGGACCGTATACGGAACGCAAAAAACGGCCCGCAAAACGGAAAAAAAAACGGTAGTGTGAAAGAGGCATTAGTAGTAGCCCCAAGCCAAAGTGGCACTGTGGATCGACATCTACTTCGTAACAGTTTGCTCAGGCCATGGATCCTACTGGTCCACTCAAGTTGGGACCACCTAAAGTTTTCAAGAAGCTGACTAGTCAGCAAGGTCGCCAGAGGTAACTCCTGCAATATTTGAACACCATCTCTGCACATTTGGATTCTCTTGTAGCTTCCATCCCAGTATCGCCTCCACAGGATGCAGCCCAGCATCTCCACCGCCACCACAACATGCTTCCTTCTCTTGTGGCTCCAGCTTTCATTTACCTCTGGGAGGGAGACCCCAAGTTCTGCTGTGGGTTTCTTAACCACTACACCATCCACTTCCAGCTGGAGGCAAATCAATTCCCCAACAACTAGTTTAAGGTCACCTTCCTATTGTCCCGTCTGTCTGATGAAACTTTACCCTGGGCCACTCCTCTCTGGGTACGGGATGACCCACTCCCTTTTTTTTCGTGACTTTCTTTCGACTTTCAGCAAGGTCTCTGAAGAACCCTATTGGCTAGCTTCTGTGGCCTCTTGTTTGCCGTATCTCCGCCAGGACACTCTTACTGTGGGACAATACGCAATACAGTTCCTTGTCCTCACCTTAGAGATGTCCTGAAACAACGCCCAGGTGGCGGCCTTTTGGCAGGGTCTCTCAGGGCACATTAAAGATGGACTGGCAGGTTGAGATGTACCTGGATGATCTGATTTCTTTGGCTACCCGTATTGATCTCTGGTGTCGGGAGTGCCTAAGAGAAACATCACGATAGAGGAGAACCCCCCCAAGACAGGTGCCCACGTTCAAGAGTCCCATGCCTCCATCTCTTTTGACTCCTGTCCATACAGCTGGACAGAGTTATAATTTCTGTAGAGGTGCAGTAACAATTTGTGTATGCACTGCGGTGGCAAGGGCCACTAGACGTGTCCGCTCATGCCGCAAAACTTCAGTGCCTAGGGCAGATTGGAGAGATGACTCTCGGCGAGTAAACTCTCTCTCCAAAATTAACTGTTCCCCTGATCTTGTCATATGGTGACATCTGCAACAGGCGCCTCCCCGCAGGGCCCTCTATATATATCGCGTCCCAGGTGTAGGAATGCCGAGTAGTATGTTGCAGCCTAAAATGTCTCTTTATGTGTGTCACGATGCTCCTACCTGGATACGGCTGGACCCCAGGCTTTGGCTCCAAAGCAATAAATAGAGGGAATAATAGAATTCCTGTTGGACCCCATAAAAATATTCTTCTAAAAAAGGAGGGCTAAATGAAGTAAAGAAAAAAAAAAAAAGGGAAACCCATCTCCAAAGTCCTGGTTCTTGAGAGGTGTCTGACAGCAGCTGGGGGGCTGCTGTGTCTGTTCCAGGTCATGATGGTTATCTTCTATATAAGAGGTGAGGGGGGTGAAGGGACCTTGGGCTCAGAGAGCACAGGAAGTGATTGTTAGGATTTACACTTTCTGCTCAGCATAAGGGCACATGCACACAACCGTGGGGCAGCCGCATGCGGATCGCGGACCCATTCACATGCACTACTTTTTTGCAGTGCGGAGGCACGGGCAGAAACACGGGGGTCCTGGGGGCATCTCCGGGTTTGCGGACCCATTCAAGTGATACGGCCACGGCCGTGTGCATGAGCCCTAACTCAAATCACTGAGTCGGCACCTCATCTGCCAGAGTCCAGGCTCGCTGATCGCCCTGCCCCATAACTAACAGACCTTCATGACACTGGCAGAAGAAGCATCATGCAGTCCAGGGTCAGGACGGTGTTAGTTTAACCTGTATAACATTAAGTTATGTCTGCTTACCACGGTAGAGACGCGTCTGCCTTTTCTTGACAGCGACTCCTCTTGCGAGCAGCAATCCTTGCGCTGCCGCCACCATCGCACGCTGGGGCTGAACTCTGCTGGAGGTCTCCGAAACGCATTGTTTTCCATTTTATTTTATTTTATACTTAACAAAGAAAATAAAGGAGAAGATCATTCTTCCCATGCCCGTTGTTGATGGTTCGTTGTGCCGGAAAGGGTGAACAAAATCTGAAGCTGTATTTGTTCTTTTGGGAGATTGGGCACCTCTGCCTCAAGGCAATCCACCTTGGCAGCATACCTGACAACTGGGATTTGTCTTCAAACAAACCTACAATAGTGCTGTGCCTATTCCACCACAACCATACATGGTGAGCCTCCATTATCTTGGAGTACCATTCTATCCTTTGGACGTACTCACCCTTTGTTACGCCTCTTGTCTCTGTTTTCACATTGACCCTTTGTCTGTTTTGGAAATCTGCTTAAGTGACAGAGAAGATCCAAACTGTGACTCCCTTCACATGGTATATTATTAAACTGTCTGCCTGCAGCCACCACTAGGGGGAGCTCACAACATAGGAATTTAAATAGTTACGACAGAACTCAATGGAATCTGTAAAGATCTCTATGTACTGAGCTTCCCCCACTGGCAGGTGCAGGAAAATGCTGTGGTTGAGCAAGGGGAGTTCAGCGCCGGGCCCCGTCTCATCTCAGGCAGTCACATGGTCTGCCTCCATGGTAAGTACTCCACTACCCTTATGGTCTAATTGGCTGAAATAAGCTTTCCTGACCCTTAATGATAATTGGACTGGATTCTAATGGCTCGCTGTGCACCAGCTTGTTGTTTGCTTGTCCTACGTTCCTTCTCCAACGCCTAGAAACGACATGACCCTGGCGGTATTAGAGCATTCATCACGGGCCATGTACCTGGGCTAATTGCCTCCTTTCCATGAAGCTGTACCTTTTTAACATGGAAAACAAGCTATATTTTTTTCGAGGAGCCTGAGTCACCGCCGAGCTCAGCAATTCTGCCGCTCCTGAGCGCCTTATCCCATTAAGAGCCATAATAGTAATTACTCTAATGATTGCGGCATCTGCTGCCTCCGGCCATATGTCAGGTAGGCTCACCCCGGCTCCTGCCTCCCTTTTGTGCCAGTTACTTTTACCCTACTGGGCACAGCTTCCTCTTCTCGCTCACATCTATATTTGGAGTTTCTGTAGAGATGGCATCTTCTAGGACGCGTCAAAGGATCACAATCTAGACTGACGTACAGTGTAAGACTTTGATATCCGAAATATTCACCCCCCCCCCCCCCCCCCCGATCATCAGGGTAAACACTGTGACTATTACGTGACATCGGTTTTCAGACTGGCCACTGTAGTAGACACAATGGGCTGACGCTTCCTAAAAAACACTTGTCAGCTTTGCTGTATGGGTTGGGACAGAATGAGCAGAGTCATCTCTTTATCATTTGGGGAAGGGGAAGGTAATGACCGCTCAGTTGTACTGCTGGAGGCCTAGATATGGCAGGAGAGTAACATTATACACTGAAACAAGACTCTGTATGCAGCACCCCTGTTACTCTCTGGTCTCCGGGGGAGGGGATGGGTGCCATCGTTTCCTGTAGACTGTAATAATCCATGACATTTCTCTGTCGGATAACTCCCATTCATTGCAGCTGCCATAAAGCGCACATACTGCTGTACTGACGACACAGGAAGGTGTGTGTGGCTCCAATGTGGCTAATTAGTACAGCATTTACTTAAAGGAACAACACAAAATTTTGCTTCTACAAACATACACGTCTTTAATGACATGAAAAATGACATACATGAGACATTCCTTTAAAAATTCTGCTCAGCTGGCAAAATGGGCACATTCAAAGATCTCATGACTTAGTCACCTGACCACATTGTCCAATGGTTCTAGCGGTGTACAGGATCGTGGCGGAATTATTTGTGGGTTCCAATTCCTGGGGCCTCGGGAAGAATGTTTTTTGGACTTCAGTTATTGATTTTATTTTGCTATCGTTTCCATAAACTGCCTATAGTTTTATATCAGCAGATGTGACGGTAAATAATAATGCAAAGTAAAGTAAAGCAGCGGTGGTCGTGCTTGCACACTCTGGCCTCTCTGCGCTGAAGCGGTGGTCGGAACCTCTGGGACACGAAGTAGCTTTCTGACAGTTGTATTAGTCGGCGGCCATATTAGCTCACATGGAGCAGTCATTTCCGTCGTCTGGTCACCCAGAGCTTCTCCCTCTCGTGGCTTTCTCTGGTGGTCGATCGCCAAACACTGCATTGCTCCTCTTCCCCAGCCGGTCCACAGCCACCCGATGCACATAAATGACGTCACTCTGCAGGTTCATTTTGGTGGCAGGACGCCACCAGATTATTTTAGTCCACTAAACTGTTCCAGCCATCATTAGCCCTGCTACTTCATTAGTCCTCACCATCAGCACTAATACATCACTGTTCCACCCACACCATCAGCACTGCTACATCACTGCTCCACCATATCGTAAAGAACAAGACCGGCACTCGCTTGATGAATAATCTTGTAGATTTATTCAGTCACATATTTCATCATAGTGACGCGTTTCAGCAACTAAGTGCTTTCATCAGACAGGTGTATACATCTTACCGCCAGCTCTGATATATATGCAAATAAAGACAAAGGAAATGACATCACATTGTTGCAATAGACGTCCTCCCACAGCTAAGTGTCTGCGGAGTATATGTAAATCAACTTAATCCCACAGGTGAAATGTGTTTTCCGAAACATCTAGTTTCGCTATAGAAAAAAACAAAAGGGAAACCTAGTTACAGATAATCGCATCACATGAAACTTCTGACATTGTAATCTCGATTTAGGCCTTTCGGATCCATGGTTTGTAACCGATGGATCCAATATGCCTCTCTTTTTAGAAGCAATTTATTTGTTGGATCCATCGGTTACAAACCATGGATCCAAAAGGCCTAAATCGAGATTACAATGTCAGTAGTTTCATGTGATGCGATTATCTGTAACTAGGTTTCCCTTTTGTTTTTTTCTATAGCGAAACTAGATGTTTCGGAAAACACATTTCACCTGTGGGATTAAGTTGATTTACATATACTCCGCAGACACTTAGCTGTGGGAGGACGTCTATTGCAACAATGTGATGTCATTTCCTTTGTCTTTATTTGCATATATATCAGAGCTAGCGGTAAGATGTATACACCTGTCTGATGAAAGCACTTAGTTGCTGAAACGCGTCACTATGATGAAATATGTAAAACAAAACATGCAATGCAACAGCTCACTGCAAACTAAATAAAGTACAAAATTGCATAATAATTGCAAGTGATATACTAATAAGTTGGAGATGCTTGGCAAATCATTTTGTACAAAATTATTTGAGCCCGTCTGCCACACGTCAAGGCGATCTCTGTAAGACGGGTTCCTAACCCTAAATTCTACCTGTTATGTGCCATGAAGGCTATCATACAATTCAGGGAGTGTAGGTTCCACATGCATGCTGGGCCTGCTTTAATTTTAAATTTGGCACCAGGAGTGGTGTGGAGTGGGCCTGGCATGCATGTTGGTACCTGCATTCCTTGGATATAATGGAGGCCATTTTGGCACCAAAAATGACAGAAATTAAAGCAGGCCCAGCATGCATGTGGAACCTACACTCGCTGAATTATACGGTAGCCGTCATGGCACGATACAGGTAGAATTTAGTGTTAGGAACCCGTCTTACAGAGATCGCCTTGACATGTGGCAGACGGGCTGAAATAATTTTGTACAAAATGATTTGCCAAGCATCTCTAACTTATTAGTATAGCACTTGCAATTATTATGCAATTTTGTACTTTATTTGGTTTGCAGAGAGCTGTTGCATTGCATGTTTTGTTTTACAGTCTTGTTCTCAGCCATAGCAACGTGCCCCTGCGCTTTGGGATGTGCTGACTGACCCCCTTTTTCTATGATGAAATATGTGACTGAATAAATCTACAAGATTATTCATCAAGCGAGTGCCGGTCTTGTTCTTTACGAATTATCAATTGGGATTCCTGCCCGCAGACATGTGCACCGCCAAACCCTTTGAGCAGTGCCGACCTTATTTGGATTATACATTGCTCCACCATATCATCAGCACTGCTACATCACTTGTCAACTAAATCATCAGTACTGCTAAATCACTGCTTCGCCACATCATCAGCACTGCTACAGCACTGCACCACCCACACCATCAGCACTGCTACATTACTGCTCCACTGACTGTGCGAAATCTACAATTCTGCTTCACCATCTTCATTAGTTTCACTGCATCACCAGCTCTGCTTCGTCTATAGTTTTTCCATTGGCTCTGCCACTTCTTCAGTTCTGCTACATCACTCCCCAGTATCATCAGCATGTCCTTCTGCTTCCCTGCACCAGCGCCCCCTGACCGCATTGCAGAAGCCCTGCTCTGGAGGCTGAGCGGTTCCACTTCACCAGGTGAGAACATAATGTCCTCTCATCCATCTTACTTAATCCCACATTTTCAGGACTTGTGTACACTTTATATGTGCCCCCTTTGTTATGGGGGGAGTCAGAGGGGCTGCTGTTGGGCAAAGATTTTCCAGTAGAATGAGGCAAAGCTTAGTATTAATGTAAGGCAAGATCGCCCTCTGCTGGTGACAGAGAAGAGCTGACATTTTGGTATTTCATACTTCTGTGTGTAGATATGGACGTTCCCTCACCTGATCTTTTTTAACACACATGAACATTGCACCAAACTGTACTGTGCTCTGCCATACACCAATATTATAGGCCATCTATGCTGATCACGGGGGTCCGAACTCCAGATCCCCCTCCAAACATCACAGTGAAAGGAGCTCCTGCGCAAGTCACGCACCCGGTGGCTCCTTCATAGGACGGCTGTGCCAAACGCTGCATCTTGTCACAGACACAGCCATATGTACCTGGATGAAGGGGATGCAGAGCTCACAGGAGCGCCACGGCCCCTTCAGTGTGATGACACAGTGATAGCTCTCTGAGTGCAAATAATGTAGTAGATGTTACCTGCAGTCCTATGTAACACCACAGATGACACAGTGATAGCTCTCTGAGTGCAAATAATGTAGTAGATGTTACCTGCAGTCCTATGTAACACCACAGATGACACAGTGATAGCTCTCTGAGTGCAAATAATGTAGTAGATGTTACCTGCAGTCCTATGTAACACCACAGATAACACAGTGATAGCTCTCTGAGTACAGATAATGTAGTAGATATCACATGCAGTCCTAAGTAACACTACAGATAACATAGTGATAACACTCTGAGTGCAGATAGTGTAGTAGATATCACCTGCAGTCCTATGTAACACCTCAGATAACACAGTGATAGCTGAGTACAGATAATGTATTAGATGTCACTTGCAGTCCTATGTAACACCACAGATAACACAATGATAATTCTTTCAGTACAGATAATGTACTATGCTGCAGTGTAAATATATGTGTTGGTAACAAGATTTTGCATATGCTGCCACCTACTGGCCAATTGCATTATTCACGTTGGATAATATGTGTGGATGTAGAAGGATCTTTTGGTCATGTGAACTAATTTGCCTAAAGTTATTAAGGTCCTTAAGATGCACATGGCTGGGAGACTACAAATAGCTGTGCTCTACTGACCTCAAGTCATTAGCAGAAGACAGATTAATAAATGAGCTGAGATGCTGCTGCTTGAAAGAAAGCCAGCAATATACCTGTGTGGTAACTAGCTAGACAGTGGAGGTGTGTGGCACTTACCTATATGGTGGGTCACCTCAGGGACTAGCTAGGAGAGCGAGGGAGAGTTAGTTGTTGCCTCTTAAAGAGACAGTGTTCTTCCTTTACCAATAGCCTTTAACTAAACCTGTGCCCTCAGTGGGAGACTGCAGGGCCGTCTTTAAAGGGCTTCTGTCACCCCACTAAACCGTTTTTTTTTTTTTTGCTTAATAATAACCCCTACACTGCGATTTATCCATACATAAGTAAAATAAGAATTTTGGTTCAGTAGAATTTGCTAAAACCCTATTTTTATAATATGTAAATTACCTTGCTACCAGCAAGTAGGGCGGCTACTTGCTGGTAGCAGCCGCATCCTCTGATGGTAATGACGCCCCCTCTGCTTGTTGATTGACAGGGCCAGCGGACGGGATCGTTCTCTGCTGGCCCTGCCTGTTTTCATTCAATATCTGGCGCCTGCGCCGCGGCCGTACCTATCTTCAATCTGCGCAGGGGCACTGAGAGGCGGCCACTCACTCGGCCGCTTCATCCTCAATGCGCCTGCGCCGATGACGTCACATCTACACCCGGCGCAGGCGCATTGAGGATGAAGCGGCCGAGTGAGTGGCCGCCTCTCAGTGCGCCTGCGCCGATTGAAGATAGGTACGGCCGCGGCGCAGGCGCCAGATATTGAATGAAAACAGGCAGGGCCAGCGGAGAAAGATCCCGTCCGCTGGCCCTGTCAATCAACAAGCGGAGGGGGCGTCATTACCATCGGAGGATGCGGCTGCTACCAGCAAGTAGCCGCCCTACTTGCTGGTAGCAAGGTAATTTACATATTATAAAAATAGGGTTTTAGCAAATTCTACTGAACCAAAATTCTTATTTTACTTATGTATGGATAAATCGCAGTGTAGGGGTTATTATTAAGCAAAAAAAAAAAAAACGGTTTAGTGGGGTGACAGAAGCCCTTTAATATTGATTGGACCCTGGGCAAGAATTTACTTGGGCCCCCTGGATCCCCCCCCCCCCCCTACCCCGCACTTTGCTGTACTTGCTATACTTGCTATACAGCAGCACTTACCTGTCACGTCCAGGGCCTCCAGGTGACATCTCCTCTCTGTCATCATCTTCTCTGTAGATCTTTTCTCTCATCATCTTCTCCACTCGGTCTGGAAAACTTCTCTCAGCCGCCTCGTCTCTGCAGAGTGTGACACACAGACATCTTAGCTTCCTCACATTCTATCATTATCCCCCAACTGGAGTCCCCACAGTGTTATCCTGTTGCTTGCTGTGCCCTTCCCCCCCCCCCTTCCCCAGGGGTGTAGCCATAGGGGGTGCAGAGGTAGCAGTCGCTACCGGGCCCAGGAGCCTGAAGAGGCCCAAAGACACTTGTGCCGCATAAGAAGACACACAAAGCACTGAGGGAAGGGGGGCCCAAGCTGAACTCTTGCACCAGAGCTCATGAGCCTTTAGTTACGCCCCTGCCCCCCCCAATACCCCCAAGTACTATCCTGAAGAAACATTACTGCCCCCCATAGTAATAGTGCTCCTCATAGTCCCACCAATAGTAATTCCCTTCTAGAATGCCCTCATTAGTAACACTGCCCCAACCGTGATAATGCTCCTCAACAATGCCCCCATTATTAGAAGAGCCCTCCCATATTAATAATACCCTCACAGAGTCCCCAGTAGAAATAAGGCCCCCTATTGTTCCCCCAGTGGTAATAAAGCTCCCTACAGACCCCTCAGTAGTAATAAGGCCCCCATAGTGCGCTTAGTAGAAATAAGACCCTCCTATAGAGCCCCCAGTAGTAATAAGACCGCCTATAATGTCCCCTGGATCTGCAGTGCCCCCTGCAGTTATAATCCTCCCTCCACCATACAGTCCCATGTAAATAACATCACCTCCTCCCCAGCCGCCTCCAACGCACAGTCCCATGTAAACATCACCCCCTAAGGCTACTTTCACACTTGCGTTCGTGCGGATCTGTCCTGTACTTGTACAGGACGGATCCGCACCGATAATACAAACGAATGCATTCGTTCAGGACCGATTCGTTTGTATTAGATTTGAATTTCTAAGTCCCAATACGGATCCATCCTGACTTACATTGAAAGTCAATGGGGGACGGATCCGTTTACAATTTCACCATTTTGTGTCAATGCAAAGGGATCCGTCCCCATTTACTTACATTGTAAGTCAGGACGGATCCGTTTGGCTCCGCAAGGCCATGCGGACACAAAAACGCTGCTTGCAGCATTTTGGGGTCCGCCTCCAAAACGGAAGGGGGGGCTGTACGGAGTCGAACGAATGCATTCTGAATGGATCCGCATCCATTCAGAATGCATTGGGGTTAAACTGATGCATTTGGGGCTGCTTGTGAGAGCCTTGAAACGGATCCCCAAACCCAAGTGTGAACGTAGCCTAAACATTAAGTCCCATGTACATAAACATCATTCCCCCCCACCATCCACTTTCAACATACAGTCCCATGTAAATAACATCCCTCCCTCCCCCAGCCACCTCAAGCACACAGTTCCATGTCAATAACATCCCTCCCTTCAGACCTAACATACATCCTAGTTAAATAACTACAACTCCCAGCATTGCTCTCCCTTCACTTACCTCTCCAGTCCTCATATACAGACATCAGCATTAGGCTCCTTCTCCTCTTCACTCCGGTCCAATCCTGCACTGGTCACATGATGGTGACATCATCCAGGTCATCCTATCACAGCCTGTTTTGCTGATCACAAGACCTGTGATGTCACCACAGGTCCTTCACCTCTTCCCAGTCAGATTCAATTGTATTGCCGTTCTGTGTACGGCAATACAGTTGTATCTAGCAGGCAGGCAGGACATTCGGGGCATGGGACTAAACATCCGGGGCCCAGGCCCCGAATGTTTTAACCTAGCGACGCAGTCACTAGTGAATGGGAGTCGGGAAACGGAGCTCCCTTGGGCCCCCAGGAGCAACTGGGCCCGGAGCAGCTGTCCCTTTTGCCCTGGGAGACTGTAACCACTAACCATCTGTTGCTTGGCAAAAGACTGTTGTAATCAATACCCTTAGGCCCCTTTCACACGGGCGAGTTTTCCGCGTGGGTACAATACGTGACGTGAACGCATTGCACCCGCACTGAATCTTGACCCATCCATTTCAATGGGGCTGTGCACATGAGCGATGTTTTTCACGCATCACTTCTGCGTTGCGTGAAAATCTCAGCACGTTCTATCATCTGCGTTTTTCACGCAACGCAGGCTGCATGGAAGTGAATCGGGCTGCGTGAAAATCGCATTGCATCCGCAAGCAAGTGCAGATGCAATGCGATTTTCACGGATGGTTGCTAAGGAGATGATGTTAATAAATAGGGATGAGCCCCAGGACCCCATTAAAGTCCATTTACTTTATTATTTTCCATTATAACATGGTAATAATGGAAAATAATATCATTCTTCAATACAGAATGTTTAGTAAAATGTCCATTGAGGGTTAAAAAATAATTTAAAAAATTACTCACCTCATCCACTTGATCGTGCAACCGTTATTCTTCTACTTGCAGGACCTGCAAAAGGACCTTCGATGACGTCATAGCGCTGACCACGTGATTGGAGGTCCTTTTGCAGGTCCTGCAAGAAGAAGAAAGAAGACAATAACGGTTGCGCGATCAATAACGGTTGCGTGATCAAGTGGATGAGGTGAGTAATTTTTTTTATTATTTTTTAACCCTCAATAAACATTTTACTTAAAGGGTTTCTATCACTTCGTTTCACCTATTTAGCTTTCAGACACTAGCGATCCGCTAGTGTCTGCTTTATCTAACCATCCTAATATAAGAGCTTATTGTCCTGCCGTTTAGCTAAAAAAATAACTTATATAGATATGCAAATGAGCCTCTAGGTGCTATGGGGGCGTGATTAGCACCTAGAGGCTCCGTCTACCTTAACAAACTGCCGCCGCCCAGCGCGTCCCTCCAGCCCGCCCATCTCCAGCTGAAGCGATCCTCTCCGTGCGCGTCTCTGTTCTGCGCATGCGCAGTGAATGTCTGATCGCTTCCCTGCTCAGACATCTCCACTGCGCCTGCGCCGATGATGTCATAGTGCTCCGAGGAACAGGCGCAGTGGAGATGTCTGAGCAGGGAAGCGATCAGACATTCACTGCGCATGCGCCGAATACGAGGAGCATCGCATTCCGGAGGAGATGGGCGGGCTGGAGGGACGCGCTGGGCGGCGGCAGTTTGTTAAGGTAGACGGAGCCTCTAGGTGCTAATCACACCCCCATAGCACCTAGAGGCTCATTTGCATATCTATATAAGTTATTTTTTTAGCTAAACGGCAGGACAATAAGCTCTTATATTAGGATGGTTAGATAAAGCAGACACTAGCGGATCGCTAGTGTCTGAAAGCTAAATAGGTGAAACGAAGTGATAGAAACCCTTTAACATTCTGTATTAGGAATGCTATTATCTTTCCTTATAACCATGTTATAAGGAAAGATAATAAAATCTACAGAACACCGAACACAAACCCAAACTTCAGTGAAGAAGTCTGGGTTCGGGTCTGGGTACCAACATTTAGTTTTTTATCACGTGCGTGCAAAACGCATTAAAACGTTTTGCACTCGCACAGAAAAAACTGAACAACACAACGCAATCGCAGACAAATTGCGTGCAAACTCGCACGGGTTTCTCGGAATGCACCAGCAACGCATCCGGGCCCAATCCGCGACACCCGTGTGCAAGAGGCCTTACTGCCACATGAGACAAAAAAAAAACTGCCTTAAAGGGCATCTGTCAGCATATCTAAGAAACTGGCTGACCTGTTACATGTGCGCTCAGCAGCTGAAGGCATCTGTGTTGGTCCCATGTTCATATGTGTCCGCATTGCTGAGTAAAATGATGCTTTATTATATGCAAATGAGCCTCTAGGAGCAACGGGGGCGTCGCCTTTACACCTAGAGGCTCTGCTCTCTCTGCAACTGCCGCGCGCTCTGCACTTTGACAGGGCTAGACTGTGAAAACATTATCACACCTGGCCCTGTCAATCAAAATGCAGAGGACGCGACAGTTACAGAAAGACCAGAACTTCTAGGTGCAACGGCAACGCCCCCGTTGCTCCTAGAGGCTCATTTGCATATATTAAAACATCATTTTTCTCAGCGATGCGGGCACATATGAACATGGGACCAACACAGATGTCTTCAGCTGCCGAGCGCACATGTAGCAGGTCAGCCAGTGTCATAGGGACAAAACTGCTGACAGATGCCCTTTAAGTTACAAGTGTGTCCTTCTGATTCCTTTGGTCATCCTGGAGTGAGGAGCCATGTATACAACTCAAAGCCAAAAAGATTCTGTCTGTAAGTTCCTCACAGGAAGAAAGGTGAGCAGCGTACCCCTAGCTGGTGATAGATGTCTGATCCCGTCCCCACTTCGCTCAATCACTGGGAGCTACTAAGGCAGCAACTAGTCCCTGTGACTTCATACAGATGTAGCAGTGCTGGGTTTATATGCTGTGCAGCGAGAGTCTAGCATTAGACTGAAACTAGGTCTGCCTAGTGGCCTGTCCTGCTCCTTATTACTCAAACTTCAGATGACATCATCGGTAGTCTGGATAATCGTTGTGTAACTGTGTGATCTGCAGGGTATTTATAATAGAAACCGACTGGCGGGCTGATAACCCACTCTCATGGTGGGTGTGGGGTGAGGACTAGCGCCACTTTTCTCCTCCGAGGCTTGTGGGTGAGCGGCATCGCCTTTCTCCCCGTTGCCCCGTACCTCTTCCCAGACCTCCGATTCCAGCAGGGGGCGTATGATTCCTGTGGCATAGGAGCCACACGGTCCCTCGGCGGGGGTGAAGTCTACCTCTTCTCCTACGCAGAGGTTATGGAGAGTCTCTGGCAGGTACCATCTCTTCACCGATCTTCGATTCACAAAGTAATCCTTGCCGAACTCCTTATCCCGGATAAAGCCGAATCCTTGTTCTTTAGAAAACTATAGGACTACCCCTCGGCGCCGCTGTAATTCTGGTAGGGATTCCATGGGATAATCCAATTTTTTTTTCGTGAGCTCTTCATAGTATTTCTTCTTTCTATGCACTTTGGTGTGACTCACCGAGCGCAGCGGGTTCTGTATAAGGTGGGGGCTCGACACCCCTGCTCCTCCATCTTGCAGCCCAGGCCTCGTAACTGCGGGCCTGCTCCTCCTCAGTGTCCTGCTGGGGGTCCTGGCATTCTTTCTCCGCAGGTTGGAATGGAGGGCGGTCAGCCATGTTTGCACTCTCCTCAACAGCACCGCCGCAGCACACTTCCTCCCTCTCAGATGGGCTGGCATAGACCACACCTTCTGGCCCGCCCCCTAGGTTCACTTGCATAAGGGGGGCGGCAACACCATTTCCCGCTGCACAGGGGGCGGTACAAGTACCGGGAGGCATACTGATCAGTCTATGATGTCGCAGAAATAATTATCTTTCCGCTCTGTAAAAGGGCCAGCAGCTAAATTTTCCAGCTTTTGAGGGGGTGTCACTACTTTTTCCCGCCGGTACCAGGGCGTTGGTACAGTGATGGCGCAGTAAAAACAACAAGAAGGCCCTCAGGCAGCCATTTTGGTGCAATTTCTGAGTCCATTCCATGACAACAAACAGTGGAAGTGGAAAAAAAAATATGCGATTTTCCAACTTTTGACAATGCGATTTTGTAGTAGGAGTTTTACACAGTATCCCCATGCAATTTCAAGCCAAACAATCACTTTTTCCAGGCAATATAGACATTTGTATTCTCTTCTGTCAGTAATGAGTTAAAGCACATTCAAGTCTCTCTCAAAGCATATAGGCAATTTATCCTATTCTCACAAGGCGCAGAGGATTTGATCCTGTTCGTGACGCCAATTTTATATCCGCCACTCACTCTGGTCTGTGCTAGGTAGCTGTAACACTGTAATCCATGCTCCCTCATCCTGGCCACAGCCAAGGGGCTAAAATGGCAGCTACATCCTGGACTTGTCCTGTTCTGCTCCTCACACATCACTTACTCCCTCCTTCTTCTACTGTTCTCCTGTTCTCTCTAGTATTAGCAAACTCTCTGATATATATAAGTGGTGCCAGCACCACCTAGGGGAGAATAGATGTAATGACACTAAAACAGCCAGTTATGAGGAATTACAGCTTGATACAACAATACATTTGGTATACATATGCCCAAGGTGGGACACTGCACCAGTCATAGGGAAATTGTAATAATTCTGGTCATAGGGCGTATATAATAATGTTTGAGGGCATATATAATAGTGTCAGTCATGGGGCAAATACAATATGCCCGACACAGTATAATAACAGCAGCCATAAAGCACTTATAATGGTGTTAGTCAGAGGTATAGAATCAAACCAGCTCCAATATACATATAAAAGCATCAGTATAATAGTGCCAGCCATAGCAGACATCTAATAACCCCAGCCTTACGGCATGTATAACAGTGCCAGTCATGTGCCATGTATGCCATGTATTATAGTGCCGGCCATAGTACACATATAACAATATCAAACCTTAGGGAATAGACGACAGTGCCATCCATAGTGCATATATGACAGCACCAGAAGAGGAAATATAATAGTGCCAGCCATGTAAATAGTGCCAGCTATAGTGCACATATAACAGTACCAGACATATGTAATATGTAGTAGCGCTAGCCATAGAGCATAGAGCAACCATTACACCTAGAGGCTCAGCTCTCTCTGCAACTGCCGCATCCTCTGCACTTTGATCGACAGGACCAGGCAGGGAAAACGTCATCAATCTTGGCCCTGTCAATCAAAGTGCAGAGGGCGTCTCAGTTGCAGAGAGAGCAGAGCCTCTAGGTGTAATAGTAACGCCCCCGTTGCTCCTAGAGGCTCATTTGCATATAATAAAACATCATTTTTCTCAGCACTGCGGGCACATATGAACATGGGACCAACACAGATGCCTTCAGCTGCCAAGCGCACATGTAACAGGTCAGCCAGTGTCATAGGGACAAAACTGCTGACAGATGCCCTTTAACACCATATTACCCGTCACGGATCTACATGAATGCTCCACATACACACACGAGCAGCCACTCACATGTCACAGCTTTTACATAGGACTGCTGCATAACCCTAAATGCACGATGCAGCTCTATAGGTGACAAACCTAGCTCTGCTACATCCGCTGGTTTAGCCCACACGTCTGCAGTATGTATGAATGGCAACAACTGGATATTTCATGTTTCCAATCACTCCAATAATCATCTATAGTCCTGGGATGCAGAGCTCTCTGGGCACCTCGCTGCCAGCTTCCTCCGGGTCATGCGGTGCGGCCGGGAATGGATTATAATACCGGAGGACGCACGCAGCAGAACTCGCACTTTATTCCAGCATTAGGATATATTAATACATATACATAGTGACATCATCGCACCCGGGCTCTGCTGGACGCTGCTACAACTGGCCTGAGCCATGCATCGGTATACAATGGGTTAACCTGACCATGAATATTACTTTACTTAAAATTCCAGTAATCCGGCAATGGTTGGGTCAACCTGCTAGTCTAGTATGCGGTATATTATGATGGCACAGGAGTAGGTAGAATATATATCCATCTAGATGCTAGCCACTCTTTGATGGGGGTCATTAGCATAGGGCCTTAGGTGACAGTAGGATGTGGCCCCCGACCTGTAGGGCCCTTGTGTAGCTGCATGGCTCACGCATGCCTGCCCCTGTCTATATATGCCTATGTCTATGTATATATCTATAGTAGGGATGCCCAACCTGCGGCCCTCCAGCTGTTGCAAAACTACAACTCCCAGCATGCCCAGACAGCCTGCAACTGGAGGGCCGCAGGTTGAGCATCCCTGTACTATAGGGACCTCCAATAGTTCAGAATCCCTGATAATCCAGCACTGTGTTAGCTTCAACCTCCTGGACGATCGGAATGGCACCGTATAAAATCAGATATTGGCAATCTGCTTCAGCGGGCGCTGCCAGTCTGTGGCCCTTCCTCCAGCCTAAAGCTAGAGTTCCCAGAATCCCATGCAACAAGTGCCGCCTTGCATCAGGGCCGGAGCGCGACGTGGCGTTAATAGAGCCGTCCCTGTGGTTCCAGCAGAAGGTATTTCTTCAGGGTGGTTGGCAGAGGCAGCTGAGGGATGACGCGGTGGCACCTCTTCCATAAGACAGTGCGGATGGCACACCGGGCCAGGTGCATGAGCGACCTCGGGGAGTTACTGCACACCTCAAACAGCGATTCGTAGAACGCCTGATGTCTCTGGAAAACACAAGAGTCAAGATAGAACCGAGGCCTGAACACGATCTATTTTTTTTGCAGGGCCACAGAACGGACGTACGGAAATGTACAGCACACGGGGTGCTGCTCGCATCGTACGTGGCTCCATTGAAGTCATTGGGGGACATTTACCAGAATTAGCGCATAGGCATAAAATGCGCCAAAAAGAATGGCGCCAAATATATCAACTGTTTTCTCCAGAATTTTCACCCTAAAGAATGCATCACGCCAGAAATGAGTTAGAAATGTCAAAGTGGGCGGGGCTATCAAATTGGCGCATGTTACGCTTCATTTTTCATTCTCAGAAACGGCTCAAATTGTTGCAGACAATAAAGCCGGCTTATGTGGCGCTGTTTTATGTAAAAAGTCACATTTATGGCAGAAAGATGCAACTTTTTGTCAAAAAGTCGCATTTATGAAAAGTAAAACCAACTCGTCGTTGGAACAGGAGGCGTTTATTCTTATCTAAGGCCTCATGCACACGAACGTGTTCTGGCCGAGCCTGTGCTGCGGACCTCAAATTGCGGTCCACAATGCACGGGCACTGACCGTGGGGCCGCCGCATGCGGATCACGGACCCATTCACTTGAATAGGGTCCGCAATCTGCATCCGACTGTCCGCACTGCAAAAAAGTAGTGCATGCCGTGCTTCCGTGGGCTTCGATCCGTGTCTCTGTTCCGCACCGCATCTCCTGGATTGCGGACCCGTTCAAGTGAATGGGTCCGCATATGAAAAGTGGGGGAGTGGGGGGGGGGGGGGGCGGCTGGTGCCCGTATATTGCAGATTCACTGTTTGCGGGACGCAATACAGCCACGGCTGGGCAACGGCCGTGTGCATGAGCCCTAATATAAATGAAGGAAACAGCGGCGTTCTGTCAGTGAATTGACCTTCTACAAAAACAAAACAATAACAAAAACCTCCGGAGTCTGAGACAAAAGTCGCAATTTACCAGTGGAAATGTCGCAGATATTCTTCAAAAGTCGCAAATATGTTTCAAAAGTTGCAAGTGCGGTCTGGCAGGGTTGGCTGAAATGGCGCATTTCGATTTTAAAAAGTTACATTTTAGTGCTATTGGCAAGTGAAATAGGCAAATAATCAAGTTTACATTTTAAAAAAGTCACATTTTTAAAGTGGCGATAAAAAATCACCACTTTTGATTTGTAATGTTAGTATTTTTTTTTGGAGCAAATTATGCCATTATTGATAAATGTCCCCCAATGTGTCTGCATCCAATCTGCAAAAAATGTAGATCGGATGCGGAAAAAATAAAGTGGTGTGCATGAGGCCTAAGGGACCTAATGATTCTCACAGCTGAGAGTTTGTTACAATTGTATCCAGTCTAGAGAATGCTCTGTGAGCTGAACACCAACCTCTCCTGTCCTGAGATTATGCAACGAAATATCAGAGTGTGTGACCTTTTTTTTTTTTGGTGGTGACTTTTTTTTGGGGACAGGCAGTGTATCTATCTAGATATAAAAAAATTATTATTCATTGCTATAAATATATATATACACACAAATGACACATGTATTTACTCCCCTGCCCACATGCATGAGCGCACGCTCCACATACATACAGTGTATATATACGCCTACACGCATGTTCTGTACGCACTGCACACACGTACTCCTATCCTCTCACACAGTTAGGCCCCTTTCACACGAACGATCCCGATTAGGTCCGGATGCGTTCAGGAAAACTCGCACCATTTCGCAAGTAA
The DNA here is from genome assembly GCF_905171765.1 of Bufo bufo. Taxonomy (NCBI): domain Eukaryota; kingdom Metazoa; phylum Chordata; class Amphibia; order Anura; family Bufonidae; genus Bufo; species Bufo bufo. The sequence goes on along the minus strand of NC_053393.1, from coordinate 530,894,252 downwards.
TTGCAGTCAGTTTTGTCTGCGATCGTGTTCAGTGGTTCAGTTTTTTCCACGCGGTAGCAATGTGTTTTGATGCGTTTTTCACGCACGTGATAATAAACGGAATGTTTACAAACAACATCTCCTAGCAACCATCAGTAAAAGACGCATCGCATCCGCACTTGCTTGCGGATGCGATGCGTTTTTCACCGAAGCCCCATTCACTTTTATGGGGCCAGCTTTGCGTGAAAAACGCTGAATATAGAACATGCTGCGATTTTCACGGAAACGCACAAGTGATGCTTTCAGCCTTACTGAGAGTAGCTTTTCCAGATGTGCTTGCTGTCAGTGAATGAGAATACTCTTGTCTGCATTAAGAGGCAGTAATTCTGCCCATATCTAGTCCTGCTCTCAGCTGAGGGTTTGCTACAATTGCATCCAATCTAGACAATGCTCTGAAAGCTAAATACAATAGCAGAAGCGGCACACATCTCTCTGCTACAATGTATCAGTCGTGGTATACCAGTGCATGGCACATAGCAGTGCCCGGTGGAGCCAGAGCGTAGACAATAATTGGGCAGATTTACGTGATGGCGTCTAGACCTCGTCATAAGACTGCTGTATGCTCTCCGCAAAAATGCGGATCCGTTTTTTTTTTAAGAACAGTTCAGCATGTCCGCAAAATTTTTTATTGCATTCCGCATTTTTGCAGACCCATAGACTTCAATGGGGCCACGTCCTGATTTTCACTGACAAGTATAGGACATGTTTTATGTTTTGCGGACCTGTAGAACGGAAGAAAAGAACCCCATAGAAGTCAATAGGTGTGCATCTAATCTGCAAAAAAACGGATCCGCATTTTTGCGGACAGCATACAACTGTCAGAATGAGCCCTAAAGAAAATGTGCCAAAAAGAAGAAACCCCTGTGCCCATCATCTCTAGACTGTCTACTCCTTGTTTACACTGTTAGTGAATCTGCCTCAATGCTCTTATTCACTGACAGCAACCAGAGATCTCGAAAGTGTTGAGAAATTGAAATTCAAGTATAGAAAAAAATGTGTAAAATATCACTTTTTTTTTAATACTGGAAAATGAATTAATCCTCCCATTAATAGTGCCAGTAGAGTGCCGCACCCCACCCACAAAATTGTGCCCCCCACATGAACCGTGCAATACCAGTCCATTCTCATGCACAGCGACATTTGTGCAGTTACCACTAGGGGGAGATCACGGCATACAAGTTTACTATACCATAACTAAAGAGCGCCACCTATTGGAGTTTTACCATACAGCGCTGTGGCTGTGTGATTGATTTTGTGATCTCCTGCCCCCAATCAGCACAGAACTGGGGACCTACTTATTTAAGTAAAAAAAAAGGGGTTGTTGAATTTAAAGCGGGTGTTCGTAGGACCTTGGAGTTTGCATATTCACCACAGTCTCCATATGAATAGATGGGAATACTCCTTTAAAGTCAAATTACAAAAAAAAAATCCTCAATGAGACCCCAGGTGGTAATACAGGAAACAATCACTCTCATCAGGCATTCCCATCCATTCCATCTGTCTCGCTCCCGTTACCTCCAGGTCGTCCTCCGGAATGGCTTTATTCCATTTGTATGTCGCCTTTATGTGTTCGTAGGCGTTGACCATGACTTCCACTGCTCTGGGATAGGAGTGGCATTCCTGTAAGACCTGAGGATTTACCATGGAGTCAGTGCCATCTGTCACCAGTACGGGCACAAGAACAACCTGGGCGACTCTCAGATATTTTACAAATGGCATATTCACACACAGCTCGCAGTGCCAGCAGAGTGCCCCCTCACAAACAGTGCCAGCAGAGTGCCCCCTCATACACAGTGCCTGCAGAGTGCCCCCTCATAAACAGTGCCAACAGAGTGCCCCTCCATAAACAGTGCCAGCAGAGTGCCCCCTCATAAACAGTGCCAGCAGAGTGCCCCCTCATAAACAGTGCCAGAAGAGTGCCCCCCATAAACAGTGCCAACAGAGTGCCCCTCCATAAACAGTGCCAGCAGAGTGCCCCCTCATAAACAGTGCCAGCAGAGTGCCCCCTCATAAACAGTGCCAACAGAGTGCCCCTCCATAAACAGTGCCAGCAGAGTGCCCCTCATAAACAGTGCCAGCGCAGTGCCCCCTCATAAACAGTGCCAGAAGAGTGCCCCCCCCATAAACAGTGCCAACAGAGTGCCCCTCATAAACAGTTCCAGGAGAGTGCCCGCCCCATAAACAGTGCCAGTACAGTTCCCCCCATAAACAGTGCCAGTACAGTGCCCCCCCCATAAACAGTGTCAGTACAGTGCCCCCCATAAACAGTGCCAGTACAGTGCCCCCCATAAACAGTGCCAGAAGAGTGCCCCCCAAAAACAGTGTCAGTACAGTTCCCCCCATAAACAGTGCCAGAAGAGTGCCCCCCCATAAACAGTGCCAGTACAGTTCCCCCCATAAACAGTGCCAGTACAGTTCCCCCCATAAACAGTGCCAGAAGAGTGCCCGCCCCATAAACAGTGCCAGTACAGTTCCCCCCATAAACAGTGCCAGAAGAGTGCCCCCCCATAAACAGTGTTAGTACAGTGCCCCCCATAAACAGTGCCAGTACAGTGCCCCCCATAAACAGTGCCAGTACAGTGCCCCCCATAAACAGTGCCAGAAGAGTGCCCCCTCCTAAACAGTGCCAGCAGAGTGCCCCCTCATAAACAGTGCCAGCAGAGTGCCCCCTCATAAACAGTGCCAGCAGAGTGCCCCCCATAAACAGTGCCAGAAGTGCCCCCCCATAAACAGTGCCAGCAGAGTGCCCCTCCATAAACAGTGTCAGCAGAGTGCCCCCTGATAACCAGTGCCAGCAGAGTGCCCCCCATAAACAGTGCCAGCAGAGTGCCCCCTGATAACCAGTGCCAGCAGAGTGCCCCTCCATAAACAGTACCAGTTTCAGAAAATAAAATACATTCTCTCTATATTAAAGGTGCTACTTTTTAATATGCTTTATATCTGGTTTCTGACCTCTGCTTGCTGCCAGTGAACGGTAACTCTCACTGTTTACTTCTAGTGAATGAAAATTGGTATTGGTTGTGCAATGAACCTGCACCTGGGTGTCTGTCCTATGACCAGGACAGATTTTCATCTGCTGTAAACAGTGAAGATCTTCTATTCACTGACAGCATGCAGAGAGCTTGAAAAGTACAATGAATTAATATAGAAAGTATATTAGAAAGCTGCAGATGGAGACAAGCACCTATAACCATGGCCGATGCGGATCATTCACCTTATGGAACTGCGGGGGATATATCCTGGCCGCTCCATGGTTCAGTAGGAGCTGGTAGCAGATTTCAGGCTGACCAGCGGCGCGGACAGACGTGACCTTTAGGACATACTGTTGGGGGGCACATCCATTGACATCCATGGTGGTGGCCTGGGCGCCCGCCTCCAGCATCATGTGCATGAGGATATGGTCGCAGTTCCATGCCGCCTTGTGTAGGGGCGACTTGCGGTCGATATCTCGGGAGTTGACGTTGGCGCTGTAGTCCAGCAGCATCCTGCAGATGAGGTGGTGCCTGCTGCTGTATCTCTGCTCCTTAATATTTAGTGCCCAGTAGGCAGCGGTGGAGAGAGGTGTTTCCAGGGTCGAGTTCACACTGTCCACGATCGCCCCGTGTTTAACGTAGAACCCTACAAGTTCTGGGATTCCTATCCGGGCGGCGGTGTGAAGAGGGGTCTCCTGGGCCTGATTGTCACTCTGCAGGTTTACATCTGCACCTAAAAGCCAACCAAACATTCATTAGGCAGCTGTGGATGTAGCAGAGCCAGAAATGTTGTGTGTAGACTTCGGGTTTGGGTCTTTTTCCTTCCTTCTGCTTCCCCCTCCTATGTTTCATTAAAGCAATGAATAAAAAGCTGCGGCTTCACCTCCTAACCTCCAGCTTCAATTTACCATTTTAGGATGCATTCACACGCTGCAGATTTTGTTGCAGAATTTTCCGCAACTGAAAATCAGTTCCCTTCACCTGAATGGGCCTTGCAGATATCCATGTGATTGCCGCCCCATTCAAATGAATGGAACTGGTTTTAAGTTGCAGAAAATTCTGCAACATAATCCGCAGAGTGTGAAGGCGCCCCTACACTAAATACAAGCTAATACTACTGGGGAAAAGAATAGGGGTTATGGCTTATTCACACGGCCGTTGTGCGGCTGTTCCGTGCATTGGGGACCGCAATTTGCGGTCTCCAATGCACGGGCAATGTCCATGCGGCGGCCGGGACGGATCGAGACCCATTCAACTTGAATGGGTCCATGATCCGTCCGCACTGCAAAAAAATAGAACATGTTACTGTGCTAACATTACTGGGGGAAAGAATGGGGGTTACTGTGCTAACACTACTGGGGGAAAGGATGGGGGTTACTGTGCTAACACTACTGGGGGAAAGAATGGGGGTTACTGTGCTAACACTACTGGGGGAAAGAATGGGGGTTACTGTGCTAACACTACTGGGGGAAAGAATGGGGGTTACTGTGCTAACACTACTGGGGGAAAGAATGGGGGTTACTGTGCTAACACTACTGGGGGAAAGAATGGGGGTTACTGTGCTAATACTACTGGGGGAAAGAATGGGGGTTACTGTGCTAACACTACTGGGGGAAAGAATGGGGGTTACTGTGCTAATACTACTGGGGGAAAGAATGGGGGTTAATGTGCTAACACTACTGGGGGAAAGAATGGGGGTTACTATGCTAACACTACTGGGGGAAAGAATGGGGGTTAGTGTGCTAACACTACTGGGGGAAAGAATGGGGGTTACTGTGCTAATACTACTGGGGGAAAGAATAGGGGTTACTGTGCTAACACTACTTGGGAGAATAATGGGAGTTACTGTGCTGCTACTGCTGGGGAGAATAATGGAGGTTTTGTGCTGCTACTACTACTACTGGGGGGAATAATGGGAGTTGTTGTGCTTTTACTGTTGGGAAAACAGTGGGGAATTTCTGTGCTACTGCCACTGGGGAAAATAATGGGGGTTACTGTGATAATACTACTGGGGGAAAGAATGGAGATTGCTGTGTTATTACTGCTGGGAAAAGAATAAGGATTGCTTTGCTGCTACTACTAGGGAGAATATTAGGGGTTGCTGTGCTATTACTGCTGGGGAAACAGTGGGGATTACTGTGCTACTACTACTGGGAGAAATAATGGGAGTTGTGCTTTTACTGCTGGGAAAACAGTGCGGATTGCTGTTCTGCTACTACTACTGGGGAAAATAATAGGGGTTGCTGTGCTATTACTGCTGGGGAGAATAATGATGGCTGCTGTGCTATTACTGCTGGGGAAAACAGTGAGGATTGATGTGTTTCCATTGCTGGGCTGAGGAAAAGTAGGGGTGACTGTGCCTTTACTGCTGGGGGGAAATGTGGGAGTTGCTGTGCTGTGCTACTATTAGGGAAAGAGTATTTGTTGCTGTGCTGTTACTGTTGGGGAAAAGAGTGGAAGTTGTTCTACTACTACTACTAGGGGGACGAGTGGGAGTTGCTGTGCTATGACTGCTGGGGGGAAGAGTGGGAGTTGCTGTGCTACTATTGCTGATAAAAAGGATGGCGGTTGCTGTTGTGCTACTACATCTGGGGAACGGAGTGGGGTTTTCTTCGCTATTGGACTGATGGAGACGTTCACTGTTATTAGGGGTCTCTGCCAGTAACAGTTTTGGGAGGAGTCACATTCACCTTCTTTCTCCATAGGGAATAGTTGAAGTCACGCAGGGGCGGACTAGAAACTTTAAAGTGGCCCTGGAAAAAATGCTAAAAGTGGTCCCATTTTGTAGTTCGGTCCAAATTGATGGAATGCAGGACCAGCACTACCATATTGCGGCACATTATACTACTCCAACAGAGCCAAATACCACAGTCCAGCACAAAATACTGAGGCAAGCAACACAAAATACAGCCCCAAAAACTTTCACTGCCCGGCTATAAGGAGGGCCCAGGCGGCGGCCCGGGGCATCGGCCCACTGGGAAATTTCCCTGTAAGGTCTATGGCCAATCTGCCCATGCAGTCCAGGGTTATACCACACTCTAAGGCCTCTTTCACACGGGCATTGCGGGAAAAGGTGCGGGTGCGTTGTGGGAACATGCACGATTTTTCCGCGCGAGTGCAAAACATTGTAATGCGTTTTGCACGCGCGTGAGAAAAATTGGCATGTTTGGTACCCAAACCCGAACTTCTTCACAGAAGTTCGGGCTTGGGATCGGTGTTCTGTAGATTGTATTATTTTCCCTTATAACATGGTTATAAGGGAAAATAATAGCATTCTGAATACAGAGTGCATAGTAAAACAGCGCTGGAGGGGTTAAAAAAAATAAAAAATAATTTAACTCACCTTAATCCACTTGATCGCGCAGCCGGCATCTCTTCTGTCTTCATCTGAGCTGTGTGCAGGAAAAGGACCTGTGGTGACGTCACTCCGGTCATCACATGGTTCGTCACATGATCTTTTACCATGGTGATGGATCATGTGATGACCGGAGTGACGTCACCACAGGTCCTTTTCCTGCACACAGCAAAGAAAGAAGACAGAAGAGATGCCGGCTGCTCGAGCAAGTGGATTAAGGTGAGTACATTTTTTTTTACATTTTTTTTTTAACCCCTACAGCGCTATTGTACTATGCATTCTGTATTTAGAATGCTATTATTTTCCCTTATAACCATGTTATAAGGGAAAATAATAATGATCGGGTCCCCATCCCGATCGTCTCCTAGCAACCGTGCGTGAAAATCGCACCGCATCCGCACTTGCTTGCGGATGCTTGCGATTTTCACGCAGCCCCATTGACTTCTATGGGGCCTGCGTTGCGTGAAAAACGCACAAAATAGAGCTTGCTGCGATTTTCACGCAACGCACAAGTGATGCGTGAAAATCACCGCTCATATGAACAGCCCCATAGAAATGAATGGGTCCTGATTCAGTGCGGGTGCAATGCGTTCAACTCACGCATTGCACCCGCGCGGAAAACTCGCCCCTTTTGTGAAAGGGGCCTAAAGGTTGTTCAGCTCCCAGAGAAGTACCTAGACTGTAACAAATCTTCAGCTGTCAGAAGTATTATCACTGGAAAGATATTCAGCCTCTGGATTTAAACAGGAATGTCCTCATTCACTGACAGCAGGCAGAGATCTTATCAAGGTGAATAATTGCTATGCACTTTAGATTAGAAAGCTGCAGATTCCATTATTATGCAATGGTCACTTTTTATTTCTAGATATCCTTAGACCCAATTGTCCGGAACCCCCAGAAGTGACAAAACCCTTCAATGAAGGGCCCCTTACCGCTCCAGATGAGCTCTTTGGCGCACCTCACAGACTCCTTGGTTTTGCAGTAATGTAATGGGGTATGCCCGCTGACTGAGAACACATTGAGCTTGGCACCGTGGGCGATCAGAATCTTGACGCAGTCCAGGTTGGCCACCTCGCAGGCGACATGTAGCGGGGTCTTTCCGTTCGGCTTGCTGTTGATGGAGGCTTTATGGTCCAGGAGAACCTGCAGGCTTTCTAAATGTCCCAGCATAGCCGTGATGTGCATCCCTGTCGCCCACGAGGCCGTCAGCTTAAAACTGGGCATCCAGTAACCTGAAGGATAAATAAGAAGGATGTAGACCATCTACTTGAATGGAACTGAGCTGCAATACCAGACACTGCCTGTGGACAAGGGGGGGCACTGTTTTTGGGACAAAAAAAAAGAATCCTTTTTTAAATTTACACTGTAGATTGAGGTCACAGATCCAGTACTGTTTACCAATGGCATTATACTTCATCCAATCTCAGAGTTCATGAATAGAATGTCAGAGGTACAGTGAAGACTGACATAGAGGAAGCACAGTAGGGGATGCCACATTGCAGAGTCTTTTGAAAGATGGGGGTCAAACTGATTTAATATGGCTGCATAAAAAGGTCTACATTATGTCCCAAAACAAGGACCCTACATGGCTCTTATGGTCAAGTCTGTGCAGCTCAGTAGAAGCAGTGCAGGTAATGCAAAGCCTAAAATGCAGCAAAATTAAAGGTGTATTTCAACTATATTATTAAGTGATTTGCCATCATTTAATGATCGGTGGTGGTCTGATAGCTGGGACCCCCCACAACCCTGAGAATAAAAGGGGGCAGCAGCACTGGTTGGCACCTCGATCCCTTCACTCTTATGGAGCTCCCAGAGTTCAGAGCTGTATGATGGCCGTGTTGTAGCTTATTCTAGTAAGGGCTCATGCACACGAATGTATTGTCCGTGTCTGTTCCGCTTTTTTTGCGGCCCGTATGTGGAACCATTCACTTCAATGGAACTGCAAAAAAACAAATGAAATTACTCTGTGTGCAATCCGTGTCCGTATGTCCATTCCAAAAAAAAAAAAAAACATGTCCTATTACTGTCCGTATTATGGACAAGGATAGGACTGTTCTATTACGGGCCAGATGTTCAGTTTCGCAAAATGCTGAATGCACACGGCTGGTATCCGTGTTTTGCGCATCCACAATTTGCAGACCGCAAAACAGCAACAGTCGTATGCATGAGCTCTAATAGACCATTTTAGAGGATGGGTGTACCCCTTTAAGGAGGTCTTAAATAAGCCTAAGACACATTATAAAGAATATATTGGGCAATTACACGACTAACAAGCAGAATAATGAGTGCAGCTCTGGAGTAAATTACAGGATGTAACTCAGGATCAGTACAGGATGAGTAATGTAATGTATGTACACAGTGACTCCACCAGCAGAATAGTGAGTGCAGCTCTGGAGTATAATACAGGATGTAACTCAGGATCAACACAAGATAAGTAATGTAATGTATGTACACAGTGACTGCACCAGAAGAATAGTGAGTTCAGCTCTGGAGTATAATACAGGATGTAACTCAGGATAAGTAATGTAATGTATGTACACAGTGACTGCACCAGCAGAATAGTGAGTGCAGCTCTGAAGTATAATACAGGATGTAACTTAGGATCAGTACAGGATAAGTAATGTATGTACACAGTGACTCCACCAGCAGAATAGTGAGTGCAGCTCTGGAGTATAATACAGGATATAACTCAGGATCAGTACAGGATAAGTAATGTAATGTATGTACACAGTGACTCCACCAGCAGAATAGTGAGTGCAGCTCTGGAGTATAATACAGGATATAACTCAGGATCAGTACAGGATAAGTAATGTAATGTATGTACACAGTGACTCCACCAGCAGAATAGTGAGTGCAGCTCTAGAGTATAATGCAGGATGTAACTCAGGATCAGTACAGGATAAGTAATGTATATACACAGTGACTCCACTAGCAGAATAGTGAGTTCAGCTCTGGAGTATAATACAGGATTTAACTCAGGATCAGTACAGGATAAGTAATGTAATGTATGTACACAGTGACTCCACTAGCAGAATAGTGAGTGCAGCTCTGAAGTAAAACACAGGATGTAACTCAGGATCAGTTTTTATTCAGATTTATTCTACATCTAAACTGCAGAACTTACTTCTTACGTTGCAGACATTTTTTGTGACCAATAAATCAATTCCTTACATTTGAATCGAGTTGTTCCTAAATCAGGTGCAAGAATTTCTACAAGCCCCATTCAGATCGATAGAACAATAGGAGATATTTCTGCAACAATTATGCCTTGTGTGAACATCCCCTTACATAACGGAGCTTTTATTCCTGTGTGTGGAGCAGGTTCGACTTGGCTTTCCTTGTAACATCAGGTGATGCAACCCCAGGCAGTGGTCCAACTTTATGGGCAACAGCAGTGGCCTAGGTTTTGTAACACATCGCACATCTGCTTAGTCATCCTGAGTGCAGTAACCCCCAGGGTGTAGATGTACGGGGGTCCTGGTGCCTGCGAGGGCTCCTCTGCCACATAAGAAGACTCCAGTAATATAGATGACACATGGTGGTAGGTGGGGGCCCTGTTACAGATTTTGCATTGGGGTCCAGGACCTTCAGCTTACACCTCTTTAAATCCCTTACCCAAAGCCCACAGAACCATGTGCCAAGATACTGACCCACAGCTTTGCCATGCAGCTCTCTGAACGCTTTGCTGGTTCATACCTGATTTGTAGGATGCCAGGACCAAACCTTCATCCTGCATTTCAAATATGGTGTCCACATCCATCTTGCCCTCATCCAGTATACTTTCCACCGTCAGGTAGTCATTTGCTTGGAGGGCCCGGAGAAGCGTGTCCTTCAGGGGCTGGTTTGATAAGGTGCGGGTACATCTCTGTCCGGCATTCGTGCCCATGTCTGCAGCGAGTGGCAGTAAACATGTCCTCTACCTATAAGAAGCTAAAGTCGTGGCCGGGCATCGGTAACTCTATCACCCGGCCATGGCTGCCCTGACTATTTATACCCTGCAACTTGTAAACTTTGGAGGAACTAATTTTAGATGACACTGTGGACACAGGATCCATGATGACTTTCTCAGGTGTCCGTGTGAGTCGTGATAAAGAAACATCCTGAGGACAGAGGAACACCTCAATGCAAAGCGCTTGTACCGGACTATCTACAGCAGTCCCATAGACTTGAATGGAGCGGTGGACAGGCATGTGCTGCATCCGTCGGGCGCACTACTTGGGGTTTCTTAAAGTACATATTTGTCGTGATGCCAGTTGCAGTGAAGCAACAAGGGCACAGGGCCCCTTATTAGTGATATAGTGGTAGTTGATGGTACCCAGGTGTAGGAATGCCAGGGGGGTGTAGGGTGGCCTAAATGTCCCTTAATGGTGTTGCATGTGTCACGGTGCTCCTACTTGGATACGCTGGAACCCCAGACGTGGCCTTCCGAAATGTAGAAAAAGGGGGTAGTTGATGAAGTGGATGAAAGAAATAACTTGAGTCCAGACCTTGTGATGAGGTTGATAACAGCTTTACTTGAATAAACTTTTCTCCAAACGATTTACAGGCTTTATCTTGGTTTCCAGCAGGCTTTGGCATTAACTGTGGCAGGCAAACTCCTCTCTGCTACATCTGTTGCTCTCTGGCTCTGCTGTGCTAACAGGCTGGCTATAGATCTCAGCTTCTTCTTTATGCAGTAATTCACTTTCTGTGGTCTGGTCTGTCTTTAGCTTTATCCAGGGTAAACTTTACTCCTGGTTTCTGAGGCTTCAGACTTCTGCCTCCAGGTACAGCTGAGCTGATGGTGCTCCAGCTGGCCAATACAGGGCTCGTCCAACAGGGACGGGCTACTGCTGCCTTCCCCCAGCAGGGGGTAACCTTTCCCCTAGCAGGGGGTAAGCTAGACTCTAAACTAAAACTCCTCCCTCCCTGCAGCAAGCGGGAAAACGCCCACCACACCACAGAGGGGGGTTAGAATGGAAAGGAAGGCTCCATTCTCTGTCCCTGTAGCTCTGCCATTTATGCTGCCACCTGCTGGTGAACCAGGCACATTACATGTTAACATAAACTGTTTCAAACACAGGAATGCACATTGTTTGCAAAAGTTACATGTGATGACATGAGGTTAACCATAGGAGACAGTAGCAAGGTGCAGGAGTGGTAACGACACTCTGGGGCGTTACACATGCTTGTGAGCATGGGCCCATGTTCTCATGATCGGCAGGGACTACAGCAGTTGACCAAACACTTATCCCTTATCCTGTGGTTGTCATAATGGGACAACTCCTTTAACCTCTTAAGGACATGGCTCATTATGGTCTTTTTTCTTCTGTTTTTGCCTTAATTCTGATAGGTATAATTTTTGTTACCAAACTGTCAGCAGCCTACAATCATGTACAGATGAGCTGGTCATTTAGGGGGTTAAATGGTGATTGACCCTTAATCCGTGAAATTGCACGGATACAAACCCTCTGCATTTACAGCACTGTAAAAAAATAAAATAAAAAATTACAGCGCAGATTTACAAAAACACAACAGCCTTTTTTTTTCACAGGAACAGCGCCACACCTGTCTGTGCCTGGTATTGCGGCTCAATTCCATTCAATGAAGCGGAACTGCAATATGACACACAGTCTGTGGACAGGGGTGGAGCTGTTTTTGGAAGGAAGCAGCCATGTTTTGCTAAACCTCTACAACCTATTGATCACCGTCAGTTTCTCTTTAGAGCGAGCAAAGTAAAAAAGGTCCCCAAAGTGATTGAGAACCCTGCGGGCCTTTACCCATTTTACCCCAGTGTTAGAGCTGTTTTGAGTTTTATGTAAATGAAGCTTAATCACCATAAAAGATTCAAAAATATAAAAGTTATGCAAGACAAGGACGAACTGTCTCCAAAGACTGAAACGCGTAGTGGTGGACACCATTTGTTGACCATGTGCCTGAGACTGCGAAGCTGTATATGGGGTCGGCACTTACAGGTCCGCGGTGCACATGGCACGGTAAATCCCGATATGGTACAGTAGGAAAGATCCCGGCACTCGCTTCCTTCCTTCAATATGCTTATTCAAACATCAGTTACAATAAGGAGACACGTTTCGGCCCGTCCTGAGCCTTTTTCAACCGTTGAAAAAGGCTTAGGATGGGCCGAAAATAGGTCATCAGTATCTGATGGTTGGGGGTCCGACACTCCTGTGAGCGCCTCTGAATTTTCGCAGGTTACATTGTATAGCGGCTGTGCTTGGTGTCGCAGCTCAGCCCCATTCGCTCCTAGGCCACGTGACACATGAACCTGTATTGACTTGGCCTAGGAGAAGCTGAAAGAAGGCCTTGGTGCTCACAGGAGAGACGGTGCCTTCTCAAACAGCTGATCAGCCGAGGTCCCTGGTGTCGGACCCTCAGTAGTACCTGATGACCTATCCTGATCAGTATTTAAATCTCGGAAAACCCCTTTAAAGTCCTTCGATCAGTGATACCAGAACAGGACTCAACAATAAAAGTGGTGCTGAAAAAAGCAAGAGAATAAAGGAAAGGAATTCATAGAAACCTGCCAAAGGTCTCCAATTTCTTCACTAGGATGTCAGAAGATGCTGGTCTTATCGTTTCTCCCGAGACTTCCAAGTCGCAGTAGCCATTAAGCATAGAAGAGGTAATAATTTGTGATGAGGTGGTGCCTCAAGCCCCGGAGGAGCGGAAGATGGGAGGGGTAGTGGCTCTGGCAGTTAATCACAGTGGCAATCCTCACACCGTTCCTCCCTAAGACCGGGCAGTGACAGGAGAGCGCACCCTTTCTTCCCTTGGGGCCCACCCTGATGTTGGGGCTCCTACCTGATGGTAGTTTGGATGCCCTTGAGATGTAGATGCTGTGGCCAGTGAAGGGTGCTGGAGTCAGTAACCAGGCCAGAAAATAAAGAAGTCTCTCTTTACTAAAATGCAGAATGGGAGTAGTAGTACATCCAATGGTATCAAACCACAGTTCATAGTAACATAGTTTCGCAGACCCATTCAAGTCAATGGGGTCGTGAAAAAACACGGAGGCACACAAGATTTTCATCCGCGTCCCCGTCCGTTTTTTTCCTATCATTTGCAAGGCAAACTTGACTTAGATTTTTTTTCACTTTCCTTCATGTCTTGTGATCCTCCAAAAATCAAGGAAGGCACACGGAAACAAAAACGGAACCGGATCACGGAACAACGGAACCCCGTTTTGCAGACCGTGAAAAAATACTGTCGTGTGCATGAGGCCAAATAATCCCTTCTTTTAGATCTGACTCTGACTGCACAAGAGAACTTCATCGCCACTAGTACTTAGATTAAACCCTCTGCGGGTAAGGGCGGGTTCACATCAGCGTTATGAATTCCACTATTGCTATTTCCGGAAAATAACGGAATTCTTAAGACAGAATTCAAAACTGAAACCTTTAGAGGCATTCTGTTTTGATCCGTCATAATAGAGGTCTATGGGCAGCATAACGTATCCGTCTGGCTTCCTTTATGCAGGGCGGAAAAGAAAGTCCTGCCGACAGGAAACCAGATGGATCCGTTATGCTTGCCCATAGACCGCTATTGTGACGGACCAAAACGGAATGCCTCTAAAGTAGGGATCGACCGATATTGATTTTTTTAGAGCCGATACCGATAATCTGTGAAGTTTCAGGCCGATAATTTATATCACATAAAATATATTATATCAGTTGGTAGTCACTGAGGTGGTGGAAATTTGCATTTGGCACTAGTATATTATAAATGTAAATTATAAATTAATAAAGCCCTTAGTTGGTAGTCAATTTATAATTTACATTTATAATATACTAGTGCCAAATACCAATTTCCACACCATTCACCCCTCCTCAGACCTTTATTAACCCCTATCAGACCTCAGATTAGACCTTTATTAACCCCTATCAGACCTCAGATCAGACCTTTATTAACCCCTATCAGACCTCAGATGAATAAAATAAAAAACTCCTCACCTCTCCTGCGCCGCGGCTCCTCTTCATGTCCGGGTCCGGCGTCTTGCTCCCCTGTCTTCTCCGCCCCGCGCTGCACTGTCACCTGACAGCGTGCAGCATCAGGTCATAGTGCGCGCACTACGTCCTGACGCTGTACTGGGTCAGGACAGTGCAGCGCGGGTCCCATCAAAGAAGACCAGGGAGGGTGAGTACCGGAAGCGCTTGCTGCGCTTCTTCCCCACTCCCGGCACCCGATGCATACTAGTGCACGCTTCTATAATGGAAGCACTCACTAGTATTCGCTTTATAGGCATTATCGGTATATCGGCAAGGTTGGATGCCGATACCGATAATGTACAAAATCCTGAATATCGGCCGATAATATCGGTACTTCCGATAATCGGTCGATCCCTACTCTGAAAGTTTCAGTTTTGAATTACGTCTTATGTATTAAGTTATTTTCTGTTATAATGGAAAGCAATAACGGAATTCATAACGTTGATCAGATCACCCCTAACATGTTATTAAGAATATTCCCAAGGGAGAATTCATTGGGTGAAAACGGAACTGTTCGGATGATGCGTCTTTTTTGAGGGAAGGTGAACGCATAACTAATGGCTTTGAGGCTAAGGATTAACCAGACTGGGCCCTAGCGCGTGCGAGCAAAATTGCTGGACAGATTTACTAAGATCCTAGCCTTCTGTAAGGTGGTTGTAGTAATAGTAGCAAAAAGGGATTGGTTTTCACAACCACATACTGTATGGAATATAAACAAATAGCTAAGGCTACTTTCACACTAGAGTTTTCCTTTCCGGTATCGAGATCCGGCACAGACTTTTAAAACCGGAGGAAAACGTTTCATTGTCAATGGGGACAAACTGAAGAAACCGGAGTGCACCAGAATGCATTCTGTTCAGGTTTGTTGCATTCTGTGACCAAGCGGCGGTTTTGTGTCCGGCATGGGAAACTGAACAAGCCAGATCCGGTGTAACATTACATTACCCTACTTCGTGAGATTTCCCTACCTCCTAACTTCCGGTCGCACCGCTAATGACGTGAGGAGGTGTTCCTGAGTTTTGATGATCTGCGCATGCGCAAACGGACAGTTTAGGGAAAATCTCACAGCGGAGTTCAGCTGCACACCGGGACACTGCGCATGTGACGGAGAACCTCAGTAGGGAAATATTACGGCCCAGTGCGCAAGCGCGGCTAACTCCAGAAGATCCATCCGATCTCCGCGCCTGCGCAGGGTGGAGTAGGGAGATCTCATGGCCATATTTTCTGTTAAATAAATATTTATTTAACAGAAAATATAGCCATGAGATCTCCCTAGGCAAAGTGTGGATAAATTTATAGATAAATAATTATGGATTTATAAATATATATATATATATATTTAACAGAAAATATGGGCATGAGATCTCCCTACCCCCACCCTGCGCAGGCGCGGAGATCGGATGGATCTTCTGGAGTTAGCCGCGCTTGTGCACTGGGCCGTAATATTTCCCTACTGAGGTTCTCCGGCACATGCGCAGTGTCTCGGTGTGCAGCTGAACTCCACTGTGAGATTTTCCCTAAACTGTCCGTTTGCGCATGCGCAGATCGTCAAAGCTCAGGAACGCCTCCTCACGTCATTAGCGGTGCGACCGGAAGTTAGGAGGTAGGGAAATCTCACGAAGTAGGGTAATGTAACGTTACACCGGCACCAAAAGCCATGTAAGTCAATGGTGCCGGATGCGGTTTGTGCGGACACAAATGGTTTAGTGCCGGATCCGGTATGCTCCTTTTTTTATATAATACAACTGGATCCGTTCCGAATGGATGCAGCAGGTTGTATTATTCAAAAAGATGTGTTTTGCAGTGGTTTTGAGATCCCCTGCTGGATCTGAAAACCGGACGGCATAAACAGGGGCGGATTAAGTGCATGATAGGCCCGGGTCTGTCTAACCAACTTGGGCCCCCCTCCCCTCTCCATTTTAGTTTAGTTTTTTTTTGTATGAAGAGGCTGCGGTGCTTCATGAGCGCCACAGTCTCTTCCTAGGCCATATGACATCTTCAGACAAAAAAAAATACCCCAAATTGGGTCCTAAACTGAAAAATTTGGTCGACAAATTTAAAATACATATAATTATAATAAAAAAGACCAGGGCCGGTACAAGGCAGGGGCCGAAGGAGCGGGTGCCCTGGGCGCTACCATTTGCGGACAGGAGGGGGGCGCAGGTGAAGTGCCAGCAGCAGTGGCGTCGCCAGGGGGGGGCCAGAGGGGGCCACGGCGGCGGCCCCCCCTACATCATGCTGTGCCCCCCCATGTGCCCCCCCAACTAAAATGACCCCCCCCCCCCAAGTGAGCAGCCGCCGCCGGGCACAGGGAGATGAGCGCTTCCATTGCGCTCATCTCCATTGTAAACTGTCTGTGCCAGCGGAGCGGAGGTGCAGGGGAGGGAGAGGCGTGTCCCTTCCCTTTCCTCTGATAGGCTGCAGGCAGGCACCGAAGTGGAGGAGGGGCCCCGCCCCCTAATTACTCCTGTTTACCTTTCTAAAGCTAAAGGACCTTTGATGATGTCATCACAGGTCCTGTAAGGGAACTGCACAGTGTAAAGTGTAGTTCCCAGGTTAGAACAGTGCATCTGCCAGGACCTGTGATGACATCATCTTCAACATCACAGGTCCTGCAGAATCTAGCAAAGGAACTGCACCAAAAATGGTGTAGTTCCTAGGTTTCAAAGGTACATCTGCCAGGACCTGTGATGACATCATCACAGGTCCTTCAACCCCTAACAGCAAGTATTAAAAGTTCACAAGCAGCTCTGTATTGATCCATACAGACTGGAATGGAGAGGTAAGAGGAGGTCCTCCACTTCTCATCATTTACCCCCCCCCCTCCATGCCCTGTTTTTACTCATTGCTCACTCATGTATACTACTTCAGACAGTTACCACTACCTCATGTACCTCACAGTGACTATAATGCATAACTGACCACATATTTCTATAAACACTGCATCTACAGTATTATACCTTCTATGTGTCACATCAATACACTGCTCTGTGTATATATATATATATATATATATATATACACACACATACATGCACACACACTGCATATATTACACAGTATTATACATGCAATATGTACAGATATATAGTATATACCGCAGTGCACTGATATGTGAGGTATGAGGTATAATAGATGCTGTGTGTACAGATATCAGTACACTTCTGTATATACTATATATGTGAGGTACGAGGTATAATAGATGCAGTGTGTACAGATATATAGTATATACAGCAGTGTACTGATATCTGAGGTACGAGGTGTCAATACACTGCTGTATTTACTATATACCTGTACACACTGCATCTATTATACCTCGTACCTCACATATTACACTACTGTATATACTGTATACACTGCATATATTATACCCCGTACCTCACATATCAGTACACTGCTGTATATACTATATACCTGTACACACTGCATCTATTATACCCTGTACCTCACATATCAGAACACTAGGGAATATACTATATACCTGTACACACTGCATATATTATACCGCGTACCTCACATAACTGTACACTGCTGTATATAATATACATCTGCATCTATTATACCTCTTTTGTGTGCCAGGGCTGTTTTGTAATCCCATTCCGGCCCTGATGGCATAAATTATAAAACGCAGCAGCAAGAATAGTTCATGGAACAAAGGGAGGGGCTATAAAAGGGGAATGGGGGCCCAATTTAGATTCCTGCTATGGGGCCCAGTGATTTTTATGTACGCCCCTGGCTGCAGGCACTAGGCCGGCAGCCTATCAGAGGCCGGCGCAATGACGTCATCGTGCCGCCTGAGCCTTACATTACAGCGTGGGACACAGGAAGAGGCTGCATCGCATCGCTGACACTTAGGTAAGTATAAGTGTTTTTTTTTTGTTTTTTTTTACAATAGTGTTACTGGCACATTGGGGGGGCTTATTACAAAACTGGCACATGATGATGGGGGGGACTTTATACTGGCACATGATGATGGGGGGGAACTTTATAGTGTCTGTGACTTTCAAAGTCCCACAGTCCTTTGTTCTATTGCTTTAAGTATATTCTTGTTTTGAAACAACATTGATTCTTTCTTAAAAACGGGGGGGGGGGGGGGGGGGGGCGCAGTTTGCCATCTTCGCCCTGGGCACCAAATGGCCTTGTCCCAGCCCTGAAAAAGACCATAGAGGAGAATACAGCACCACATACCTCTTACATCCAGTGACATCTCCTGTCATGTAGACCTTCTCTTTCCTCTTCTCCTCCGTTTGACCCAGGCCACCATGGCAAATTCTTTCAGCCACATCTCGTCTCTACAGTTTGTAACACAGACACGTTAGATTTCTCAATTTTTCCATCAACCTCTCCATCCTGGTGTCCCCACAGTGTCATCCTGCTGCCACTCCCAATACTGTGCCCGTTGTGCTTCCCAATGCCCAATGTACTATAGTGCTGAAAAAATAGTGACCCTAATAGACATAATTGGAGTCATTTATTAAACTGGTGTAAAGTAGAACTGGATTTCCAAAAGAGCTGTCAAATATGAAAGGTGGAATCTGATTGGCTGCTATGGGCAACAGTTCTTTGATAAATTACCCCAAATGTTCCTATAGTGTCTACATCAGCTATAATGTCCCCTAGAGTGCCCCGAGTAATAATAACACCCTATATTGTGCTCCAGGCAATAATCCATGTATAGTGTCCCCAAAAATAATAGAATTACCCCTACAGTGCCTCCCCAATAGCAACACCCCCATATAGTAATTTCCATCACACTGCCCCATATAGTAATCCTCCCATAGTAATTTGCCCCCACACAGTAATTTCCCCCAAACTGCCCCCATATAGTAGTTTGCCCCCACACAGTAATTTCCCCTACATAGTAATTTGCCCCACACTGCCCCCACGTAGTAATTTCCGCCACACTGCCCCACATAGTAATTTCCACCACACTGCCCCCACATAGTAATTTGCCCCACACTGTCCCCACACAATAGTTTACCCTACATCGTAATTTGCCCCCACATCGTAATTTGTCCCCACATAGCAATTACCCCACACTGTCCCCACATAGAAATTTCCCCACAATGCCCCCACACAATAGTTTCCCCCACACTGCCCCCACATATTAATTTGTCCCCACATAGCAATTACCCCACACTGTCGCCACATAGAAATTACCCCACACTGTCCCCACGTAGAAATTTCCCCACACTGCCCCCACACAATAGTTTCCCCCACACTGCCCCCACATAGTAATTTGTCCCCACATAGAAATTACCCCACACTGTCCCCACATAGAAATTACCCCACACTGTCCCCACATGGAAAATACCCCACACTGTCCCCACATGGAAAATACCCCACACTGTCCCCACATAGAAATTACCCCACACTGCCCCCACATAGTAATTTGTCCCCACATAGGAATTACCCCATACTGTCCCCACATAGAAATTACCCCACACTGCCCCCACATAGTAATTTGTCCCCACATAGGAATTACCCCATACTGTCCCCACAAAGCAATTACCCCACACTGTCCCCACATAGCAATTTCCCCACACTGTCCCCACATAGTAATTTGTCCCCACACAGGAATTTCCCCGCACTGTCCCCACATAGAAATTTCCCCGCACTGTCCCCACATAGAAATTTCCCAGCACTGTCCCCACATAGAAATTTCCCAGCACTGTCCCCACATAGAAATTACCCCACACTGTCCCCACATAGAAATTACCCCACACTGTCCCCACATAGCAATTACCCCACACTGTCCCCACATAGCAATTTCCCCACACTGTCCCCACATAGCAATTTCCCCACACTGTCCCCACATAGCAATTTCCCCACACTGTCCCCACATAGAAATTACCCCACACTGTCCCCACATAGAAATTACCCCACACTGTCCCCACATAGAAATTACCCCACACTGTCCCCACATAGAAATTACCCCACACTGTCCCCACATGGAAAATACCCCACACTGTCCCCACATGGAAAATACCCCACACTGTCCCCACATAGAAATTACCCCACACTGCCCCCACATAGTAATTTGTCCCCACATAGGAATTACCCCATACTGTCCCCACATAGAAATTACCCCACACTGCCCCCACATAGTAATTTGTCCCCACATAGGAATTACCCCATACTGTCCCCACAAAGCAATTACCCCACACTGTCCCCACATAGCAATTTCCCCACACTGTCCCCACATAGTAATTTGTCCCCACACAGGAATTTCCCCGCACTGTCCCCACATAGAAATTTCCCCGCACTGTCCCCACATAGAAATTTCCCAGCACTGTCCCCACATAGAAATTTCCCAGCACTGTCCCCACATAGAAATTACCCCACACTGTCCCCACATAGAAATTACCCCACACTGTCCCCACATAGCAATTACCCCACACTGTCCCCACATAGCAATTTCCCCACACTGTCCCCACATAGCAATTTCCCCACACTGTCCCCACATAGCAATTTCCCCACACTGTCCCCACATAGAAATTACCCCACACTGTCCCCACATAGAAATTACCCCACACTGTCCCCACATAGAAATTACCCCACACTGTCCCCACATAGAAATTACCCTACACTGTCCCCACATAGCAATTACCCCCCACACTGTCCCCACATAGCAATTACCCCCCACACTGTCCCCACATAGCAATTACCCCCCACACTGTCCCCACATAGAAATTACCCCCCACACTGCCCCCACATAGTAATTTTCCCCCACACTGTCCCATATAGTAATTTGCCCCCACATAGTAGTCCCTCCCATAATAATTTGGCCCCACACAGTAATTTGTCCCCACATAGTATTCCCTCCCATAATAATTTGGCCCCACAGCCCCCACATTCTCCCCCCCCATGTACTCGATGTCTCTTAATATGTCCTACTGTGTGTGTCCCCCCTCCCCCACATGTCCCCCAAAGTAGGCACATGAAATAAAAAAAAATAAAAGCTAAATACTCACCTATGTCCAGGGCCAGGCGCTTGCTCGCAGAGGAAGGCGGGATGAGGCAGTGCTGCGTCCCGACACAGGCGCGCAATGATGTCATCACGCATGCCTGCGCCGGGATTTCACCACCGCATAGGCCTCAGGCCTACTAGGCCCGAAGCCTATGGCGGTGATCGGCGACGGGACAGGGAGCTATGCGCTCCCGTTCCCCGCCGCAGTATGTGGGCGTTCGGGTCGGCGTTGGGCCCCCCAGCGGTGCTGGGCCGGGGACTGCCGACCCGAACGTCCCTATTGTAATCCGCCACTGGGCATAAATGCATACACAAAAGTAGCCTAACATCATCTGTAAATATATTCTTGTTTTATACCAGGACAAGGTTTTTTCTAAAATACTCAATAAAGGTTTCACCAGTGTTCCCAAGAAAGCACCCACGATAGGGAGTTTCATTTCACGGAGTCTTTTTCTTTCAAAAAAATCGCAAGGATACTTTGTTGAACATTAAAGGCTTTTTTAGAATGTGGCCACGAGGTTTGTCGCTGCGGTGAGTTAGTGAATGTTACCAAATGTTCCACTCCCTACAGCAATGGCAACACATTAAAAATTTCAGCTTATATTAATTGGTAACACTGCATTTGTTGTATATCTGACTGGTTGCATAAGGAATAAGGAAACAATAATAATGATAAGTCCACGAATGCCTCAGCAGTGTCCAAGCATTTTTTACGGACATTCATAAATGTTTCTCTTTTTGTGGGATTGAACGAGTGGACAGGCCTCACAGAGGAAGCAACTTTTGTCCTGGGAAACCTTTTGGATCTTTAAGAATCCCAAAGGGTCTGATTAACAGACAGGATGTTATATTTGAATAATTCTATCATTTGCTTATGCAAAAAGTTTTGAGTGAATGTAATTCTAGTGTGAACAGCGCCTTTGTTTTCATTCAGTTCATTCCATGATGTATCTACTACAAATCAGGTTTATGCAATTATCTGGGCAATCAACTAATTAATGACACTCAGTGATTTTCACATGTGTATTTTAATTGTTGAATTACATATACACTGCCTGTCCAAAAAAAGTCACCACCTGGATGTAACTAATAGTTATGAGCCTCCTATTGAATAATTACTGCATGGGCGATTATCTTTCAGCTGGCAGCAAGTTATTTAACCCTGACTGGTGCAATGAGTTGCTTCTCATTTCTTAAACAACCATGTGGAAAGACACATCTCGTGGTCGTGGAAAAGATGTTAGTCTGTTTGAGAAGGGTCTAATCATTGGCATGCATCGAGAAGAGAAAACATCTAAGGAGATTGCAGAAACTACTAAAATCGGGTTAAGAACTGTCCAACGCATTAGTAAAAACTGGAAGGATAGTGGGGACCCATCGTATTCGAGGAATAAATGTGGCGGGAAAAATATCCTGAATGATCGTGATCGGCGATCACTTAAACGTTTGTGAAATCAAATCGAAGTAAAACAACCGTAGAACTCAGGGCTATGTTTAATAGTGAAAGTAAGAGCATTTCCACATGCACAATGCGAAGGGAACTCAAGGGAATGGGACTGAACACCTGTGTAGCCGTAAGAAAACCACTCATCAGTGAGGCAAACCAGAAAAAAGGCTTCAATTTGCTCGGGAGCATAAAGATTGGACTCTGGAGCAATGGAAGAAGGTGATGTGGTCTGATGAGTCCAGATTTACCCTGTTCCAGAGTGATGGGCGCATCAGGGTAAGAAGAGAGGCAGATGAAGTGATGCCCCCATCATGCCCAGTGCCTCTGTGCCCCATGCCCAGTGCCCCATTTGCAGCACTCTCAGAATGTAAGGACAACATGGATATGGACTCAAGCACAGAGGGTGAGAAACCATCGACTCCTATGTATTATGTATGCAACAAAAAAGATAAAGTGAAGTCTCAAAGGATGCAGCTGTTGCTGGGTGATTCAATCATAAGAAGTGTGGAGCTTAAAGAAAATGGTTTTGTGAGATGTCTCCCTGGGGCTACTGCTAGAAGAGATAGAAGACGTATTATTAATATTGTTAAGCAAGCAAAGCAGGAAGGGGACGTGGATGTTCTTGTCCATCTAGGGACAAATGACCTGGCTTGCAATGAAGTGTCAGAGGTGAAAAAATCTTTTATCACACTTAGTAATGACGTACAGGATTTTGCATCCACCATTTCATTTTCTGAAGTTCTGCCTGTGCATAATGTTCAGAATGATAGGCAGAGGCGCATAAAGGAGTTCAACATATGGCTTGGTAAATGGTGTCAAGAGCAAGGATTTGGCTTTGTTTCTCATGATAGCTCTACTTGTAATAGAAAGGAACTGTACAAAAAAGATGGTTTGCATCTTTCTCTCAAAGGAACAAATGTACTTAGTGAACAACTCCAAGAATTTGCGGAAGAGTATTTAAACTAGGAAGGGGGGGGGGCAAAAGAGTGAAAATAAAAGAGTCCAATTGCCCCCCGAAACAATGCCAGAACAGGTCAGAAGCACAGAGGTTAAGAAATGATAAGCTCAGAGTCCTGTCTACAAATGCTCGCAGTTTAGGTAAAAAAATCAATGAACTTGGGTCAATAATGGCATCTGAGAATGTAGATTTAGTGGCTGTTACGGAGACATGGTTTAATGAAAGAAATGACTGGGACATAACCATACCAGGGTACTCTTTATACAGAAGAGACAGAGAAGGCAAGAAAGGAGGAGGAGTGGCCCTGTATGTGAAAGATAGCATTAAATCTAACCTAATACAAGTTGGTGAGGCCAACATAGAGTCAGTTTGGGTTACGTTGCAGTTTGCTAACCATGCAGTAACTCGTGTAGGTGTGATATATAGACCACCTGGTCAAGTTAAAGAACTAGATGATCTACTAGTTGAAGAAATAGCTAAAATGACAATGAAAGGAGAAGTTATCATTATGGGAGATTTCAATCTTCCAGATATAAACTGGAAAACCAAA
Organism: Bufo bufo; assembly: GCF_905171765.1. Classification (NCBI taxonomy): domain Eukaryota; kingdom Metazoa; phylum Chordata; class Amphibia; order Anura; family Bufonidae; genus Bufo; species Bufo bufo. Next base: position 530,869,979 of record NC_053393.1, on the reverse strand, counting down.
ATAGCAAGTTCTACCAGGAGTACAGATATTCTAAATTCCCTACTGGGGTTATCTCTACAACAAGTGGTTGAGGAGCCAACCCGGAGGGAGGCCATTTTGGATTTGGTATTCACAAACGGGGATTCGGTATATGATGTCATTGTAGGCGAAACCTTGGGATCTAGTGATCACCAGTCAGTGTGGTTTAATATAAGAACTGTGAAAGAGTCCCACCACACAAAAACAAAAGTTTTAGATTTTAGAAAAACAGACTTTTCAAAAATGAAATTAGTCATAAATGAGTCCTTATCAGACTGGAACGGATTACATGGAGTCCAGGAGAAATGGGACTACTTAAAAGGTGCATTATTGAAGGCAACAGAAAATTGCATTAGACTTGTCAGTAAAAGCAAAAAAAGGAGGAGACCAATGTGGTACTCAGCAGAAGTGGCCCAAATCATTAAAAATAAAAAGCTAGCATTTTGTAATTATAAAAAAACCCAGAGCAATGAAGATAAGGAAATCTACAAGATTAGGCAGAGAGAGGCCAAGCAAGTTATAAGAACTTCTAAAGCGCAGGCAGAAGAAAAACTAGCTCAGTCTATGAAAAAAGGGGATAAGACATTCTTCAGATATATAAATGAAAAAAGGAAATTAAAACAAGGAATAACTAAATTAAAAACAAAGGACGGAAGGTATGTAGAAGAGAATAAAGGGCTAGCCGACTGCCTTAATGAATACTTCTGTTCAGTTTTTACAAAAGAAAAAGGAGAAGGACCTCCACTAGAAAGGATGACTATTAAATCGTTTGATGCATGTATCTTTACAGAGGAAGATGTTCTAAGTTTGCTGTCTAAGGTGAAGACAGATAAGTCACAGGGGCCTGATGAGATACACCCAAAATTATTAAAAGAGCTTAGTGGTGAGCTGGCAAAACCGTTAACAGATTTATTTAACCAATCATTAGTAACAGGAGTCGTCCCGGAAGATTGGAAATTGGCAAATGTCGTGCCCATTCACAAGAAAGGTAGTAGGGAGGAATCGAGCAACTATAGACCAGTGAGTCTGACATCAATAGTAGGCAAATTAATGGAAACCCTATTAAAGGATAGGATTGTGGAACATCTAAAATCCCATGGATTGCAAGATGAAAAACAACATGGGTTTACTTCAGGGAGATCATGTCAAACAAATCTTATAGATTTTTTTGACTGGGTGAATAAAATAATAGACGGTGGAGGTGCAGTAGACATCGCATATCTAGATTTTAGTAAGGCTTTTGACACTGTCCCACATAGAAGACTTATCAATAAACTGCAGTCATTGAGCATGGACTCCCATATTGTTGAGTGGATTAGGCAGTGGCTGAGTGACAGACAACAGAGGGTTGTAGTCAATGGAGAACATTCAAAACGAGGTAATGTTACCAGTGGGGTTCCACAGGGATCTGTACTGGGACCGATTTTGTTTAATATCTTCATAAGTGATATTGCAAAAGGCCTCGCTGGTAAGGTTTGTCTTTTTGCTGATGACACAAAGATATGTAACAGGGTTGATGTTCCTGGAGGGAAACGCCAAATGGAAAAGGATTTAGGAAAACTAGAAGAATGGTCAGAACTCTGGAAACTGAAATTTAATGTGGATAAGTGCAAGATAAGGCACCTGGGGCGTAAAAACCCAAGGGCAGAATATAGAATATTTGACACAGTCCTGACCTCAGTATCTGAGGAAAGGGATTTAGGAGTAATTATTTCAGAAGACTTAAAGGTGGGAAGACAATGTAATAGAGCAGCACGAAATGCCAGCAGAATGCTTGGATGTATAGGGAGAGGTATAAGCAGTAGAAAGAGTGAAGTGCTTATGCCGCTGTACAGAACACTGGTGAGACCTCACTTGGAGTATTGTGCGCAGTACTGGAGGCCATATCTCCAGAAGGATATAGATACTCTAGAGAGAGTTCAGAGAAGAGCTACTAAACTAGTACATGGATTGCAGGATAAAACTTACCAGGAAAGGTTAAAGGACCTTAATATGTATAGCTTGGAAGAAAGAAGAGACAGAGGGGATATGATAGAAACTTTTAAATACATAAAGGGAATCAACTCTGTAAAGGAAGAGAGCATATTTAAAAGAAGAAAAACTACCACAAGAGGACACAGTTTTAAATTAGAGGGGCAAAGGTTTAAAAGTAATATAAGGAAGTATTACTTTACTGAGAGAGTAGTGGATGCATGGAATAGCCTTCCTGCAGAAGTGGTAGCTGCAAATACAGTGAAGGGGTTTAAGCATGCATGGGATAGGCATAAGGCTATCCTTCATATAAGATAGGGCCAAGGGCTATCCATAGTATTCAGTATATTGGGCAGACTAGATGGGCCAAATGGTTCTTATCTGCCGACACATTCTATGTTTCTATGTTTCTATGTTTCCTGTACCAGCCTGTGGGGGCAGTGCTATGATCTGGGGTTGCTGCAGTTGGTCAGGTCTAGGTTCACCAACAGTATGTGCTTCAAGAATGAGGTCAGCGACTACCTGAACATACTGAACGACCAGGTTATTCCATCCAGGGATTTTTTTTCTTCCCTGATGGCACGGGCATATTCCAAGATGACAATGCCAGGATTCATCGGGCTCAAATTGTGAAAGAGTGGTTCAGGGAGCATGAGACATCATTGTCACACATGGATTGGCCACCACAGAGTCCAGACCTTAACCCCATTGAGAATCTTTGGGATGTGCTGGAGAAGGCTTTGCGCAGCAGTCAGACTCTACCATCATCAATGGAAGATCTTGGTGAAAAATTAATGCAACACTGGATGGAAATAAATCTTGTGACATTGCAGAAGCTTATCGAAACAATGCCACAGCGAATGCGAGCCGTAATCAAAGCTAAAGGCTTTTTTTTGGTGGCGACTTTTTTTTTTAGAACAGGCAGTGTATATATTTATATATTTATATATATATATATATATATATATATATTTATATGTTTTGAAAATAGGCTATTGTAGCCTGAAACGCATCAACGTTTTATCTCCTTGTATCTTGCAAAGAAATAAAGGATCGTCTTTGGAGTTCCGTCTGACCGTGACATGCCAGTTTACAAGTACCTGTGAAGCCTCAGTGGACTAGACGTAGTAAGGGTGCTCACCCATGGTTTATAACACTGTGAAAGGGTGTATTAGCAACATTCCTCTCACTGCAGTAAAGTCTTTTTCCGTCTTAAACACCGAATACCTTACTGACTGACTCCAGTGCTCAACCGTGCAGATTCTGGACCTTCTACTTCTATGTTTCCTCTCTCCGGAGTACTGTGAAATAGAGATGGCTTTCTCGATGCAAAGCTAGAAGGAGAAAGCACATGTAGCTCACTTCCTCAACTAACACACTACCCACCTACAGTACCCTGAATTAGGGGCGGACCTAAGTCCAACACAGCTTCCTACAAGGGCAGTCAGGATTGTTAACCCTGACTGATCCATACAGAGCTATTTTGGGTCATGTCCCTCGTCCTTGACAGTTACCACGTGAAGATGAAAAATGGAACGAAAATACATAGAAATCAGCTCGTTTATTCAGCGAGCAGCGATTCTGTGTTCATCCCTACGGTTGATAAAATGTATTTTGGAAGAGGAGAGAGAATTGCTCACAAAGAATACAACAGAATTAAAGGAAGCTATTGAAGTGGTAAAAAAATTCTCTCCTCTACCAGATTTCGCCAAAAGAGAAACATTGCTACAGCAATCAGTGGAGAGATTCACAGGGTACTTAAAGGAGAGAGAACATAATCAGTTTGTCAGAGACAGCAAAGATTTCAGAGAGGGGAAAATTCTTGAATTTGCAGGTCAGAAAGTGGTTAGAAATCCCACGGAAAGTGAGACAGACCTCTCATCCTCGGAGTACGAAACTGACCCTGAGACAGGATCAGGAACAAACTATAGGAATCGAGGTAGAGGTAGAGGCAGAGGTAGAGGTGCAGATAGAGCCCGTGGTCGGGGACGTGGTAACAGTGAGAGAGGACATCGAGGAGATTTTTTAGGGACAGCTCTGAGGTCACTAGAACCAACTCAAGTGACGAGCGAGTATCCACTCAGAAACAGGAGAGGCAATCAAGGGTGACAACATCTGGAGACACATCTCAGATTATTAATCTCTCCAAGCGTGTTCTAACCACTGCTGAGATGACAGTCCTGAGCAAGGGCCTGTCATTTGTGCCTGAATGTAGGTTTAATCCCTTCACATGGGTTAAAGATATTAATTTATTTATCAGGAAACTGAAATGGAAGAAGTTTTTCTGCACCCATGACAGGGAACAATGTGAAAAGTTGGGTATTGACCAAGATGAACTCCCAGATGTGAGGCTACTGGCTCGTCTCCTAGCAGATGGTGAAAGAGGTTTGTGTGAAGGGCCATTTACTGACCTCAAATTACTGTAAAAAAAAAATCCTCCAGTGGGAGTTTATTCTCCTCTTGATGTATTCCTCACTGTGGTTACTGAGAAAATACGGTCCCTACATGTCCAGAGCCCCTACCCTAGGAATATAACGGAGCAGGAACAACTAGCATTAGTGGAATTACAGATTCAGGTATTGTGATTAAACCCTCGGATAAGGGGGGAAACACAGTAGTCCTTGATGTTAGAATATACACACAGATGTGCAAGAGAATCCTTGGTGATAGGACATGCTATATTAAGTTAGATCATAACCCCCTTGATACATAAAGGAATGAACTGAATCAAATTCTGAGCAGGGTGAAGGGGCGCAGACTAATAAGTGCTAGTGAGCTTGCATATTTGTTACCCATGTACCCGACACTGCCGGCCTTCTACAGTTTACCCAAAATACATAAGGGCATTGATCCCTTAAAGGGAAGGCCGATAGTGTCGGGAATAGGGAGCCTCACAGAGAGAATCAGTGTCTATGTAGACAAAATTCTTAGGCCTTTTGTGTTCAGCCTGCCGTCCTTTGTTAGGGACTCTATGGACGTGTTGAGGAGATTAAATGACATCAGATGTGATAGTGACACCTTCCTCGCCAGCCTAGACGTAGAAGCTCTGTACAGCTCCATCCCACACCAACGAGGATGTGAGGCAGTACAGACATTCCTGTTGGAAAGAGGTCTCATTTCCGTGAGCATAATGAGTTGATAATAACTTTGCTCAATTTTATTCTGCATCACAATATTTTCATGTTTGACCGTTCCCTCTACCGCCAGCTCAGGGGGGTGGCGATGGGCAGCCCCTGTGCCCCAACCATTGCCAACCTCTACCTGGGCTGGTGGGAGAGAGAGACGGTGTTTAGTGACGAGATGGAGGAATGGACCTCATCCATTTTATTATGGATGAGGTTCATTGACGATATATTAATCTTGTGGAGAGGTACAAAGAAGAAATTCTCTGACTTTGTATCTAGGCTGAATGTAAACACTTTGGGCCTATATTTCACATCTGTGATTGATGAAAAACACCTGACTTTGTTGGACCTCTCGATTGAGATTGACCCCTCTGGATATCTGAGAACAAAAGTGTTCCGCAAACCCACGGCCACTAATGCACTCTTGAGGTGGGAAAGTGGACATCCACACCCACTTAAGAGAGGCATTCCTAAGGGGCAATACCTTAGACTGAGACGGAATTGCTCTCAGTGGTCTGATTTTAAGGCATCAGCGGATGACCTCCAGAAACGGTTTGTGGAGAGGGGTTATCCAAAAACTGTCCTGAAGGAGGCCTATCAGTGTGCGGCTGCATGCGATAGGGAAAATCTCCTGCATCCCAAAAATAGGGTATCTGAGGATGCTCAACTACGTATCATAGGGACCTATGACACGACACACAAGGAGATATGTGCATTGTTGACTGAACACTGGGAGGTTTTAAGAACGGACCCAGATGTTGGGCATCTGGTAGGAGGATATCCTATGATAACATACCGTCGTGGGGGGAATATAAAGGATAAGGTGGTCCATAGTGCATTAAATTCCCCTACCAATGAGACCTGGTTAGCGGCGAATATACCAAATGGCACTTTTTCATTCGCATGTTTTATTGAATGAATAGAGGTGCCCTTCACTACACAGTGCATCTTATATATCCTCTGCCTTCCTGTCCATCCCATATGGTCGTCCCTCCTATTTGTCTCCCCTACCTGTTATCTTCCTTTACCTGCCAGATATAGAGACCTCACACGAGATAGGATCCATTTGGATCCATTACACCTCTAGTAGGAGAAGTTCTGTTTAATGTGGATCACCTGGATGGCAGGCATGGTATTACCTGTTCCGATTTATAGACATTAGTTTTATCTAAATTTGGAGATATCTCATGGGCCCCGTGTCCCCGTTTAGATTATAACCCTAGCATTTGTCACTAATATACTTACTCCCCACTGCCATAGCGAAGGATGACGACCGGAGGAGGCGTGGCCGGCGATAGCGGTCGTGCATGGATTGGCTGCCTGTCAGAAGTAAGTGATGACGGCAGTAGGAGGCGTGGCCGGTGGGAGCGGCCGGATGCCCATTGGATGCCTGTCAGAGGCTTGGCAGTGAGAGGGGAGGATTCATCTCCATTTAATCAGCGCATACCTCGCGCGCGCCACGGACACTACAGTGCTGGGAGGCTCGTTGTTTGCTGCACGCACGCCATCAGAGGCGTGCAACGTTATAGTCAGCAATTAGATCAAGTGTGCTGGCGTGATTGCTGCGCACCCACCATCAGGGTCGCAGTGTATAGTGTTGGCCAGACACTTAGATCAATGCTCCTGATGATTTACCGACAGAAGTCGGAAGGGAAACGCGTCGAGCATTAGCACTGCAGTATAGATTTGATACATGCAGGTTGACTCTCTTCCCCTTACTGAGCCCCAATAGGGAATACTCCTCTTACATATTGGTCCTATACAACAATAGTGCAGATATACTCCTAGGACTGCAACAGGAGTGTTCCTTTGCTTTTCATACTCCTACACACATAAGGAGTTCTTGTGATAGGGTCAATTTAGGAACCAGCATATAATTGGTCTGAATCAGTTCCAGTTCACCCTATCAGCCTATATTTGTGGAGATAATTTTTTAATAAAATTAAATAAAGTGTTTTTAACGTTTTAACAGAATAGATTTAGCTTTAGCTAATCCTGATCTCTTAGACTGTGTAATAAAAATGAAGTATGAAATACATACGATATCGGACCACTCCCCAATAATTGTTACGATAAAAATGGGGAATGTTAAAAAGAAAACAAGGAGTTTCAGATTAAATCCCCATTGGATTAAATTGGTTAAGGATCAGGAAAATATAATAAGGGAGATCCGAGAATTTTGGCGATTGAACGCTCCATCAGCATCCATGCATATACAGGGAGTGCAGAATTATTAGGCAAATGAGTATTTTGACCACATCATCCTCTTTATGCATGTTGTCTTACTCCAAGCTGTATAGGCTCGAAAGCCTACTACCAATTAAGCATATTAGGTGATGTGCATCTCTGTAATGAGAAGGGGTGTGGTCTAATGACATCAACACCCTATATCAGGTGTGCATAATTATTAGGCAACTTCCTTTCCTTTGGCAAAATGGGTCAAAAGAAGGACTTGACAGGCTCAGAAAAGTCAAAAATAGTGAGATATCTTGCAGAGGGATGCAGCACTCTTAAAATTGCAAAGCTTCTGAAGCGTGATCATCGAACAATCAAGCGTTTCATTCAAAATAGTCAACAGGGTCGCAAGAAGCGTGTGGAAAAACCAAGGCGCAAAATAACTGCCCATGAACTGAGAAAAGTCAAGCGTGCAGCTGCCAAGATGCCACTTGCCACCAGTTTGGCCATATTTCAGAGCTGCAACATCACTGGAGTGCCCAAAAGCACAAGGTGTGCAATACTCAGAGACATGGCCAAGGTAAGAAAGGCTGAAAGACGACCACCACTGAACAAGACACACAAGCTGAAACGTCAAGACTGGGCCAAGAAATATCTCAAGACTGATTTTTCTAAGGTTTTATGGACTGATGAAATGAGAGTGAGTCTTGATGGGCCAGATGGATGGGCCCGTGGCTGGATTGGTAAAGGGCAGAGAGCTCCAGTCCGACTCAGACGCCAGCAAGGTGGAGGTGGAGTACTGGTTTGGGCTGGTATCATCAAAGATGAGCTTGTGGGGCCTTTTCGGGTTGAGGATGGAGTCAAGCTCAACTCCCAGTCCTACTGCCAGTTTCTGGAAGACGCCTTCTTCAAGCAGTGGTACAGGAAGAAGTCTGCATCCTTCAAGAAAAACAAGATTTTCATGCAGGACAATGCTCCATCACACGCGTCCAAGTACTCCACAGCGTGGCTGGCAAGAAAGGGTATAAAAGAAGAAAATCTAATGACATGGCCTCCTTGTTCACCTGATCTGAACCCCATTGAGAACCTGTGGTCCATCATCAAATGTGAGATTTACAAGGAGGGAAAACAGTACACCTCTCTGAACAGTGTCTGAGAGGCTGTGGTTGCTGCTGCACGCAATGTTGATGGTGAACAGATCAAAACACTGACAGAATCCATGGATGGCAGGCTTTTGAGTGTCCTTGCAAAGAAAAATGGCTATATTGGTCACTGATTTGTTTTTGTTTTGTTTTTAAATGTCAGAAATGTATATTTGTGAATGTTGAGATGTTATATTGGTTTCACTGGTAAAAATAAATAATTGAAATGGGTATATATTCGTTTTTTGTTAAGTTGCCTAATAATTATGCACAGTAATAGTCACAGATATCCCCCTAAAATAGCTAAAACTAAAAACAAACTAAAAACTACTTCCAAAAATATTCAGCTTTGATATTAATGAGTTTTTTGGGTTCATTGAGAACATGGTTGTTGTTCAATAATAAAATTAATCCTCAAAAATACAACTTGCCTAATAATTCTGCACTCCCTGTAGTATGGGATTCTTTTAAAACGTTCTTGCGCGGGGTGTATATAGCCAAGATTAATTGGAAAAAGAAAGAATATGCAGCAAAAGTATTAGCTTTAAAAAAAAAAAGGGTTCAGAACCTACAGGGAGACTTAGCTAAAAATACAGGTACTACTGGGCAATTACAGTTTGAAGAGGCAAGATTGGAATATAAAAACTATTTATGTGAAAAAGCACAACATAGGGTTTTCTTTACAGGAGCTAAACATTTCTCTCACGCAGGGAAGCCAGGAAACCTTTTGTCATCCTTGATCCAAAACCAAAGAAACATCAATAGAATAAAAAATATCAAATTGGGAAATGGTAAGATTACCACGTGCCCGGAGGAGATCGAGCGGGAGTTTGTTAAGTACTATAATATCTTATACACGAACAATAAAAACCAGCAGGATGGAGATGTCGAAAAGTTCCTGGAGAGGATTAATCTCCCTGAATTAACAGAGCAGGAGCGTAAAATGTTAAATCGACTTATAGAATTAAAGGGAACCTGTCACCGGGATTTTGTGTATAGAGCTGAGGACATGGGTTGCTAGATGGCCGCTAGCACATCCGCAATACCCAGTCCCCATAGCTCTGTGTGCTTTTATTGTGTAAAAAAAACCGATTTGATACATATGCAAATTAACCTGAGATGAGTCCCGTCCCTGAGATGAGTCCTGTATGTGAGATCAGTCAGGGACAGGACTCATCTCAGATTAATTTGCATATGTATCAAATCGGGTTTTTTTACACAATAAAAGCACACAGAGCTATGGGGACTGGGTATTGCGGATGTGCTGGCGGCCATCTAGCAACCCATGTCCTCAGCTCTATACACAAAATCCCGGTGACAGGTTCCCTTTAAAAGAATTATTCGAGGCGGTTAGGACTACTTGGGGAAATTCCTCCCCAGGGACTGACGGGCTCCCGTTTCAAATCTACCGCCAATATGGGAATACAATCCTGCCAATGTTACTACAGGTTCTAAATCAAACCTATGAGACAGGTGAGCTCCCTGCATCTCTTTCTGAGGCAGTGATTACACTCATTTTAAAAAGGGTAAGGATGAGAGAGAGGTCGGTGCGTATCGCCCGATCTCTCTCTTAAATACAGATTATAAAATCTGCACAAAAATATTCGCCAACAGACTAAAGGGAGTTATTGACAGGATAATACATCCAGATCAAACCGGATTTATACCCAAGAGGTTGGTGCAATCTAGTATACGTAGAGCCTTTTTGAATATGCAGATTGAGCAGGGGGGTGGCTCCCGCTCCATCCTGTCATATCTCTGGAAAGTAATGTATAGGACGAATATGGGTAAATATTTTATCAAATGGGTCCAGATCCTATACAAACACCCTAAAGCTAAAATCAACATTAATGGAGTATGGTCTGAGCAAATAGAGCTGCATAGAGGAACAAGACAGGGATGTCCCTTCTTTCCCCTATTGTTTGCTTTATTTATAGAACCATTGGCAGCTAAAATTTGATCAGATGAGGGGATCTCTGGTTTTGGTATGAAGGGGATCTCTGATAAGATAAGTATGTATGCAGACGACATTCTGATCTTTTTGGAGAACCCAATATCGCAGATGTCTCATCTCATGGAACTAATAAATAAGTTTAGTGATTTTTAGGGATACAAAGTCAACTGGGCAAAGTCAGTACTGTTACCACTCGACCAGGGAAACCTACCGAACCCCCTAGGAATTAGAGTATTAAAAACTATCTATGGAATACCTGGGTATAAAGCTAAGTGCAAGTATATTAGACTTTGTGAGATTGAACGTCACTCCCCTGCTGACTAGATGTAAAAGTAAAATTGGTGTATGGCACAAGCTATCAATTGGTCAGGCGGATAGAATTGCACTGATAAAAATGGTTTTGCTTCCCCAGATTTTGTATATTTTGGCGGCCTGTCCAGTTTGGATAGGGGACCGGTTCTTCAATCATCTGGAACGACTGCTGAATGATTTAATCTGGGGAAGAAAAAGGGTAAAACTCAAACAAAAATATCTTTGGTTAGCGGAAGAAGATGGAGGACTATCGGTCCCTTTTTTTCAGGGATACTACTTAGCCTCTCAAGTTCAGTGGATAAAGTCAGGGGGGAGATAAAAGAATACCTGGAACGGGGCTTCAGCGGTCCAAAATATAGTATATTTAGCATATTGGAGACGGGATTTATAAAAAAAAAAGGGAAAAAATGTCCAATATGTCAAATGGTGGATCTGTCTTGGGAGAAGATAAAAAAAATATTAGGAATCTCGAATACTTCACATCTTTCACCTTTGTGGTGTAATAGCAACATTGTAGAAGGAATTTCAATTAATCACTGATCATAAAAACTGGGAAAATCATGGTATTATCTATGTATCACAATTAGTAAAAAACGGGACAATAAGAGCACTAAAAGAATTATGTCCTGGCATAAATATAGATTTAATGAGCCAATACCGGAATTACCAATTAAAACACGCATTTGAAGCTACACAAAATAGGGAATACTTTATCACAACAACACATGAATTTATAGATTTTTGTCACAAATACATGACAACAAGGGTGACCATCTCTCGAGTGTATAGGATAATAAGGAAGGGAATGGGAAAAACACTAAGGTTTAATAGCGAGGAAAAATGGGCAAAGGATATAGGATTAAACACAATAGAATGGGGGAATATATATAAAAATATAAAAAAGACTACGAATTCTAGTAACTTTAGGATTATTTATTTTAACATTATTCACAGAATATACCTGACTCCAATATTGCTGAGTAAGATCTATAAAGAACGAGAATCAAAATGCTGGAGATGTAGTGAAGAGTCCGCTCATTACATTCATATGATATGGACCTGTTCAAGTATGCAATCTTACTGGAGAGAGGTCTTTGGATTTCGAAGTGCAGAGTCTTTAATATCCCTCCCATATAAACCGGAAGTGGCCGTTTCAGGCTGCTTTCCATAACCAATTAGGGAAAAAGAGAAAAAAAGGGTCTGGATAAGAGGCCTAATGGCGGCGAAAGTCAGTATTGCAAGAGAGTGGGGATCAAAAAGAGCACCCAACATTAGGGAATGGAAAAATCTTTTGGCAAGGATTGAGAGATATGAGGAATATATGGTACGCCCCGAATGAGTGTCATTGCCGCCCCGGGGCGGAGCGGGGGGAGAGGGACTGGAGCAACTATCAGCGAGACCCACCGAGATGATCATCATGGGGAGGGCTGGGAGATGGGTGATAAGTTTGGATCGACAGTGGGAGATCTGAGTCAAATGTAATATGGATTGAACAGGGAGCGTGTGAGCTCCCCCAAAAGAGTTCAGACTATGTACTAGCTCTAAAGAAGGAAGGACCAGCACTCGCGATGATGATGAATGTTGCGTTTATTCAGTCACATATTAAGGACATATAGTGACGCGTTTCAGCACAACACGTGCTTTCTTCAGACTATACAATAAACTCCTATCACATCTCTTTTATACACAGAGAGAGGGAGGAGTAACAAAACAAAAGGAAAATGACATCATACTATGTAGCTCCACCCACCTCAGGGCTGACACAGGTGAAGTAATGAAAGATGCAATAAACCAAAAAAAATTCAATGTGGATACATTGATGAAACAATGGAACAGTTGATAACAATTCAGGAATCAAGTCCGCTGAAAGAGACAAATGAAATGTATATTATCATAATCTAAATTCTTATAATAAGAATAATATAGTCAAGAACTAGGTGAAACTGGAAATATTATACTCGCGGTTGAGCCCCCTTGGATCCACAGTTTGTAACCGGTGGATCCAATAAGCCTCACGCTTTAAAAGCAAACTATTCCTATCGCCGCCTCGGCGAGGTAAAGATACGCTCTCAATCACTTGAAACCGCAACTGCGATATCGCATGACGCTTCTCATGGAAATGATGCGGTAGGGGTAACAACAAATTCTCAGTGCGGATAGTGGACTTATGCTTACTTAATCTATCTTTAATCCGCATTGAGGTTTCCCCTACATAGACCAAACCGCAGGGACATTTCAAAATATAAATGACATTTTTACTATCACATGTGAACATGCCTTTAATGGGAATTTGTTCTCCAGAATGAGGGTGGGTCAGTGTAGAACCTCTAATGACACTTGAACAGTTGTTACAATTTAAACACGGAAATGTGCCCTGACGCGGAGTAGTCAGTGTGGTTTGTCTGACTATAGGTTTGTTAGTGCCTATGTCTGCTCTAATAATTTTGTCACGGATATTGTCCGCTTTTTTGAAACACATCATTGGAGAATTTTGAAATATCTCCATATGAGGATATGATCTAGACATGATGTGCCAATGCTTATTAATTATACCCCTTATTCTCTGTGTCCAAGGATGGTACTTCACTATTAATGGAATGCGTGGTGGTTTGATAATCTTCTGTCCCTGCGGTTGATCTAACTTCTGCTTTTGAGATTGTAATAAGTGTAGGGGATAGCCTCTGTTGAGGAACTTTTTCGTCATCTCTTGCAACCTAATTTCACAGGTGTCAGGATCAGTCACGATCCTTTTAACCCTCTGGTACTGTGAAAAAGGAATCGCCTTCTTGATTGCTGGGGGATGGCTACTAGTGTAGGTAAGTAGACTATTACGATCTGTATCCTTGATATATAAATCAGTGTACACTGTACCATCATCCTTGCGCTTTACCCATGTATCAAGAAAGGATATTTGTTGAAAATCAAAGTGTATGGTAAATTGAAGCTCACTCCAAATGGAGTTAAGATGACTGTTAAATTCCATGAGGGATCGAACATCGCCTCGCCATACGCAAAACACGTCATCTATAAATCGACGCCAAAATATGCAATGCTTTAAATATAAAGAATTGGAATAAACAAATTCACTTTCAAACGATGACATATAACTGTTTGCGTACGGCGGCGCGACGTTCGATCCCATCGCGGTCCCGCGGCGCTGTTGAAAAAAGGTGTCTTGAAATAAGAAGTAATTTTCCTCCAACACTAGTTTTAAAAGTGTCAGAAAAAAATCCTTCTGTGCTGATGTATAATGACTGGTATTCAATAGTCTGGATGCTGCCTCTAAACCCTTTTCGTGAGTAATGGAAGTATAGAGGCTGCATACATCAAAAGTGACCAGTATGCAGTCTCTATCTAGATGAAGGGGACGTATTTCACTCAAGAAATGTCCTGTGTCTCGTAGGTAGGAAGGAGATAACATGGTCAAAGGTGTGAGCACTTTCTCCAGAAAAATGGCTGGGGGAGAGAGGATTGAATCAGAGGAGGCCACAATAGGGCGTCCCGGTGGTCTGGTCATGGACTTGTGAATTTTCGGAAGGGTGTAAAACACCGGTGTAATAGGATGCTGATTTATCAAAAATTCACTTAATTTATTATCTATGATGCCATCCTCTCTCGCCTCAGTCACTATCCTCTGTAATACACCTTTAATTGAAAAAACCGGATCAGATTGTAAAATCTTATATGTCTCATTATCACTCAGTTGACCTAAAATCTCTGTGATGTAATACTCCCTATCCAGAATCACAAGGGCACCCCCCTTGTCAGCTGGTTTGAATATAAGTGACTTATCCTCTAATATACCATTCAGTGCATGTTTCTCTTCAGCTGTTAAATTATTACGTATCTGTAAAGAACCTTGTTTACACTGTTGCAATAGAGAATTAACATCCCGTTGAACTAAATTAGCAAAGGTTTCCACTGGATGGTATATTTTCGGAGGTGCAAAATGACTTTTAACTCTCAATGAAAATTGTTGCAATGTTAAAGAACCTGACGGCTCCTCAGAGCTAGCATGACCGCCCCCCATGTCATCTACATCAACATTTTTAGTAAAGTGTACTTTAAGACGTATATTACGGAAAAACCGCTGCAAATCAATGTCCAGAGAAAAGGTGTCCAGCGTCCCTGTGGGGCTAAAGGACAGTCCCTTCTTTAGTAAATTCAATTGCGCAGGACTCACAGTTTTACTTGAAAGATTAACAACTAAGTTCTCGGCAGTACCTGCGATCTCGTCAGTCTCGGTGCGTCTGCTTCTCCTATGATGGCGGCCGGCTCTCCTGGTGTTGCTCTTCTTTTGCCGCGGCGCTTGCCTAAAAAATGAATTGACGTTGCTCCCGAGGTGTCGCTGCCTGTACTGGAAGATGCAGATCCCGTTCTGCGATCTCTTGTAAACGAAAAAGGGATAGCTGTCCCGGACTTTTTTTGGTTTATTGCATCTTTCATTACTTCACCTGTGTCAGCCCTGAGGTGGGTGGAGCTACATAGTATGATGTCATTTTCCTTTTGTTTTGTTACTCCTCCCTCTCTCTGTGTATAAAAGAGATGTGATAGGAGTTTATTGTATAGTCTGAAGAAAGCACGTGTTGTGCTGAAACGCGTCACTATATGTCCTTAATATGTGACTGAATAAACGCAACATTCATCATCATCGCGAGTGCTGGTCCTTCCTTCTTTATTGCAAGTATTGGGACGTCTTCCCACTGACTCGTGCACCGCGTCTATTCCAGCAGTGCCGACCCTTTCCCACATAAGATATGTACTAGCTCTGTCTGTTCAATGTGTCACAATTCTGTATACCTGTTATGTTGGCAGATTGGTGTACTGATGTACTCGGATTCAACACTGTCAAATTCTTTTTTAACTTTGTATCATATGGAAAAAATCTAATAAATAAAGTAAAGCAAAAATAAATAAATAAAGATCTCTTGCCCACTTAGTGAAGCTCTTAGGGGAGTCATTCTATATGACGACTATATCAATATACTGCATCCACAAACCGATTTGACTAGAATTAATCATGGTATCCTCTCCAAAAATCCAAATTTCCTCCCACCAGCTCAATAATGGGTTTGATTATGATGGGGCACAAGAACTCCCCATCGCGGTACCCTGGAGCTTGTGGTAGAACCTGTTATTAAACTGGAAAAACATTTTGTCAAGGAGAACTCAAGGATCCTCAGGATGAAAGAAAATGCTGGACTACTTGTACACCAAGCTCATGTGGAATGGATGCATACAGGACCTCCACATCAATACTGGCTGATACTGCATTCTTTCCAATGGTCATGCCTTCCAGCTGTCTGAGGAGGCCCCTCGTGTCACACGTTTAAGAGGGAAAAGCCAAAACTTTGTCAATATAAATTCCTACATTTTGGCAAAGACTTCCCACACCTAACACAAGGGGTCTCCCCTTAATGAGTTTCGCACATTTATCCCTGACCGCTATGTTCCCACCCTTATCTGATAGTTTGACTATGATCTTCTTATCATGTTCCAAAGAGGAGATGGCTTCCAGTTCCTCTTGGAGATCAATTACAATGGAATGAGTGTAAATGAAAGGATCCCAACTCTTCACTTTAGGAGAACGACCACACACGAGATGTCACCTTGGAGAGGTGTCTTAGTACTTTTGTTCTCAAGGGGAAAAAAAGGACCATTACCAAATGATTGCTCACTACCTAAAGAAAGATCATGTGGTAGTTGGACATCTGGTAGCATCTCATTCGGTATGCCCAATTCAAGTTTGCTATTGGAGTTACAAAAACATTTATGCCACAGTAATTTGTGTGTAAAGAAGTGCAAATCAGTGATAGTCCTACATAGATCAAACTTAGTTGGAGGTACAAACGGTAACCCCTATTCTAAATTTTTTGTTTCTAGAGAGATTTATTACTTTAGGTTTTGATGTCACTTGGGATCCTATGATTGGCCCTGAGAATGAGTGCTGTGATTCCAGTGGGGGTATGTTGGACCCCAGCCTAAAAACTGCAATCTCGACCACGGGAATTTCCTCCATATCCACATTTACCTCCCCTCTTATTATGTTTGGGAGCCTCGTCCTTTTCATGGTCGAAGTCTTCAGTCACTGTGGATGATAAATCAGTGATTGGGTTCGGGGTGGCCCCAACAACATGCTGTGGCCGGGTGTGAGGTGGCCCCAATGACATGCATGGTCCCATGGACACCGTCAAGGTGTCGTCACATGTTGCTGCTCTCTGGAAGGGATGTTAAGGCGTGGTAAACCCCAATGGGAAATAAGTCCAGAGAGTCAGGGTCTGCAGTAAACCAGTGCGCTTCTTTACTGGAGGAACTCAAGTGGAAAACAATATAGGCAATGCACAGAGCTGGCTTCTCCAGTCTCCTCCAGGGCAAAAGAAGGTTTCATGCTAAGGAAAGGCCTGCTCTTAAAAAGCTGGTGGCTCAGAGTCTGCGGGTCAGTCATCTGGATGGCTTCCTGGTTAACAGGCTGGTAACATGGGGTCTGTGGCTCAGCATCCCCATCTTGGCATTTCCTCCTGGTCACTCATGCAGACTGGCAGAGTCTCTACTACTAAACACTGATCCCTCTCTGCATATAACTAGGGGCTCTGACTGCTCTCCTTATATACAGTTCATAGCTGAAGTAGAACCTTCTGGTGGGAGGGGTGGGTGGATAGTCACAGCCAAAACAGATACATTGTTACAATTTCTGTCTATCATAGACTTGTATAGAGCTTCAATGCAAGTGTATGGGAATGACTAAGCAGCTTTTTCAGACATAAACAAGTCTTCAGAGAAACAACAAAACTAAACCAGACGGTCAGAAGGTCAGTGTGTCTGTTTTGTCCCTCCAAAACTTTGCATAGGTAGAAAATCATAAAGTCCCTCAGTATTAACTGGTTGTGCATTAACCCTTTCCACAGTGCAGTGCGGATATAGTGTAATAACAGTGGAAATGAACAGGATATAATACAGGGTGGGCCATTTATATGGATACACCTTAATAAAATGGGAATGGTTGGTGATATTAACTTCCTGTTTGTGGCACATTAGTATATGTGAGGGGGGAAACTTTTCAAGATGGGTGGTGACCATGGCGGCCATTTTGAAGTCAGCCATTTTGAATCCAACTTTAGTTTTTTCAATAGGAAGAGGGTCATGTGACACATCAAACTTATTGGGAATTTGGCTTGGCTTGGTTTTAACGTAACTTTATTCTTTCATGAGTTATTTACAAGTTTCTGACCACTTATAAAATGTGTTCAATGTGCTGCCCATTGTGTTGGATTGTCAATGCAACCCTTTTCTCCCACTCTTCACACACTGATAGCAACACCGCAGGAGAAATGCTAGCACAGGCTTCCAGTATCCGTAGTTTCAGGTGCTGCACATCTCGTATCTTCACAGCATAGACGATTGCCTTCAGATGATACGAGATGTGCAGCACCTGAAACTACGGATACTGGAAGCCTGTGCTAGCATTTCTCCTGCGGTGTTGCTATCAGTGTGTGAAGAGTGGGAGAAGAGGGTTGCATTGACAATCCAACACAATGGGCAGCACATTGAACACATTTTATAAGTGGTCAGAAACTTGTAAATAACTCATGAAAGAATAAAGTTACGTTAAAACCAAGCACACCATTGTTTTTCTTGTGAAATTCCCAATAAGTTTGATGTGTCAAATGACCCTCTTCCTATCGAAAAAACAAAAGTTGGATTCAAAATGGTTGACTTCAAAATGGCCGCCATGGTCCCCACCCATCTTGAACAATTTCCCCCCTCACATATACTAATGTGCCACAAACAGGAAGTTAATATCACCAACCATTCCCATTTTATTAAGGTGTATCCATATAAATGGCCCACCCTGTACAATAAAAATACAATAAGCATATAAAATGCAGTTCAACAATATGAAACAGTATAAGTGCACACAACAGCATAAATCACAGTGCAAGTTAAATCTGTGCAATAAAGCAGTGAGTTGACGGCTTTGCATTGTAGCAATTAGGGCAAATGTCTATAGTCCAAAGGACCCTTGCTCCAGGGCACTACAAGTGTCTTGAAACTTGTGTGTGTTCAGGTCTCCAATTATCCCATAGGCCTTATTCTCTCTGAAGTCAGATAGATCACATACACACTGTCTGTGTTTTCTGTCTTTCAGCTGATGCTGGAACCGCTCTCGTGTGTTTTGCAATTGTTTTTCTTGATTTGCAAAAACTGATTAATGTGCAAAAGTTTGTGTTATCTCTGTTTGTTCTTTTACTGTAATGTTTAGATGTTCCAAAGTCACCTTCTCTTCCACTAGCACTAGTTGGATAAAGTGCAGGGAGCTATTAGTACCCTCCTCCTGTTTCCACTTTGTCATTAAGCTTGGATTCTTGCATCTGACTGCTGGAGTGAGTGTAATTCACAGACCCTGGTGGACCATGTTAGGTTTAATATGTTTTTCTAAGGGTACTTTCACACTTGCATTGTTTGATTCCGGCAGGCAGTTCAGTTGCCTGAACTGCCTGCCTGATCAGGCAAACTGTATGCAAACGCATGTCATTTTTTCTGACTGATCAGGCATTTTTCTTCTTTCTTCTTATTTTCACACTAGCGTTTTGTTTTTTTTGCTGGATCCGGCAGGATCCAGCAAAAACGCTTCTGTTACTGATAATACAACCATCTGCATCCGTTATGAACAGATCTGGTTGTATTATCTTTAACATAGCCAAGACGGATCCGTCATTAACTCCATTGTAAGTCAATGGGGGACGGATCAGTTTTCTATTGTGGCAGATTGTGTCAGAGAAAATGGATCCGTCCCCATTGACTTGCATTGGGGGTCATGCTAGATACGTCTTGCTCAGCATCCAAGGACGGAAAGCAAAACACAACATGTTGCGGTTTGCTCTCCAGTATGGGAACGCAACTGAACGGAATGCATTTTGGAGCGCTCCATTCTGTTCAGTTCTGTTTTGTCCCCATTGACAATGAATAGGGACAAAACTGAAGCGTTTTTTTTTCGGTATTGAGCCCCTATGACAGATCTCAATACCGAAAAACTAAAACGCTAGTGTGAAAGTAGCCTTGTTTGATTTATGTAGGACTGTGTGAGATGCTACCAGACATCCAACTACTACATGATCTTCTTTAGGGGGTGAACAATCATTAAGTAAGCTCCTTTTTCATCTCTTAAGACCAAAATCACTAAGATGCCGCCCCAAGGTGATATCTTGTCTGTGGACGTTTTCCTAAAGTTGGTCAGAGAAGAGTTGGGATCCCTTAATTTACACTAATTCCATTCTAATTTCTCCCAAGAGGAACTGGAAGCCATCTCCTCTTTGGAACATCATAAGAACATCACAATCAAACCATCAGATAAGGTCGGAAACGCAGAGGTCATGGATGCTGATCATTACAGAAGGATCTGTAAAGCCCTGTTATCTGGTAGACAACGCTATGAGGTGTTGGCCAATGAACCCACAGAAATTTTTAAAGTGGAATTGAAGGGAATCTTTGAGGCCAAAGGAGCTAGTCTGATTAGTCAGGAGTAATGTGAGTTTTTATTGCTACGACATTCACAGATAGTTACCTTTGTTGTCTCCCTAAAATTCATAAAGGTGTGAATCCACTTAAGGGGAGACCCATTGTGTCATGTGTAGGAAGCATTTGCTAAAACTTAGGCGGTTACAATACATTAGCACAATTGGTAATAGCTTTTCCCTCTTACACACGTGACACTGGAGGCCTCCTCAGACAGCTGGAAGGCATAACTGTAGGAAAGAATGCAGTATTGGCCAGTATGGATGTGGAGGACTTGTGTAGATCCATTCCACATGAGCTTGGCCTACAAGAAGTCCCACATTTTCTTTCATCCCGGGGATCCTTGAGTTCTCCTTGACAGGTTCCACCACAAGCTCAGGGGTACCACAATGGGGAACACTTGTACCCCATCATACGCCAACCTATTCCTGGGCTGGTGGGAGGACACTATGATTAATACTAGTCAAATCAGTTTGTGGGCAACTTAGTCGTCATCTGGAATGACTCCACTGAGAGTTGAGATGCCATGTGTGTTGTGTCAGTGATAGACTTTAACAGAAACGTTTGGTCCAAATCATGGACCAGAGTAGAACACGTGATTTTTATACTGACCCATGATCAAGGGAAAACCACTTATGTGTGAGCAAACACATTAAAATCAATGAGTCTGTGGGCTGTCCGTGAAAAATGGAATTGTAAAGGAGGCCCCACTCTGAGCTTGCTCCCACTGGATTTGAAAGTGGAGTTAAAAAAAAATAAAAGAGTTAGAAATAGGAGTTAAATTCCATGTAAGAACTTTAGTTTCCCATTGCTTATTACTGTTGTTGTACCTGGATAATGGCGGCAGAATTGGAGGTTTTCTTCGGTGCACACTTTGCCACACGTATACACAACTGGAGCAAAAGATCCAGCATGAGTCAGCCAGCCTATCACGAGCAAATGGAAAAGGTAAGTTAGATTTTTTTTTTTTTTTACACTATCGCAGGGAAAATTGCTACCACGAAGCACAAAGGAATTCAGCTTTGTGGCAAAAAAAATTTCCCTGAAATTTGGACTTCACTGTAGCTGGTGCCAGTGCTGAGAAGCTGATGTAGCTGGTGCCAGTGCTGAGGAGTTGATGTAGCTGGTGCCAGTGCTGAGGAGTTGATGTAGCTGGTGCCAGTGCTGAGGAGATGATGTAGCTGGTGCTTCAATACATCAAGTAATTTACTTCCAAATGTTTTGAGATTCCTGAGAGGCTGGTACAGTGTCAAATGACTGGCGCAAGGCAAATGTGGTGCCCACTTTCAAAAAGGGCTCTAGGTCTTCTCCAGGTAATCATAGAGTCATAAGAGTCCCTGTTATGCTCTCTGGCTTACTCCATATACAGTACAGACCAAAAGTTTGGACACACCTTCTCATTCAAAGAGTTTTCTTTATTTTCATGACTATGAAGGCATCAAAACTATGAATTAACACATGTGGAATTATATACATAGCAAATAAGTGTGAAACAACTGAAAATATGTCATATTGTAGGTTCTTCAAAGTAGACACCTTTTGCTTGGATTACTGCTTTGCAAACTCTTGGCATTCTCTTGATGAGCTTCAAGAGATAGTCCCCTGAAATGGTCTTCCAACAGTCTTGAAGGAGTTCCCAGAGATGCTTAGCACTTGTTGGCCCTTTTGCCTTCACTCTGCGGTCCAGATCACCCCAAACCATCTCGATTGGGTTCAGGTCTGGTGACTGTGGAGGCCAGGTCATCTGGCGCAGCACCCCATCACTCTCCTTCATGGTCAAATAGCCCTTACTTTCAAAGTTTTCCCAATTTTTCGGCTGACTGACTGACCTTCATTTCTTAAAGTAATGATGGCCACTCGTTTTTCTTTACTTAGCTGCTTTTTTCTTGCCATAATACAAATTCTAACAGTCTATTCAGTAGGACTATCAGCTGTGTATCCACCTGACTTCTCCTCAACCCAACTGATGGTCCAAACCCCATTTATAAGGCAAGAAATCCCACTTATTAAACCTGACAGGGCACACCTGTGAAGTGAAAACCATTTCAGGGGACTACCTCTTGAAGCTCATCAAGAGAATGCCAAGAGTGTGTAAAGCAGTAATCCAAGCAAAAGGTGGCTACTTTGAAGAACCTAGAATATGACATATTTTCAGTTGTTTCACACTTGTTTGTTATGTATATAATTCCACATGTGTTAATTCATAGTTTTGATGCCTTCAGTGTGAATCTACAGTTTTCATAGTCATGAAAATAAAGAAAACTCTTTGAATGAGAAGGTGTGTCCAAACTTTTGGTCTGTACTGTAGGTAGTGGGCACTATGAGGATGGGAAGGGGGGAACCCCACTGCATGGGGCACCCCTGTATATTTAAGTATAATTTTATATATATTTTTATTAGTAATTGCAAATCATGGCACAAAACATTTGCTACATACATTCTACATACACTATGTCCATAAATGTATAATCAGGACAACCATGGGTATGAACTATATATGTAGTTTGACCTCCAGCATATGTCCACATGCTAATGTCCCCTATAGTTGTTTAATAGGTAAAATAAGGTCTATAGGCTTAGAAAGTATCATTTGTAAGTGGATTGACTGATGGCTGAAGGACTGCATACAGAGTTGTGCTCAATGATTCCTATTCTGAATAGTCCCGGGTTATAAGTGGTCTACCCCAAGGTTCAGTGCTGGGTCTCCTATATATGCATTTTATTTAGTATGAGGGTAGTAGTACTGTTTCTATTTTGCAGACTACACAAAGCTATGTCGTACCGTGCAGTTTACGGAAGATGACCATAAGCTGGCTTGGACACTCTGTTTGGTGTACAGTTGGCAAATGAAATTCAATGGTGATATTTTGCATCTGGGTAGTAATAATGTGCATGCATCATATGTCATAGGGGTGGTAACTGGTAACTGGGAGAGTCACTTGTAGAGAAGGATTTGGGTGTACTTATAGATCATAGACTAGACAACAGCACAATGTCAATCAGCTGCTTCCAAGGCTAGCAGGATATTGTCATGTATTAAGCAAGGCGTGGACTCATCTGGAATATGCAGTTCAGTTCTGGGCACCAGTCCATAGAAAGGATGCCCTGGAGCTGGAGAGAGTACAGAGGAGAGCGACTAGACTGATAAGGGGCATGGAGGGTCTTAGTTATGGGGGAAGATTGAAAGAATGAAATGTATTCAGTCTTGAGAAGAGACGTCTAAGTGGATTAACCTATACCAGTGATGGTGAACCTTTGAGAGACCGAGGTCCAAATTGCAACCCACTTATTTATCACAAAGCGCCATCACTGCAATTTAACTTGAATAAAAACTTAAGAAATCCACAGATTTTTTTTTTCTAGTGTTTTCAATGTGGTTACAGGTTTTAGCCAAGGACATTTTAGCAAGTGCCTGCAGCCTGCCTCCCTAAGCTGAAGATTCATACTGCTCCCCGCCACTCCGATCCTCCGCCCTGCCTCCACTGTGTCCATGTCAAGTTCCCTGAATTGTTTAAAGGGAACCTGTCACTGGGATTTTGTATATAGAGCTGAGGACATGGGTTGCTAGATGGCCGCTAGCACATCCGCAATACCCAGTCCCCATAGCTCTGTGTGCTTTTATTGTGTAATAAAAACTATTTGATACATATGCAAATTACCCTGAGATGAGTCCTGTACGTGAGAGGAGTCAGGGACAGGACTCCTCTCAGGTTAATTTGCATATGTATCAAATCAGTTTTATTACACAATAAAAGCACACAGAGCTATGGGGACTGGGCATTGCGGATGTGCTAGCGGCCATCTAGCAACCCATGTCCTCAGCTCTATACACAAAATCCCGGTGACAGGTTCCCTTTAAATCCAGAGAAATAAATTCATAGCTCTGACTATAACCTGTCAGAAGGTTAGATAAGCAAGAGTGGTATACCAAAAAATTGTGTATCACAGACTACCACCATCTAAAACATAGCCTTTAATGTCAATATTTAAAAGAATAACCCATATGTGACAAAAAAGTAAAGAAAACAACATATATTATATATAACTAAAAGGGGATAAATAGGTATAGGAAATGAGGGATAGACAGGAAGGGGGGGGGGGGGGGGGTTCTTACCTTAAGTCTCACCCTATATTCGGTGCCCTGCATATAAACGGAATGGCCGCCCCAATAGGGGTAATCACGTATCAGGAACCTCCTGTAAACCATGGGATGGTCCTGATAAAGGGATAGAAGACCCAACTAAAATAAGTTGGTTTTAAATAGTCAATAGCCAAAGATCAAAAAATACAAAAAATAATAAATGAGAATATGCCAAAATCCTATAATTCTGAGATATAGGAAAATAACATATATTTGGTATCTCTTCAATTGTACCGACCCAGGAAATAAAGTTATATTGTTTATGCTGTAAACATCGCAAAATTGAAAATGTAAAAAAGTCAATGGTGGTGCTCCAATTCTCTATATGGAACCGCTGGAGATTGCCAAGCGCTGTACTTGGCTTTTTCCGGCTGCCTCATAGAGATCAATGGAGTGGCGTCACACACGCTCAACCGCAAGGGCGTGCACAGATCCCATAGGGCCCCAAAGCAGCTCTCAGTATGCCCAACCCAGTTTCCCAGTGTGCATTTGACAATCACTCCCAGGCAACGCAAAGCACAATGCCCCAGATTTCTGACTAATTTACAGGTTTTTCTTAAAAGGAAGAAATTTTAATAAAAAAAAATGGTAATAAAAAAGTCGCCCTCCGCCTCCCCATCCTTATCTGACTTCTATGTCAGAAAAAGTGAAACAGGTGCTTCATAAATATGGTGCTTATTCTAACCACGTTTCCCAATGTATTTACTCCTCACACCTCATTAATGAATCTGCTTCCCTTCTATCACAAAGCTGCATGCCTACAGTCACCACTAGGGGGAGCTCAGGACATGGGAATCTATACTGTCACCAATTACTGGAATGGAGGCTGAAATAATCTCTATGACGTGAGCTCCCCCTAGTGGTATCTGCATGAGTGTTTTCATTTTGGGAAAAGGAGTACAGCAATGGGCCCCAAGGTCTCCACAACAGTTACTTGGTACGCCACTGCTCAACTGCTTCTCTATTCAAACAAGAGGGGGCACAGGACCACTGTTCACATGATCAGTAGGGGTTCCAGTGGTCGGACCACCACAAATTCATAGTATTATGGGTTGTACTGAAAAGCTCAGTGACTTATAATGCGACTTTCATGGGATGCCACCTTCACTGTAAGTTAGTCTGTGAAGTTTCTGATCTTCTACATCAGCCGCAAAATACATACGGTCGTGTGCATGAGCCCTTATGCTGTCCATCGTCACGACTAGGGATGAGCTAATCAACTTCGAATGCATCAGCCGAAGTTGATTCACATAAAATTGCGCACCGTAGAGTATTAGAATGTATTGGCTCCGATGAGCCGAAGTTATTACTTTGCGAAGTCTCACGATACTTCGTGTAATAACTTCGGAAGTTAATTTCTACTGTAAAAAACCTTTGTATCGAACTCGGGTTCGGTTCCAAGTGGTACCAAAGTTATTGCACGGAGTCTAGCGAGCGCCCGCTCCATACAGTATTAAAACAAAGTTTTATGCGAATTGACTTCGGATGAAGCCTCCAAAGTCGATGAGCTCCCCCCTAGTCACGACCTAGTGCAATAGAGCCCAAAAATTAAGAAGATCCGAGCACAGTATGTAAATGCCACAGTCTGGTCTGAATTCATTTAAGATTCTAGCCTGGATATGGTCTGAATTAATTTTAGGGTCTGAGCTTCTCCCATCCTACATCACTTGGAGTCAGGTCCATAAATATTGGGACATCGACACAATTCTAAAATTTTTGGCTCTATACACTACCACAATGGATTTGAAATGAAATGAACAAGATGTGCTTTAACTGCAGACTGTCAGCTTTAATTTGAGGGTATTTACATCCAAATCAGGTGAACGGTGAAGGAATTACAACAGTTTGTATATGTGCCTCCCACTTGTTAAGGGACCAAAAGTAATGGGACAGAAAATAATCATAAATCAAACTTTCACTTTTTAATACTTGGCTGCAAATCCTTTGCAGTCAATTACAGCCTGAAGTCTGGAACGCATAGACATCACCAGACGCTAGGTTTCATCCCTGGTGATGCTCTGCCAGGCCTCTACTGCAACTGTCTTCAGTTCCTGCTGGTTCTTGGGGCATTTTCCCTTAAGTTTTGTCTTCAGCAAGTGAAATGCATGCTCAATCGGATTCAGGTCAGGTGATTGACTCGGCCATTGCATAACATTCCACTTCTTTCCCTTAAAAAAACTCTTTGGTTGCTTTTGCAGTATGCTTTGGGTCATTGTCCATCTGCACTGTGAAGCGCCGTCCAATGAGTTCTGAAGCATTTGGCTGAATATGAGCAGATAATATTGCCCGAAACACTTCAGAATTCATCCTGCTGCTTTTGTCAGCAGTCACATCATCAATAAATACAAGAGAAGCAGTTCCATTGGCAGCCATACATGCCCACGCCATGACACTACCACCACCATGCTTCACTGATGAGGTGGTATGCTTAGGATCATGAGCAGTTCCTTTCCTTCTCCATACTCTTCTCTTCCCATCACTCTGGTACATGTTGATCTTGGTCTCATATGTCCATAGGATGTTGTTCCAGAACTGTGAAGGCTTTTTTAGATGACGTTTGGCAAACTCTAATCTGGCCTTCCTGTTTTTGAGGCTCACCAATGGTTTACATCTTGTGGTGAACCCTCTGTATTCACTTTGGTGAAGTCTTCTCTTGATTGTTGACTTTGACACACATACACCTACCTCCTGGAGAGTGTTCTTGATCTGGCCAACTGTTGTGAAGGGTGTTTTCTTCACCAGGGAAAGAATTCTTCGGTCATCCACCACAGTTGTTTTCCGTGGTCTTCCGGGTCTTTTGATGTTACTGACTTCCTTCTTTTTAAGAATGTTCCAAACAGTTGTTTTGGCCAGGCCTAATGTTTTTGCTATCTCTCTGATGGGTTTGTTGTGTTTTTTCAGCCTAATGATGGCTTGCTTCACTGATAGTGACAGCTCTTTGGATCACATCTTGAGAGTTGACAGCAACAGATTCCAAATGCAAATAGCACACTTGAAATAAACTCTGGACCTTTTATCTGCTCATTGTAATTGGGATAATGAGGGAATAACACACATCTGGCCGTGGGACAGCTGAGAAGCCAATTGTCCCATTACTTTTGGTCCCTTAACCCCTTAAGGACACATGACGTATGGGTACGGCATGTTTCCCGAGTCCTTAAGGACACATGACGTACCGGTACGTCATGTGTTGTTCCGATCACTGCCGCCCGGCCGGCTGTGATCGGAACAAGGTGCCTGCTCAAATCATTGAGCAGGCACCTCGGCTAAATGCGCGGGGGGGGTCCCGTGACCCCCCCATGTCCGCGATCGCAACAAACCGCAGGTCAATTCAGACCTGCGGTTTGTTGCGCTTTCTGCTGTTTCTGATCGCTGCGGTCCCTGACCGCGGCGATCAGAAACTTTAGTGTGCCGAAAATATATTTTTATCACCCCCCCCTGCACCTCTGAATGATTTTAGCCCGGTGGGAGGTGCAGGGGGGGTGTTGCGGGCGGTGGGGGCGGTGCGGGAGGCGGGCGGTGCGGCAGGCGGGATCGCGATCCCCCGCCCGCCTCCCATTGAATAATCGTTGGTGTAGAGTGGGTATACCAGGGTGCCAGCACATTGCTGGCACCCTGGTATAAACGGCTGACATCGGTGATGCGATGTCAGCCGTTTAACCCTTTCCATACAGCGGTCCGTACGGACCGCTGTATGGAAAAAGTTAACAGTAAGAGGGAGCTCCCTCCCTCTCCGATCGGGGGGCTGCTGTGCCTTTGCAGCCCCCCGATGGGGAGGGAGAGAGCCCCCAGAGAGCCCCCCGCCAGATCCCATCCTTACCCTTCCCCGTCTGCGCAGTTCTGAGCAGACGGGGAAGGTTCCCATGGCAACAGGACGCCTCTCAGGCGTCCTGCTGTCCATGGTGCTGAACAGATCTGTGCTGAAAGCATAGATCTGTTCAGTGTAAGTAAAATACAGTACAGAACAATATATATTGTACTGTACTGTATTATACAGACATCAGACCCACTGGATCTTCAAGAACCAAGTGGATCTGGGTAAAAAAAAAAGTGAAAAAAAGTGAAAAAAAAGTAAAAATCAAAAAACACATTTATCACTGATTAAAAATTAAAAAAATAACATTCCCTACACATGTTTGGTATCGCCGCGTCCGTAACGACCTGATCTATAAAACGGTCATGTTACTTTACCCGAACAGTGAACGCCATAAAAATAAAAAATAAAAAACTATGATGAAATTGAAATTTTGCTCACCTTACTTCCCAAAAAAAGGTAATAAAAGTGATCAAAAAAGTCGCATGTACGCCAAAATTGTAGCAATCAAACCGTCATCTCATCCCGCAAAAAATGAGACCCTACTTAAGATAATCGCCCAAAAACTGAAAAAACTATGACTCTTAGACTATGGAGACACTAAAACTTTTTTTTGTTTTAAAAATGAAATCATTGGGTAAAACTTACATAAATTAAAAAAATGTAATACATATTAGGTATCGCCGCATCCGTGACAACCTGCTCTATGAAATTACCACATGATCTAACCTGTCAGATGAATGTTGTAAATAACAAAAAAAAAAACGGTGCCAAAAAAGCTAATTCTTGTTACCTTGCCGCACAAAAAGTGTAATATAGAGCAACCAAAAATCATATGTACCCTAAACTAGTACCAACAATACTGCCACCCTATCCCGTAGTTTCTAAAATGGGGTCACTTTTCTGGAGTTTCTACTCTAGGGGTGCATCAGGGGGGCTTCAAATGGGACATGGTGTCAAAAAAAACAGTCCAGCAAAACCTGCCTTCCAAAAACCGTATGGCATTCCTTTCCTTCTGCGCCCTGCCGTGTGCCCGTACAGCGGTTTACGACCACATATGGGGTGTTTCTGTAAACTACAGAATCAGGGCCATAAATAATGAGTTTTGTTTGGCTGTTAACCCTTGCTTTGTAACTGGAAAAAAAATATTAAAATGGAAAATCTGCCAAAAATGTGAAATTTTGAAATTGTGTCTCTATTTTCCATTAAATCTTGTGCAACACCTAAAGGGTTAACAAAGTTTGTAAAATCAGTTTTGAATACCTTGAGGGGTGTAGTTTCTTAGATGGGGTCACTTTTATGGAGTTTCTACTCTAGGGGTGCATCAGGGGGGCTTCAAATGGGACATGGTGTCAAAAAAACAGTCGGCGCACCTTTCACTCTACGCCCCGCTGTGTGGCCGTACAGTAGTTTACAGCCACATTTGGGGTGTTTCTGTGAACGGCAGAGTCAGGGCAATAAAGATACAGTTTTGTTTGGCTGTTAACCCTTGCTTTGTTAGTGAAAAAAATGGGTTAAAATTGAAAATTAGGCAAAAAAATGAAATTCTCAAATTTCATCTCCATTTGCCAATAACTCTTGTGCAACACCTAAAGTGTTAACGACGTATGTAAAATCAGTTTTGAATACCTTGAGGGGTGTAGTTTCTTAGATGGGGTCACTTTTAGGGAGTTTCTCCTCTAGGGGTGCATCAGGGGGCTTCAAATGGGACATGGTGTAAATAAACCAGTCCATAAAAATCAGCCCTCCAAAAACCATACGGCGCACCTTTCACTCTACGCCCCGCTGTGAGGCCGTACAGTAGTTTACGGCCACATATTGGGTGTTTCTGTAAACAGCAGAGTCAGGGCAATAAAGATACAGTCTTGTTTGGCTGTTAACCCTTGCTTTGTTAGTGGAAAAAATGGGTTAAAATGAAAAATTAGACAAAAAAATCAAATTCTCAAATTTCCTCCCCATTTGCCAATAACTCTTGTGCAACACCTAAAGGGTTAACAATGTATGCAAAATCAGTTTTGAATACCTTGAGGGGTGTAGTTTCTTAGATGGGGTCATTTTTGGGTGGTTTCTATTATGTAAGCCTCGTAAAGTGACTTCAAACCTGAACTGGTCCCTAAAAATTGAGTTTTTGTAAATTTCGGAAAAATTTCAAGATTTGCTTCTAAACTTCTAAGCCTTATAACATCCCCAAAAAATAAAATATCATTCCCAAAACAATTCAAGCATGAAGTAGACATATGGGGAATGTAAAGTCATCACAATTTTTTGGGGTATTACTATGTATTACAGAAGTAGAGAAACTGAAACTTTGAAATTTGCTAATTTTTCCAAATTTTTGGTAAATTAGGTATTTTTTTGTGCAAAAAAAATAATTTTTTTGACTTCATTTTACCAGTGTCATGAAGTACAATATGTGACGAAAAAACAATCTCAGAACGGCCTGGATAAGTCAAAGCATTTTAAAGTTATTAGCACTTAAAGTGACACTGGTCAGATTTCCAAAAAATGGCCTGGTCCTTAAGGTGAAAATGAGCCCAGTCCTTAAGGGGTTAACAAGTGGGAGGCACATATGCAAACTGTTGTAATTCCTACACCGTTCACCTGATTTGGATGTAAATACCCTCAAATTAAAGCTGACAGTCTGCAGGTAAAGCACATCTTGTTCGTTTCATTTCAAATCCATTGTGGTGGTGTATAGAGCCAAAAATGTTAGAATTGTGTCCATGTCCCAATATTTATGGACCTGACTGTATGTGACCACTCTTGGTTGCTCCTGGTGATCTTTTCCTTAGGGCTCCACGAAGAAAATGAGCCCCTGGGCAACTGCCAGGTTTGGCAGTACCCTTAAAGCTATCCTGCCTATATATATATACTATAACTATATGAAAGTACAATTCAATGATATTGAAAGATTTCCATATTTTATCACCTTTCCGTGTCACTGCTGCTCTCCGTGTTTCCCTTTTCTTCAGTGCATTACAGATGAGATCTCCAACCTGTGGCTCTCCAGCTGCAGCAAAACTACAACTCCCATCATGCCCTGATAGCCACAGTTAAGTCCTAGTGGTGGGGAAGTCTCCTGGTCAACCAGGGCATGGGCAGATCCCACACACAGGCAGGGCTCAGAGATGACAGATCATTGCTCCTCCTTATCTGCTCCACACTGATAAAGTACAGCGCAGGGACCTGACACTGACAGGTCGCAGACATGGGGTTTCTGCTCAAAGTCACCTTTATTGGGGTGCTCCTTGCTAGTGTGGGAGAGAGACTAGGGAAGTTCTGGTAAGTAGTCACTTTGCATACACTTGTAGCTGATGAACTATATAAAAAATGTAACTTTCCTAGACCGATGCTTGAGGGGAGATTTCCCCTCTGATACATTGTATCTTTGCGTTGTATTTATTTATATAATTTGTCAAAACATTACAAATGGGTCTTGTAGAACTATCAGTCCTATCATGCTTCTCTGCAAGGGAAGCAGAGTCAAATAGCCCACCCATGCTGCTTTGTGGAGGGACACCATTGACATTTCCCTTGAATACGTTGTATCCATGGTGGTTGATGCTG
Organism: Bufo bufo; assembly: GCF_905171765.1. NCBI lineage: Eukaryota > Metazoa > Chordata > Amphibia > Anura > Bufonidae > Bufo > Bufo bufo. Next base: position 530,838,247 of record NC_053393.1, on the reverse strand, counting down.
TTAGAATGATCTACAGGTGAAACTCGAAAAATTAGAATATTGTGCAAAGTTCATTTATTTCAGTAATGCAACTTAAAAGGTGAAACTAATATATGAGATATTTCAAGCCTTTGTTATAATTTGGATGATTATGGCTTACAGATTATGAAACCCCAAAGTCACAATTTTGAGGTCCCCTTTGCTCAGGGGGTATGGATTAATTAGCTGACTGGAGTGTGACACTTTGAGCCTAGAATATTGAACCTTTTCACAAAATTCTAATTTTAAGCTGAATTAATGCAATTCCTTTTAATTTGCATTACTGAAATAAATGGACTTTTGCGCGATATTTTAATTTTTCGAGTTTCACCTGTATATGTCTCCTGTATTGACTCTTATTTATATTACTCACATAGCGCTGACATATGCGCTTTACACCATTTGCGGTTTCCAAAGGAGCTCCCAATCTAGCTTCCCTATCAGTATGCTTTTGGAGTGTGGGAGGAAACCAGTGGAAACCCATACAAACACGGGGAAAACATACCCACTCCATGCAGATGTTGTCCATGGTCGGATTTTTACCTAGGACCCCCAGTACTGCAAGGCACCAGTTGTAACCACTGAGCCACCTGGTGTGCGGGAAATGGGCTAGTACTCAACGTGACAAAGACAAAAGAGATGATAGTGAAGTCTGGCAAGAAGAAGGAACCCATTCAGCTGATCATTATTTAACTCCTTGATTCCCAGCTCTGTACATGTATGGTGAAAGCAGGGGATTTAAATATGACACCGACTCATGAGCCCATAGCCATCAGGTATCTCCTGTTTTAAACAGCAGAGGACCGGGACTAATGTCTACGACTGGCAATAATGCCAATCGCAGACATTTAACTGTTAATCAAATGTGACTACAGCTTCTAAATTCGCGTTTCTGGGCCAGAAACGACTCCCCCATGCAGCGTCTCTGAAGAGACCCAGCATATCAGAGCTGTAGTTCTATGGAGGCTTAAAGGTGGCAGGGCTCTATAGGATAACAGCAAACCAGGCCTACAATGTAGTGCTATTGAACTACAATTTAAACTAACAGCGATCTGAAGATCGCATATTCTGGTCTCCTAGTGGGGGGGACAAAAAAAAAGTAAAAAAAAAATAAAGTTTATAAAACATTAAAATTGAAATCACTCTCCCTTTCTCCTGAATTGAGATCAAAATAAACAATAATAAACATAAAGATCAAAGGCATTGCCATGTCCCAAATGCCTAAACTATTAAAATATAAAAATATTTATCACATACAGTTAATGGCGTAATGGAAAAAAAAAATCTAAATGGGGGACTCACCCCCCAAAAATTGAATAAAATGTGATCACTGGTGCAGAATCAGAGGAGGAGTTTTTCCAGCTGCACTGCGGAACGGATAGGTTTAGCAGGACCTTCTTACCGATGGCTATCAACCTATATAATAAGCAACTAAGATGAAGTATCAGGATGGGTAACAAGCCTTGGATCCATACTTGTTGAATTGATACGAATTACTGTAACTACCTAAGGTTAGGCTCTCACCGCCGCTTCGTTGTCCGTTCTTCTGATCCATCGAACATGCGAACATATGGAGATGTCTGCGCGCGCCATATTCTTTTGCCTTGCGCCGAACTTTGTCCCATGACACATCCATCAGGTGGGACAGGACAGCCAATTGAGACGTTTCAGCACATGGACACACTCCCTACCTTATCACAGAACCCGATCTGGCAGCCATTTTACATTATGTGTTTTGCCAGTGTAGGCAGAGGTTGCATTTTGGATCAGGCACAGGCTGTTAGGAACTTAGGGACACCAAAACGCTTGCTAATAGGGCCACAAAAGTCCTTTTAAAGACTGTTATAGGTGTGCTATCGATAGGTGTGATACACAGAGGGGTGTGATATATTTATAATATGCTTTCTAACATAGAAAGTATATTATAGTGCATTTTTATGCTTCCAGAAAATACTGATTGAGGGCTGCGATCTATTAGCTTCCACAAAATAGTGATTGAGGTTTTCCATATACCTGCGTCCACAAAATACAGATTGCGGGTTTTGATATACCAGCTTCAACTAACAACTGATTGAGGCCTGCGATATATCAGCTTCCACAAATACTGCTCCTCTCTTGGGACTTTGGCACAGGGTCATTTTGAAAAGGACAGGCAGAGGAAAAGGCAGGCCGTTCCGCAGGGGTGGTAGGGGTCGGGCAGGTGCACCAGGCCGGAGCCTAAGTGGGACGTTGGAGAAGGTGCGTGCGATTATGTCAAAGGACGCACCAGAGTTGGTTGAGTGGCTCACTCAGCCTTCCGCTTCTGCACCCTTCTCATCCTCTGTATCTGCACCCTCCTCACTCTCTGTTGTGTGCACCCCCAAAGACACCACCACCACCACCATAGCCCCTCCACTCGAGTCGGAGGAATTATTTTCCCATCCATTCCCAGACCATTCTTGGCATTGGATGAGGAAGAGGAGGTAGCAACGGCCGCCACCCAGCGGTCTGACGACAGTACCCAGATCAGCCCAAGGAGGGTAATGCAAGGTCACATCTGGCGCTCCCAGGACACCGGCACATGGCTCTGCAGGTTGGGCTTTTTTTTACTGTGTCAGCTGCTGACAATAGTGTTGCCATCTGCAGCCTGTGCTGTCAGCGCATAAGTCGCAGTAAGCCCCACACTCACCTAGGGACGACCGCCTTAAGAAGGCACCTGGCCTCCCATCACCGAGCCCAGTGGGAGCAACACCATCAGAACCCACAAAGCCACACTCCTGGCGCTCCACGTCTTGCCTCTTCTCCTTCCATTTGTCCTCCACCTTCCACCGTGCCGTCGTCGTGTTCATCTGGCACAAGCCAAGCTTCCGTGGCCCAAAAGTTTGAGCGTAAAAAAATAATGACGCTGCATAACCCTCTTGCCCAATGGCTGACCGCTAGCTTGTCGGAACTGCTAGCCCGCCAACAGCAAGAAGAGCAGGGTTTAAACTTTTCGGGGATCCCTGGTGTTGTCCGTGGCTGGGGGGAGGAGACCAAGGACGACATTCTCCTGGACGATTAGCAGAAGCCAGGGCGCTCCACCGCTTCCAATTTAGTGCAAATGGGGGCCTTCATGCTCCAGTGTTTGAAGAGGGACCCCCGTATAAAAAGCATAAAGGTCAAGGACCTGTACTGGGTGGCAACGTACTTAGACCCCCGGTACAAACACAAAATGGCGGACATGTTACCAGCATCACACAGGGCTGTCAGAATGCAGCATTTCCAGGCCTTACTGCGAGAGATGCTGCATTCTGCTGTTGCCGGCGCTGGCAGAGGAATTTCCATCCACAGCGAAACTGTTGCGGGTACCAATCCTACCGCGCCTGCAAAAAGAGGGCGGTTTGAAGATGTGTTGGTCACTTCAGATATGAGATCATTCTTGCAGCCAACCCATCGACAGCCGCCCTCCGGATCCAGTCTCAGGGAACGCCTAGACCGACAGGTGTCCGACTACTTCGGGTTAATGGTCGATGTGGATGCTCTGAGAAGCGAGGAACCCCTGGACTACTGGGTGTGCAGGCTTGACCTGTGGCCAGAGCTGGCACAAATTGCCATGGAACTCTTGGCTAGCCCCTCGTCGAGTGTCCTGTCTGAAAGGACGTTCAGCGCAGCAGGGTGTATCGTGACTGATAAGTGCACTCGCCTAGCTCACGACAGTGTGGACTACCTCACATTTTTTTTAATTAATGAGGCATGGATCTTGGAGGAATTCAACACCTGTTCCTCATGCCAGCCCACACATATCCGCCACCACATAGAACAAAGAATGGTCCGTGCCTTATGCATATACAGCGGCATAAAAGGCCTTTTATGTCAGGTGAATGCCTAATTTTTGGGGTTTGTACTGGCCGACAGTTACATATTTATCCTGTGACCTCCTAATGTACCTCCAGCCACAGAATCCAAAGTTCTTTGCTCTCAGGTGAATGCCTATTGCCTAATTTTTGGCGCCTGTACTGGCCGACAGTTACATTTTTTATCTCAAGCCACATAATCGCACCCTTGTCTCACTCCTCTCATTATGGTGGCGTATGAACCGCATTCACCATAAGGACCTTCTAATGTCACAGGGTCATGTGACTGTGCCCCCCACCCCGTACTGTGCCCCTCACCCCATACTGTGCCCCCTTATACCCTACATTGTGCCCTCTTACCATACCCTGTGCAGTGCCCCTAGTCATTCCCTGTACTGTGCCCTCTTATACCCCTTTATCCGGTCACTGTATGGCAGTGGTATCCGGTCACTGTACAGAGGTGTTATCCAGTCAATGTATGGCGGTGGTATCCAATAACTGGATGGCCATAACTGTATCCCTTTCCCTGCCCACGCCATCCTTTTTTAGACCTGGCATGAGTGGGAAAAATATGCAGATTGCGGTGCTAAGGACCTTTGCGTCACAATCTGTGTCAGAAATACGCCTAACATAGACGTATTTCTATATAATAAATGACCACCTAATTGTATATTATTCAGGGGGAGGCATAATATCTTTATATTATATAGATTCTAGTGTATAATACTGTGTCCTGTATTTCCCAGTAGAAAATGATCCTTGGGAAACACAGTCCTCATCCCTGACCACCAGGACCAGTTAGCGCTCTGTCAGTACATGGCGGCCTCCCCTCTCCGCCACGCTGCTCCGCTGTGTACTGGTGCTTATTCTGACACTAGGGCTGGGTTCACATCCTATTTTTGCCATCCATTTAATGCATACCAAAAATGTATGTGTTAACAGATGCCTCAGACTGATGCCGTACAGTGGCGTCCGTTCACCATACAGTTCCATGGTAGAAAAGAAATTTACGTTAACGTATGCATTTTTTTAATGGACTCTGCAGGATACAAAAACATGGAGTGCTGCACATTTGTATACATCAAACCGATAGGAAAACAATTTTTTCTAGGCTCCAGCAGGGCACATTTTTGAGAGTTTCCCTTTAAGACGCATAAAAATGGCCCCTGATTAAAATACATATTTTTTGTGGGAATTTTTGCCAATGATCCCCCTCTGGTATATCACTGTCCATGTTGTGGGACTATTTGTGTACTTCTAATAAGTGTTTGCTGTCTGCAAATATGACCTGAAGGTTTTTCAGGTTCGTCTGCCATTACAGTGAATGGGGCCCACCGCGAACGCGCGGTTCGCGAACAATTGATCGCAATTGCGCGTTCGCGAATTGTCCAGGGCCGATGTTCGTCACTAGTGGCTGTTAGTGCATGCTGGGAGTCGAAATTACTTTTGCAATAGGTTGTAGACTGCTGGTGAATACCTTACTAAGTCCATATTTTTGAAAACCCCTCTAGATATCACGGCTTTGCACAGGCTTGGATTTGCTGGGAGTGATAACCCCACAATGTGAAATGGGGACAAGTATTGCTAGCAAGTCCCAGTATGTGGTGCATGAGGTGACCAAAGCGATATGTATGAGGCCACAACGACTCCACAAACGGTTAAAAGTATTGCAGGAAGGGACCACCTCTTAGGGGTACGGCCACGTGGTCAGGTTTCTACAAGCAGTTTTGGAAGCCAAAATCAGGAGTGGATCATAAAAGGAGAGAAAGGACAGACATGACTTCTCTTTTTTCAATTTACTCCTGGTTTTAGTTTCCAAAACTGCATCAGAAAACCAGACTGTGTGGCCTTACCCTTAGGACAGCTTCTTCCAGCGCTGTCACCACATGCTGGGAGTTGTAGTTTTGCAACACCAGATTAAGAATTTATTGTTTTATACTATATGACGTCCTGAGGGAGAGGACTGTAAGTTCTAGAATGGCTTGCAAAGCAAAGCCAATGGACGTCTATTCTTGCTGTCCATAGACCAGGGCAAGGCAAGTTCCCCTGAGAGCGCCCCTCGCTACTCATCAAAAGGGTCAGTTTCATAGCAGTGCTGTGATGGATACCACCCCTCGTGCCCACTTGACGTCAACTACGTCGAGCTCACGAGACGCGGTATGGTCCCTGGTTACTAAGACGTGACGTTACGCCCTCCTGGAGGAGCAGGTAAGGTCAGCTTGGTACAGTTTACACAGACGCCCTCCTGTCCACGCGGGCACAGAGAGGCAACAAGCTGAGAGAGCCTTTGCAGCGCTTTCTCAGCCTGGGAAATCTGCCACCAGCTTCTTGTATGATATAAGCCCGGTCCGCTAACGGGATTATATAGGGTGAGAAACCAACCCGCGGTAGCTTATAACTAGGACGAAACACAAACGTGGGGATTCGTGATCGAGATACAAGACAGCACAAGATTAAATTATATATTTAATCGCCTTAAGGGCTCACTAGATATAACACTATACACACAAAGGATATATACAGTGGTCTGAGGTTACAAATACAGGTAGTATGGTACAAACAGGATTACACAGAGTACAAGTCAGTTACCGGGTACATGAATGTTCCCTTGGGTTATGGTAAGTCCTTTGCTGTATTGACATGGACGGCAGTGATGTCAGCTGGTTTCCAGGTCTCTCCAAACACATTTTCACGATGTGACCCCCTTTCAGAAAAAGAAATGCCTGCTTGCTGGCACAAGCCTTTTAACCGGCCTCTGGGAGTGGTCCCCCCCCCCCTCCCTTCTGATCCTGGCAGCTCAATGACCCACAAAACCCTTTAGGGTTCATAGCTCCAGACCAGAACGTCACAGGGGGATGGTTCTGGGACTAACAGATTCGCCTGGGTGCCGGCTACAAGTAGAGTCCAAACATGGTACTGTTATTGGGTTTCTGTGGGGAGATATGTATATCTCCCTTCCCTGGCATCCCACCACCAAACTAAGATCATGGGCATGTTCATCGTGGCCACCGGGACACAAATATGTATCCGGTTTGCGCCTGTGATGGCCGGGAGATTCATAATTCCTTATAAATCGCCGTTTACATGCTGTCTGCTAGATTTAATTGAACTGGGGAATGGCTTAGACCCCCTGCAGGGAGGTTTTCCTGCAAGATCCGTGCTGTCTGAATGGAGGTGTGAAATGTAACCAAATGTGGCCTGCTAGAAGTTTTCTGCTATCTGGCTTTGAAGCAGGGCCCTCCACCTCTGCTATCTTTCAGCAAATGGTGGGTGTGAGGACATGGCTGACAGTAAATATTAATATTACTGACAAGTGCATTATGGATACATTTTAGCGATATGGGTATGCTGTGTAACGCACGCACTTTGAACATGTGACCCACGTGTAAGACAAAAAACAGCCCACATGTTGGTTATACACATGAGACACATACAACATACGACTCTGATGCCTTCCCTGTGACCCTTTCACACCTGTCAAGAATCAGCAATTAAAGGGGATGAACAATCGTAGGGACGCTCCTTCCTGATAACTGACTGGTATAAAGGCGCCACCGATCACCCGACGAACAAGCAAATGCTCATCTATTGGGTGATTGCACCTAAAATCATTGTTAGCGGGCAGCCCATCACCCGGTGTAATCAGGCCTCATGCACGCGATAGTATCCGTTTTGCAGTCCACAAACCCCGAATCCGCAAAATGTGAGAGGTGGTCCATGTGTCATCCGAATTTTTATGAACCCATTGACTTCAATGTTCAATGCATTTTGCAGAAAAGTATAGGACACGTTCTACCCTTTGCGGAAAGGACACATGGACGCGGAAAGCATCCGTCCTATACAATGCAGAAACATTAAAGTCAATAGATCCGCAAAAAGATGCGAATGGCACACGGACCACATACGTATTTTGCGGATCTGTGGTTTGAAGATTGCAAAACAGAGACGGTCGTGTGCACAAGGCCTAATACACAGATCACATATACATACATATACACCCAATATGTGTAAGAAAGATTATTAACCTGATTGCATGAAGTACACAGTACAAAAAAATAATCAAAAAAAATTATAATAATCTAGTCTCTATTAGCAGGGCACTGCTATGTATATGCTGCATGGTGATAGTATCACATATGAAGATAGGCTAGACGCGTTTCGGGCTTCAGTGGCATATAGAGTCTTGTAGTGAGAAGTTTTTCCTTTAATAGGTCACAGAGAGCTGTAAAGGTTGTGATCTGGATAAGCGCCACGAGGTAAAACCCGTAACGCACCAGCAATGTGAAGAATAGTAACGCATTTTTGGATATTGGATATTGTTACCTGTCTATTACAAAAACAAAGAAAAAGGTATGAATATAACCATATATAAAAAAACACGCTATAATGAGCTGACTACAACCTGGAAGGGTCAATCCAGAACGTAATGTTCTACCGCCAGATACTATCCACGGAATTAACTGCCATATGGTAGTAGTATGTATAATGTACTAGAAAAACCACGTTATAGCGAAAAGCTGCCATATTGTTATTCCCCACAATATTCTTGCACCTGTTTTTCCCTTCCCCCCAATCTGCACAGAGACGGGTCTGAATTTTAATCATAAACAACAGGTTTTATTTACCACATTTATGAAATCATATTTTTTATTATCCTAACCTTGACTCTGTAATCAGGAATGTGCTGCCAGCAAGCGATAAATCGTTTTGGGGATGAATGATCATACGAGGGATCATTCATCCCCATGTAGAGGAGATGATGCAGCTGAATGAACAGGCAATGATTGGGAACTGATTGGGAGGCAGAGTCCTTACAGGTATACCAACCTACGGCAAGCAGAGTCCAACAGAGCAGAAGCCCCAACAGCTGCGCTGCGTGCAGAACCTACGCAGTGCAAAGCAGCACAGAGTATTTCAGATGGGAGGTTACGATGAAGCATTCTCTAGTATGATCTGAGCAGGGGAACATCATTCAGTGAGAAGCAACAGACTGAAAGTGGCAGGGTCCCTAGCAGTACAGAGTATTTCAGGAGAGGATCAGATAGGACAGGACTGCGTGTGACAGGAGGCAACTAGTGGAAGGAGCACGGCTGTCCCCGCAGCACAAAGTATTTCAGCAGATAAGTGTGGATGACCTTATGGGAGGCAATGACTTAAACCTTTGTGCTGTTACCTTCGCTTGTCCTGGTGTGAGAAGGTGAATGGAGACAAGTGAGAGGTCACAGGCAGAGATAAGGGATGACTAGGCTGCTCAGCAGTGTACACTCTGGGCCCACGTCCTGGACTGATCCCGGTTCTGGCAGGACATCAACTAAAAGCAGAGGTTAGGACAAATCAGGGCATGTCCGCACTATCTGCCCTCTCTTGCTGTGACTATGACCATTTAATCCAAAACCGCTCCACAAAAAAAACTAAACATATTGATCCGATTGTATAAATGGCGTGTATACATTTGCAATTGCCATTTTGGTTTGTTCCAATGTAACAAAAAAATAAATAAATAAATAAAAATAAAGCTGCTTATCATAACAGTATCATAAATCCGCGACTGTTTTGTGTACACAGCTACTTTGCAAACCTATGTATCTCCACGGTGACAGACTACAAACAAACCTCCTGCAGTCCTGAGTAGTAGGCGGCCTTCACATCAGCGCTTTACATTTCCGAAAATAATGGAAAAAGAAAACGAAATAAGTGACAGGAACGGAACCAAACAGATACCATTGACCATAATGGGATCCGTTGGGTTTCTGTTCAGTAGAACGTTTCTTTAGCGGAGAAAAAAAGTTCTCACCGCTATTTTTCACGAACTCTGTGACAGCGGCTCTCACGCAGATGTGAAAGGAGCCTAACTGTCTTCCATCTGCCCCCTATTAGGTAGACTAGGGTGGGACCCGGGCATAGACCCTACAGGGAGATTTCCCAGTGGGCCGAAGCCCAGGGGGCCGCCTGAGCCCTCCTCGCGGCCGCCGTCCATGGTAAGTAATAATCTGACGGCGCTCCCCTCCTGACATCAACTGTATTGGCACCCTGAGGCAACTGGTGGCAGGACGCTGGCGCTGGCCACCCCGCAGAGGCAGTTTTTGGGGAAGTATTTTGTGTTGCTCTGTGGTATTTGGCTCTGCTGGGGCGGTATAATCTGCCACAATATGGTATTGCTGGCCCCACCTAGTTGTGTTGACCCTGCCGTCTGTCGATTTGGGCCCCACTACAAAATAGGGCCATGTTTACGTTTTTTTTTAGAGTTACTTTAAGTTCCCAGTCCAACCCTGGCGGCACCTTAGCTGCAAGTGATCGCTGGAAGAAAGACCACGGCCTGTCACAGTCTTCTCTTCTCCTGTACTGCGGTGACCCCAAGAGGGTGATCCAGAGACTTGCCTGGCATCCTCTCCATTCGCTGCCATGGACTTTCGAGCAGGCGATCGGCTATCTTCGGAAGTCCCATTGCACTGAAAGGAGAAAGCGACGCATGAACAGCATGCCCTCCATCGACGAGGCGGACCATCTGGCATATCCTAGGAATATGCCATCAATGACGGATAGTCGCGGGTCCCACCTATGCGACCCGCTCCTATCTCCAGAAATGGGCCTCTGAAGTGAGAGAGAGTGCACTGCGCATGCGTGGTGGCGTGCCCTCCATTCATTGCTATGAGAGTTCCAAAAATAGTCGAGTGAGCACGCAGCTATTTTTGGTGAATGGAGAGCACGCAGAGCATGCGCAGTACCGTGTACTTCACTTCGGAGGTCCTTTTCTGAACATAGAAGCAGGTCACAAAGGCGGGACCCGCACCTATGGCCGTTTTCAGAACGCCCATAGCCGTGAACAGAGGGTGGCCGTACAGCCGTGGCTGCTCCCTGTTCACTTCAAGGGACCCGTTCTGCCGACAGGAGGTGGGACCCGCACCCATCGGACATTTATGACATATCCCATCAATATGCCATAAATGTCTATATGGGACGACCCCTTTAAGGCATCTAACGTACAGCACTGCAATTTAATTAAAGGGGTAAGTCTTATATGCAGTATTACAATGGTGATGGTAGAGTGACACCCTGTTTCAAAATTTTCTGAAAAATGAATTTATTTTGCTACCCCCCCCCCCCCCTTATTTTTATAGTCATCGATTCAACTACTCCAGAGAAATAGACAACATAGAGCTCCCGAACTGTCATCTCGTGAAAGGGATCGGTATGTATCCGTAAAATACACAGAAGCCTGTGAAAAGTAGGGGCACTAATAATATATAACGCTCAATACCGATGTAGCAGTGCTGAATTTACCCCCTTTAACTCTTTGGGTTGAGCATTGTTTATGCACCTTGATAATCTATAGGGGTTGTTGCATCAACAAGCTGCTGTTGACGGATCTGAAATTTTTATCAATCGAGCATTTTGAGTGCTTAAAGGGGTTGTTCTCAGGATAGATCATCCGTATCTGAGCTGCAATACCAAGCACAGCCACTATACAAGGTGCGGCGCTGTGCTTGGTGAGCTGGAGTGCATAGCCTTTTTCAAACGACTGATCAGCAGAGGTGCTAGGTGTTGGCCCCCTGCCAATCAGATATTGATGACTTAAGGATAGGTCGTCAGTATTAAACACTTGGAAAACCCCTTTAAAATAATCGTGCAATGATCCGGCACACTTACGGGATTACTGAGTTTGGATTAAAGGTGCAGATATTCGATCCAGGGCCCCTTTCCTAGGATTAGGTCTTGGTTATCTTGTTTAGGATGTTTTGAGTTGCAGAAGCCACAATTAGAACCAACAATAATACAAAATGTCTGCTGCTGACCTACTTGTTGATGGTTTCCATCACAAAAACCAACCGAATTAGCATGCATGTTGGATTTTATGCTCACCCTGACATTCACAACCCTTTGTACTACCCTCGATGCTGGTGAAATATTATATGACTGATGTCTGTGCCTTCTGTTATTACTCTCGCAGACTATGGCTCTGAAGATATAGAGGTTCTTCCGAATGGCCTGGCCTTTATCAGCTCTGTAAGTACACAGGACCTTCTGGCAAAATGAATGCCAACCAAACTGCAATGCCTGGTTTCACCTGTGGTGTCACTGCAGGATAATTAAACACTTGCTGCTGGGCTCTTCTCCCCTAGATCACTGCTGATCGCTGTCGATCCCAGCAGCTGGATAACCTGTGATCGGTTTATCTAGGTTCGGTTGGTTATGCCTTTTTATAATGAGACCTCTCATTTGTTGTATTTTGCCTTGATTGGTTTCTATTATAACATTCGCCAGAACAGTTAATCCCTGTAAATACCCAAGAATATTTGTATTTCTGTATTGACATGAACTTCTGAACCTGGGGCGAGCTCCGTGAGTACAACGGCTATTGACTGATCTTCAGTTTGCACCACCGGGCCGTGAATCCTTCACCTGGGAGCATAGAATTGGGTTCTTCTTAAAGAAACAGTCTATAGAACTTTCCATATGGTATAGCATTCTGTGGTTGAGGGGGGGGGGAAATAGTCATATATAATTTTTTTTTGCAAATTACCAAAGAGCTAAGAACACAGCAAACACTGTACATAGTAACACAATTCAGGATTTTCTAAGGACTCTGAGTAATTATATTATGTAGCACAGGATCTTGAAGAGCATCTCTGATCAGGATCAACCCCTCAGCCCCAGACATACTGTCTGGTAGGGTTCAACCTGCTGAATGAAATGATCCCTGTCTTGTGAAAACTGGTTGTAGTACTTCAGTGACCTGTCCACCCAGTGCACCTCAGCTCTCCAGTTTTCCAGGGCTGGACCCACCCCCGCGGTGCACTGAAAGCCTCATTTGCATCAAGAATAACAAATTGTTTTTTTGTTTTTTTGGGGGGAACGCCACAACGGATTTTTACAAACAGGTATCATTTTAATCAGCAAGATCAACTCTACCGTGCCATATGCCGGGTTTTGTAGGGCTGATCCTACTCTTTAAGTTATACCATGTCGTATACACCAGTCACATCCAGAGCTGCATTCAGAGATAGTTTAGCTGAGATCACGTGCAATCTAACACAATGCCACATTTATAGAACAGGAGGAAAGAAGTAAAGAAGGCCATGCCACGCCATATACAAAAGTATGTTTTACCCTAATCTTTGTTCCCAAATACTTCCACACCATGCCCAGAAAATACTGCAATTCAGTATCCAAATAATACTTCCATTAAAGATCCAAATAATACTACCATATATGTCCCTAATAACATTCCCACACAATTCCACCACCAGTCAGTGCCCAGTAAACCTGCCCCCCAAAGTCCACATAATACAGCCATACAGTGCCTAAATAGTAAAAGGGTAAAGGTCAAGTCTTCAGTGGTCCACAATTTTTAAAGCCTCCAGTTCCAGTCCTTGGGTAACCCTTAAGATAGAGGGGGTCCTATCATTCTGGAGGAGGTTATGACAAATGCATATCTGGACATGACGGATTTATTTATATTCTACTGTATTATACTGCAAAGTACTGACCAGGATACTGGTTTCTGTAAAACAAGCTTGCTGGATGGGAGCATGCATATTACCTGGTGTGATGTCAGAGCCATGCCGTGTGCTCTAAGTCAATCAGATGCCCCCCTGTTTTTCCCCTCCCCCTGATACTGTTCCACATAGGATGCTGCAGCTGCATCCCCCTCCTCTCCCTCCTTGTTACTGTTTAACACTGGATGGACTTTTTAGTGCCTGCAGGAAGGGTCCTCTCCTCCTACCCTCTAATTAGATGTACAACTCCATGAAACCATGGGGTGCACCCCTTAAATTCACTGAAATATTACATCATACATGCTAACCCTTTGTATGTTCTCCAAGGGTCTGAAATATCCCGGAATTATGAGCTTTGCTCCTGAAAGGCCTGCCGAAATATTCCTGCTCGATATGAACAATGATGATCTCCAGCCGATCTCTCTGCCGATCAGCAAAGGCCTCGATATGTCTACGTTTAACCCTCATGGATTGAGCTCGTACATTGACGAGAAGGGTAAGAAGCACAAGAACATTTATTTTCCTATAGTGCTGGGAGAGAGTTCAGCTCTGAAGCCTGCAGAATTGTAAATGCAGCATGTGGGTTCATTCTAAATATAACCATAAGTTGGTGTTCAGAGATGAACCGGCTAGGCAGCATTTCTCCCCCTCCCCGTCATGCTTGGCCTTCATATTGTACAGTTGGTGCTTATAGTTGTGGAGCGCGTAAAGCCTGTTCCTTTACAAAAACAACCAAGTCTTTCATAGATCCTTCAAATAAACGCCGCGAAGAAAAGTATTTGTTGTGAAACTTCAAGTGTTATTACATTACCTCCAGCTCATGGCCAGCAATCTGCAAATTCTGGGGTCCCAGGAAAGGTTTATATCGTGAACCATTTTACTTTTGGCTTGTTGGTGCCCTCCTGAGCAAGCACAAGAGAAGAAAGCACGAGTGCACATCAGAGGTTCTGATGACCTCTTTATTTGCAAATTTTTAATAAATTTGCAAGTTTATTTCTTCCCAGCTTGAACCCTCTATGAGTTCCCCCTGGGATCAGTTGCCTTGCGGCTTTGCTATTTGTCAGACGACCACTCTCCGCACCTTGTCTTGTCTTCCTTAATGCTACACATCCAAGACGACTGCCAGTCCCTATGGTGGTTCACTGCTATTGTTTGCCAATTACTGGTCTTGTCCTTGGTCTGCAAACCCAGAAAGTCACTACCTGTGACTGTCGCAGCTTCTAACCAGGGGTGCACCTAGCCTTTCTGCTGCCTGAGGTGAAAACTGATACGGCACCTCCCCCCTTCCCAATGCCAATTTCTTAACCTAACCCCTTCCGTTCAGCCCATGGCCCTTCAGCTGCCCCCCTTTTGCCCCTACCTGGTGCTGCCTGAGGCAGTCTGACACCCGGGACCTATGCCGATCAGCTGTTTGAGAGACCGCGACCCCTCGCACTAGCACCAAGGCTTTATCGGAGCTTAGCCTAGGCCATGTGATGTCACGTTCATCCGTCACATAGCCTAGGTACAGCTTAGTTCTATTGAAGTGAATGGGGCTGAGCTGTGATACCAAGCACGGCCATGGACGGCGCTATGCTTAGTGACCAGAGAGACGGCCGCGGCGGTACTGTGAGCGCTGGTGCCTTCTCAAACAGCTGATTGGCAGGGGTGTCAGACCCCCCACCGATCATTATATGAGTCTCAGAAAACCCTTTAAATGGTGGCACGATCCCTTTATGTAAATCAGTGACACTACATACAGTACAGACCAAAAGTTTGGACACACCTTCTCATTCAAAGAGTTTTCTTTATTTTCATGACTATGAAAATTGTAGATTCACACTGAAGGCATCAAAACTATGAATTAACACATGTGGAATTATATACATAACAAACAAGTGTGAAACAACTGAAAATATGTCATATTCTAGGTTCTTCAAAGTAGCCACCTTTTGCTTTGATTACTGCTTTGCACACTCTTGGCATTCTCTTGATGAGCTTCAAGAGGTAGTCCCCTGAGATGGTTTTCATTTCACAGGTGTGCCCTGTCCGGTTTAATAAGTGGGATTTCTTGCCTTATAAATGGGGTTGGGACCGTCAGTGGCGTTGAGGAGAAGTCAGGTGGATACACAGCTGAGAGTCCTACTGAATAGACTGTTAGAATTTGTATTATGGCAAGAAAAAAGCAGCTAAGTAAAGAAAAACGAGTGGCCATCATTACTTTAAGAAATGAAGGTCAGTCAGTCAGCCGAAAAATTGGGAAAACTGTGAAAGTAAGGGCTATTTGACCATGAAGGAGAGTGATGGGGTGCTGCGCCAGATGACCTGGCCTCCACAGTCACCGGACCTGAACCCAATCGAGATGGTTTGGGGTGAGCTGGACCGCAGAGTAAAGGCAAAAGGGCCAACAAGTGCTAAGCATCTCTGGGAACTCCTTCAAGACTGTTGGAAGACCATTTCAGGGGACTACCTCTTGAAGCTCATCAAGAGAATGCCAAGAGTGTGCAAAGCAGTAATCAAAGCAAAAGGTGGCTACTTTGAAGAACCTAGAATATGACATATTTTCAGTTGTTTCACACTTGTTTGTTATGTATATAATTCCACATGTGTTAATTCATAGTTTTGATGCCTTCATAGTCATGAAAATAAAGAAAACTCTTTGAATGAGAAGGTGTGTCCAAACTTTTGGTCTGTACTGTAAAGCAGCCTACATCTCAGCCTACTAGATGCCTAGTAGAAGACATGTTGAGACGAGCTGAGCCTCATCCTGAATTTTCAGCTTTACTCGCAGGTACACTTTAAGATTCTGATGTTTTTAGAGGGTTCTTAGTCTCCCCTCTATTTTCAGATAACTCGGTCTACCTCTTTGTGGTGAATCATCCTCATCACAAGACGACTATTGAGATATTCAAGTTTATAGAGAAAGAAAATCTTCTTGAGCACCTGAAGACCATTGCACATCCTGAACTTCACAGGTACGGGAAGACTCCAGGAGATACAGAGATTTAAAAAAAAAATATAAATGCTGTACTAGGGAAAACTGGAGTAGGCTACTTTCACACTAGCGTTTTTGCTGGATACGGCAGGGTTCAGCAAAAACGCCTCCGTTACTGATAATACAACCGTCTGCATCCGTTATGAACGGATCCGGTTGTATTATCCTTAACATAGCCAAGACGGATCCGTCATGAACTCAATTGAAAGTCAATAGGGGACGGATCCGGTTTTTATTGTGTCCGAGAAAACTGATTTTTCCCCATTGACTTGCACTGTGTCCGTCTTGCTCCGCACCACATCACGGACAGAAAAACACTGCTTGCTGCGGTTTGCTCTCCAGTATGGGAACACAACCAAACGGAACGGAATGCATTTTGGCGCATTCCGCTCTGTTCAGTTCTATTTTGTCCCCATTGACAATGAATGGGGACAAAACTGAGGCATTTTTCTCCGGTATTGAGCCCCTATGATGCATCTCAGTACCAGAAAATATTAACGCTAGTGTGAAAGCAGCCTTAGGAGAGGAGGGTCTACAATCCAGCACTTTCATCTGTGAGCCAGAGTGGAGACTTGTTACAAAGAGCATCTGGAGGACCTGCGGTGTCCATATATTGCATTATTTTATTGGAACTATGTAATGCTTCATTTGCCCTGTGGTGGCGCTGCAGGAGAATTAAACACTTGCTGCCAGGTTCCCTCACAGATCACTGCTGATTGCTGCAAAGCGAGATAACCTGGGATCAGATTTTCTTGTCAACCTTTCCCAGGGCTCAAGCATACGTCCGTGTCAAATTTCTTCACTACCAGCAAGTTGGGCGTGTACTTGCTGGTAGCCGCCGCATCTGCCGCTTCTAGACACGCCCCATCTCCTCTTGATAGACAGGGCCAGCAAGCGCTCTCCTCCTCCCGCTGGTTCCTCGATCGCCGCAGGCGTACTGAGTGAAGGATGTGCGCTTGCCGATTACGTCACACTACACCCGGAAGAGAAGACTGCCGATTATCGCTGATGCTGCAGTCTTCTCTTCCGGGTGTAGTGTGACGTAATCGGCGCAGGCGCACTGAGGAAGGAGCTGGCAAGCGCGCGTCCTTCACTCAATACCCCTGAGCCGATCGAGGAACGTTACGGCGCAGGCGCGGGAATTCAGCAGCAGACGGGGACAGCGGGAGGAGGAGAGCGCTCGCTGGCCCTGTCTATCAAGAGGAGATGGGGCGTGTCTAGAAGCGGCAGATGCGGCGGCTACCACCAAGTACACGCCCAACTTGCTGGTAGTGAAGAAATTTGCATATGATAAAAGTATGATTTTTACAAGAAATACGATTGCACTCAGCTGACATTAGCAAATGGCTAATGTCGCCTAATGAAAATTGCACAATGGGGGGTGACAGAAGCCCTTTAAGAAGTGACATGTGGGCCAGAGCAGCTGAATTCAGGAGGGCATGTGCGGTCACTGGTCGGGTACATGGGTGCCTGATTCTTACAGCATTAATTACTGCCGAGAGCTCATTATGTATACGGCCAACGGCAGAGCTCATGACTACATCACAAGATCGTGCACACACAAACACATGTTTTTTTTGTCTTCCAGTGTAAACGATATTGTTGCTGTTGGACCTGAGAGCTTTTATGTCACTAATGATCATTACTTCACGGACGACACCATGAAACAAGTCGAATTGTTATTTGGATCAAAGTTGACAAATGTGGTGTATTACAGTCCGGAAGAGGTCAGAGAAGTTGCAACTGATTTCTACAGCGCCAACGGGATTGCCATGTCAAAAGACAAAAAGTATCCGCCCTTCATTATTATAAATTCTGTTGTGTGCAATTCTTTGTCTGAAATGAAAGAATGGACAAAATTATTGGAGCGTGCCCCCTATAACAGCAGTCTGGATGTGTAGTCTGGAGCGCCCCCTATAACAGCAGTCTGGATGTGTAGTCTGTTACGCCCCCTATAACAGCAGTCTGGTTGTGTAGTCTGGAGCGCCCCCTATAACAGCAGTCTGGATGTGTAGTCTGGAGCTCCCCCTATAACAGCAGTCTGGATGTGTAGTCTGGAGCGCCCCCTATAACAGCAGTCTGGATGTGTAGTCTGGAGCTCCCCCTATAACAGCAGTCTGGATGTGTAGTCTGGAGCGCCCCCTATAACAGCAGTCTGGATGTGTAGTCTGTTACGCCCCCTATAACAGCAGTCTGGATGTGTAGTCTGGAGCGCCCCCTATAACAGCAGTCTGGATGTGTATTCTGGAGCGCCCCCTATAACAGCAGTCTGGATGTGTAGTCTGGAGCGCCCCCTATAACAGCAGTCTGGATGTGTAGTCTGGAGCACCCCCTATAACAGCAGTCTGGATGTGTAGTCTGGAGCGTCCCCTATAACAGCAGTCTGGATGTGTAGTCTGGAGCGCCCCCTATAGCAGCAGTCTGGATGTGTATTCTGGAGCGCCCCCTATAACAGCAGTCTGGATGTGTAGTCTGGATGTGTAGTCTGGAGAGCCCCCTATAACAGAAGTCTGGATGTGTAGTCTGGAGCGCCCCCCTATAACAGCAGTCTGGATGTGTAGTCTGGAGCGCCCCTTATAACAGCAGTCTGGATGTGTAGTCTGGAGCGCCCCCTATAACAGCAGTCTGGATGTGTAGTCTGGAGCACCCCCTATAACAGCAGTCTGGATGTGTAGTCTGGAGCGCCCCCTATAACAGCAGTCTGGATGTGTAGTCTGGAGCGCCCCCTATAACAGCAGTCTGGATGTGTAGTCTGGAGCGCCCCCTATAACAGCAGTCTGGATGTGTAGTCTGGAGCGCCCCCTATAACAGCAGTCTGGATGTGTAGTCTGGAGCGCCCCCTATAACAGCAGTCTGAATGTGTATTCTGGAGCGCCCCCTATAACAGCAGTCTGGATGTGTAGTCTGGAGCGCCCCCTATAACAGCAGTCTGGATGTGTAGTCTGGAGCGCCCCCTATAACAGCAGTCTGGATGTGTAGTCTGGAGCGCCCCCTATAACAGCAGTCTGGATGTGTAGTCTGGAGCGCCCCCTACAACAGCAGTCTGGATGTGTAGTCTGGAGCGCCCCCTATAACAGCAGTCTGGATGTGTAGTCTGTAGCGCCCCATATAACAGCAGTCTGGATGTGTAGTCTGGAGCGCCCCCTATAACAGCAGTCTGGATGTGTAGTCTGGAGCGCCCCCTATAACAGCAGTCTGGATGTGTAGTCTGGAGCGCCCCATATAACAGCAGTCTGGATGTGTAGTCTGGAGCGCCCCCTATAACAGCAGTCTGGATGTGTAGTCTGGAGCGCCCCCTATAACAGCAGTCTGGATGTGTAGTCTGGAGTGCCCCCTACAACAGCAGTCTGGATGTGTAGTCTGGAGCGCCCCCTATAACAGCAGTCTGGATGTGTAGTCTGGAGCGCCCCATATAACAGCAGTCTGGATGTGTAGTCTGGAGCGCCCCCTATAACAGCAGTCTGGATGTGTAGTCTGGAGCGCCCCCTATAACAGCAGTCTGGATGTGTAGTCTGGAGCGCCCCCTATAACAGCAGTCTGGATGTGTAGTCTGGAGCGCCCCCTATAACAGCATTCTGGATGTGTAGTCTGGAGCGCCCCCTATAACAGCAGTCTGGATGTGTAGTCTGGAGCGCCCCCTATAACAGCAGTCTGGATGTGTAGTCTGGAGCGCCCCCTATAACAGCAGTCTGGATGTGTAGTCTGGAGCGCCCCCTATAACAGCAGTCTGGATGTGTAGTCTGGAGCGCCCCCTATAACAGCAGTCTGAATGTGTATTCTGGAGCGCCCCCTATAACAGCAGTCTGGATGTGTAGTCTGGAGCGCCCCCTATAACAGCAGTCTGGATGTGTAGTCTGGAGCGCCCCCTATAACAGCAGTCTGGATGTGTAGTCTGGAGCGCCCCCTATAACAGCAGTCTGGATGTGTAGTCTGGAGCGCCCCCTACAACAGCAGTCTGGATGTGTAGTCTGGAGCGCCCCCTATAACAGCAGTCTGGATGTGTAGTCTGGAGCGCCCTATATAACAGCAGTCTGGATGTGTAGTCTGGAGCGCCCCCTATAACAGCAGTCTGGATGTGTAGTCTGGAGCGCCCCCTATAACAGCAGTCTGGATGTGTAGTCTGGAGCGCCCCATATAACAGCAGTCTGGATGTGTAGTCTGGAGCGCCCCCTATAACAGCAGTCTGGATGTGTAGTCTGGAGCGCCCCCTATAACAGCAGTCTGGATGTGTAGTCTGGAGCGCCCCCTACAACAGCAGTCTGGATGTGTAGTCTGGAGCGCCCCCTATAACAGCAGTCTGGATGTGTAGTCTGGAGCGCCCCATATAACAGCAGTCTGGATGTGTAGTCTGGAGCGCCCCCTATAACAGCAGTCTGGATGTGTAGTCTGGAGCGCCCCCTATAACAGCAGTCTGGATGTGTAGTCTGGAGCGCCCCCTATAACAGCAGTCTGGATGTGTAGTCTGGAGCGCCCCCTATAACAGCATTCTGGATGTGTAGTCTGGAGCGCCCCCTATAACAGCAGTCTGGATGTGTAGTCTGGAGCGCCCCTTATAACAGCAGTCTGGATGTGTAGTCTGGAGCGCCCCCTATAACAGCAGTCTGGATGTGTAGTCTGGAGCACCCCCTATAACAGCAGTCTGGATGTGTAGTCTGGAGCGCCCCCTATAACAGCAGTCTGGATGTGTAGTCTGGAGCGCCCCCTATAACAGAAGTCTGGATGTGTAGTCTGGAGCGCCCCCTATAACAGCAGTCTGGATGTGTAGTCTGGAGCGCCCCCTATAACAGCAGTCTGAATGTGTATTCTGGAGCGCCCCCTATAACAGCAGTCTGGATGTGTAGTCTGGAGCGCCCGCTATAACAGCAGTCTGGATGTGTAGTCTGGAGCGCCCCCTATAACAGCAGTCTGGATGTGTAGTCTGGAGCGCCCCCTACAACAGCAGTCTGGATGTGTAGTCTGGAGCGCCCCCTATAACAGCAGTCTGGATGTGTAGTCTGTAGCGCCCCATATAACAGCAGTCTGGATGTGTAGTCTGGAGCGCCCCCTATAACAGCAGTCTGGATGTGTAGTCTGGAGCGCCCCCTATAACAGCAGTCTGGATGTGTAGTCTGGAGCGCCCCATATAACAGCAGTCTGGATGTGTAGTCTGGAGCGCCCCCTATAACAGCAGTCTGGATGTGTAGTCTGGAGCGCCCCCTATAACAGCAGTCTGGATGTGTAGTCTGGAGTGCCCCCTACAACAGCAGTCTGGATGTGTAGTCTGGAGCGCCCCCTATAACAGCAGTCTGGATGTGTAGTCTGGAGCGCCCCATATAACAGCAGTCTGGATGTGTAGTCTGGAGCGCCCCCTATAACAGCAGTCTGGATGTGTAGTCTGGAGCGCCCCCTATAACAGCAGTCTGGATGTGTAGTCTGGAGCGCCCCCTATAACAGCAGTCTGGATGTGTAGTCTGGAGCGCCCCCTATAACAGCATTCTGGATGTGTAGTCTGGAGCGCCCCCTATAACAGCAGTCTGGATGTGTAGTCTGGAGCGCCCCCTATAACAGCAGTCTGGATGTGTAGTCTGGAGCGCCCCCTATAACAGCAGTCTGGATGTGTAGTCTGGAGCGCCCCCTATAACAGCAGTCTGGATGTGTAGTCTGGAGCGCCCCCTATAACAGCAGTCTGAATGTGTATTCTGGAGCGCCCCCTATAACAGCAGTCTGGATGTGTAGTCTGGAGCGCCCCCTATAACAGCAGTCTGGATGTGTAGTCTGGAGCGCCCCCTATAACAGCAGTCTGGATGTGTAGTCTGGAGCGCCCCCTATAACAGCAGTCTGGATGTGTAGTCTGGAGCGCCCCCTACAACAGCAGTCTGGATGTGTAGTCTGGAGCGCCCCCTATAACAGCAGTCTGGATGTGTAGTCTGGAGCGCCCTATATAACAGCAGTCTGGATGTGTAGTCTGGAGCGCCCCCTATAACAGCAGTCTGGATGTGTAGTCTGGAGCGCCCCCTATAACAGCAGTCTGGATGTGTAGTCTGGAGCGCCCCATATAACAGCAGTCTGGATGTGTAGTCTGGAGCGCCCCCTATAACAGCAGTCTGGATGTGTAGTCTGGAGCGCCCCCTATAACAGCAGTCTGGATGTGTAGTCTGGAGCGCCCCCTACAACAGCAGTCTGGATGTGTAGTCTGGAGCGCCCCCTATAACAGCAGTCTGGATGTGTAGTCTGGAGCGCCCCATATAACAGCAGTCTGGATGTGTAGTCTGGAGCGCCCCCTATAACAGCAGTCTGGATGTGTAGTCTGGAGCGCCCCCTATAACAGCAGTCTGGATGTGTAGTCTGGAGCGCCCCCTATAACAGCAGTCTGGATGTGTAGTCTGGAGCGCCCCCTATAACAGCATTCTGGATGTGTAGTCTGGAGCGCCCCCTATAACAGCAGTCTGGATGTGTAGTCTGGAGCGCCCCTTATGACAGCAGTCTGGATGTGTAGTCTGGAGCGCCCCCTATAACAGCAGTCTGGATGTGTAGTCTGGAGCACCCCCTATAACAGCAGTCTGGATGTGTAGTCTGGAGCGCCCCCTATAACAGCAGTCTGGATGTGTAGTCTGGAGCGCCCCCTATAACAGAAGTCTGGATGTGTAGTCTGGAGCGCCCCCTATAACAGCAGTCTGGATGTGTAGTCTGGAGCGCCCCCTATAACAGCAGTCTGAATGTGTATTCTGGAGCGCCCCCTATAACAGCAGTCTGGATGTGTAGTCTGGAGCGCCCGCTATAACAGCAGTCTGGATGTGTAGTCTGGAGCGCCCCCTATAACAGCAGTCTGGATGTGTAGTCTGGAGCGCCCCCTACAACAGCAGTCTGGATGTGTAGTCTGGAGCGCCCCCTACAACAGCAGTCTGGATGTGTAGTCTGGAGCGCCCCCTATAACAGCAGTCTGGATGTGTAGTCTGGAGCGCCCCATATAACAGCAGTCTGGATGTGTAGTCTGGAGCGCCCCCTATAACAGCAGTCTGGATGTGTAGTCTGGAGCGCCCCCTATAACAGCAGTCTGGATGTGTAGTCTGGAGCGCCCCCTATAACAGCAGTCTGGATGTGTAGTCTGGAGCGCCCCCTATAACAGCAGTCTGGATGTGTAGTCTGGAGCGCCCCCTACAACAGCAGTCTGGATGTGTAGTCTGGAGCGCCCCCTATAACAGCAGTCTGGATGTGTAGTCTGGAGCGCCCCCTACAACAGCAGTCTGGATGTGTAGTCTGGAGCGCCCCCTATAACAGCAGTCTGGATGTGTAGTCTGGAGCGCCCCCTATAACAGCAGTCTGGATGTGTAGTCTGGAGCGCCCCCTATAACAGCAGTCTGGATGTGTAGTCTGGAGCGCCCCCTATAACAGCAGTCTGGATGTGTAGTCTGGAGCGCCCCCTATAACAGCAGTCTGGATGTGTAGTCTGGAGCGCCCCCTATAACAGCAGTCTGGATGTGTAGTCTGGAGCGACCCATATAACAGCAGTCTGGATGTGTAGTCTGGAGCGCCCCCTATAACAGCAGTCTGGATGTGTAGTCTGGAGCGCCCCCTACAACAGCAGTGTGGATGTGTAGTCTGGAGCGCCCCCTACAACAGCAGTCTGGATGTGTAGTCTGGAGCGCCCCCTATAACAGCAGTCTGGATGTGTAGTCTGGAGCGCCCCCTATAACAGCAGTCTGGATGTGTAGTCTGGAGCGCCCCCTATAACAGCAGTCTGGATGTGTAGTCTGGAGCGCCCCCTATAACAGCAGTCTGGATGTGTAGTCTGGAGCGCCCCCTATAACAGCAGTCTGGATGTGTAGTCTGGAGCGCCCCCTATAACAGCAGTCTGGATGTGTAGTCTGGAGCGCCCCCTACAACAGCAGTCTGGATGTGTAGTCTGGAGCGCCCCCTATAACAGCAGTCTGGATGTGTAGTCTGGAGCGCCCCCTATAACAGCAGTCTGGATGTGTAGTCTGGAGCGCCCCCTATAACAGCAGTCTGGATGTGTAGTCTGGAGCGCCCCCTATAACAGCAGTCTGGATGTGTAGTCTGGAGCGCCCCCTATAACAGCAGTCTGGATGTGTAGTCTGGAGCGACCCATATAACAGCAGTCTGGATGTGTAGTCTGGAGCGCCCCCTATAACAGCAGTCTGGATGTGTAGTCTGGAGCGCCCCCTATAACAGCAGTCTGGATGTGTAGTCTGGAGCGCCCCCTATAACAGCAGTCTGGATGTGTAGTCTGGAGCGCCCCCTATAACAGCAGTCTGGATGTGTAGTCTGGAGCGCCCCCTATAACAGCAGTCTGGATGTGTAGTCTGGAGCGCCCCCGCAGTCTGGATGTGCAGTCTGGAGCGCCCCCTATAACAGCAGTCTGGATGTATAGTCTGGAGCGCCCCCTATAACAGCAGTCTGGATGTGTAGTCTGGATGTGTAGTCTGGATGTGTAGTCTGGAGCGCCCCCGCAGTCTGGATGTGCAGTCTGGAGCGCCCCCTATAACAGCAGTCTAGATGTATAGTCTGGAGCGCCCCTACAGGGAGTGCAGAATTATTAGGCAAGTTGTATTTTTGAGGATTAATTTTATTATTGAACAACAACCATGTTCTCAATGAACCCAAAAAACTCATTAATATCAAAGCTGAATATTTTTGGAAGTAGTTTTTAGTTTGTTTTTAGTTTTAGCTATTTTAGGGGGATATCTGTGTGTGCAGGTGACTATTACTGTGCATAATTATTAGGCAACTTAACAAAAAACAAATATATACCCATTTCAATTATTTATTTTTACCAGTGAAACCAATATAACATCTCAACATTCACAAATATACATTTCTGACATTCAAAAACAAAACAAAAACAAATCAGTGACCAATATAGCCACCTTTCTTTGCAAGGACACTCAAAAGCCTGCCATCCATGGATTCTGTCAGTGTTTTGATCTGTTCACCATCAACATTGCGTGCAGCAGCAACCACAGCCTCCCAGACACTGTTCAGACAGGTGTACTGTTTTCCCTCCTTGTAAATCTCACATTTGATGATGGACCACAGGTTCTCAATGGGGTTCAGATCAGGTGAACAAGGAGGCCATGTCATTAGATTTTCTTCTTTTATACCCTTTCTTGCCAGCCGCGCTGTCGAGTACTTGGACGCGTGTGATGGAGCATTGTCCTGCATGAAAATCATGTTTTTCTTGAAGGATGCAGACTTCTTCCTGTACCACTGCTTGAAGAAGGTGTCTTCCAGAAACTGGCAGTAGGACTGGGAGTTGAGCTTGACTCCATCCTCAACCCGAAAAGGCCCCACATGCTCATCTTTGATGATACTAGCCCAAACCAGTACTCCACCTCCACCTTGCTGGCGTCTGAGTCGGACTGGAGCTCTCTGCCCTTTACCAATCCAGGCACGGGCCCATCCATCTGGCCCATCAAGACTCACTCTCATTTCATCAGTCCATAAAACCTTAGAAAAATCAGTCTTGAGATATTTCTTGGCCCAGTCTTGACGTTTCAGCTTGTGTGTCTTGTTCAGTGGTGGTCGTCTTTCAGCCTTTCTTACCTTGGCCATGTCTCTGAGTATTGCACACCTTGTGCTTTTGGGCACTCCAGTGATGTTGCAGTTCTGAAATATGGCCAAACTGGTGGCAAGTGGCATCTTGGCACCTGCACGCTTGACTTTTCTCAGTTCATGGGCAGTTATTTTGCGCCTTGGTTTTTCCACACGCTTCTTGCGACCCTGTTGACTATTTTGAATGAAACGCTTGATTGTTCGATGATCACGCTTCAGAAGCTTTGCAATTTTAAGAGTGCTGCATCCCTCTGCAAGATATCTCACTATTTTTGACTTTTCTGAGCCTGTCAAGTCCTTCTTTTGACCCATTTTGCCAAAGGAAAGGAAGTTGCCTAATAATTATGCACACCTAATATAGGGTGTTGATGTCATTAGACCACACCCCTTCTCATTACAGAGATGCACATCACCT
The DNA here is from genome assembly GCF_905171765.1 of Bufo bufo. Taxonomy (NCBI): domain Eukaryota; kingdom Metazoa; phylum Chordata; class Amphibia; order Anura; family Bufonidae; genus Bufo; species Bufo bufo. The sequence continues at coordinate 530,811,982 of NC_053393.1, read as the reverse complement.
AATATGCTTAATTGGTAGTAGGCTTTTGGTAGTACTCATTTGCCTAATAATTCTGCACTCCCTGTATAACAGCAGTCTGGATGTGTAGTCTGGAGCGCCCCCTATAACAGCAGTCTGGATGTGTAGTCTGGAGCGCCCCCTATAACAGCAGTCTGGATGTGTAGTCTGGAGCGCCCCCTATAACAGCAGTCTGGATGTGTAGTCTGGAGCGCCCCCTATAACAGCAGTCTGGATGTGTAGTCTGGAGCGCCCCCTACAACAGCAGTCTGGATGTGTAGTCTGGAGCGCCCCCTATAACAGCAGTCTGGATGTGTAGTCTGGAGCGCCCCCTATAGCAGCAGTCTGGATGTGTAGTCTGGAGCGCCCCCTATAACAGCAGTCTGGATGTGTAGTCTGGACCTCCTCCTATAACAGCAGTCTGGATGTGTAGTCTGGAGCGCCCCCTATAACAGCAGTCTGGATGTGTAGTCTGGAGCGCCCCCTATAACAGCAGTCTGGATGTGTAGTCTGGAGCGCCCCCTATAACAGCAGTCTGGATGTGTAGTCTGGAGCGCCCCCTATAACAGCAGTCTGGATGTGTAGTCTGGACCTCCTCCTATAACAGCAGTCTGGATGTGTAGTCTGGAGCGCCCCCTATAACAGCAGTCTGGATGTGTAGTCTGGAGGGCCCCCTATAACAGCAGTCTGGATGTGTAGTCTGTTACGCCCCCTATAACAGCAGTCTGGATGTGTAGTCTGGAGCTCCCCCTATAACAGCAGTCTGGTTGTGTAGTCTGGAGCGCCCCCTGTGTAGTCTGAAGCGCCCCCTATAATAGCAGTCTGGATGTGTACTTTTATATAGGGGACTAGCAGAAGGACCCGGCTTCGCACGGGTATATTTCATCTATTTAATTTAATGTTTGTGTGTGTCGTTAAAACATAGACAGTATCCCCCATAACAGTGACCGCTACAGCACTCCGCCCCCTTAACAATTAACTCCACAGCCCCCCAACCCTTAACACTGACCCCCCCCCCACAGTGCCCCGCCTCCTTAAAATGGGATCTCCACAGCAGCCCATCCCCTCTTCAGGGGTCCGCACCCTTAACAGTGACCTCCGCAGTTCCCGCCCCTTTAACAGTGACCACCACAGCGGCCTGCCCCCTCACAGTAACATCCACAGTGAACGCCCCTTTAACAGTGAGCTCCATAGCAGCTGCCCTTTTAATAGTGGCCCCTGCCCCCTTAACAGTGACCTCTGCAGTGCCCGCCCCTTTAACAGTGACCTCCACAGCGGCCTGCCCCCTCACAGTAACATCCACAGTGAACGCCCCTTTAACAGTGAGCTCCATAGCAGCTGCCCTTTTAATAGTGGCCCCTGCCCCCTTAACAGTGACCTCCACAGTGCCCGCCCCTTTAACAGTGAGCTCCAAATCAGCTGCCCCTTTAATACTGGCCCCTGTCCCTTTAACAGTGACCTCCACAGCGCCCCCTGCCCCTTTTAGGCTAGGGCTACACAACGATAGGCCATGGTGTCGCACTGCGACACGAAGGATTTTTCTGTGACTGTCGCGTCACAGTCACAGCATGTCGCAGTGTAACTATACTGTAGACTATCATCAATGTCGCAGTGTAGTTGTGCCCTATGTGTCGTGAGACTTATTGTTGCGCGACACATGTCGTCGTGCAGCCCTAGCCTAAAGCTGACCTACAGCAGTGAAGAAAAATGACAGGGTTGTTATGGAAACCTGGAGTAAAACTGTGTGTATGTGGAGACTAAGGCCTTGTTCACACATCAGTTTTTTGATCAGTTATTTCCATTAGTTATTGTGAGCCAACACCAGGTGCGGGTCAGAAACACAGAACAGATGCAGATCTTTTCATTATACCTTATCTCTGAGTAGCCTCCACTCCTGGTTTTGGCTCACAAAAACTGATGGAAATAACTGATCAAATAACTGATGTGTGAACAAGGACTAAGGGCCTGCGAGCTTCTATTGGCTGATAAGGGACATGTGACCGTGTGTATGGCAGTTGGGATATGGAGAGAAAGACTTGCAGGCTTGTATTTGCTAATTTGGGAATATATCTGGAACGGTACGTCCTAGAGAGCTGAGACCCCCACGAGATTTCTTTCCAGGTAGCAAGGGATGTGTATACCAAGTTTTGTTGAAATCGATGGTTGCGTTTTTTAGTGATCGCAGAACATACATACATATATACGTCCTTCTTTATATATAAATATATACAGTCAGGTCCATAAATATTGGGGCATCGACACAATTGTAACATTTTTGGCTCTATACACCACCACAATGGATTTGAAATGAAACGAACAAGATGTGCTTTACCTGCAGACTGTCAGCTTTAATATGAGGGGATTTACATCCAAATCAGGTGAACGGTGCAGGAATTACAGCAGTTTGCATATGTGCCTCCCACTTGTTAAGGGACCAAAAGTAATGGGACAGAATAATAATCATAAACCAAACTTTCACTTTTTAATACTTGGTTGCAAATCCTTTGCAGTCAATTACAGCCTGAAGTCTGGAACGCATAGACATCACCAGACGCTGGGTTTCATCCCTGGTGATGCTCTGCCAGGCCTCTACTGCAACTGTCTTCAGTTCCTGCTTGTTCTTGGGGCATTTTCCCTTCAGTTTTGTCTTCAGCAAGTGAAATGCATGCTCAATCGGATTCAGGTCAGGTGATTGACTCGGCCATTGCATAACATTCCACTTCTTTCCCTGAAAAAACTCTGGTTGCTTTTGCAGTATGCTTTGGGGCATTGTCCATCTGCACTGTGAAGCGCCGTCCAATGAGTTCTGAAGCATTTGGCTGAATATGAGCAGATAATATTGCCCGAGACACTTTGTCAGCAGTCATATGATCAATAAATACAAGAGAACCAGTTCCATTGGCAGCCATACATGCCCACGCCATGACACTGCCACCACCATGCTTCACTGATGAGGTGGTATGCTTAGGATCATGAGCAGTTCCTTTCCTTCTCCATACTCTTCTCTTCCCATCACTCTGGTACAAGTTGATCTTGGTCTCATATGTCCATAGGATGTTGTTCCAGAACTGTGAAGGCTTTTTTAGATGTCGTTTGGCAAACTCTAATCTGGCCTTCCTGTTTTTGAGGCTCACCAATGGTTTACATCTTGTGGTGAACCCTCTGTATTCACTCTGGTGAAGTCTTCTCTTGATTGTTGACTTTTACACACATAACCCTACCTCCTGGAGAGTGTTCTTGATCTGGCCAACTGTTGTGAAGGGTGTTTTCTTCACCAGGGAAAGAATTCTTCGGTCATCCACCACAGTTGTTTTCCGTGGTCTTCCGGGTCTTTTGGTGTTGCTGAGCTCACCGGTGCGTTCCTTCTTTATAAGAATGTTCCAAACAGTTGTTTTGGCCAGGCCTAATGTTTTTGCTATCTCTCTGATGGGTTTGTTGTGTTTTTTCAGCCTAATGATGGCTTGCTTCACTGATAGTGACAGCTCTTTGGATCTCATCTTGAGAGTTGACAGCAACAGATTCCAAATACAAATAGCAGACTGGAAATTACCTCTGGACCTTTTATCTGCTCATTGTAATTGGGATAATGAGGGAATAACACACACCTGGCCACGGAACAACGGAGAAGCCAATTGTCCCATTACTTTTGGTCCCTTAACAAGTGGGAGGCACATATGCAAACTGTTGTAAATCCTGCACCGTTCACCTGATTTGGATGTAAATACCCTCAAATTAAAGCTGACAGTCTGCAGTTAACCACCTCAGCCCCCTTAGCTTAAACACCCTTAATGACCAGGCCACTTTTTACACTTCTGACCTACACTACTTTAACCGTTTATTGCTCGGTCATGCAACTTACCACCCAAATGAATTTTACCTCCTTTTCTTCTCACTAATAGAGCTTTCATTTGGTGGTATTTCATTGCTGCTGACATTTTTACCTTTTTTGTTATTAATCGAAATTTAACGATTTTTTGGGCAAAAAAATGACATTTTTCACTTTCAGTTGTAAAATTTTGCAAAAAAAAACGACATCCATATATAAATTTTTCTCTAAATTTATTGTTATACATGTCTTTGATAAAAAAAAAAATGTTTGGGTAAAAAAAAATGGTTTGGGTAAAAGTTATAGCGTTTACAAACTATAGTACAAAAATGTGGATTTCCGCTTTTTGAAGCAGCTCTGACTTTCTGAGCACCTGTCATGTTTCCTGAGGTTCTACAATGCCCAGACAGTACAAACACCCCACAAATGACCCCATTTCGGAAAGTAGACACCCTAAGGTATTCGCTGATGGGCATAGTGAGTTCATAGAACTTTTTATTTTTTGTCACAAGTTAGCGGAAAATGATGATTTATTTATTTATTTTTTTTCCTTACAAAGTCTCATATTCCACTAACTTGTGACAAAAAATAAAAACTTCTATGAACTCACTATGCCCATCAGCGAATATCTTGGGGTGTCTTCTTTCCAAAATGGGGTCACTTGTGGGGTAGTTATACTGCCCTGGCATTCTAGGGGCCCTAATGTGTGGTAAGTAGTTTGAAATCAAAATCTGTAAAAAATGGCCGGTGAAATCCGAAAGGTGCTCTTTGGAATGTGGGCCCCTTTGCCCACCTAGGCTGCAAAAAAGTGTCAAACATGTGGTATCTCCGTACTCAGGAGAAGTTGGGCAATGTGTTTTGGGGTGTCATTTTACATATACCCATGCTGGGTGAGAGAAATATCTTGGCAAAAGACAACTTTTCCCATTTTTTTATACAAAGTTGGCATTTGACCAAGATATTTATCTCACCCAGCATGGGTATATGTAAAATGACACCCCAAAACACATTGCCCAACTTCTCCTGAGTACGGTGATACCACATGTGTGACACTTTTTTGCAGCCTAGGTGGGCAAAGGGGCCCACATTCCAAAGAGCACCTTTCGGATTTCACCGGCCATTTTTTACAGATTTTGATTTCAAACTACTTACCACACATTTGGGCCCCTAGAATGCCAGGGCAGTATAACTACCCCACAAGTGACCCCATTTTGGAAAGAAGACACCCCAAGGTATTCCGTGAGGGGCATGGCGAGTTCCTAGAATTTTTATTTTTTGTCACAAGTTAGCGGAAAATAATGTTTTTTTTTTTGTTTTTTTTTTTCTTACAAAGTCTCATATTCCACTAACTTGTGACAAAAAATAAAAACTTCTATGAACTCACTATGCCCATCAGCGAATACCTTGGGGTGTCTTCTTTCCAAAATGGGGTCACTTGTGGGGTAGTTATACTGCCCTGGGATTCTAGAGGCCCTAATGTGTGGTAAGTAGTTTGAAATCAAAATCTGTAAAAAATGGCCGGTGAAATCCGAAAGGTGCTCTTTGGAATGTGGGCCCCTTTGCCCACCTAGGCTGCAAAAAAGTGTCACACATGTGGTATCCCCGTACTCAGGAGAAGTTGGGCAATGTGTTTTGGGGTGTCATTTTACATATACCCATGCTGGGTGAGATAAATATCTCGGTCAAATGCCAACTTTGTATAAAAAAAATGGGAAAAGTTGTCTTTTGCCAAAATATTTCTCTCACCCAGCATGGGTATATGTAAAAAGACACATTGCCCAACTTCTCCTGAGTACGGGGATACCAGATGTGTGACACTTTTTTGCAGCCTAGGTGGGCAAAGGGGCCCACATTCCAAAGAGCACCTTTCGGATTTCACCGGCCATTTTTTACAGATTTTGATTTCAAACCACTTCTCACGCATTCGGCCCCTAAAATGCCAGGGCAGTATAACTACCCCACAAGTGACCCCATTTTGGAAAGAAGACACCCCAAGGTATTTCGTGATGGGCATAGTGAGTTCATGGAAGTTTTTATTTTTTGTCACAAGTTAGTGGAATATGAGACTTTGTAAGGAAAAAAAAAAAATCATCATTTTCTGCTAACGTGACAAAAAATATAAAATTCTAGGAACTCGCCATGCCCCTCACGGAATACCTTGGGGTGTCTTCTTTCCAAAATGGGGTCACTTGTGGGGTAGTTATACTGCGCTGGCATTCTAGGGGCCCTAATGTGTGGTAAGTAGGTAAATGACCTGTGAAATCCGAAAGGTGCTCTTTGGAATGTGGGGTGTCTTTTTACATATACTCATGCTGGGTGAGAGAAATATCTCGGCAAAAGACAACTTTTCCCATTTTTTATACAAAGTTGGCATTTGACCAAGATATTTATCTCACCCAGCATGGGTATATGTAAAATGACACCCCAAAACACATTGCCCAACTTCTCCTGAGTACGGCGATACCAGATGTGTGACACTTTTTTGCAGCCTAGATGCGCAAAGGGGCCCACATTCCATTTATGAGGGCATTTTTAGACATTTGGATCCCAGACTTCTTCTCATGCTTTAGGGCCCCTAGAATGCCAGGGCAGTATAAATACCCCACATGTGACCCCATTTTGGAAAGAAGACACCCCAAGGTATTCAATGAGGGGCATGGCGAGTTCATAAAAAAAAAAAATTTTTGGCACAAGTTAGCGGAAATTGATATTTTTTTTATTTTTTCTCACAAAGTCTCCCTTTCCGCTAACTTGGGACAAAAATTTCAATCTTTCATGGACTCAATATGCCCCTCACGGAATGCCTTGGGGTGTCTTCTTTCCGAAATGGGGTCACATGTGGGGTATTTATACTGCCTTGGCATTCTAGGGGCCCTAAAGCGTGAGAAGAAGTCTGGAATATAAATGTCTAAAAATTTTTACGCATTTGGATTCCGTGAGGGATATGGTGAGTTCATGTGAGATTTTATTTTTTGACACAAGTTAGTGGAATATGAGACTTTGTAAGAAAAAAAAATAATAATTTCCGCTAACTTGGGCCAAAAAAATGTCTGAATGGAGCCTTACAGGGGGGTGATCAATGACAGGGGGGTGATCAATGACAGGGGGGTGATCAATGACAGGGGGGTGATCAGGGAGTCTATATGGGGTGATCACCCCCCTGTAAGGCTCCATTCAGATGTCCGTATGTGTTTTGCGGATCCGATCCATGTATCAGTGGATCCGTAAAAATCATACGGACATCTGAATGCAGCCTTACAGGGGGGTGATCAATGACAGGGGGGTGATCAATGACAGGGGGGTGAAAAATGACAGGGGGGTGATCAGGGAGTCTATATGGGGTGATCACCCCCCTGTCATTGATCACCCCCCTATAAGGCTCCATTCAGATGTCCGTATGTGTTTTGCGGATCCGATCCATGTATCAGTGGATCCGTAAAAATCATACGGACATCTGAATGCAGCCTTACAGGGGGGTGATCAATGACAGGGGGGTGATCAATGACAGGGGGGTGATCAATGACAGGGGGGTGATCAGGGAGTCTATATGGGGTGATCACCCCCCTGTAAGGCTCCATTCAAACGTCTGTATGTGTTTTGCGGATCCGATCCATGTATCCGTGGATCCGTAAAAAACATACGGATGTCTGAATGGAGCCTTACAGGGGAGTGATCAATGACAGGGGGGTGATCAATGACAGGGGGGTGATCAGGGAGTCTATATGGGGTGATCACCCCCGTCATTGATCACCCCACTGTAAGGCTCCATTCAGACGTCCGTACGTGTTTTGCGGATCCGATCCATCTATCAGTGGATCCGTAAAAATCATACAGACCTCTGAATGCAGCCTGACAGGGGGGTGATCAATGACAGGGGGTGATCAATGACAGGGGGGTGATCAGGGAGTCTATATGGGGTGATCAGGGATGATCAGGGGTGATCAGTGGTTGATAAGGGGTTAATAAGTGACAGGGGGGGTGTGGTGTAGTGTAGTGGTGTTTGGTGCTACTTTACTGAGCTGCCTGTGTCCTCTGGTGGTCGATCCAAACAAAAGGGACCACCAGAGGACCAGGTAGCAGGTATATTAGACGCTGTTATCAAAACAGCGTCTAATATACCTGTTAGGGGTTAAAAAAATCACATCTCCAGCCTGCCAGCGAACGATCGCCGCTGGCAGGCTGGAGATCCACTCGCTTACCTTCCGTTCCTGTGAGCGCGCGCGCCTGTGTGCGCGCGTTCACAGGAAATCTCGGCTATCGCGAGAGGACGCGTATATGCGTCCACCCAGAAGAGCAGGGCCGCCGCCAGGACGCAATCCTGCGTACGGCGGTCCTGAGGAGGTTAAAGCACATATTGTTTGTTTTATTTCAAATCCATTGTGGTGGTGTATAGAGCCAAAAATGTTAGAATTGTGTCGATGTCCCAATATTTATGGACCTGACTGTAGATTCTCCAGGGTATGCAGCCAGGCTGCTGTTACAGGGGGGAGGTCCAGACTACGTAGCCAATCTGGCTGTGTAGTCAGGAGCGCTTGCTATGAAGTTACTGTGGTAAAACAAACTGCATGGGTTCCCTGTCACCGGACGTACTAATGTTATATCTGACGCCAGCTTTGAGATGCGCTCACTGGGTGGTTTGCAGTACAATACCAGGCGAGTATTGTGTGCACGGTCTATTAATTACAGTAGGACCAATGCGCAATACCAAATGTGAGTTCATTTACAGGGGAGGCGGCAGGTATGTGATGCCAGCAGATACCTGAAAGCAATATTTGTCTTCTTGTAGGTTCATCTATGTCGCTGATCTGACTGGTCACACAGTGAACGTGTTAGAGAAACATGACAACTGGTCTCTGTCTCCAGTAAAGGTAATATGGAGTATAAGTGCATGAAGGTCTTATTTCTAATTCCACCATCTGCAGATGTTCTGGAGATGCCAACCTCAAAGCTGACCACTTGTATCTATGTAGGCACCAAACCAGTCATGTCACCATGAACCCATCTTCTCCCTTCTAAGACCATCCATACACATTAGATAGCAGTCGGCCAAACACTCGGCTGAAATCTTTCTCTCTTGACCCTCCCCAAGAAGGGAGTAAATTGCTGTCAGACACCTTTGTTCTTGAATTATCTCCCCAAGTTCAGAAGGACCGGGCAGATGAAACCCAACCTGCCTAATCCTTATCTTCTCCAACATTGGTGGAAACTAAAGTCAGGAGGCCTCCACACACATAAGTTGTCCTATCCTGTTGAAATTGTTGGGTTTGGCGAATATGTGTCTAATGTGTCTGGTCAACTTTAAGGTTCAAGTTATATCGGAACCCTAAGACATAGTGCCAACAGGCCCCATCACCAACCCCAGGAAAGAACGACACTAATCAAGAACTTACACACCTACACAGGGCGGTCTCCTGTCCATTCTCTCTCCAAATACCATGTGGTCGGGCTGAGGTGTTGTCTTATCTTGTATTCTATGTGGCAATATTTGAATAAAGCTTTCTCAAACCTAATAGAAACATTGTACTGGGTCTTCCAGTTGGAGTTAGAGTCTCCAAGAATAATGTCTTGGGAAGAGGTTGGGGCTGCATCCAAAATTGCAAAATGGCCTTTAAGACCATGGCCGCCACATAATGTAGAGTTCTTCTCCCCCTAGTGCAACTGTATTCTGATGGGTCCACCCAACCAAAGATTCCCCACTCACATGCTCAAAGACACGTGCCAACACTGGAAACATAGATACGTAATTTAGAACTGCATCACTGCTCTACTGACTATAGGAAACTCACAAGATCTTTGTGCACATTTTGATCAAAAATGTGTGGGACCCATTTACCAGCCTCCAGGTGGCTTCCAACAGTTGGGACCTACACTAACAGACTTGCCTTTCCTGAGCCTAAGGCCTCCTGCACACGACCGTAGGTGTCCTGTTGCCGTATATATATATATGCGGTCCGCAATACACGGGTGCCGTTTCGTGGGCATTCCGCATCACGGATGCCGACCCATTCACTTCAATGGGTCCACAAATCCAGAGATGCGGAATGGTGCGGAACGGAAGCACAGAACAGAACCCTACGGAAGCACTACAGAGTGCTTCCATGGGGTTTCGTCCCGTAATTCCGTTCCGCAAAAAGATAGAACATGTCCTATCTTTTTGCGGAACGGGAGGATCGCGGACCCATTAAAGGAAGTGGGTCCGCGAGCCGCTGCGGCTGCCCCACGGTTGGTGTTCGTGCAATTCGGCCCGCAATTTGCCTAAGGCCTGCTGCACACAAACGTTTTTTTTCGTTTGCATTCCGTATACGGAACCATTCATATTAATGGATCCGCAAAAAAAAACGGAAGGTATTCCATATGCCTCCCGTTTCCGTATTTCCGTTCAAAGATAGAACATGTCCTATTATTGTCCGCATTACGGACAAGGATAGTACTGTTCTATTAAGGGACAGATGTTCCGTTCCGCAAAAAAACGGAATGCACATGGATGTCATCCATATTTTTTGCGGATCCGTTTTTTTGCGGACCACAAAATACTGAAAAAGCCATACGGTCTTGTGAGGGAGGCCCAAGCCTACAAAATTTCAGGGCAATGTAGGATCCAGCTGTAGTGTACTCTGATTAGAAGCCCTGGGCAGCTGGGCCAGAGTGGACGGTCCAAATGGAGGCAGCCAATCTCCAAAATGTACAATGCAAAAAACAAAATTAGACCAGCACCTCCAAACTATATGATGTAAAGTACAGGTGCATGCTACTATGGCTGCAATGCAGAAGCAAACAAACACTGTATGCAGCAGCACACTGCTCCATGCACAAAGACACTGCAAGCACTGGAAACATGGATAAATCTGAATTGCATCACTGCAATATTTACTATATAAAAATTAGAAGCTCTTTGTGCACATGCAGCCAGCCAGTAGCGCAGGGGCAACACGTGAGGTGCACGGTGGACCGATGAGGGGCCAAATAATAACACACAGTTCATCAGTTTACTCACGGTTAGCAGAAAGCCTCCCTGGGCTGGCAGCACGAAATCCTCCGGGGCACGCTCTGTGGTACGGAAGCATCAGCCAAGATGGCGGTTGAGGTGCCCTTGATGTTAGGGGTGCTTAGGGTGCTTGTTGCGGCTGAGTCCCTTGATGGTTTTTGTTGTGACGCCAGTACCGTTAATGGTGGTACAACCGTAGGTAGTAATAATGAGGTAGACAGTGGTAAGATGCAACTCACAACTTTTACTGATGTTGACTTTGGCTGCAGCAGTACAGAATACAGTCTCTAGATGGTATTAGAGTTAATCTGCAAATCCACTGTTTCTAGGCTTTCTCAGGCCCTGATTCAGGCTGTGGTTATGGAGTCCCTTATTCCTGTTAATGTGCTCAGTCCTATACCTTGTCCTTTCCCTCCAAGCTGAATATTGGGACAGGTAGCTAATCTGTTTCCCAGAATTATGGTGTGGCTGCCAGAAGCTATAAGTCCTCCACCATGCGCAAAGGTGTCTGTGGCCCTAAATAATGGCTTTTATCACCGATGAATCTTTCTGATGTTTGTTTCTATTCCAAGGAGGCAAACTCTCTCCTACTGGTCAGGGATGCAAGTATATAGTCCGGCCACAGAAGGAAAACGCTCTTCTGCGCCTCACACCTTGGTACTACCACATGGCCAAGTTGGCTCCACTCACTAATCTGTGGTGCGGAGTCTTCACTCTGCATTCTCATCTCTGTTTAAATTTGAATCCCCTCCTAATCTGTCTCACTAGGCCTGACCTAGGTATACAGTACAGACCAAAAGTTTGGACACACTTTCTCATTCAAAGAGTTTTCTTTATTTTCATGACTATGAAAATTGTAGATTCACACTGAAGGCATCAAAACTATGAATTAACACATGTGGAATTCTATACATAACAAACAAGTGTGAAACAACTGAAAATATGTCATATTCTAGGTTCTTTAAAGTAGCCACCTTTTGCTTTGATTACTGCTTTGCACACTCTTGGCATTCTCTTGATGAGCTTCAAGAGGTAGTCCCCTGAAATGGTTTTCACTTCACAGGTGTGCCCTGTCAGGTTTAATAAGTGGGATTTCTTGCCTTATAAATGGGGTTGGGACCATCAGTTGCGTTGAGGAGAAGTCAGGTGGATACACAGCTGATAGTCCTACTGAATAGACTGTTAGAATTTGTATTATGGCAAGAAAAAAGCAGCTAAGTAAAGAAAAACGAGTGGCCATCATTACTTTAAGAAATTAAGGTTAGTCAGTCAGCCGAAAAATTGGGAAAACTTTTAAAGTAAGGGCTATTTGACCATGAAGGAGAGTGATGGGGTGCTGCGCCAGATGACCTGGGATCCACAGTCACCGGACCTGAACCCAATCGAGATGGTTTGGGGTGAGCTGGACCGCAGAGTGAAGGCAAAAGGGCCAACAAGTGCTAAGCATCTCTGGGAACTCCTTCAAGACTGTTGGAAGACCATTTCAGGGGACTACCTCTTGAAGCTCATCAAGAGAATGCCAAGAGTGTGCAAAGCAGTAATCAAAGCAAAAGGTGGCTACTTTGAAGAACCTAGAATATGACATATTTTCAGTTGTTTCACACTTGTTTGTTATGTATATAATTCCACATGTGTTAATTCATAGTTTTGATGCCTTCATAGTCATGAAAATAAAGAAAACTCTTTGAATGAGAAGGTGTGTCCAAACATTTGGTCTGTACTGTATATAGAACCTAAGTGTTATCCCCATCTAGTGGTGGGATGTATAAATTACACCTAATCGGCCTGGTAACAGGGATTTTGCAGATAAGTTAGTACAAAGTCACATAACATAGCATAATACAATTTTTAGGGTAAAAATTGCTTTTAAGCAGAGCCCACACACATGTAGTTGGACGCTGCACACACAGTGTTTGTACAGTGTTTGCTTTTGTGTTGCAGCCGTGGTAGCCTTATATGATTATATACAGTAACTACAGCAGTGATGCTTTTCAGTTGTATCCTTGTTTCCAGTGTTTGCAGTATCTTCTCGCACAGAGCGGTGTGCTGCTGCATACAGTGTGTGTTTGCTTCTGCTTTGCAGCCGGGGTAGTGTGCACCTGTACTTTATTACATATTGCTTGAAGGTGCTGGTCTAACTTAGTATTTTGCATCAACCAAAGATTCCTCAATGGCAATGGAGAGGTAGTAATGATTTAGGGTAATGGTCTTCTCTGGACCATCAAAAAGCCTCCATGAGGAGATATATTGGATCTGTGTAGAATATGGAGGGGGGGGGGGAGCAAAATCTGGAGTTTGGAACAGCGTGGGTTCGTCCAATGAGGAGATGGATTTTACGATCCGATTATCTAAGGAAGGGGCGTTTCTAGGGTCTATGCAGATCTATAACTCCCTCCTATAGAGCCCCCAGTAGTAACAAGAATGCCTATAATGTCCCCTGGATTTATAATACCCCTACAGTATTTATATTCCTCCCTCCACCATACAATCCCATGTAAATAACATCACATCATCTCTCTAGCCCCCTCCAATATACAGTCCCATGTAAATACCATCCCTCTCCATCTACAGTCCCCTCCAAAATACAGTCACATGTAAACAACAACATCTCCTCCCCAGCCGCCTTCAACATACAGTCCCATGTAAATTATATCACCCCCTCCCTAGCTGCCTCCAACATGCAATCCCATGTAAACATCACCCCTCAACATTCAGTCCCATGTAAATAACATCACTCCCTCCCACAGTCCCCTCCAACATACAGTCCCATGTAAATAACATCACTCCCTCCCACAGTCCCCTCCAACATACAGTCCCATGTAAATAACATCCCTCCCTTTAGCCCTAACATACAGTCCCAGTTAAATAACTCCCAGCATTGCTCTGCCTCTCCCTTCGCTTACCTCTCCTCATGTAGCAGACCTCACCACATCTTCTTCCCCCAGGTCTTCTCCTCTTCACTGCCATCCATTCCTGCACTGGTCACATGATGGTGACATCATCGCAGGTCCTTCTCAACCACTGCCTGTTACTGGTCACATGACCTGTGATGTCACCACAGGTCCTTCAGCTCTTGCAATGCATTAGATTCAATTGTATTGCCGTCCTGAGGACTTACAGTTGTATCTATCTGGCAGGCATGGCATTCGGGGCCTGGGACAAAACATCAGGGGCCCAGGCCCCGAATGTTTTAACCTAGCAACGACCCTGATCTAAGGCTACATTCACAAAACAGTTCCAAAAAACGGCCCTTAAAAACAGACTTGCTGTGAGTTTTTCATGGCCATTCTGCATCAGTGTTTTCTGTCCGTTTGTCCGTTTTTAATGGCAGTTTTGCATCTGTTGTCCATGAAAAAGGGATGAATTTAATTGGTTTATTATTATTTTTATTTTTTTTAGTATCCCAACCCCTACAGTGCCCCCAGTATCTATAATGTCCCTATAATGCCCCCAGTGTCTATAATGCCCCCGTAGTAGCCTCAGTATATATAAGGTCCCCCACAGTTCCACCTTGTATATAAATTCCCCCCATAGTGTTCCTCTAATATGGTGTAAACCCATATTACGTAGGAAAGGACTAATCCATGGTGTATTGTCCGTGTGATCTCTATACCAGGTGGTGCAGTTAGAGACCCTCCCGGACAACCTCTTCGTGGATCCAGTTACAGGAGATGTCTGGACAGGAGGTCACCCAAATGCCTATAAAGTGTTCTTCTACAACAAAGATGATCCTCCTGGGACAGAGGTCAGTGCAGAAAGTGTGATATTGTAAAGAGCCTAATTATTCCATACATCTAAATATTAAGAATCTATAATTCTGCCATTATCAGACAATGCTCCGAATCCTCCTCAGTCACCCATCTAGTGTAAAACAGTAAACGGAAGAAACTGAGGAGGGGGATGCAGCTGCAGGTTGTGAGAGGGGAGACATCTGATCAGAGCGCAGATCTTACATCACACTGAAAATCTGCAGGTTATGGCCGCCTACGTCTAATACCCCTCCACAGCAGCCTATGGAGGGATTGTAATATTAACTTGCCCGTTTAAAAGGGTCTTCCAGAAGCTGATGACAAGGTCTTCCTCAGCAGGGGCTCCCAGCAGTCAGCTGCAATCTGTAGGGGAAAGTGGTAGTTAAGTGTTTAATTTTCCTGCATGTCCACCACAAGGATAATGAAGCATTACTCAGTGTCCAATCAAATTGATGGCCAGGGCAGGTCCTCCAGGGCGAGAGGCAGTCTTTGTAGGGTTTCCAAGGGTTTGCAGGCAGCATAAGTCATCTTCTACTGCCTGAACAAAGCTCATCGCTGAAGAACTCGGTTTTGTCAAATAGCACTTAATTTGGGTAATTGGTACGAATATGTGAAGATTTTGGCCACTTTTGCTTGGGAACTGGGAACTATCTTTCATCGCCTCCTCTTTGACGAGAGAACCTACAGTCTATAGGACGTTACTGAGATATGTTTTCAATCAGTGGTTTCCAAGCCGTTGTTCTCCAAGGTTTCCAAGCCCCTTGGGAGTAGTAGTTTCCAAACAGCTGAAGACCGCTGGTTTAAACCATAAATAAGGTGGCCCCTTTGATACAGAGGGTATCGCTGCTCTCCTATTTTACTATGTTTTGCATTTTTTAACCATTTTTCATCTTCTGCAGGTTGTCCGCATACAGAACATTCACTCGGACAACCCCATAGTGACCACCGTTTATGCCAACAAGGGCTCTGTCTTACAAGGCTCGTCCATCGCCGTCTTGTATGGCAAGAAACTTCTCGTCGGCACAGTATTTCACAAAGTTTTGTACTGCCCGTTTCAATAAACAACTTGAGCTACGGAGGCTGAAGAACTAGATTTTTTCAAATAGCACTTAATTTGGGTAATTAGTACGAATATGTCAAGTTTTTGGCCACTTTTGCTTCCCTGATGCATTGGTAACTGGGAATCATCTTTTCCCTGTGATTATTACTACCTGCTACCAGGAACACTCATTGTACGCAGTGGTCTACAGACACCCATCAGTTACTAAATGTTATTAGGTAATAGTGTGGTTGTACAGGATTTTAATAAAAAGTAGCAGTTTATTCCAAAAACAGCGCCACATCTGTCCAGGAGTTGTGTCTGGTATTGCAGCTCTGCTTCATTGATATGAATGGAGCTTAGCTGCAATACCACAAACAACCTGTGGACAACAGTGGCGCTGTTTTTAGAAGAATATAGTTCTGTTTTTCTATTCCTCCTAATGAACTCAGTTTTTTTAAATCAAATTGTCATCCTCTAACACAAGGCATCATCGTTTACTCCCCAGCCTTCCCCTTAAAAGGGTGATATCATGATAATACATGGCTTAAAATCGTGTAGACACATGCAGTGCTTTTACTTTGTAATATAATGGCTGTCAAAATTTGGAGAACTCAGAGAAATGCATATATTGGGCATTACATTTTTCTACCACTAGCTGGTGCTATAGAGCATTGTACAACATGTGCCTGAATGTATGTAGATCATGCTTTATGCTGCCTATAAATAAGTTCTTAGTAATAGCACACCATGTGGTCAGATAGGGTACTGCAAGCAAAAATTATATAGTTGTCACAGTGTTAAACAGGATAGAATCCCAATGGGTTAAATGACAATTGTATGCATCACGATGTGTCTATAGGTTTTAGGTCCATGGATGAATCTAGTCTCATTTCAGTCTATGTGTTTGTAGATTTTCACATCATTGTGGCCTCACTGGTGGTTAATGGGGCAGATTTATGAATCCTGTTGTCGGGCCATGTAAATTTCAATTATATCTGATGTTCTAATGTCTCGTTATGAATGTTGTGGACGTCCCCTTAAAATTTCCATCCACGACAGTAGCTCACTGGGGCACTGTCATCACCATGACCGATCATTCTGCCCCAGTATTGGTTCATGCTTTTTTTTATTGATCACTTTAAGCAGGTTTATATAAATCATGGATGATGTTTATTTTGGATTTTTCTATCTTGTATTTTTTATCTAAAAATGTGATTTAAAATTTCTTGAATGAAACCAAAATAAATCATATTGTGAACAAATGTGCTGTGAAATAAAATGTGATTGTGACTTTTCTATTTCTTCATTCAGTTAAATTTATCTATTTAGCTCAGGGGTTGTGTCCTTTTTCCTGAAGCTCTCTCCCTATCACAGCTCAGGGGTTGTGTCCTTTCCGCTAAGCTCTCCCCCTATCACAGTTAAGGGGGCAATTCTGTTACAGCTCTCTGTATCACATCTTAGGGGGCATGTCCTTTCTGTTGAAGCTCTCTCCATATCACAGATCAGGGTGTGTGTCCTTTCTGCTGCAGCTCTCTCCCCATCACAGCTCAGTAGGAGTGTCCTTTCTGCAGCAGCTCTCTCCCTATCACAACTTAGGAGGGGCGACCCTTCTCCTATAGCTCCCTCCCTATAACAGCTCAGAAGGTGTGTCTTTTCTGCTGCAGCTCTCTCCCTATTACAGCTCAGGGACTGTGTCCTTTCTGCTGCAGCTCTCTCCCTATCCCAGCTCAGGGGTTGTGTCCTTTCTGCTGCAGTTCTCTCCCTATCACAGCTCAGGGATTGTGTCCTTTCTGCTGTAGCTCTCTCTCTATCACAGCTCAGGGGTTGTGTCCTATTTCCTGCAGCTCTCTCCCTATCACAGCTAAGGGGTTGTGTCCTTTCTGCTGTAGCTCTCTCTCTATCACAGCTCAGAGGTTGTGTCCTATTTCCTGCAGCTCTCTCCCTATCACAGCTCAGGGGTTGTGTCCTTTCTGCTGTAGCTCTCTATCACAGCTCAGGGGTTGTGTCCTTTTTCCTGCAGCTCTCTCCCTATCACAGCTCTGGGGTTGTGTCCTATTTCCTGCAGCTCTCTCCCTATCACAGCTCAGGGGTTGTGTCCTTTTTCCTGCAGCTCTCTCCCTATCACAGCTCGGGGGTTGTGCCCTTTTTCCTGCAGCTCTCTCCCTATCACAGCTCAGGGGTTGTGTCCTTTTCCCTGCAACTCTCTCCCTATCACAGCTCAGGGGTTGTGTCCTTTCTGCTGCAGCTCTCTCCCTATCACAGCTCAGGGGTTGTGTCCATTTAACTGCAAATCTCTCTTTGTAACAGTCACAGCTTGAAACAGTATATAGGGCTGGTGGCAGTAGAAGGATGGAATTGAGCATGTGCGACCACCTGAGAAGATGGACATACACATTACTATGCAAAGTGAACACCAGGGTGCGCTTATAATGAAATAAAAGGAATATCTCACAACTGGAGCATTTTGTAACCAAAATTATAATTGAATTATAGTAAAATAATATTTTATACCCATTTAAATTAATTCCTGAATACCCCTTTAAGGAAGGCATAGCTGGAATACGAGAAGATCCTCTCACATGAGATACTGAAAACCGAGAAGAGCTTTGTCTGACTAATCTCTGCTATTATTGCAGCGACCGGGCTGCAGGGGCAACACGTCAGCTACTGGGGGCCGATGGGGGTAGTGGTAGTTTTACTCACGGTTAGTAACGCTCCCTGGGCCGACGTGAAGGGAAGGACAGCCCCAGTTCCTTCGGGGCACACTCTGTTGTCCAGGGATTCCCATCAGATGGTTCAGGCCCGCCCCCTAGGTTCACTTGCATTAGGGGGGCAGCACCGCCATTTCCCGCGGTACAAGCACCGAGAGGCATAATGTAAAGTCTATGGTGTCGCAGTAATAATTATCTTCCCGCTCTTTTAAAGGGGCGGCAACTCAGTTTTCCCGCTCTTGAGGGAGTGTCACTAACTATTTCCCGCCGGTAGCGGGGCGTTTTCACAGTGATGGCGCAATAAAAATAACAAGAAGGTCCTCAGGCGGCCATTTTGGTGCAAATTGAGAGTCCATTCAATGACAGCAAGCAGTTTTAGTGACACAAAAATCTTTGATTTTCAAACTTTTGACAATGTGGTTTTGTAGTAGGGGACTTGTACAGTATCCCCATGCAATTTCAAGCCAAACAATCACTTTTTCAGGGCAATACGGATGGACGTTTGTATTCTCTTCTGTCTGTAATGAGTTAAAGCACATTCAAAGTCTCTCATAAGACACATATAATTTGAGGTCCTATTTACACTAGGCGCAGAGAATTTTCATCCTGTTCGTGACGCCAATTTTTGATGCAACAACCGGGCCGCAGGGGCAACACGTGAGCTACGGTGGACCGATGGGGGTAGTAGTAGTTTTACTCACGGTTAGCAGCGCTCCCTGGGCCAGTGTGCAGTGAAGGAAAGGACAGCACCAGTTCCTTCGGGGCACACTCTGTTGTCCAGGGATTCCCGCCAGATGGTGGTTGAGGTGCCCTTGGTAGAATGGGTTTTTAGGTGCCTTGGAGGCAGGGTCCCTGGCGTTTGTGACGCCAGCACCGTTAGGTGCAAAGGAAGGTGGTAGAAAGGATGAGGAGTCAATGGCTCAAAGCAATGGAACTTTTAGTCAGTACGGTTCATCTATATATCCAGAGTAATAATCTAAATATTGTCTCAGCTGTAATCCTTGTAACAGGCTTGGCAAATGTAGCTTGCCAAACGGTGGGAGAGATTCCTTCTTATATCTGTCTACACAGCCAGGTACTGGATATAATGACTTCTTCCTTGTAATTAGCAATCCACAGGGCGGTCTCCCTAACAGCAGGCAGAGGGAAGACCAGGGAGGGCGAGTACAGGAAGCACTCGCAGCGCTTCACTCCCCTCTCCCGGCACCTAATGTATACTAGTGAGCGCTTCCATAATTGAAGCGCTCACTAGTATTCACTTTATAAGACGCACAACCATTTCCCCCCACTTTTTTTTTTGGGGGGGGGGGGGAAGTGCGTCTTATAAAGCGAAAAATACGGTACTTCTTGTTCTACCCTACATTAACACACCCTAAGCTATGTATATATATATGTGGTGCCAGCACCACCTAGGGGCGAATAGATGTAATGACACTCTCATCTAAAACAGCCTGTTATAAGGAATTACAGCTATATACAGAAATACATTGATATGACCTCTACAGAAGTTTGAAGTGCCCACGACCATCACTGAGCGGGACACTGCATTATCGCTGCCAAACAAGTTTCAGAACAAGAATTCACATGTGGAGATCATAAGAAACTGAACTCAAGGAACATTCCGCCTTCATCTGTTGTATCACATAAGAGGGGTGTGAATACTTATCAAAAACTAGTAAAAGGTTTCTGGACCTTACATAATAAGGGCTGTATTAATAATTATGTTGTGGAGCTGGGGCTGAAGATAGATTAGATAGATAGATAGATAGAAGGATTAATTAAACATCTCATATATAAAGCGGAGTGTACTGTATATGTCCACTAAAGGAATCCACCCCATCGCATTTACAATGACGAAATTTGGCACACAGGTACATCAGGTGTCCAGGAAGGTTTTAGACCGGGTCTCAGCTCTCTAGCACGTACCGTCCCTGAGATATTCCCAAAAAAATGTATTAGCCAATAGAAGCCTGGTCACATGACCCTTATCAGCCAATAGAAGCTCGCAGGCCCTTAGTCTCCACATACACATAGTTTTACACCAGGTTTCCATAACAACCCAGCCATTTTTCTTCACTGCTGTAGGTCAGCTTTAAAGGGGCAGAGCACTGTGTATATATATATATTTTAAATGACCTCACAGGACATGTCAGCGTTTACTATTTTAGCAAGCTAACTGATGGTCCAACTGGACCTAAATAGATACCTGCACTATCCCCTGAAGACGCTGGGTGTGCAGCGAAACATGTCGGGATGCAGGGTGTATGAGTGTGTATGTTCTTAATTCAGTGGTAGTCAGGGAGCTCCCTAACAGGAGTGAATATAAAGCTACTATAGGCGATAAGAGGAAATAGTTATTAGCAAATACGAATAGTGGTAAAAAACACTAGCTGTGAAGTAACAGCATAATAACGTCCAAAAAGACGGAGCGGCCCGCACCACTGGTAGTTTTAACTTGACTGTGTGTGTATAGTGTCAATAAATGCAAAAATTTTAAAAGCAAATAAATAAAAGTAAAGTTTTAGTCACTTAAAACAGCACATGAGCACTGTGGGTGACATTGTTAAGGGGGCAGGTAGGGTGACATTGAGACTTAAAAACCCCTCCGCCAGACCCCGCTAAGCCACGTCCAGACCCAGTTAGACCACACACCCTCCCTGATAGCACAAAATAAAAAACACATTATTTATAGGCTCATACATGAGCTTCAAAATCATCACAAAAAAAAAAAGTTTAAATCACCCCCCTTTCCGTATAATTAAAAAATAAATACCTAAATAACAGTCATTATAAACATCATGGATATCATCACGCAAAAATGCCCATACTATTAAAATATAAAAAAAATAATTCCAATATGGCGAATGGTGTAATGGAAAAAAGGGTCAAAATGGCCAATTTGCCTTTTTTTCATTGTTCTCTGTCCCAAAAAAATGTAATAAAATGTGATCAAAAAGTCACGCACACTCCAAAATGGTATCAATAAAAACTACAGCTCAATTATTATTTTTTTAATCAAAGTTTACATTTATTTTTACACTATTTAGACATAAAAAACATACACGTATGGGGTATCCTTGTAATCATACTGACCCATAGAATGAAGGGCATGGGTCAGTTTTGCCATTAACAAAACGGTGTGGGAAATAAACCCGTAAAACGGTGGAGGAATTGCGTTTCTTTCTTCCAATTCCACCCCAATTGGAATTTTTTTTTACCACTTCCCACTACAGTTTATGCCATAATTAATGGTGGAATTAGAAAGTACAACCTGTCCCACAAAAAATAAGCCCTCATACAGCTATGTGATCAGGAAACGAAAAAAACCTCCGGTAGCCTAAGGGTTAATAGCAATGCCTGTAAAGTAGGGGCCACCACAAATACCAGGACTGGTTCTGGGCGGTGCAGCTTCTGCTGCTCTTTGGAACCTCCTTGAGATGATAGCAGCAGATACAGACGTCTTAGGGGGTGTGGAAGCAGAGGGAGGCACTTCACAACTTACAGCTCCCAGTCCTTGTGCTGCTGCGATCACAGATCCACCCTCGTCTGCTCCTCTACAGTGCAGGGGCAGCACAGCACCATGGGGAGGCTGCTCAGCATAACCCTCGTTGGGGTGCTCCTGGCTATCCTGGGGGAAAGGATCGTGAATTTCAGGTGAGTAATTTTCAGCTGTGCTTCACTAGCACTGACTCCTGGGATTACTGCAATCTATAGTGACCGCCGTCCTGACTGCTGGGATCACTGCAATCTATAGTGACCGCCGTCCTGACTGCTGGGATCACTGCAATCTATAGTGACCGCCGTCCTGACTGCTGGGATCACTGCAATCTATAGTGACCGCCGTCCTGACTGCTGGGATCACTGCAATCTATAGTGACCGCCGTCCTGACTGCTGGGATCACTGCAATCTATAGTGACCGCCGTCCTGACTGCTGGGATCACTGCAATCTATAGTGACCGCCGTCCTGACTGCTGGGATCACTGCAATCTATAGTGACCGCCGTCCTGACTGCTGGGATCACTGCAATCTATAGTGAGCGCCGTCCTGACTGCTGGGATCACTGCAATCTATAGTGAGCGCCGTCCTGACTGCTGGGATCACTGCAATCTATAGTGACCGCCGTCCTGACTGCTGGGATCACTGCAATCTATAGTGAGCGCCGTCCTGACTGCTGGGATCACTGCAATCTATAGTGACCGCCGTCCTGACTGCTGGGATCACTGCAATCTATAGTGACCGGCGTCCTGACTGCTGGGATCACTGCAATCTATAGTGACCGCCGTCCTGACTGCTGGGATCACTGCAATCTATAGTGACCGCCGTCCTGACTCCTGGGATCACTGCAATCTATAGTGAGCGCCGTCCTGACTGCTGGGATCACTGCAATCTATAGTGAGCGCCGTCCTGACTGCTGGGATCACTGCAATCTATAGTGAGCGCCGTCCTGACTGCTGGGATCACTGCAATCTATAGTGAGCGCCGTCCTGACTGCTGGGATCACTGCAATCTATAGTGAGCGCCGTCCTGACTCCTGGGATCACTGCAATCTATAGTGAGCGCCGTCCTGACTCCTGGGATCACTGCAATCTATAGTGACCGCTGTCCTGACTCCTGGGATCACTGCAATCTATAGTGACCGCCGTCCTGACTCCTGGGATCACTGCAATCTATAGTGACCGCTGTCCTGACTCCTGGGATCACTGCAATCTATAGTGACCGCCGTCCTGACTGCTGGGATCACTGCAATCTATAGTGAGCGCCGTCCTGACTCCTGGGATCACTGCAATCTATAGTGAGCGCCGTCCTGACTCCTGGGATCACTGCAATCTATAGTGACCGCTGTCCTGACTCCTGGGATCACTGCAATCTATAGTGACCGCCGTCCTGACTCCTGGGATCACTGCAATCTATAGTGACCGCTGTCCTGACTCCTGGGATCACTGCAATCTATAGTGACCGCCGTCCTGACTCCTGTGCAGTGTATAATGTGATGGAAAGGAGGCAATACGGACACAATACATTAGTAAGTGCCTTGTATTAACGTTCTCTACATGATAAATGCCAGTTGCTGAAGTGAGAGGACCCCTTTAACCCCTTGAAGTGTGCTACACTTAATAGGGTTAGGAATAAATCTCTCGGTGTGTGCATTGCGGGTTTCCTATGTGTGATTGGTGTGTGGTATGTATGATCTATGTATCAGTGGTGTGTGTGCAGCATGTGACATATGCATCAGTGGCATGTGAGCCACGTATAAGCGTCTTATGTGCCACGTGTGTTCAGTGAGTGATCGGTGTGCGCTGCGTGTGTCTTGTTTCTGACTGACTTAGGCCCCTTTCACACGGGCGAGTGCAATGCGTGAGGTGAACGCCTTGCACCCGCACTGAATCCGGACCCATTCATTTCTATGGGGCTGTTCACATGAGCGGTGATTTTCACGCATCACTTGTGTGTTGCGTGAAAATCGCAGCATCCTCTATTTTGTGCGTTTTTCACGCAACGCAGGC
Organism: Bufo bufo; assembly: GCF_905171765.1. NCBI lineage: Eukaryota > Metazoa > Chordata > Amphibia > Anura > Bufonidae > Bufo > Bufo bufo. The sequence goes on along the minus strand of NC_053393.1, from coordinate 530,788,167 downwards.
CCCATAGAAGTGAATGGGGCTGCGTGAAAATCGCAAGCAAGGCAGATGCGGTGCGATTTTCACGCATGGTTGCTAGGAGACGATCGGGATGGAGACCCGATCATTATTATTATTTTCCCTTATAACATGGTTATAAGGGAAAATAATAGCATTCTGAATACAGAATGCATAGTACAATAGCGCTGGAGGGGTTAAAAATAAAATAAAATAATAATTTAACTCGCCTTAATCCACTTGTTTGCGCAGCCGGCATCTCTTCTGTCTTCATCTGTGAGGAAAAGGACATTTGATGACGTCACTACGCTCATCACATGGTCCATCACATGATCCATCACCATGGATCGTGTGCTGCCCGTTGCCGTATTGCGGATCCGCAATACGCTGGTGCCGTTCCGCGGGCATTCCGCATCACGCATGCAAATCAATTCACTTCAATGGGTCTGCAAATCCAGAGATGCGAAATGGAAGCACGGAACGGAACCTTATGGAAGCACTACGGAGAACATGTCCTATCTTTTTGCGGAACGGCCGGATCGCGGATCCATTAAAGTGAATGGGTCCGCGATCCGCTGCGGCTGCTCCATGGTCGGTGTTTGTGCATTGCGGCCTGCAATTTGCAGGCCGCAGCACGGCCACGTGTGCAGGAGGCCTTAAGTGCAGGATATCCATATATGTGTAAATTCTGCCACATGTATGCTTGTGCGTGTTGCTGTGACTGTCCGCCATCATACTTCATCTGTAATATTTCTGTTATCGCTGTAAGGGATCATGAACACGACCGTTGGATGTTTTGCAGTCCGCAAATTGCGGATCCACGAAACATGGATACCGGGTGTGTGCATTCCACATTATGCGGAACAGAACATCCGGCCTCTGATAGAACCGTCCTGTCCTTGTCTGTAATGGCGACAATAATAGGACGTGTTCTATCATTGTGCAGAACGGCCATGAGGACATACAGACACGGAATGCACACAGAGTCATTTTTATTTTTTTTTGCGGCCCTATTGAAGTGAATGGAACGGTACAGACATGGAAAAAAAAATAAGTTTGTGTGCAGAAGCCCTAAGGGTTCTTTCACATGAGCGGATCCTGCGCGTGTCATCCGCTGCGTGAAAGAGAGCCAAGCCCCGCTCCGGACAGCAGAGACCCGGAGCAGTAATATGATGATCGCGCTCCGTGCTTCTCTCTGATCTTTTTTACTAGAAAATCACAGAGAGATAAAGTTGTCACCGTGATTCTGTAGTAAAAAGATCAGAGAGGCAAAGAGCGTTAATAATCATGTTACTGCTCCGGGTCTCTGCTGTCCGGAGCGGGGCTTGGCTCGCTTTCACGCAGCGGATTCCGCGTACGGCAACCACTCGTGTGAAAGAGGCCTAAGGTGGGCCCCCAGAATCAGTTACACTGGTAGGCCCTAAGTACCCCAGTCCGACACTACCTTAATCTGGTGACCGGTGTCCTGACTAATGGGATTCCATTGTAATCTATAGTGACTGGTGTCCTGACTACTGGGATCATTGTAATTAGGGTACCACTTGGATCCGAACCGGAGTTCGGGAAATGTTTTTTACAGTACAAATTAATTTATGAAGTTATTATGCAAAGTCTCGCGAGACTTTGCAAAGCAATAACTTCAGCTCACCAGAGCCAATACATTCTAATACTGTACGGAGCTCCTGCTTCGTACAGTATTAGAACAAAGTTTTTTGCAAATCGACTTCAGATGTTTCATCTGAAGTCGATTCGCTTATTCCTAAATGTAATCTATAGTGATCAGTGTCCTGACTCCATCGTAATCTATATTGACCGGTGTCCTGACTCCTGGGATCTTTGCAATCTATTGTGACCAGTGTCCTTGTAACAGCGGCTGCTGTGCGCCGCTGTTCCCCTGCTTACCGCCGCGGTCCCGGGCACTGTGTTCAGCGGTGATCTGTGGTCAGAGTTTCCCATTTACTGCTGCAGCTCTGGGCTTTGTTTGTGTAGGTGCTGTGGTTTTCTGCAGCACTTCCTCAAAGGGTAACTGTCATGTTTTCATCAAAAAAATCTGTTTTAGCATATGTTATTGCTGCAGCAGCATTACGCATAAAGCAATCTTTAGTTTCTTCACATATCACTGTTTTCCTTGAGTTTTCCCCTTAGTTACGGCTGTCTTGAATCCTACAATATGAGGATCTTCTCAAGATGGCTCCTCTGCCAGTTCTCTGTTGCCAAAACTGCTTTCCCTCACTTCCCATACACACTTGCTGTAGCCAGCAGCTCCCTGCCAGCCAATCAGATTGGATTACTGAGAGACACGCCTCCTCCCTCTGAAGCCTAATGCAGGCATGCAGTGTGAAGGACCGCCCCTCCGTCTAACTGTCTTCCTAGCCGGAGACAGATGAGCCATAGCAACGGTCTTTTAACCACCTCAGCCCCCAGTGCTTAAACACCCTGAAAGACCAGGCCACTTTTTACACTTCTGACCTACACTACTTTCACCGTTTATTGCTCGGTCATGCAACTTACCACCCAAATGAATTTTACCTCCTTTTCTTCTCACTAATAGAGCTTTCATTTGGTGGTATTTCATTGCTGCTGACATTTTTACTTTTTTTGTTATTAATCGAAATTTAACGATTTTTTTGCAAAAAAATGACATTTTTCACTTTCAGTTGTAAAATTTTGCAAAAAAAACGAGATCCATATAGAAATTTTGCTCTAAATTTATAGTTCTACATGTCTTTGATAAAAAAAAAATGTTTGGGTAAAAAAAAAATGGTTTGGGTAAAAGTTATAGCGTTTACAAACTATGGTACAAAAATGTGAATTTCCGCTTTTTGAAGCAGCTCTGACTTTCTGAGCACCTGTCATGTTTCCTGAGGTTCTACAATGCCCAGACAGTACAAACACCCCACAAATGACCCCATTTCTGAAAGTACACACCCTAAGGTATTCGCTGATGGGCATAGTGAGTTCATAGAACTTTTTATTTTTTGTCACAAGTTAGCGGAAAATTATGATTTTTTTTTTTTTTTTTTTTTTCTTACAAAGTCTCATATTCCACTAACTTGTGACAAAAAATAAAAAGTTTTATGAACTCACTATGCCCATCAGCGAATACCTTGGGGTCTCTTCTTTCCAAAATGGGGTCACTTGTGGGGTAGTTATACTGCCCTGGCATTCTAGGGGCCCAAATGTGTGGTAAGGAGTTTGAAATCAAATTCTGTAAAAAATGACCTGTGAAATCCGAAAGGTGCTCTTTGGAATATGGGCCCCTTTGCCCACCTAGGCTGCAAAAAAGTGTCACACATCTGGTATCTCCGTACTCAGGAGAAGGTGGGGAATGTGTTTTGGGGTGTCATTTTATATATACCCATGCTGGGTGAGAGAAATATCTTGGCAAAAGACAACTTTTCCCATTTTTTTATACAAAGTTGTCATTTGACCAAGATATTTATCTCACCCAGCATGGGTATATGTAAAAAGACACCCCAAAACACATTCCTCAACTTCTCCTGAGTACGGGGATACCAGATGTGTGACACTTTTTTGCAGCCTAGGTGGGCAAAGGGGCCCATATTCCAAAGAGCACCTTTCGGATTTCACTCCTCATTTTTTCCTGAATTTGATTTCAAACTCCTTACCACACATTTGGGCCCCTAGAATACCAGGGCAGTATAACTACCCCACAAGTGACCCCATTTTGGAAAGAAGACACCCCAAGGTATTCCGTGAGGGGCATGGCGAGTTCCTAGAATTTTTTATTTTTTGTCACAAGTTAGTGGAAAATGATGATTTTTTTTTAAATTTTTTTTTTCATACAAAGTCTCATATTCCACAAACTTGTGACAAAAAATAAAAACTTCCATGAACTCACTATGCCCATCAGCGAATACCTTGGGGTCTCTTCTTTCCAAAATGGGGTCACTTGTGGGGTAGTTATACTGCCCTGGCATTCTAGGGGCCCAAATGTGTGGTAAGTAGGTAAATGACCTGTGAAATCCGAAAGGTGCTCTTTGGAATGTGGGCCCCTTTGCCCACCTAGGCTGCAAAAAAGTGTCACACATCTGGTATCTCTGTATTCAGGAGAAGTTGAGGAATGTGTTTTGGGGTGTCTTTTTACATATACCCATGCTGGGTGAGATAAATATCTTGGTCAAATGCCAACTTTGTATAAAAAAATGGGAAAAGTTGTCTTTTGCCAAGATATTTCTCTCACCCAGCATGGGTATATGTAAAATGACACCCCAAAACACATTCCCCAACTTCTCCCGATTACGGAGATACCAGATGTGTGACACTTTTTTGCAGCCTAGGTGGGCAAAGGGGCCCATATTCAAAAGAGCACCTTTCGGATTTCACAGGTCATTTTTTACAGAATTTGATTTCAAACTCCTTACCACACATTTGGGCCCCTAGAATGCCAGGGCAGTATAACTACCCCACAAGTGACCCCATTTTGGAAAGAAGAGACCCCAAGGTATTCGCTGATGGGCATAGTGAGTTCATGGAACTTTTTATTCTTTGTCACAAGTTAGTGGAATATGAGACTTTGTATGAAAAAAAAAATAAAAAAAAAAATAAGCATTTTCCACTAACTTGTGACAAAAAATAAAAAATTCTAGGAACTCGCCATGCCCCTCACGGAATACCTTGGGGTGTCTTCTTTCCAAAATGGGGTCACTTGTGGGGTAGTTATACTGCCCTGGCATTTTCCAGGGGCCCTAATGTGTGGTAAGTAGGTAAATGACCTGTGAAATCCTAAAGGTGCTCTTTGGAATATGGGCCCCTTTGCCCACCTAGGCTGCAAAAAAGTGTCACACATGTGGTATCGCCGTATTCAGGAGAAGTTGGGGAATGTGTTTTGGGGTGTCATTTTACATATACCCATGCTGGGTGAGAGAAATATCTTGGCAAAAGACAACTTTTCCCATTTTTTTATACAAAGTTGGCATTTGACCAAGATATTTCTCTCACCCAGCATGGGTATATGTAAAATGACACCCCAAAACACATTCCCCAACTTCTCCTGAGTACGGCGATACCAGATGTGTGACACTTTTTTGCAGCCTAGATGCGCAAAGGTGCCCAAATTCCTTTTAGGAGGGCATTTTTAGACATTTGGATACCAGACTTCTTCTCACGCTTTGGGGCCCCTAGAATGCCAGAGCAGTATAAATACCCCACATGTGACCCCATTTTGGAAAGAAGACACCCCAAGGTATTCAATGAGGGGCATGGCGAGTTCATAGAAATTTTTTTTTTTTGGCACAAGTTAGCGGAAATTGATATTTTTAATTTTTTTCTCACAAAGTCTCCCGTTCCGCTAACTTGGGACAAAAAATTCAATCTTTCATGGACTCAATATGCCCCTCACGGAATACCTGGGGGTGTCTTCTTTCCGAAATGGGGTCACATGTGGGGTATTTATACTGCCCTGGCATTCTAGGGGCCCTAAAGCGTGAGAAGAAGTCTGGAATATAAATGTCTAAAAAATTTTACGCATTTGGATTCCGTGAGGGGTATGGTGAGTTCATGTGAGATTTTATTTTTTGACACAAGTTAGTGGAATATGAGACTTTGTAAGAAAAAAAAAAAAAAATTCTGCTAACTTGGGCCAAAAAAATATCTGAATGGAGCCTTACAGGGGGGTGATCAATGACAGGGGGGTGATCAATGACAGGGGGGTTGATCAATGACAGGGGGGTGATCAATGACAGGGGGGTGATCAGGGAGTCTATATGGGGTGATCACCACAGTCATTGATCATGCCCCTGTAAGGCTTCATTCAGACGTCCGGATGCGTTTTGCGGATCGGATCCATCTATCAGTGCATCCGTAAAAATCATGCGGACATCTGAATGGAGCTTTACAGGGGGGTGATCAATGACAGGGGGGTGATCAGGGAGTCTATATGGGGTGATCACCACAGTCATTGATCATGCCCCTGTAAGGCTTCATTCAGACGTCCGGATGCGTTTTGCGGATCGGATCCATCTATCAGTGCATCCGTAAAAATCATGCGGACATCTGAATGGAGCTTTACAGGGGGGTGATCAATGACAGGGGGGTGATCAGGGAGTCTATATGGGGTGATCACCACAGTCATTGATCATGCCCCTGTAAGGCTTCATTCAGACGTCCGGATGCGTTTTGCGGATCGGATCCATCTATCAGTGCATCCGTAAAAATCATGCGGACATCTGAATGGAGCTTTACAGGGGGGTGATCAGGGAGTCTATATGGGGTGATCACCACAGTCATTGATCATGCCCCTGTAAGGCTTCATTCAGACGTCCGGATGCGTTTTGCGGATCGGATCCATCTATCAGTGCATCCGTAAAAATCATGCGGACATCTGAATGGAGCTTTACAGGGGGGTGATCAGGGAGTCTATATGGGGTGATCACCACAGTCATTGATCATGCCCCTGTAAGGCTTCATTCAGACGTCCGGATGCGTTTTGCGGATCTGATCCATCTATCAGTGGATCCGTAAAAATCATGCGGACATCTGAATGGAGCTTTACCGGGGGGTAATCAATGACAGGGGGGTGATCAATGACAGGGGGGTGATCAGGGAGTCTATATGGGGTGATCAGGGGCTAATAAGGGGTTAATAAGTGACGGGGGGGGGGTGTAGTGTAGTGTAGTGGTGCTTGGTGGGACTTTACTGAGCTACCTGTGTCCTCTGGTGGTCGATCCAAACAAATGGGACCACCAGAGGACCAGGTAGCAGGTATATTAGACGCTGTTATCAAAACAGCGTCTAATATACCTGTTAGGGGTTAAAAAAAACACATCTCCAGCCTGCCAGCGAACGATCGCCGCTGGCAGGCTGGAGATCAACTCTCTTACCTTCCGTTCCTGTGAGCGCGCGCGCCTGTGTGCGCGCGTTCACAGGAAATCTCGCCCATCGCGAGATGACGCATATATGCGTGACTCTGCGCAGGGCTGCCACCTCCGGAACGCGATCCTGCGTTAGGCGGTCCGGAGGTGGTTAAGGGAGCAGTGGAAAGGGACAGAGGACATTAATAAAAGCTGTTATTATAAGGCAGGCATCCTCAAACTGCGGCCCTCCAGCTGTTGCAAAACTACAACTCCCAGCATGCCCGAACAGCCTCCAGGTATCAGACTACAGCAGGGCATTGTGGGAGTTGTAGTTTTACAACAGCTGGAGGGCCGCAGTTTGAGGATGCCTGTTATAAGGTAATTACAGATCTTTTGACAATCATTGACAGACTAACTCAGGTGTACATGCCTAGCGCTAATAAACTAGCAAATAAAAAAAAAAATTACAGTTATCCTTTAAAGGGAATCTGTCACCTAGTTTTACCCTATAGAGCTGCGGACATGCACGGATAGATCTCCGCTAGCATGTCCGCAATATACCTGTCTCATAGCTCTGTGTGGTTTTATTTCATTTAAAAAAAATGATTTTATAGATATGTAAATTAGCCAAGTAAGGTGCCCAAGGCGTGGTTACTTACGGTTAAGGAGCCCGGCCACGCCCCGTGTGAAGGAGCCCATCAGCGCCTGCATCCAGGAATCTCCTCCTTGCTCACAAAGTTACAGTGCCGTAATCTCGCGATGCGCGAGCTAGTGCATGCACAGTGCCGGCAAAGTGTTCGTTCCCTTTGCTGGCATCAGCTTCAGTGAATGAACTGCGCATGCGCTAGCTTGCGCATTGCGAGATTACGGCACTGTAACTTTGTGAGCAAGGAAAAGATTCCTGGATGCAGGCAGTGCTGGGCTCCTTCACAGGGGGCGTGGCCGGGCTCCTTAACCGTAAGTAACCACGCCTTGGGCACCTTACTTGGCTAATTTACATATCCATAAAATAATTTTTTTAAACGAAATAAAACCACACAGCCCTATGGGACCGGTATATTGCGGACATGCTAGCGGAGATCTATCCGTGCATGTCCGCAGCTCTATAGGGTAAAACTAGGTGACAGAATCCCTCTAAAGGCTGGCGCTCGTCATTTCCTGGGCTTTATGGGTTAGGTCATGTGACCTTGCTGACCAATCCTAGCCCTCATGCGCATATATAAGTGGCTCAGCCCCCTTCCCAGATGCCTCAGTGTCAAGGTGTTGTGCTAAAGATCCTGATACTAACGTGTGTTCCTGACTTGTACTTCGTTCCTGGATTCTGATCACAGTCTGATCCCTTTCTGCTTGCCTTGACTCTCCTGTTGCCGCCTCGGATTGCCTCACCTGTACCTGTGCCGCCTGCTGTGACCTTTCGCCTGTCTGACTACACCTCTGCCTCATCCTTCGGTCCTGCACTGTTGCTCCTAGTAACGACTCCGCCTGTACTTCTGGTACCTCCTGGTCCGCCTGGACCAGCTGCCTCGTGTACCTATCCTCCTCAAGAGGTAGCGACCTGGTGTTTCCCTCTGGAAAGTCTATCCCCACCAACAGGGGTACGGTGAAGAATTGAGGGGTTGACACGTGGCACAGTGGGTTCACACTGGCTGGTTCGTGACAGTCCTGACTCGTGAGATCATTGTGATCTATAGTGACCGGTGTCCTGACTCCTGGGATCATTGTGATCTATAGTGACCGGTGTCCTGACTCCTGGGATCATTGTGATCTATAGTGACCGGTGTCCCGACTCCTGGGATCATTGTGATCTATAGTGACCGGTGTCCTGACTCCTGGGATCATTGTGATCTATAGTGACCGGTGTCCCGACTCCTGGGATCATTGTGATCTATAGTGACCGGTGTCCTCATTCTGTCGCTGTGAGATGGCACTGGGACAATTATTAGGGGTGGAATAGGAGGCATGGTAAATCTGCACGTGATCTAAAGAGTAAATGACACCATTATTTTTTTTCTTAAATAGGTCCAAAATTCTACAGTGATTCATTTTTTATTTACAGAGCTCCAAATCCACTGCATAGACGTAGGGGTAAATTTATGAAGACTGTCATTTCTTACTCCATACATAAAAAATAAATTAATGCTGGATTAAACATGCTCCAAATTTATTAAGAGGTTCATATTTCTCCTGTAATTTAAGGTCTGCACCCTCCCTTCCCACTTCTCAGCAAAGTCACAAAAATGGCATAAAACAGCAACATTTCTTGCCCAAATAGTGTTTGTATTAAAATTTGCAACTTTTTTCTGATGCACTAAATTCCCCCCATTGTAGTTACAAGACAAAATTCTGGTTGCCTGCAGTCACCACTGGGTGGCGCTTAGAAGCTAACCACATTTGTGGCATCCACTGTATGGCAGATGTCACCGACGGTCTTTAAACATGGCGCATCCTCAGGAGGATGGCGCCATAGCCGTCAGATGACTACTGTGTTATACCGCAGCAGGCAGTATCCATGATCGGAGATAACTGAGATAAAAACAGCGGTCCCAGCATACATCTGTTGATCTACGGTTCCACATGGGGAAGCAGATCGCCATGCAAACAGCTTCATTGGGGGTTTGCACGTCTTTCTTGACTATTTTCCTTTTATGTCTAATCAGTTTTGATTCTGATGGTGATGCGCTGAAAAGGCCAGTGATTGGCTGCAGCATAACTATAGGGGTCTCAGCAATTGCAACTGTGACCTGGTCCACAAGCCAAGTCACTCATAGTCCCCCTCATCGCAGTAAGGCTGGCTGTACTTGTTTGATCTCCTTTCTGTTCTCGTTTGATGTCTGTCAGCCAAAATATTGTATTTCTGAAAAGTTGGAGTGAAGGAGACTGGGGGAGAAGAAATCGAATGCACAGGATGCAGATGGCGTTTAAACACACACAGTGTTATTTGAAAAAAATTACGCCTGATGAGGGACAAAGCCTCAAAAAATGAGACCTTTACATGGCCAGATGCCCGCAGATGCTTAGAGTGCTGGCGGTGTCTAGGGGTATGCAGTGACTAAAGTAAGATCCATATAGGACCTACAGCCCAAGCAGTTTAAAGTTGGATGTTCATGCATTGGCTGACATCAGAGATCAGACCCTCTGTCAAACACCTTAGATGCTGCGGTCACTATTTGGGTAGCAGACTACTCCAATCGGAGAAGATGTAACCGCACTGTAATCTCCCATTAATTATGCTGCATCACTTAAGGGGGTTGTCCCATCTTGGACATTGGTGGCATATCGCTAGGCTATGCCCCCGATGTCTGAAAGGGGGGGGGGGGGGGGAGCCCGGAGTGCATGGAAGGCCCCGTCCCTATGTCTGTAGTTATGTATTTATCATTGACACAGTTTTCCGTCCCAAGTCCCTATCTGGAGCTTGGGCAGGCCCTGCTTCCCCTCTGCTCAGGCCCCCCCCCCCCCCCCCTTGTGTGCAAACCGCCGATGGGCAATGTCCCACCTGTGATCTGTCTCCTCCTGATCGACCCTGACCCAGCCAGTGACATACTGCAACGCCGCCCATTCTCCTCTGTTTGCTGGGTGCTTGCATTGCACTGGCCAATCAGCATTTAGTGGTGCAAAGCTCCTGCTGCTGATTGGCCAGTGTGCGAGTCGCAGGCTCAGCAGACAGCAGCAGATCAGAGCAGAACTGTGCAGGCAGGTGGATGGGCAGGGCTGCAGTCTTGTGCTTACCGCGGTCACTGCCTGCCCTGTGAGAGATCAGTATGGCCGGACTGGAGAGCGTAGCCTTAGGGTAGGCCAGCATGACGAGGTGGGGCGGCGGCGAGTTAGGATAGGGGGGTTAGGAGTTTTGTTTAGAAGTAGGGGCGGAGAGAAAAGAGGGGAGGTCTTAAATAAGTAGGTGAAAGGGGAGAGGGAGCCATTTTAGGATCGCAAGCAGAGGTAGAGATAGTGCAGTGTTTATCCCCCAACCTTAGCCTACCGTCATGTCTGAGGTCGAGGAGTTGATCAGGCAGCTCAGGTCGAGGGCGGAAGCGCAGGGCCCACAATGGTTGCAGGCGCAGCTTCAAGGCCTGCGGACAGGAGCGAGGAGTGTGGGGCCGGGCCCTTGCAGCAGGAGACGCGCCGGTCACGGCGTACTTGCCCGCCGGTGCGCCTGAGTCCCGAGTTGACCCCAAGAGTCCGGCGCCGGGTCCGTAACCCCTCTAGGGACCCTCCACGCGGGGCGGCTGTGCGGCAGCCTCCCGTTCGGCCGTCCCGCTGTGGGAGGAATCCTCATGTACGGTGGGACTACAGCAGAGCGCAGACAGGTGTTAGCGCTCCCCTTGCTGGTGGGAGCGCTGGAAATGGAGCAGGTTCGGCAGTTCCCGCGGTGCCCCTGTGGGAAGCTGCCCAGCATGTTAGAGGCAATGAGGAGACGGCTGTTTCCCCCTGCAGTTGTGGGTGAGGATGGGGGGGGGCAGGCTAACGAGCCTTAGCGGGCAGCAGGACACTGGCCCCATCCTCTTCTGTTCCAGTGCTGGTGGGGTATCCGATTCTGGAAACGAGCAGCAGGACGCTGGCCTTGCGGCATCCGGAAGCAACAGCAACGCATCTACTCCTCCCCCGCTAGGATTGGCATCGTTGGTCAGCACCGGCTCTCAACTGATGGCTACCGGATCCGTGGTTGGACGAGCTGCGGGATCTGCGACTGGAAGGGATTCTGGAGTTCCGGCTGGTGGGATCACAGCGCCCGGAGTTCAACTGAAGACCCTTATTATCTATATTTAGTGCCATGGGGGACCCACGGGGGAGTTAGGGTGGGGGCTTCTTACCATGTTGGGGGGCTTGGCGTCAATGGCAGCGTGTGGGGGGGGGGCGCGCAAGGGGGTTCGCCGCTACCCGCCTGGGGGGCGATGGGACCAGGGGCTTAACAGTTACAAAATGGGGAGTTGGGAATGGTTCGAACCCAGGTAACAGCTGCGGTTGGGAATGTGGAGTCGTCGGCGGGAACGAGCTCGGTGTCAGCACAGACAGGCGGGGAGGGGACGGTTAGTGTGGATGACGCAGCTCGGGGGGAGGTGTATGTCTGTTTTGAAGGCCCATTAGGGGCTCACTTGAAGCAGGACATGAGGGAGTGGATTTGGAAGGGGGAGTATGTGGAAATTTTTTCACTACTCCCTTTAGAACGTTTTAATTTGGACAGGGCTAAAAAAGATGACGGTAAGAGAGAGGAGGAGGAAAAGCGTCGGTATCGGTTAATCCCGCGCACGTTTGTCAACTGGCTACAAGCCTTCGCCATATTCGCGAGTATTATTGGGGAGAAAGAGCCGGAATGTTGTTCGGCGCTTTTGTTATCAAAACACGATTGGGGAGGCGTACCGGGTTTATGGCGGTCAAGCTTGGTTACGATATAACGAGCAATTTCGCCAGCGGAAAGCAGTGCGTCCCAATATTCGTTGGGATCACAAGGACATTGCGTTATGGCTAAAAGTCACGGCGCAGGGGAGAACGGGTCTGTCCTTTCGGGGGGATACAGGGGGGGGGGCGGTCAAACCTCGTTGCATACAGCTTCAGTCAAGAGACTGTGCTTCCTGTTTAATTAGGGGGGATGTAAGTTCGGTGCGAAGTGCAAATTTAAGCATGAGTGCACTTCCTGTGTAACGGAAAAGCTGTTTTCGGGAGGTGAGGCTGGGGATAATGGCAGGGCCATTTGCGGAATCCCCAGTGTCTGATTTGCGGTTGTCCCCACTGGGGGTTGTGCCCAAGAAGGAGCCGAACAAATTTTGGCTTATTCATCATTTGTCATACCCTAGAAGGACGTCAATTTCGGCTTATTCATCATTTGTCATACCCTAGAGGGACGTAGGTCAATGATGGGATAGATCCCGAACTTTGTTCGGTGGTTTATACGTCATTTGACGCGGCTGTAGGGTGGGTTAACAATTTTGGCAAAGGGCAGTTATTGGCAAAAACAGATAGAGTCGGCTTTTCGGTTACTGCCGATACACCCGGACTGCATGCAACTGCTGGGTTGTTTTTGGGAAGAAAATTTTTTTGTGGATAGATGCCTCCCAATGGGGTGTTCACGGTCGTGCGCATATTTTGAATCTTTCAGTTCCTTTTTAGAATGGTCGGTGACGGATGTGGCAGGATGCGCTTCGGTCATCCATTATTTAGATGACTTCTTGTGCATAGGCCCACCAGACTCGACAGTGTGCTCTTTATTGCTGCACACGCTGGAGACGGTGTTCGCGCGTTTTGGAGTCCAGCTGGCACCAGAAAAAACAGTAGGCACGGCCACCGAACTCTGTTTTTTTTTGGGATCATTATTGATACCGATGAAGTGTCGGTTGCCATCAGACAAATTGGAGGATTTAAAGCTGGCGGTGCAGCGGGCACAACATGTGAGTAAGATACAATTACGGGATTTGCAGTCGCTGTTGGGCAAGCTGAATTTTGCCTGTCGGATAATCCCGATGGGTAGTGTTTTTTCGCGGCGTTTGTCAATGGCGACTTCAAAGGTGTCTGCGCCACATCACTTCATTCGTTTGGGTAGGGAGTTTCGGGCAGATCTAGCAGTTTGGGGTTCCTTCTTGGCATCTTGCAACGGGCGGGCGCTAATTTTGGGAAAGACGATGGATTGTTTTGATTTCGAATTGTTCTCGGATGCGGCAGGTGGGACGGGATTTGGGGTCTATTGTGGGGGGTAATGGTGCGCGAAAAAATGGCCGGCGGAGAGGTTCTCCAGGGGTTGGGTTCGCAATCTGGCTTTGCTTGAGCTCTTTCCAATACTAGTGTCGGTTTTCTTGTGGGGGGAGAGATTTTGCAATAGGAAAGTGCGTTTCCATTGTGACAATCTGAGTGTAGTGCAGTCCTTGAGTGTCTGGCGTTAAACGCTTGGGTGGTGGCAGTTCATGTTCCAGGGGTTCAGAACTGTATAGCTGACGCACTTTCTCATTTCCAGTGGGAGCGTTTTCGGATGCTGGCGCCGGAAGCGGAGGAGTACCCCCTTGCCCTGTCCAACCTTTCTATGGGAGCTGCTGGAGGAGCGGTAGCAGGGTTGATCAGATCATCATTGGCCCCAAGGACGTGGGATTCGTAGGCTAGGGCTTGGGAGGATAGGAAGGGTTGGTGTCAAACGAAAGGAGTGGATGTTGAAGTTGTGGGGGTTGAGCTTGAAGCCCCTATGTTATTGTATATTGGGCACGGTAGGAATGAGGGTTGGTCGTTAGCTGGTTTAGTCTTTGGTTTTCGGTTACGGGGATTAAGGGACGTTACAAAATGTTTTCTGGTGAGTCAGGCGTTGTAGGGTTGGAGGCGGAAAAGGGGAGCGGAGGATTGCAGGCATCCGGTGTTCTTTGCATTACTGTTGGACATGGGTAGACAGATAGGGGTAGTATGTTGGTCAGTGTTTGAGGGTTATTTGTTTAAGATTGCGTTTTCATTAGCCTTCTTTGGGGCATTGTGGTTAGGGGAATTAGTTAGTGACAACGTACGTAGAGTGGGTTGGTTGCTGCAGGAGGACGTTGATTTGTACCCCGATAAGGTAGAGTTTAGATTACACAGTTCGAAGACGGATGTTAACAAGAGGGTGTATAAGATAGGGCTGTACGAGGTTCCAAACTGTGAGATGTGCCCAGTGCGTTGCTTAAGGAATTTTAGGTTGGTAAGGAGGGGGAGGGCTTTGCTGCTTTTCATTCACGAGGATGGTTCTTCGCTGTCCCGCTATCAATTTTTGGCGGTGTTTCGCCAGTGTCTCGCCAGCTTGGGTCTGGATCGGACGGGTTATACAGGGCATTTTCGCATAGGTGCCGCCACTGAGGCTGCCAGGCACAGGGTGGGTGATGAAGTGGTTAAGAGGATTGGTCGGTGGGAGTCTCTTCGTTTCAGGTCGTATGTACGCATGGCTCGCCTGTAAGGATTTATGTAGTTGGGGTTTGCCTGTTGTAGTTTAATGTTCGTCCCCTAAGGAACTGGCCGGCTAACGGGGATGGTTCTCTGTTTTTTCTTTTTTCTCGTTACAGATCCGTGCCCGGCGTTAGTGTGGATACTGGGCCATTCCTTCCTTTTTTGGGGAGCGTTAAGAGCGGCAGTGAGGCAGGAGGGGCGACAGCTTGGCTTCGCAAGAGAGGTAGCCGTGATACGTTGGTTGGGAAAGAGAGGCATGGTGTGGAGTAGCATGTTACCGGAGATACACAGGTTTGTGCGGTTAGATAGGGCCCCTGATGTGTTGGTCCTTCATGTGGGGGGTAATGATTTTGGGGCACGACCTTTTCGTGAGTCAATTAGGGACATAAAATTTGACTTGCTGAGGATCTGGGCCTTATTCCCGGTAATTGTCACGGTTTGGTCTGATATAGTCCACAGGCATGTGTGGAGGGGTGCTCGGTCAGCGGACCGGGTGAACAAAGCCAGGATAAAGGTGAACCGGGCGATAGGGAGGTTTATGGCTAGGAATGGGGCCGTGGCTGTGAGACATGCTGAGTTGGAACAGGGGATTGGTGCTTTCTGGAGGAGTGATGGTATTCACCTGAACGCGATTGGAATCGATCTCTGGTGCCTAAGCCTGCAAGGGGGCATAGAGACTGCTTTGGGGGTGTGGAGAGACGCCCAGGCATAAGGTGTTAAGCCTGTGCGTTCGTGGCAGAGGGAGGTCCTCGGAGTTGGTGGAATATCAGGTTCTGGAGGATGGGAGGGCTCCATAGTTGGGGCTGGACTCCCAATGGTAGTATTTTCGTGGCAGGTTTTGGTCCATCAGTGGTGCCTCCGAGCTGGCGCTGATCGGCTGGGGGCAAGATGGAGTACCACGTGGAGGAGGAGTTGAACAAAAACTGTTGGGGCTTCGAGGACCTCCCTTGTCGTTATTTTATATGTTACACATATGTTGGATATCATATGCGGTTGCATATGGGTTCGTTGTTAAAATATGTTATTTAAAACTTAAGGATAAAAGTGTCATACATTTTATAATAAACGGCTGCTGTGGCCAATTCAAATCCAACCTGGTGTCATGTGTAGTTATTGGGTCAATGGGGTGATGGTTTTAGGGTGGTGGGGTGCAGGCAACGAGCATGATCGACGCTACCTTTGTCATGAAAAGATCAGATAGACTCACGTGCTGCAAGTCTATCTGACAGGTCTTTCTGTGTTTCCCTTCTGTTTGCTGTTGTGGGCAGGATCCCACCTCTCGACAGGTTCTGCTCATTAGCTGTTTAAGTGGCTCTATTTAAGTCTGCCTCTTACTGCTGACTTTGCGGTTGATATTTTCCTTCTGGAGTTCTATACAGGTTGTTTGTGGATCCTCTACTTCCTGCTCGTCTCAAGCTAAGTCCTTCTGTTCTCCCCTTTGTGCGTGTGTTGCTGCTAGGTCTCAGGGAGACGCTGGTCCCTTCACGGTGGAAGGTACTGGCTGTCTCATTCCCCACTCCCTAAGTTAGGGTTTGGTTCAGTGTCAGCAGGGCTTATGTTCCAGCGTATGAGTTAGTTCACCATCAGGACTTGCTCATACTGTCATCAGTCAGGGAGAGGCTCAGGGATTGTTAGGAGGTTACCATTCCCTCCTCCCTAGCTTTGGGGCCTAGTCTGTTTTACCTGTTGTTTGTTTACTTGGTGTTCCTCTTATCTCCACTTGCCGTGACAACCTCCCCCCTAGCTTTGGGGCCTAGTCTGTTTTACCTGTTGTTGTTTGTTTACTTGGTGTTCCTCTTATCTCCACTTGCCGTGACAACCATGCTCGCCTCACGCGCTGCGGCTGCCAGTGCCATCACCTGCCTCATACTGCCTCCAGTTCCACTGAGACCCAAGTCCCAACTGCAACCAGCCCCCAGCATCTGCTGTACAGATTGTGTACACGCTATCTGGCAGACAATTAAAGGGGTTGTTCAGTATTAGGCCTCTTGCACATGACCGTGTGTCTTTCTGTATTTTGCGGTCTGCAAAAAATACGGATGACATCCGTGTGCATTCCGTTTTTTGCGGAACGGAACATCTGGCCCCTAATAGAACAGTACTATTTTTGTCCGTTATGCGGACAATAATAGGACATATTCTATGTTTGAATGGAAATACGGAAACAGAAGGCATACGGAGTACCTTCCGTGTTTTTTTGCGGATCCATTGAAATTAATGGTTCTGTATACGAAACGCAAAAAACGGAACGTAAACTGAAAAAAAAGAGTCCTTACATGTAACGTTCTGCACCAATAGCTCTGCTTGATGTCACTGATTGGAAACGTTCTACAACCTGTACAGCAGTCATGCACCTGCAGTTTGTTACAATGTATTCATGTAGGCAATCTGTTACAGCTCTTACCTGTAGTGACACATTGTAACAGCAGTACTAGGTTGTATATGGATTGCAGGTAGGGAGGTGTTAATGAGCCCCAAGGTACAGAAGCCATGCCCTTTCTAACACAAGACAATACTTTGTTAGCTTTCGATGCAGCTGACTGGCATTGAGCGCTATTATTTTCATCCGGGTCTCATCCTGTAGTAGACTCGGCGTATGAATGTCATGTGTATCATGTGTTTGTTTCCATGTATATCCTTATACTGTACATGTCGCGTTCTATTATCTCACTCCATTAACCCAGGTTTGGGACCTCACAAGACTTTTCACAATGTCCTCTTATCATATCCTAATATTGTATAATGTGCACAAATTTCCACACAAAGGTCACCCCGGGGTCCCTGGTGTAAAGGTCTCTCTACTATTGAGTAAGAAAATCAATGGCGTATGACAATAGAGACTACTCTCATTAGATTTAAAGGGACAGTGCACAGGAATTCTGATGAAGTGGCTGGGATTTACACTGTCAGGTCTGGATCGGATCATTACTGCCCCCGAGCATTACAGTTCTCTGAATTTCTGAGTTAGGCCTCATGCACACGACCGTTTTTTTTTTGCGGTCCGCAAAAACGGGTTCCGTGTCCGTTTATTCTTCCGTGGGTCTTCCTTGATTTTTGGAGGATCCACGGACATGAAGGAAAGTAAAAAAAAAAGTCGTTTTGGTGTCCGCCTGGCCGTGCGGAGCCAAACGGATCCGTCCTGACTTACAATGCAAGTCAATGGGGACGGATCCGTTTGACGTTGACACAATATGGTGCAATTGCAAACTGATCCGTCCCCCATTGACATTCAATGTAAAGTCAGGAGTCCCTATTATACCATCGGATTGGAGAAAACTTGGTGTCACCATGGGAATGCCTCTATGTTAAAATATACCATCGGATTTGAGTTATATTGTGAAAAATCAGATCCGACAGTATATTCTAACACAGAGGCGTTCCCATAGTGATGGGGACGCTTCAAGTTAGAATATACTAAGAACTGTGTACATGACTACCCCCTGCTGCCTAGCAGCACCCGATCTCTTACAGGGGGCTGTGATCAGCACAATTAACCCCTCAGGTGTCGTACCTGAGGGGTTAATTGTGCGTATCATAGCCCCCTGTAAGCGATCAGGTGCTGCCAGGCAGGAGGGGGCAGACCCCCCTCCCTCCCTAGTTTTAAATTCATTGGTGGCCAGTGCGGCCCCCCCATCCCTCCCCTGTATTACATTCATTGGTGGCCAGTGCGGCCCCCCTCCCTCCCCTGTAATACATTCATTGGTGGCCAGCGCGGCCCCCCCTCCCTCCCCTGTATCTAATTCATTGGTGGCCAGTGCGGCCCCCCCCTCCCTCCCCAGTATTTAATTCATTGGTGGCCAGTGCGGCCTCCCCTCTCCCCCCCTCCTAATTAAAATCCCCCCCCCCCCATCATTGGTGGCAGCGGAGAGTTCCGATCTGAGTCCCAGTTTAATCGCTGGGAATTCGATAGGTAACCAGGACGCTACTGCAGTCCTGGCTGCCATGGTTACTTAGCAATTTTAGAAGCATTATACTTACCTGCGCTGTCTGTGACCGGCCGGGCGCTCCTCCTACTGGTAAGTGAAAGGTCTGTGCGGCGCATTGCTTATAGCACAGACCTGTCACTTACCAGTAGGTGGAGCGCCCGGCCGGTCACAGACCTCGCAGGTAAGTATAATACTTCTAAAATTGCTAAGTAACCATGGCAGCCAGGACTGGAGTAGCGTCCCGATTGCCATGGTTACCGATCAGAGTCCCAGCGATTAAACTGCGATCTGAACTCTCCGCTGCCACCAATGATGGGGGGGGGGGGAAGGGGGAAAGGGGAGGCCGCACTGGCCACCAATGAATGTAATACAGGGGAGGGAGGGGGGGGGCCGCACTGGCCACCAATGAATTTAAAACTGGGGAGGGAGGGGGGTCTGCCCCCTCCTGCCTGGCAGCACCTGATCTCTTACAGGGGGCTATGATACGCACAATTAACCCCTCAGGCGCGGTGCCAGGCAGCAGGGGGCAGTCATGTACACAGTTCTTAGTATATTCTAACTTGAAGCGTCCCCATCACTATGGGGACGCCTCTGTGTTAGAATATACTGTCGGATCTGGGTTTTCACGAAGTGAAAACTCAGATCAAAAAGCTTTTATGCAGACGGATCTGCGGATCTGTCTGTGTGAAAGTAGCCTACGGATCACGGACGCGGGTGACAATCTTGTGTGCATCCGTGTTTTTTCACGGACCCATTGACTTGAATGGGTCCGTGAACCATTGTCCGCCAAAAAAATAGGACAGGTCATATTTTTTTGACGGACAGGAAACACGGATCACGGACGCGGATGAACAACGGTGCATTTTCCGAGTTTTTAACGGACCCATTGAAAGTCAATAAGTCCGCAGAAAATCACGGAAAACGGAACAACTGACACGGATGCACACGGTCGTGTGCATGAGGCCTTATGCAGATGTGTATTGTTATCATCTTGTTCTGACCTTGATTGTGACCACTACCAGCCCTGACCTCTGCCCTCAATTGTGACCAATCTAATCCGTTGCTAAAAATAACGCTCTAATACACTGCCCGTACCCAAAAAAAAGTCGCCACCAAAAATATTTTGTTGGACCGCCTTTTAGCTTTGATTACGGCACTCATTCGCTGTGGCATTGTTTCGATAAGCTTCTGCAATGTCACAAGATTTATTTCCATCCAGTGTTGCATTTATTTTTCACCAAGATCTTGCATTGATGATGGTAGAGTCTGAGCAAAGCCTTCTCCAGCACATCCCAAAGATTCTCAATAGGGTTAACGTCTGGACTCTGTGGTGGCCAATCCATGTGTGACAATGATGTCTCATGCTCCCTGAACCACTCTTTCACAATTTGAGCCCGATGAATCCTGGCATTGTCATCTTGGAATATGCCCGTGCCATCAGGGAAGAACAAGTCCACTGATGGAATAACCTGGTCATTCAGTATGCTCATCAGACCACATCACCTTCTATTGCTCCAGAGTCCAATCTTTATGCTTCCTAGCAAATTAAAGCCTTTTTTCTGGTTTGCCTCACTTACATTGAAAGTCAATGGGGGACGGATCTGTTTACAATTGCACCATATTGTGTCAATGTAAACGGATCCGTCCCCATTGACTTACATTGTAAGTCAGGACGGATCCGTTTGTCTCCGCGTCGCCAGGCAGACACCAAAACGCTGCAGAGCAGAATGGAGGCGGAACGGAGCCAAACTGAGGTATTCTGAACGGATCCTTATCCATTCAGATAGCATTGGGGCAAAACTGATCCGTTTGGGACCGCTTGTGAGATCCTTGAAACGGATCTTACAGGCGGACCCAGAAACGGCAGTGTGAAAGTAGCCTAACACTGTTTTATATTGTTGAACTGTATTTTATGTTTATTGTAATATATCCTGTTTTTTTGCACTGTATCTGGAAAAGGGCTAATGAACAGCCAGTTAAAACTGAAAGACTTTGGGACTTTCTATCTTTGCGCTAATAAGTTAGAAATTTTCCACAGTATAAGGGACTATGCAAAGTTTTGGAGGCAAATAACCAGACACACTGACCTTCTGACTGTCTGGTTTAGCTCTGTTGTTTACGTCTAAAGACTTGTTTATGTCTGGATAAACCCTATACAAGTCTAAGACAGACTGAAATTGCAACGTTGTTTCTATTTTGGCTGTTATTCTCCACGCCAACCTTTCAGCTAGAAATTGTATATAAGGAGAGCAGTTAGAGCAAGCATCCTCAAACTGCGGCCCTCCAGCTGTTGTAAAACTACAACTCCCACAATGCCCTGCTGTAGGCTGATAGCTGTAGGCTGTTCGAGCATACTGGGAGTTGTAGTTTTGCAACAGCTGGAGGGCCGCAGTTTGAGGATGCCTGAGTTAGAGCCTCCAGTTGTCTGTAGATAGGGACCGGTTTTAGTAGGGGAGACTTTGCCAGGCTGCATGAGTGACCAGAAAAAGACTCGGAGACAGGAATACTCTCCCACAGACCCTGGGTCACTAGCCCTTTGGCCGGCGTCTTCTGCGAGAGTGGGGGACCGCTATCTCAGGCTTTTCCTCCTTCTTCTGCCAGGGAGGAGACTGGAGAAGTCAGCTCAGTTTAGTGCCTGTATTGTTTGGAACTTTAGCTCCACCAGTAAAGAAGCACATTGGTTTACTGCAGACCCTGACTCTCTGTAGTTATTTCCCATTGGGGTGCACCATGTCTTACCATCCCCTCCACAGAGAAGCAACACATGGTGACACCTTGATGGTGTTCAGGGGACCCAGAATAGCATTGGGACAACCCCAAACCTGGCCACTGCACTGTCCGGAGAGTACAGTAATGCTTCTGAATAAGGACCCTGGGATTTTTCATTTTTGCATTTTCGTTTTTCCCCACCTTCCCATAGTCCTAACTTTTTTTTATTTTTCCATTCACATAGCCTTATGAGGGCTTATTTTTTGCGGGACAGGTTGCACTTTCTAATGGCACCATTTACAGTTGCATACCATGTAGTAGGGAGCGGGCAAAAAATTAATAGGGTAGAATTGGGAAAAAACGCAATTCTGATAAAGGTTTTTATTTTTTTTACACTGTAACACTATGAGGTAAACTTGACCTGTTATCTTCATTCTCCAGGTCAGTACAGTTCCAACGATACCACACTTGAATAATTTTTCTTGTGTTTTAATACAAAAAAAAGTAAAACCTTTTTGAGGAATTTTTTTTTTTTTTCAGAACCATATTCTGACCCCTATAACTTTTTTGTAGCTATGTGTACGGGGCTGTGTGAGGTGATGGACGATCTGTTCTTTTCAGTGATACCAATTTTAAGTGTGTGCGACTTTTTGATCACTTTTTATTAAAAAATTATTCGGTAGTTTGCTGTATGCCATTAATATTGTTATATTTTAATAGTATGGGCATTTTCGCACGCGGCGATGGTCATCAATACCTGATCAGTGGGGGTCCAACTCCTGGCATCCCCACCACCACAAAGGGGCTGTGGTACTGCGGCTTCTTCCTTGGCCTGTTACGTCCATTGGTGACATTACCTTTGTGCAGCTCCGTCCTATTCAAGTGAATGGGAATGATCTGCAATACCAATCACAGCCACTATCCGCTGTATGGCGCTGTGCTTGTCATACTTTAAAGAGGGCGCAGCACTCATCCAAGGGCTGAAGCAGGTGTGCAGGTGTGCTGGGACACCACCGATCCGATACTGATCTACTGTAAATCCTGGAAATCGCCTGCAATTTTTTTTGTAGATGCTGAATTGTTTTTGAAAAATTGTGATTTTTTTTATTTAATTTTTTATTTTTGCAGTCATAGAACCAGACCCTTCAAAGAAGTAGAGCCCATAGACCTCCCAAATTGTCAGCTCTTGAAAGGGATAGGTAAGTGCGCAGGAAAGATGCTACAAGGTTTCATAATTGTAGCAGGGAGCGTGTCAACCCTGTAACGCCTCATGCACCCGACCGTATGGGTTTTTCAGTGTTTTGCAGGCCGTTTTTCCCGGATCCGTTTTTCAGTAGTGTTTCCTGTTCCGTTCTTCCTTTCCGTTTTTCCGTATGGCATATACAGTAATTATATAGAAAAAACTGGGCTGGGCATAACATTTTCAATAGATGGTTCCGTAAAAACTAAGGGCTCATGCACATGATCGTTGTTGATTGCAGTCCGTTTTTCACGGATCCGTTGTTCAGTATCTGAGTTTTTTTCCCCTCTGATTTATAAGTCCTCTTCTGTTCCGTTATAGCACAAAACATATCCGTATGGTTTCCGTATTTGATCCGTTTTTTGCGGATCGTATACAGAAACAGTAACTTATTAATCACCAAACACATGAGCAATATGGGCTGGGCAGAGCATTTCTACATGGATCCGCGAAATACGGATGTGTTCCATGTGCGTGCTGTATTTTTTGCGGACCTATTGATTTGAATGGGGCCTCGGACCGTGATTTGCGGACAATAATAGGACATGCACTACTTTTTTGCTGAACGGCCATGCGGACAAACTGAAACAGAATGCACACAGAGTAACTTCTGTATTTTCTACAGCCCCATTGAAGTGAATTGTTCCGCATACGGTCTGCAAAAAAAAAAACGGAAAGAAAATACGATTATGTGCATGAGCCCTTAGTCAGAGCTCCCCAACCTCTGCCTCCTGGGCCCCCTGCATGTGGTTTACCACCTTGCTCCGGGTGTAGTTACACTCTGCGGGAGAGAGGAGACGTTATTACACTGTCCACCGCTACAATGTCAATGGCGAGCAGGTAGAGAGAGAAGGCAGTGCCGCGTTCTCCTCTAAAAACTGCTCGGTGGGGGTGACGGGAGTGGGACCACCGCTGATCTGATATTGTGCAGACATTGGAGAAGCAGGGAATGCTGGGAGTTTTCTGAAGCCTGGAGAATTATGAATGCAGCTTTGAACCATCGAATCCATTTTAAACGCTTCTTCTATTCTTCTTTGCAGAGTTTGGTTCTGAAGATATTGATGTTCTTCCTAATGGTTTGGCCTTTATAAGTACTGTGAGTATTTGCCATTTCTCGATAGATTTCACAGGGGATGACATCAGCAAGTACAGAAATGATGTCAGCATGTAGAGGAATTATGTCAGTAAAAATGGAAATGACATCATCAGGTAAAGGAGAATGTCAGCAAGCAGAGGAATGATATCAGCAAGATGACTAATGTCAGAAAGAGAAGGAACAACATCTTCAAATAGAAGTATTGTGTCAGCAGGAATAGGTATGACATCAGCACCTTTTATGCTCCCACTTTTTTTGAAATATCAACCTTGAAAACCATTTTAAATGGGAGCATAAAAGGTGCTGACGTCATACCTATGCAGTACCATTTATGGCCACTATCCAACGTGTGGCGCTGTTTTCATCCAGTTCCTCTTCCAAAGCACATCAGCCTGATCTTGGGGGGTGCCAGGAGTCACTGCTCTTCCCCCACCCAGGGCCGCTGATAGAAATCATAAGGGCCCCGTACAGCATACATGACGGGGCCCCCTTCAGCTCCACCCCCTGATCCCTCCTTCAGCCACACCCCTGGCCCCGCCCTTGGCCCCTCCCCAGACGCCGCCTTGAAACAACATGCAGATTTGTCTACAAGTGATATTTATGGCGCTGGGGGGTCGTCTGTGAATGGCGCTGTTATGGAGGGGGTCTGTGAATGGCGCTGTTATGGAGGGGATCTGTGGATGGCACTGTTATGGAGGGGATCTGTGAATGGCACTGTTATGGAGGGGATCTGTGAATGGCACTTTTATGGAGGGGATCTGTGGATGGCACTGTTATGGAGGGGATCTGTGGATGGCACTGTTATGGAGGGGATCTGTGGATGGCACTGTTATGGAGGGGATCTGTGGATGGCACTGTTATGGAGGGGATCTGTGGATGGCACTGTTATGGAGGGGATCTGTGGATGGCACTGTTATGGAGAGGATCTGTGGATGGCACTGTTATGGAGGGGATCTGTGGATGGCACTGTTTTGGAGGGGATCTGTGGATGGCACTGTTTTGGAGGGGATCTGTGGATGGCACTGTTATGGGGGGAATCTGTGGATGGCACTGTTATGGAGGGGGATCTGTGGATGACACATACCGCCCACGTCCCTATTATAGTCAATGGGAACGGAGCGGCGGTCAGGCGAAATAGCCGCAGGACGGATCCGACATGGTGAACAGCCTGTCTGATCCGTCCTGCCGCAAGTGTGAAAGTAGCCTAAATGACTTTTTCTAAGATTTTTTATTTTTTTTGTATGAGAAACAGGCACCTGAAATTCAAGTGCCTATAGTGCTTAATAATCCATACTTTCGTACACCGCTGATATGACAGTGGTGTACAGAAGTACAGATTTCACTAGGGCTGCAGCGAGCGATGTACAGCACACATCACTCTCCCTGCCTGTCTGCTAAAGCCTGGCACAGTGGGTACAGGCAGGAAGAGCGATTTATATGCCAGTAGAGCTGAAGGAGGGCAAGGCAGGAGCTTGCATAGCATCGTTCCTCCTGCTTGTGCCCACTCTGCACAACACCCCCCCTCCATGAACTCTTCTTAATGCTAATGTGACAGAGTTCACTGTAATGGGGGGGGGGGGGGGGGGGGGGGGAGCTGCTAGGGCATCGTTGTCTATATAAGCATCAACAGCAAGCAGTGTTAATGGGGGGGGGGGGGTGCTTGAGGCACATTGTTCTGTATATGATAAGATTATGTAGAGGGCAGTGTGCCCCCCCTCCCCTCGAACTCTGCTTGCTGCTGCCCCCTCACACTAACCATTCGCCCCTCCCCCACACTTCCCCATTAACTTTTTTTTAACTGTTGACTGTGCACAGATGCAGTGCACACTACTTACATTGTCCGTAGCTGTGCAGCCTGCAGGGCACGCTCTCTGGAGACATTACTAGTCTCTGGGGATTGGAGTTAACTGAGCCGGGCAGGCAGCGCAGTGGAAGACAAGTCTAGCATCCCGCCCGCTCAGTCCTGTCTCTGTCTACTGAGCTAGGCTAGCCAATCAGCAGCAGGCTATTAACGCTGCTAAATGCTGATTGGCCGGTTCAACACCCAGCAGACAGACAGAGGAAAGCGCACTGGCATAGGCTGGCTGGGCACTGTCTGTCACTGCAGGAGCCGGCAGGAAGATTGATAAAATATGTAAGGGGAGGGGGGCCCTGAGCACAGGGGAAGCAGGGCCCGTCTGAGCCCCAGATAGGGAGAAGTGATAGTGGAGCCACAGCAGCTATGTCAGTGTAATTAGGGGCGGGGCCTTCCATCCACTCCAGGCCCCCCCCCCCCTTCACGGGCCCCATAGCAGCCGCGTGGTCTGCCTCTATTGTAGGTACGCCACTGGGCACAACAACACTGCAGCAGGAGGCCTCCAGCGCACCAGCCGAACAGCGCCGCCCAGAGAGGCTTCCCCGTGACGTCACTGACTCAGTCCCCGCCCCTTTAACCTTTAGAGTCGGCAGCCCGGGCCCCCCTGCCAGCCGGGCCCGGTACAACTGGGCCAGCTGTACTGGCCTATCAGCGGCCCTGCCCCCACCTAATATTGATAAGCTATCCTAAGGACCATAGGCCACCCTAGTCATGAGACGTGGCTCATCAAAACAACCTCAAGGATAGGAGATTAGTATAAACCACCTAATATACCAGAGTCCACAGAAAATCTACTACTAAACGAGATAGACGAGGCGGCAAATCATAAGGAGGTGGTTATTATGGGGGACTTCAACTACCCAGATATAGACTGGGAAACTGAAAAGGGAAACAGGTTCTTGGCAATAACCAAAGACAATTATCTCTCCCAACTGGTTCAGGACCCGACTAGAGGGACGGCCATACTGGACTTAGTATTAGGCTCCATTCACACGTCCGCAATTGTGGTCCGCATTCGTTCCGCAATTGTGCGGACCCATTCATTTTCTATGGGGACAGAATGGATGCGGAGAGCACACTATGGCATCTCAATAGCGGAATTGAAAACGCAGATGTGAAAGTAGCCTTATCTCTAATCTTTGAGCTTTAGGATAAAGGAGTCAAAAAGAAACCGGTACGGCCGCACTAGGCAGACTTCACCCTATGCATAAATCTGGTTTGCTACAGTCTAATGTACTTTGGGGCACATTTACTAAGAATGGCTTTTTACGCCAGTCTTAATTTCTCCCTCTGCGTTGTCGTTACTGGCGTAGTTTTCCGTTCACATTTATGCCTGTGTAAATGTTCGTGAATTTCCCGAGGCTGGAGTCCCGGCCCCAGCATAGCCCTGCCATGCCCAACTGGCGGAAGTGGAGTAAAACCGGCCATGTGACTAAAGTTTGTCGCACGGCCAGTTAAAAAAAAGGGGACTTGCGAATATTTTATGACTAAAATATTCGCAAGTCCCTTAGTAAATGTGCCCCTTTGTGTATCAGTTGTTCACCATTTTCCTATTTGCTTGCTGTCAGTGAATGAGAACTCTCTCATCTACATTCGGAGGCAGTAAACTAATCCTTAGCTCGCCTTACTCTCGCTGAGGAGTGAATACAATTGTATCCGGTCCAGACAAACAGATCAGCAGCAGCTGCACAGATCTCTCTGCTACAATGTATCAGTCTGCAGTCACAGAGCATTGTCTACACTGGATACAAATGTATCCACTTCTCAGCTGAGCGCAGGATCAAGACCTCAGGACAACCCCTTTAACCGCTTTGTTACCAGCACCGTACACGTATGCCGCTGGGAGAGTCTTCAAACATGGCGCCCGCTTGCATGCCTTGGGCGCCATAGCTAACAGGTGTCTGCTGTTCCAACAGCAGAGGCCAACTGCTAATGTCCGCGACCGGCAATAATGCAGATTGCAGTCATTACAGCCTTTAGATACCATGATTAAGTGTGATCACGGCATCTAAATGCCAAAAACCCAGACTATGGTGATGTAAATATTTTTTTTAAAGGTTTTCATTAATTTTTTTTTTCAGTATCTAAACATATAAAACCTATACATATGTGATATCATTGTAATCATACTGACCCAGAGAATGAGGGGCACTGCCGTAGGGACAATACCCGTGTGGAGGAGTTGCATTTTTTTTTTCCGCTTGCCAAAATAAATGGTGGCATTAGAAAGAACAACTTGTCCCGCAAAAAACAAGCTCTCATATGGATATGTGAACAGAAAAATAAAAAAGTTATGGCTCCAGTAATACGGGGAAGGAAAATGAAAACGCAAAAACAAACAAAAAAAACTCCGGTATCCTCTTAATGTCCCTGTTTTTGGGGTTGTGTATGACTTTCTGCTCTTGCATGTCTCCTCCAGGGTCTGAAGTTTCCTGGTTTGAAGGCCTTTGCACCTGACAAACCTGGACAAATCATGCTTTTAGACCTGAACGATGGCGACCTCAGCCCGTCTCCTCTGTCCTTCAGTGAAGGGTTTGACTCGTCCTCCTTCAACCCTCATGGGTTGAGCACCTACATTGATGAGAAGGGTAAGCTGTTCCTTCCTAGGATACGACCACACAACGTGGCCAGCATCTGGTTGAGCACCATACAGCCGCACCGGGCTCCGATTAACTCATTATAACCACTCTGTCGGTCGGTCCGCATCGTTACTGTCCTCGCGCCGCCCTCATCTGTTTCAATATCATCAATGTCAGCACTGATCGGACAGTGTCGGACACAGGGGAATGGTAAAACCCAGTTGTCCATTTAGGCTCAGGCTACACTGTGACTTTTTTTTGTAGCACTACTGATTGATTTTGAAGGGGTTCTCTGGGAATTAAGAAAATGATAATGCCTAAATATTATTTATTATAAATATATTCCCAAATACCTTTCATTAGTTATAATGGCTTATTATGTCTAGGGTGCAATTATTAGGAGAAATAAAATGGCAGCCGTCCTATTAGTACACACAGAACCTGTCCTAATCACACAGGACAAGTTACTTCAGAGCAGTTGGCTAAAGAGCCGCCTCATGCTCCTCTCTGCTCTGCTTGTCAGGGATTATCATAATGAACACAGTTTAATATGATCTATGTCTGATGAATGTCTGTAGGAACGGAGTTCATGAGGAGATATAAAGTACATAGCGGTAATGGAGACTGCATACAACAACCGCTGCTCATCAGCCACATCCCCACCTCCTCTCTGTACTTCATGTCTCCTCATGGACTCCATTCCTACAGAGATTCAGCTGAACATCTTATCAGCTGTATTCAGGATGATAATCCTTGACAAGCAGAGCAGAGAGGAGGATGAGGCAGCTCTTTAGCTAAGTGTTCAGAAGTAACTTGTGCTGCTGTGTAATTAGGACAGGTTATGTGTGCACTAATGGGACGAGGGTCATTTTATTTCTCCTAATGATTGTTCAAGAGACTAAACAAGACATAATAATAAGTGAAAGGTATTTGAGAATATATTTATAATAAAGTGATATATACGTATTTTCATTTTCTTAATTCCTGGAGCCACAGCTGCAGTCTGGTGGACTGCAGACGGCACTCAAGATTTAAAATCAATCAGTAGCGCGACAAAGAAGTCGCAGTTTAGCCCAGACCTTAGTTATACATTTTCAGGAGGAATAACTAGGGGAACACCACAAGGTAGAATAGCTCCAGAATTGTTATTTCATGAGGAATGCAAGAATTTACTAAAACAGTAGAAGGGAAGACAGGAATCACAATGTCTGCTCCAGGAAAACAGAAGTTGATGTCCTGAACTTGTGAGCATTATACCATAGGGCACATATCAATGTCACTCACCTGAAGGCAGCCAACCAAATACTGGCGACGAGCCAGAGTAAAGTTCAGCCGAGGGGAAAGCAACCTCCTTCAACTCCCAGCATGCACAATTGCTTGGCAGCTCTCGTAACGCCCACAGAGGACCATGCTGGGAATTGTACATTCACAACAGCTGGAAAGCCTGAGGTTGCTGACCCCTTGGCTTAAGGAGATCATATAGAAAAATATAGAGACGCTGCAGTAAATGACATCAACAGTTTCCAGCATAAATGCATCCATTGCTGAAAATGAATGCTTTGGGGGTATGCATACTTTTGCAACTGGTTTTCAATTATGCCATGCCTCCATGCTTCATTAAAATTATGCCGCCGTTTTGTGTACACAGCTCCTATGCAGATCTATGTGGCTCCACGGTTACAGAGTACAAGCAAACCTCATGTGGTCTGGTCCCGCAGTCTTGTGTTACTCCCTCTGGTCACTCTTCCTGCGATCTATGGACCATAGAAGGATCAGACTACACAAGGTTTGTAGTCTGTTACCATGGAAACGCGTAGGTCTGTAGACATTAATGGTAGGAGAATATTGTGTGTCCCCTTCTGATTCCTGTCTTTGGACCCAAATCATGCACATCAATGTCCACATCCAGTATACAAACTCAGGCATACATAGATGGCGACACAAGGTACCTTATTGCCCATACATACTAAATTCAGCTAAAATCATACTAAACTCACCCCTGGGAACACCCAAACTCACCTTGGAATGCCCACTTTTGGGCAGGGTTTACACAAGCCATGCCCATTTCTTGCCTGGGCCAGTGTCTGGGTGGCTGAAATTAGGGACACTCCTTGCAAATTTGGGACTGCTGGCAACTATACCCATAGCAACCAATCATATTGTCATCAGTAGTGCAGCCTCAGGCTATGAGCCTGGATTTCATGTGATCTTATATTGACATATATCTGAAATTAATAGCATTTTCATCATTTTTAAAGTAATTTTTATAAATTCCCTTGGCAGTTTTTTTGTTTGCCTGATCCAATCATTTCAGTAAGCCGACGTGACGCACGGCCAGATCCCATTATCTATGGTAGTGAAGTAATCAGTCAGCCCACCCGGGTATACTGTATTTACCCAAACCGCTGTGGCCCCCCCACTCCTCAGACTAGAGGGCCCTGGCATCTTTGTGTCACTCCAGCGTACTGGCACAAGTCGAACAGTGGCGGGCCACGGAAGTGCACTGGTGGTCACACAATGTGGGACTACTGGTAGCAACTGTTCTTCTTTTTTTAGGATTATCCCAAAAATCAGTAGTTGTGGGCGGATTAGTATGGGTGGATTAGGCTTTTCTGGGGCCCCAGAAGTTCCGGTATATCTGGCGCCCCTGTTACACCAGTAAGCTATGCCCCGTTGCGCTGCTAATCTTCGCCCAGTCGCACAGCTAAGCTCCACCCTGTAGCCCCACTAAGGGCTCAATCAGACAGCCATATGCTGTTTGCTGTCCGCAAAAATGCGGATCCATTTTTCTGCGGACAGTTCTGTATGTCCCTGTGCAACTGAACCTGCTGCCCAGGCAGAATGCCATGACCTCATGCACACAACCTTATTTTTGGTTCGTGTCCTATACGTATTTTTGTGGGTTGCACGTGGAGTCTGCAATAAATGCGGGCAGCTTATCGATATGTGCTGTCCGCATCTATAAATTATATAACGTACTATTTTTGTCCGTTTTGCAGATCTATTGTAAAATTGTGGCAGGCACTCGGACAGTATCCGTATTTTGCGGATCCACGGTTCGCGGACTGCAAAACAGATATGGCTTTATGCATGAGTGTAGTGAATCATAGATGCAGCTGCAGTGCAGTGCTCCTTCTAGTGGCAGCAGAATGAATTTCAGCCTTAAAAGTACAAAGTTGAACATCCCACGTTCTACATAACCTGTGTGAACTCTGTACACACTCCTGACACTGTTTCTCCTCTGTGTGCTTGTAATTTCTCTTTGTCCTTCCCTCTATTTTCAGATGATGCGGTCTATCTCTTTGTGGTGAATCATCCTAACTTACAATCCATTATTGAGATTTTTAGATTCGTAGAGGAAGAAAATTCTCTTATCCATCTGAAATCAATCAAACATGAACTTCTCAACAGGTACAGGAAGTCCTCAACCTAAAATCTCCCCTCCCATAGTTTATTTTTATTTATTTTTTTCATGTTAATGGAGTCCCACCAATGGAGATATATAAAAGACCCCATCAGGTACATCAAAAATATGTAAACTATTGTTATATCTGTCTTCGATGCTGAGAAGGGACATCAGGAAGATTCAGAAAAGTGACGTATGAAGATCCCCTAGATTAATACAGACCCCAAACCAGAAATACTGGCTCTAGACCAGAGCTTCTAAAAAAATACCGGCTATAGACTAGAACCTCTAAAGAAATTCAGGCCATAGACCAGAACCCCTAAAGAAATACAAGCTCTAAACCAGAACCTCTAAAGAAATACAGGCTCTAGACCAGAACCCCTAATGAAATACAGGCTCTAGACCAGAACCCCTAATGAAATACAGGCTCTAGACCAGAACCCCTAATGAAATACAGGCTCTAGACCAGAACCCCTAAAGAAATACAGGCTCTAGACCAGAACCCCTAAAGAAATACAGGCTCTAGACCAGAACCCCTAAAGAAATACAGGCTCTAGACCAGAACCCCTAATGAAATACAGGCTCTAGACCAGAACCCCTAATGAAATACAGGCTCTAGACCAGAACCCCTAAATAAATACAAACTCTAGACCAGAGCCTCTAAAGAAATACAGGCTCTAGACCGTAACCCCTAAACAAATACCAAACTAAGACCAGACCCCCTAATACAGACAACCTAAATTTATGGAGATTCAAGACCATAACCCCTAAATGAATGCAGAGTCAAGACTAGGTCATCTCCTTAAATAGACCCAAGACCAAACCCCCTAAATAAAACAGACCCCTGACCTAACCTTTTAAATTAATGTGAATACAGACCCAAGACCTGACTCTACAAATACTAATTTCTTCCCATTCTTTAAAGGGGTTTTCAGGCTCCTGATATTGATGACCTGTCCTCAAGATAGATAATTAATATCCGATGGGTGGTGGTCTGATTCCTCACATCCCCACTGATCAGCTGTTTCCAGCAGCCTCCAGTGCTGGACCAGGAAGCACAGCTCCATTCAAAGCGTAGTGGCCGCAACAGGTTACTGCAGATCAGCTCCCTTTGATTTCAATTGGATCTGAGCTGCAGTAACCCAGCACGGCCACTACATTTTGAATGGAGCTGTTCTTCCTGTTCCATTCACAGTGATAGTTCCAGCACCGGAGGCTGCAGGGAACAGCTGATCGGTGGCAGTACGTGGTGTCAGCCCCTTACCAATCAGATATTAATGACCTATCCTGAGGATAGGTCATCAATATATAAGCCAGAAAACCCATTTAAGACCTCGTCACTTGCAGGTGCCACTGCAGGCAATGTCCTGACACTGGGGTTGGTGTCAGGATTTTGTCTGTGGTAGTGCCTGGGGGTGAGGAGGAACAGGGAAAACTCAGTATTTGGGGCATGATGCAATAAGTTGCTCATTCCTATTTAAAGGACACCTTTAGGGATATTTTTCTCGCTTGTATCATTGGGGGACACAGGACCATGGGTATAGCTGCTGCTGCTGGCACTAGGAAGCGACACTAGGCTGAAGAGTGATAACTCCTCCCCTGCCGGCTATACCCCCTCCAGCCTGGAGAGAGCATATCAGCTTTTAGCTTAGTGGCTAAATTCCTCTCGTCATTAGACATTCAGGACGCGTACTTACACGTACCCATTGCTCCAGCACATCTGCGCTTCCTCCACTTACGATAGGGCCCCACTACTTCCAGTTCGTCACTCTTTCCTTGGGTTTGGCAACGGCATCAAGAGTCTTCACGAAAGTGCTCGCTCCTTTCCTGGCCCTTCTTCGTACCAGGGGTATCATCCTGATTCCCTATCTGGACGACATCTTGGTCAAGCAGCACCTTTCAGTTGAAGCGAGGTCAGTCTACGTATCACTCTGGATACCCTAGCACGCTTGGGCTGGCTGGTGGACTTCTAAAAGTCGTTCCTACATCCCACCAGGCGGATCACGTCTCTGGGGATGGTCCTCAACATGGACGTGGTGTTAGTGCGCCTCCCTCTGGACAAGCGGCTAGCCCTCCTGCGGTTGGTCTGGCTTCTCCTCCGGCGCAGGTGCACATCAATCCGGTTTTGAATGAAGGTCTTGAGTACAATGGTCGCTTCATTCGAGGCAGTTCCGTTTGCACAATTTCACAACCGTCCCCTTCAACTGGCGATTTTTGTTGTCCTGGGACAAATCACCGGAATCCTTGGACCGTCACTTCGTCCTGGCCCCAAGGGTGCGTTCGGCACTTAGCCCAAACTTTGGAGTCAGGGAAATCCCTCCTTCCGGTCTCATGGACGGTCATAACAACCGAGGCCAGTCTTCAGGTTTAGGGCGGAGTCTTCCCGCCCCGGACAGTCCAAAGCATATGGTCTCCGTCAGAATCCAGACTGCCAATCAACATCCCGGAGCTCCGGGCCATTCATCTGTCCCTCCTCCATTGGACCCTCTCCTGAGGGGTCGGCCGATTCGGATCCAGTCAGACAACGCTACGGCTGTGGCTTACATTAATCATCAAGGGGAAACCTGTAGTCAAGCGGTGATGGAGGAATCTGTCAGAATCCTGCAGTGGGCGGAGACGCATGTTCCAGCTCTATCGGCAGTCTACATTCCGGGAGTGGAGAATTGGTCGGCGGAGTTCCTCAGTTGGACGACCGTGGACCCGGGAGGGTGGTCTCTACACCCGGAGGTGTTCAACTACATTTGTCTCCGTTGGGGTCAGCCGGAAGTGGACTTGATGGCATCCAAGCTCAACAACAAGCTCCCCGCCTTCTTCTCTTGGACAAGAGATCCCCGGGCGTGCGACGTAGACGCACTGGTGGCACTATGGGACGGGTTCTTTCTATTGTACGTCTTCCCTCCTATTCCCCTCCTGCCCCGAGTTCTGCGCAGGATCAGGATGGAGGGCATCCAGACGATCCTCATCGCTCCGGATTGGCCCCATCGTTGATATCCTCATCAATCATCATCCTTCTAGGAGACACACCGTGGCCTCTTCCGCTCTGAATCGATCTTCTCTCTCAGGGACCTGACTTCCACCAGCATTTAGAGTCGCTACGTTTGACAGCGTGGCTGTGGAAACCGACATTCTAACACAGCGGGGTTTCCCTCACAAGGTCTTAAACACCATGATTAACGCCAGGAAACCAGTTTCATCCAAGATTAATATAGAACTCGGGGGTTCTTTCTGCGCTTCTGTGAGGAACATGGCCTTCCTCCACTACGCTTCTCACTTCCACCATTCTTTCCTTTCTACAATCGGGTCTGGATTTGGGTCTTGCTCTTAGTTCCTTAAAGGGACAGGTGTCGGCGCTGTCAATTCTTTTCCTGCGTACTTTAGCAGAATAGGCCCCCGGTCAAGACCTTTCTAAGAGGGGTGGGTCACACTGTTCCTCCGTATCGTCCCCCCTTACCTTCTGGGGACTTAAACCTTGTCCTTCGTTCCCTCCAATCGACTCCTTTTGAGCCTCTGGACGTAATTTCCCTCCGTATCCTTCCTGGTGGTGATCACATCCATCAGGCGTGTTTCGCATTTGGTGGCGTTTTTCTTGTAAGGAGCCTCTTCTTATTCTGCATCAAGATAAGGCAGTGCTCCGCCCGGTACCTTCTTTTCAGCCGAAGGTAGTCTCTGCCTTCCATGTCAACGAAGACATTGTTCTCTCTTCGTTCTGTCCCTCTCCTCACATCCTAGGGAGCAAGCTCTCCATCAGTGGGATGTGGTTTGGGCTCTGAGGATTTACTTATCCATTTCTGGTTCGTTCCGCCGTACAGACTTTCTGTTATTCCTGAAGGTCCTCGCAAAGGCTTGGCAGCCTCCAAGGTGACGATTACCAGGTGGATTAGTTTGGCAATTGCTGAGGCATATCGCTCCCGGGGCAAGGCACCGCCCCTCGGTATTACGGCCCACTCGACTAAGGCAGTGGGCGCTTCTTGGGCTCGTTTCTACCATGCTTCCGCTTCACAGCTGTGTAAGGCAGCGACTTGGTCTTCCTTGCACACGTTCACCAGGTACATACAGTGGATATAAAAAGTCTACACACCCCTGTTAAAATGTCAGGTTTCTGTGCTGTAAAAAAATGAGACAAAGATAAATCATTTCAGAACTTTTATCACCTTTAATGTGACCTATAAACTGTACAACTCAATTGAAAAACAAACTGAAATCTTTTAGGTAGATGGAAGAAAAAATATACAAATAAAATAATATGGTTGCATAAGTGTGCACACCCTTAAACGAATACTTTGTTGAAGCACCTTTTGATTTTATTACAGCACTGTCTTTTTGGGTATGAGTCTATCAGCATGGCACATTTTGACTTGGCAAGATTTGCCCGCTCTTCTTTGCAAAAACACTCCAAATCTGTCGGATTGCGAGGGCATCTCCTGTGCACAGCCCTCTTCAGATCACCCCACAGATTTTCAATCGGATTCAGGTCTGGGCTCTGGCTGGGCCATTCCAAAACTTTAATCTTCTTCTGGTGAAGCCATTCCTTTGTTGATTTGGATGTATGCTTTGGGTCGTTGTCATGCTGAAAGATGAAGTTCCTCTTCATGTTCAGCTTTCTAGCAGAAGCCTGAAGGTTTTGTGCCAATATTGACTGGTATTTGGAACTGTTCATGATTCCCTCTAGCTTAAAGAGGACCTCTAATTACAATAAAAAATCTAAATTAAGTATGCTGACGTGGAGATCGGCGCCCAGGGATCTCCCTGCACTTACTATTATCCCTGGGCACTGCTCTGTTCTCCCGGTATAGGCTCCGGTATCTTCAGATTTTTCGGCTCAACTGGGAGGACTCTTGTTCTCCTGGGCGTCTCCTTCTCCCAGGCTGGAGTGCTGGCCAATCGCAGCACTCAGCTCATAGCCTGGGAGAAAAAAAACTCTCAGGCTATGAGCTGAGCGCTGTGATTGGCCAGCACTCCAGCCTGGGAGAAGGAGACGCCCAGGAGAACAAGAGTCCTCCCAGTTGAGCCGAAAATCTGAAGATACCGGAGCCTATACCGGGAGAACGGAGCAGCGCCCAGGGATAATAAGTGCAGGGAGATCCCTGGGCGCCGCTCTCCATGTCAGCATACTTTAATTTAGATTTTTTTTATTGTAATGAAAGGTCCTCTTTAACTAAGGCCCCAGTTCCAGCTGAAGAAAAACTGCCCCACAGCATGATGCTGCCACCACCATGCTTCACTGTGGGTATGGTTTTCTTTTGGTTATGTGCAGTGTTGTTTTTGCGCCAAACATATCTTTTGGAATTAGGGCCAAAAAGTTCAACCTTGGTTTCATCAGACCATAACACCTTTTCCCACATGCTTTTGGGAGACTTCAGATGTGTTTTTGCAAAATGTAGCCTGGCTTGATGTTGTTCTTTGTAAGAAAAGGCTTTCGTCTTGCCACTCTACCCTATAGCCCAGACATATGAAGAATACGGGAGATTGTTGTCACATGTACCACACAGCCAGGACTTGCCAGATATTCCTGCAGCTCCTTTAATGTTGCTGTAGGCCTCTTGGTCGCCTCCCAGACCAGTTTTCTTCTCGTCTTTTCATCAATTTTGGAGGGACGTCCAGTTCTTGGTAATGTCACTGTTGTGCCATATTTTCTCCAGTTGATGATGACTGTCTTCACTGTGTTCCATGGTAGATCGAATGCCTTGGAAATTCTTTTGTCCCCTTCTCCTGACTGATACCTTTTAACAATGAGATCCCTCTGATGCTTTGGAAGCTCGCTCTGGACCATGGCTTTTGCTGTGGGATGCGACTAAGAAAATTTCAGGAAAGACCAACTAGAGCGGCTGAACTTTATTTGGGGTTAATCAGAGGCACTTTACATGATGGCAGGTGTATGCTGACTCCTATTTAACATGATTCTGAATGTGATTGCTTAATTCTGAACACAGCTACATCCCCAGTTATAAGAGGGTGTGCACACTTATGCAACTGCATTATTTTAGTTTTTTTTGTTTTCTTCCCTCTACCTAAAAGATTTCAGTTTGTTTTTCAATTGAGTTGTACAGTTTATAGGTCACATTAAAGGTGGAAAAAGTTCTGAAATCATTTATCTTTGTCTAATTTTTTTACATCACAGAAACCTGACATTTTAACAGGGGTGTGTAGACTTTTTATATCCACTGTACTTTTGCATCAGCAGACGCTGCTCTGGGCTGCAAAGTTTTGCAGGCAGCAGTGTCGTAAGCTTCCACGAGGTTTTCCATGGGCGTGTGGTTCTTCCCTCCCCGTGGACTGCTTTGGAACGTCCCACGGTCCTTTGTCCCCTAATGATACGAGCGAGAAAACAAGATTTTTGTGAACTCTCCTGTAAAATCTCTTTCTCGCTTAGTTCACTGGGGGACACAGCTCCCACCCATTGATTTCTATGTTACCGCAAGTAATGACTGTTGATTTGCCAGTATGGTCCTCAGTTCTGGTTCAGTCCGACTAGCATTTGTTGAGTTATTGGTGGTTTTCCGTATGGTTTTTTTTCTCCTACTATTACTGCTTGGGCACAAACTGATAGGCTCTCTCCAGGCTGGAGGGGGTATAGCCGGCAGGGGAGGAGTTATCACTTTTCAGCATAGTGTCGCCTCCTAGTGGCAGCTGCAGCTATACCCACGGTCCTGTGTCCCCCCAATGAACTAAGCGAGAAAGAGATTTTACAGGTGAGTTCACAAAAATCTCGTTTTTTATAATTGCATTTTGGGCCAAAAGTTTATTTTTTCAATTCCTTTTTTTATCAAAAAATGTTAAGCCGTTTCTGAGAAAAAAGGGTTACAAATCAGTCTGTTTGCAAGCTGCCACAGCTCAATTCTCATCAAACTGATAAGAATATGGCTTAAATATGTGTTTGAGGTCAGGAGATCAGAGATGAGAGCTACACATGAGCTGTCAGATGACGGGATTCAAAGAAAACAGATCGTAACAGCTTGCAAACAGGCTGATTTTTAACCCCTGTATCTCCAAAACGGCTGAACATTTTTAATAAAGACCAATTGAAAAAATATTTTTTAGCCCATAAGAAGTAAAATGCAATCATGAAAGAGAATGCCCCGGAAGGTGTACATGGCCTTTTAAGTCAAGAGCTGTAATACCAGACATGACCCATAGACAAGAGTGGCACTGTTGGAAAAAATAATAATCCTGGAGAACCTCTGTAAGTGCTCTTCACTTTTGTCTTTAGTGTTAATGATATAATCGCTGTTGGACCTGAGAGCTTCTACGCCACCAACGACTATTATTTCTCCAATTTGCTCATGAAAGTTGCAGAGGTTTTAATTGGATTATCGTGGACAGGCATTGTGTATTACAGTCCTGGAGACGTCAGACACGTGGCCACAGGATTTTACAGTGGCAATGGAATCACCATTTCTAATGACAAACAGTAAGTGGTCTTCTTCTATGTCTTCTCGTTGCTGATCAGTTATGGAGACCCAGATGGAAGACAAAACATACAAATCTCAAGCAGTGCCTCACGTCCCCGCAGAACAAAAGGATTGGACATGTTGAAATCCAACTGCCTGGACCTTCGTTCCCCGTAACACATTGGGGGAGTTGAGACAGACTGTATGGCTGAGTGGTCCCACTGAAATGATCAGGTTCAGTCCACGTTCCTCTAATCTGTATGTCCACAGCAAAAATGTC
Source organism: Bufo bufo (assembly GCF_905171765.1). Taxonomy (NCBI): domain Eukaryota; kingdom Metazoa; phylum Chordata; class Amphibia; order Anura; family Bufonidae; genus Bufo; species Bufo bufo. Next base: position 530,748,995 of record NC_053393.1, on the reverse strand, counting down.
CATGTGCCTCCCATCTAACTCGCAACCCATTTTCACATGTCCAGGCCCTGAACCTCTCTTGTTTCCATGGCGTTTTCCTGCAGCTGTCACTAGAGGGAGCTCAGTGCATAGAGCTTTTTACAGCTTCCATTAAGCGCAATGGTAACTGTATAAATTCCTATGCATTGAGCTCCCCCTATTGGTGGTTAAAGGTAGACAGGTTTAGGCCTCATGCCCACGACCATGTCTGTATTGTGGAGCACAAATGCACGCATACCTTCTGTGTGCAATGCGCATTTTCTTCACTCCATCACTAGAAATACGCAATACAGACACGAATAAGACATGTTCTATAGTTTGTGGACGGACATACGGATGTGGACAGCACAAGGATGACATCCTTTTTTTTTGCAGACCAATAGAAATTAAAGGGTCCGTGTGCAATCTGAAAAAAAAAGTAGATCGGCGGCCCTATGATCAGCTGTATGAAGGGATGGCGCATGCAGTGTGCTCGTACCGTCTCCCTTCCTGCTGCTGCTATGTCTATGGCACGCCGTCTTCTCATACAGCTGATCGGTGGGGGTGCCAGGTGTCACCCTACCGCCCACCCCCTCAGCAATCTAATATTGATGACCTGCCCTGCATATAGGTCATCAGTATTAAAAGCCCGGAGAACCCCTTTAAAGCTACGGTATATGGGGAGATCTAGCAGAATACGGTATTTATGGCAGTTTTCTGGTGTTAATATGTTGAGAAATATGGTTTTCAGAAGGAGAGCCACCCGGAGGCGGTCAATTCCGTTCTTCTGACATAGAAGTCAGGTCCGGCTGACTTTGAGCAGCTTGAAAAGTTTAATTTCCTGGTTGTGTCCATGTGTAGAGGAGAAGTGGGAAGAAGCTGAAGGTGACGCCAGGAAGAAGTTACTGTCATCACCCCCATCGTACCAGTCCCAGTCATCTTCCCCCCCCCCCCCCCTTATACAGCCTCCTGTTCTTCATGTTATTACCAATCATAGCCTATTACCATCATCTCGCCCCCGTACTATAAGCCTCGTTGTTTTGATGTGACATTTGTGTCTTTCCGCAGACATCTCTATGCTGCCGATGCCACAGGTCATACAATTAATGTCTTTAAAAGGAATAAAGATTGGTCACTGTCCCCAGTAAAGGTAAAAATATACAGTTTAGATAATTCCATAATGTCTATCTATTGTATCTCATATCTATCTATTGTATCTTTTTTTGTCAATACTCTCCCGTCCCTAGCCAGTCGTAACTCGGTGCAAATTTGTCATCAAAAACATTATGTAACTAAACTGTGAGGAGGTCTGTGGCTTATTCCGGTTTCTGTCATGTGAACCTTGTCTGACCCTTCACAATACTTCCCTTTACTTGTATACTAGGTGGTAGATCTTGATACAATTGTGGATAACCTGTCGGTGGATCCAGTCACCGGCGACATCTGGTTGGGGGCTCATCCGAATGGATACAAATTCTTTGTGTACAAAGAAGACGATCCGCCATACTCAGAGGTCAGTTATTATATACCGTTATGTAATAGGGGCCCTGCAGCTACAGGACACGTACTCAGACCACAGCCTATAAAGTACACTACGGAGGGGGTACTGCAGTAAGGCTGAAAGACCTATTGGGATGTGGATGGCAGATGACCGGGCAAAATCTGATAAATTTACCCCCAACCATCTGGTGAGACACTGACCAAAGACCCTTTTTAGGCCATTTGGAGAGCAGCTCCAGTCAAAGTACCCCCTAAAGACATGGTCCACGTACCACAGGTTGAGAATCCAGTGACTTGACCGTGTTCGTAAATTAAACAGTGGTAGTTCCCATATAATGAGGATCAGCCCCCCTAACAGAGCCAGCCAGTGCCCCCATAACACAACCACTCTGCCCCCTAACAATGACATCCATGCTGCTCCATAATGAAACCAACCAGTGTCCCATACAAGGACCAGACACAGAACCCCATAGCAAAGTAAGCCACAGTGCTCCCATAGCAGGGTAAGGCCCCCATAATAGAGCTAACCACAATGCCCCCATAGCATAGCTAGCCACAGACCCCCATAATAGAATCAGACACAGTGCCCCCATAACAGAGCTAGCCAAAGTGCCCCCATAACAGAGCTAGCCAAAGTGCCCCCATAACAGAGCTAGCCAAAGTGCCCCCATAACAGAGCTAGCCAAACCAATGACTGATTACAGAACCAACCACTGTGCAACCATAACAGAGCTAGCCACAATTCCCTCCATAACAGAGCGATCCACGCCAATGCCCGATTACAGAATCAACCACTGTGTAACCATAGCAGAACCACAGTTTCACATAACACAACCAACCATAGTGCCCCATATAGCTATCCAGAGCCAGCCGGAGTGCCCCCATAAGAGTGACAACCAGAGTGGCTCAGATAACATCCCGATGTAGGTAGACATTTTCCTCCTCCATGCTCACTGATAATACAAACCTCTGGTTGTCACTGCTATCTAGTATCGTAGAATTCCCCCTGTTTGCTGCCCCCTAGCTGTGGTGCAGGAGACCATAAGTGATGACCTCCTCTCAATTCTCTATGGCTAGGAGGAGCTGTCAGCTTACAGGAGATCTGCCCCATAACTAGGCTGCCGATTCCTGTGGACCCCTATTTGGCGCATGTATGTGGGATCCATGTTACACTCTTTCTTTTTCCTTCTTCTATGTTTTCTGTCAGGTGGTCCGTGTACAGAATATTCTCTCCAATAACCCCATCATCACCAAAGTCTACGTGGACAATGGCTCAGTGATTCAGGGCTCCTCCTGTGCATCCGTATACAAGGGGCAGCTACTGGTGGGTACAGTTTACCATCGAGCCCTGCACTGCCAGCTGAAGTGATGCTCCTTACACCTTTCGGATGATGAAATGCTACTACCACTGGATTCCAGTATTACAAACTTTTATAAAATACAAACCACAATAAAAATAAAAACCATAAAAAATGTTTTTTTTTTATTTGGGTGAAATACTTTTGCTGGATCCCCAGGCCACCTATTCAGATCTAAGATGGGGGCCCAGTTAGTGCCACTGGGGTGATCCCACATGACTGGCTGATTTGACAGAAGTCCTTCACTAGGACACCACTAGGGGGAGCCCAGTAGCTATGGATGAATACAGGGACTATTGAGCTCCCCCTAGTGGTGAATGCATGAAAAACACCATAGGAGCAATCTTTTTCAAGGGTAATTTTTAAAGGGTTTCTGTCACCCCATTAAACCGTTTTTGTTTTTTTCTTTACTAATATTCCCTATAGTGCGATCTCATGATGCATAAGCAAATTAATCATTTTGGTTCAGTAGAATTTGCTAAAAATCGATTTTTAAAATATGCTAATTACCTTGCTACCAGCAAGTAGGGCGGCTACTTGCTGGTAGCAGCCGCATCCTCCGATGGTAATGACGCCCCCTCGGCATGCTGATTGACAGGGCCAGGGAAGGGAATCGTTCTCTGCTGGCGCTGTTAGAATTTGAAATCTCGCGCCTGCGCCGTACCTGTCTTCAATCGGCGCAGGCGCACTGAGAGGCGGCCGCTCGCTCGACCGCTCCATCCTCAATGCGCCTGCGTCGATGACGTCATCAAGTACACCCGGAAGAGAAGACGCCGGCATCGCTGGAAGGAGGCGGAGAGTCTGGTGACGTCGCTGGATGCTCGAATCAGGTAAGTATGTACATAATAAGCATGCTGCCACAAAAACCACCAACGAAATGGGAATAAATAATTTTATAAAAATGACAGTTATTAACACTATACCACCAACGATTATTAATAATAAATCTCTTCCGGGTGTACTTGATGACGTCATCGACGCAGGCGCATTGAGGATGGAGCGGTCGAGAGAGCGGCCGCCTCTCAGTGCGCCTGCGCCGATTGAAGCCAGGTACGGCGCAGGCGCGAGATTTCAAATTCTAACAGCGCCAGCAGAGAACGATTCCCCTCCCTGGCCCTGTCAATCAGCATGCCGAGGGGGCGTCATTACCATCGGAGGATGCGGCTGCTACCAGCAAGTAGCCGCCCTACTTGCTGGTAGCAAGGTAATTAGCATATTTTAAAAATCGATTTTTAGCAAATTCTACTGAACGAAAATGATTAATTTGCTTATGTATCATGAGATCGCACTATAGGGATTATTAGTAAAGAAAAAAAAACAAAACGGTTTAATGGGGTGACAGAAACCCTTTAATGTCCTCTAAATCTGGCCCATCTTGGACTATCCTCAAGACAGCCTGCTATGCGTTACAATTTATGACAGCCTATGTCGTTAATAATGATAAATATGTCAGAAACTTACTGGCCTCATCCGTTCCTGGTTAAAGTATGAAATTATGGCGTGCCCCATACACCCTTACAACTGGTCCATATAGTTTAATAAATTGCCCAGTATGACTATAGTGGGAAGTAGGAGCAATGATTTAGTGCTGGACCCCATTCTCGTCACAGGCCCAATGGTCTCTATGAAGGTACACCACTGCTTTATAGACTGCAAACAGGAAATATCGCAGACCGTAAGCATACATGTATACATGATGCTGGTGATGGCGTTACTAAAGCCTGTGCCTAGGAGCAGAGCTGTCAAAGTGCTGCGCCACCCACAGCCAGCTGTTCGCACTGCAAACCGTGGGGACAACACATAACTGCATAGGGAAGTATTCATTTCACTTTAACCTCCTAACTGTCACGTTAAAATTGGAAAAACCCTCCCAAAAAAGTCACTTTTTTTTTATTGTAGATTTTTAATGTGTGTCTGCAGTAAATCTTGTTGGCACACAACTCAGGGGACACTGACATTTTTAACCCCTCAGTGACATCATTAATTTTAGCCTTAAAGGGTTTCTGTCACCCCACAAAACTCATATTTTTTTTTTTGGATAGTTATATTCCTTATAGCGCGATATAGGAGAATATAATGGTCTTACTTACTTTCATGCGGCCGATTCTTTAGAAAACGAAGTTTTATAATATGTAAATCAGGGCTCTACCAGCAAGTAGGGCGTCTACTTGCTGGTAGCCGCAGCAGAAATCCGCCCCCTCCTCTTGTTGATTGACAGGGCCAGCCGTGATCTCCTCCTCCGGCCGGCCCTGTCAGTATTTCAAAAATCGCGCGCCTCTGGTCATTCGGCGCAGGCGCTCTGAGATGAGGAGGCTCGTCTCCTCAGCACTCCCTCAGTGCGCCTGCGCCGATGACATCACCGAAAGAGAAGACGTCATCTGGTACAAGTGGGAGGCACATATGCAAACTGTTGTAATTCCTGCACCGTTCACCTGATTTGGATGTAAATACCCTCAGATTAAAGCTGACAGTCTGCAGGTAAAGCACATCTTGTTCGTTTCTTTTCAAATCCATTGTGGTGGTGTATAGAGCCAAAAATGTTAGAATTGTGTTGATGTCCCAATATTTATGGACCTGACTGTAGGTACAGATCGTACTGCCTCTCTGTAAATACAGATAGTACTACCTTATGGTCCATCCCTGTAAATTATGTAAGCACAGACAGTAGAGCCTTCCTGTCTCTGTATATGATGTAGGTACAGATAGTGCTGCCTCTCTGTAAATACAGATAGTACTACCTTATGGTCCATCCCTGTAAATTATGTAAGTACAGATAGTAGAGCCTCCCTGTAAATGACGTAGGTACAGATAGTACTGACTCGCTGTCTAATTGTGTAAACAGTATAAGCGCAGACAGTACTGTCTGTCTCTGGAGATTAGTTTTTTCACCAGGGGTACTAGTATTGGTGCAATTCCAAGATCAGGAGAAAACATTTCTAATAAACTTTCAAATAAAGTGATGTTTTATGTGCACTATATGAACATGGCCTGTGGGGTTGTGTGTGTTACAGTAAATTACAGTATGGTAGATAAAGTTTAATAGGCAGAAATATAATAGATAAAACACAAATCTACATTGTGCCTTCATTCTGCAGGTGCTTCAGAAGATTTAAAGTATAAGTGGGCCTGAGAGCAGACATGTCCATAGGGTCTCATGCACATGAACGTATGTATTTTGCAGTCTGGAAAAATCCGGACACGGGCCGTGTGCATGCCGCATTTTGCTAATAGAACTGCCCATTCTTGTTCGCAAAAAGGTCTATCATTTGTGGAATGGACGCACAGATGTGGACAGCACAAGGATGTTAATGGGTCGGTGTGTGATCCACAAAATAAATGCAGATCGAACCCAAAATATGGTCTTGTGCATGAGCCCCATGTCTAACCACATTCCCCCTCCTTCCTACCATAATAAATAGAGTTTGCTATTCACTTCATCAGTAAAAAGATAATGACAATTTTTTTCTGTATTTTTTATTATTGCATTCATTTTCTAACAATAATTATATCCATTGACAAGAGGTTTCTTTACATTGACAAATGACATTGTATCACAGGCATTGGAAGGCCTAGGCCACACAAGCAATATTTTTTTCCTGGTAATGAGAGTAACCACCTTGCTACAAAAATATTATAACTTAACGGTCCGTCATGGTACATGGCAAATCATGGATATGTACCACTGAGAGTATAGTTGCAATTTCTTGGGGTCTATTGTCCAGAGTGTCCAATTTTAAACTAGTGGCTTTCCAGGACTTAGATATTGATGTCATATCCTTAAGACAGGTCATCAATATCAGATAAGTGAGAGTCCGATACCCGGCACTCCACTGGTCAGCTGTCTGCTGCCAGCGTTGGAAACTATAAAGTGGATGGAACTAGAAGCAGAAGGTCCATCCAATGTGTAGTGACCCTGCAGCTCAGCTTCCATTCAAGTGAATGGGAAATAAGTTGCAGCGTGGCCGGAAGCCACAAAGTGGATGGAGCCTTCAATTCACTTTATAGTTTTTGGCGCCCTCCCAAAACAGCTAATCGGTATGGGTGCTGGGCTTTGGATAACCAGTCTGACGTTGATGACCATTCCTGAGGATAGGTCATCAATTTTTAAGTCACAGAAAACCCCTCTAACAGACACGGGTCCCTTGTTTGAGCCCTAAGTCATTTACCAGAAGAGAAGGTGGCTATAAAGAGCAATTCTTGCTCTGGAGGACCCAACATGTCCATGGATTCCAATGTGCACCATGTAATACTTCACTTGCCCTGTGGAGGTGCTGCAGGGTAATGAAACGCCCGTTGTCAGATTGCCCATCTGATCAGTGGAGGTCTCAGCAGCAAGATCAGCTTATGGCTGGACAAGGCTTCTAAAAATGTATTGTTCACAGTAGACAACCCCTTGGATGTTCCGGGACCCGGAAACCCTTCGTTCTTCATATCACTCGGTTAACTATCACCTGTGTAGCCAAGGCCAGAGAGTAGTCAGAGCACAGCAGATGGCAGCTATTGAAGGTTACCAGAACAAATCAAAGGATGAGTCCGGACAATGCACAAAAATACCAATAAAACAGCACCGTAACCAGGCACAAATAAAAGAACGCGCATCTGAACATGGGACGGTCTCATGTCATGCAAAAATAAAACATATTATTAACCAGAACACATATAAGTAGCATTGAAATGAAATATTTCCTCAAAAAAATATCTAAAAATAGCAGTTTTTACCGGTCACAAAACCTGGATTCTGTATTGAGTACTCAGGGCATAGTTGTGAACACATCTGGGTGTGGGCAATGCAATGCTTCAAAGGTTCGGTGATTTCACCAGTCCCCAGTGATCTGATCAAATTAATTTTTTTGCCCCCAAATTGGCGGCTTATGACCAAGGCTGAATCGTGAATATGGCATCGTATTATGCTGTTATAAAATTAAAACTTCTCAAAAAAAAAATATACTGTGAATATAGAGAATGAATGGGTCCGGATTCGTTCCACAACATTGCGGAATGGATCCGGACCCAGTCTACGGACGTGTGAATGGACCCTAAAGGACACCCCCCTGAGCTATGATAGGTAGAGAGAAGCGACCCACCGCCTCAGCTGTGATAGGGACAGAACCGCAGCAGAAAGTATACAGCCTCTGAGCTGTGATAGGGAGCAAGCTGCAGCAGAAGGTACACAACCTCTGAGCTGTGATAGGGAGCAAGCTGCAGCAGAAGGTACACAACCTCTGAGCTGTGATAGGGAGTCACCTGCAGCAGAAAGTATACAGCCTCTGAGCTGTGATAGGGAGCAAGCTGCAGCAGAAGGTACACAACCTCTGAGCTGTGATAGGGAGTCACCTGCAGCAGAAAGTATACAGCCTCTGAGCTGTGATAGGGAGCAAGCTGCAGCAGAAGGTACACAACCTCTGAGCTGTGATAGGGAGCGAGCTGCAGCAGAAGGTACACAACCTCTGAGCTGTGATAGGGAGTCACCTGCAGCAGAAAGTATACAGCCTCTGAGCTGTGATAGGGAGCAAGCTGCAGCAGAAGGTACACAACCTCTGAGCTGTGATAGGGAGCGAGCTGCAGCAGAAGGTACACAACCTCTGAGCTGTGATAGGGAGCGAGCTGCAGCAGAAGGTACACAACCTCTGAGCTGTGATAGGGAGCGAGCTGCAGCAGAAGGTACACAACCTCTGAGCTGTGATAGGGAGTGACCTGCAGCAGAAGGTACACAACCTCTGAGCTGTGATAGGGAGCGAGCTGCAGCAGAAAGTACACAACCTCTGAGCTGTGATAGGGAGTGACCTGCAGCAGAAGGTACACAACCTCTGAGCTGTGATAGGGTGCGAGCTGCAGCAGAAAGTACACAACCTCTGAGCTGTGATAGGGAGCGAGCTGCAGCAGAAAGTACACAACCTCTGAGCTGTGATAGGGAGTGACCTGCAGCAGAAGGTACACAACCTCTGAGCTGTGATAGGGCGCGAGCTGCAGCAGCAGGTACACAACCTCTGAGCTGTTATATGAAGAGAGCTGCAGTAGAATGGACACACCCCATGAGATGTGATAGGGAGATAGCTGCAGAAGAATGGACACACCCCATGAGATGTGATATAGAGAACGGCAGAAGAAAGGTCATGCCCCTGAGTTGTTATATGGAGAGAGATACAACAGAAAGGACACACCCCATGAGCTGTGATAGGGAAAGAGCTGCAGCTGAAAGGACACATTCTCTGAAAAAGGACACCCCCACTGAGCTGCCACCCTCAAGAGACTCTAACAGAGCAGTAAATGTGGAGATCTCTGGATCCATGTGAGGTACGGGGCTGGTTCTAGCTTTGTTAGAAAGGTATTGTCATATACTATAGGATGTCTAATTTTCATTTTTTACATTAATCATGAGATAACCCCTTTAACACCTTCTTTGTAAATATAGCTCAATAAATTTTCCAGTTTTACTACATAGAAGGAAAATGATAGATATACCCAATACATCCGGTAATTTCAGAATACTGCAAAATGTTGACAGACAAATGAGTCTATATGACGGTAATACAAGTGGGCCTGTCACTTAATACTAGGTAGATGCAGAACCACTAAAGTTGGCCATAGACATTTATTGTAGTAGGTTCTGCTGAGGGCATAAGTCTGTGCGTGCCGACAGAACCTGGGTTATCGAAGGATAAAAAGGATCGGCCATGGATTTTTTTTCAGTTGTTTGTGGTAAGGTTTACCGCTCCCCATGCAGAAAAAAACATGCAAAAGGGTCAGGAACAGGGGTGGAAACAGCCTTCATCCAGCTGTCACCACATGTCTATGGCCAGCTCCAATGAGCTTTCTGTGTTAATTTATTACTGTATATCTTTACAACAGTCAAAGGCTTGTTCTTATTCACAGCTCCAAATTCCCTGCATACTCACAGATTTCAAAGATGACATTCCCTTTTACCTGCAGCCACCACTAGGGGGAGCGTACCGCATACAGTGTTATTATTGAGTTCAATGTATAAACAGTATGCAGTGAGCTCCCTCTAGTGGTGACTGCAGGCAGACAGAATGGTATTCTTTAATTCTAGGATTGAAGGCGATTTGAAGATTTGGGTCAAAAAAACAAAGTTTTGGTCCTAAAAAGGCAATTAAGCAGTAAAATATTGGCCTGCGAGCGACAGGCCCTACATCTCAACATATAAGAGTTATGATCCAGGTTATGTTAGTGCTTATTCAGGCAACAACGCCTAAACTATACAGATTTGTTTCTGTGGCCATGAGAGGTAAAGGGTGATGCTTCGGGGGTTCCTGCAGTCTTCTATTCACATAAATATGGAAGCTTTGGCTGAGGAGCGATGATTGACCTATTTTCTGGCCAACAAAACCAATACAATACCAGAATGAAAATGAGAAGATGTTAGGAAGTTGTCCGCCTGCCCCGCACCAGCATGGTTATGCCTCTGTTCGGCGCCTGGAGGTCTGGATACAGTAAAAATTAGACTCTTGTCATAGAAATGTCCCATTCACACTCACAGTCCAGGGGTTATGGCTCATTGGGGGCTCTGGTCGGCATCTTCTGATGCGTTCTCGTGTCGAACCCTTTCTAGCTGCTGGTGCTGCTCCTTCTTCTGCAGCCTCTCCTTTTGCTTCCCCATCTTTTCATTGGCTTTTCGGACTTTTTCTATTGTCACTTTCATGTCCTTGATTTTTTTTCTAATGATGGTTCTGTCTTGGGAATTTACCCCAAGGGCCTAAAGCAAGAGGAGATAGACAGGATGTTCACTGAAAAGATGGGCATGGGGCGCCCCGTGCTGTCTAATGCAGTAAACCTTTTTGGCTTCCAGCCTTTAGAAGAGAGATATGCTCAACCTTGGGGGCAATGTGTTATAAGGGGGCACTGCATGGTGGGAGTTCTGTAAATGGGCAAAGCAGGCAACACTGTTACTGTGTTATGCCTAGTGCAGGCCTCAGGGGGCGCTGCACAACTGGTATTCTCTATATGGTGCTATCCATTTGAGGCCCTGCCCTTGGCATAACACAATGCATCAATTTTACCCAGAGTAATTCTTTAAAGGGTTATTCCGACTGGATATTCCATAAATATTCAAAATGTGGGGCTTCTATCTCTGGGACCCCTATGTACAGAAAGAATGGGGTTCCCCAAACTTATTGCGCACCCATGCCACTCCCTCCATTGTGGTGCATGGGATTTGCGAACCGCTCAGGTGTTTCCGCACCCTCCCAATAGACCCAAAAGTGGAACTCCAACATGTTAGGCACATAATAGGACTCAGAAGAGAATACTTTCATTGGTGTCCTTAGGAGTCATGCAATCTGACAACATGGCCCTCAGAGAGGAAAAGGTTGTGCAACCCTGACAGAGCTTCTATGTATAGGTTCCATGCAGTTCTCTCCTTACCTTAAGCCTTAAGCTGTCCATCTGGAGAAGCTGCTCACCATTCACATTGTGGGCCGTGAATTCAGAAACACAGTGCTCTAAGTTAAGAGTCATTAGCCAGTTGGTCACTTGTTGGGTGGTCCATTCTAAGGGAGTACGGCTTTGCCAATGACTATGTTTGGGAGACTGTCCTTCATCTAGAATCTGCAAGGAATAATTGAAAAGATGTTGGTCTTCTGAATGTCTAGAGGTTCATCTGCTGGGGTCTCCAATACATTATATAAAATGTGGGGCAGAGAAGACATGAATGGTGGTGGTGGTTAATCTTATTCTAGATCAGTGGTTCTCAACCTTTCTAAAGCCGTGACCCCTTAATACAGTTCCTCATGTTGTGGTGACCCCCAACCATAAATTTTTTTTCCTTGCTACGTCATAACTTATTTTGCTACTGTTATGAATTGTAATGTAAATATCTGATATGCAGGATGTATTTTTATTGCTACAAATTGAACATAATTAAAGCAGAGTAATTAATCACAAAGACAAAATAAAATAAATAATAAACAACAAATACCCCTCAAATAAATAAATCAGTGGTGCTTCAAGTCCCCCCCAAATAAATAAATCAGAAGTGCTCAGGGTACCACCAAATAAATAAATCAGAAGTGCTCAGGGTCCCCCAAATAAATAAATCAGTGGTGCATCAGGTTTCCCCCAAATAAATAAATCAATGGTGCTCAGGGTCCCCCAAATAAATAAATCAGAAGTGCTCAGGGTCCCCCAAATAAATAAATCAGCGGTGCTTCAGGTCCCCCTCCCAAATAAATAAATCAATGGTGCTCAGGGTCCCCCAAATAAATAAATCAGCGGTGCTTCAGGTCCCCCTCCCAAATAAATAAATCAATGGTGCTCAGGGTCCCCCAAATAAATAAATCAGCGGTGCTTCATGTCCCCCCAAATAAATTAAGCCTTGCTCAGCCAAATAATTAAAATAAAATTAGCCAGGCTCAATTAAATCATTGGTGGCAGTGGTGCTCAGCGGCGGTGTCATTAACGAAAAAACTCGGACCTCAGCAGACAGGCGGCCCGACTTACCCGTCCAGACGTCAGGCTCCTTCAAGCACAGGCAGTGATAGGACATCACTTCCTGTGCGCGAGGATAAGGGGCCGCTGCCGTTGTGCGGGCGACCCACAATAGGAAGCCTCAGGCGACCCCCCGGAAAGGGCCGATCGACCCCCAAAGGGGTCGCGACCCATAGGTTGAGAACCGCTGTTCTAGATGGTGGAGTATCACCAGGAATGGATAAGGCAGATGTACAAGCTGCAACTAGATGGTGGAAAGTCTCAGGAGAACAAATGCCAATCAAAAGGTCATGCCATGTGTCAAAGAATCCAGATGGTTGACTGATGGTGGAGTCAGGGGTGGACTTTACCAGCACTCGAGCTAAGCAACTGCCAAATCGACCCCTGGGTGGAGCACTGTGGTCTGGTGGTATAAGCGAATAAATAGTGGTGGATAGCACAATGGTAAACTATGATGATGGAGCAGTGAGGTGTGATTCAGCCATGATGTTGCATGACATGGGTCATGGCCATAACACTAGGAGATGCAGAGGTTGAAGACATACTTAGTGTTATTAGAGCTCCTCTGCCACATACAAAGACAACAATATTATATATGGGTTGTAATGGCTGAGGGTCCCAGATGCACTTTTTTGACCCCTGGTCAAAATTACTGTTATTGTGAACAGTTAAAAGGGGCTATTCGTGGCTGGAAATGGCCCCCCATCCTCACACTGGTTCTACTTACCTAGCTCCTTGCGCCGTTCCTGGGCCCCGCACTGCCGCAGCTGCTTCTTCCCGTCCACGGATGAAAACATCTGGTGTCGGGGGGAAGAGGGGGCTTAGCAGCCAATGGCAGAAGGGACGAACCTGCCTAGCGCCATCCCCCGATGTTTTTATCCGCACACGTGGAGAAGCCGCGGAGGTCGTGCGGGGACCAGGAGCGGAAAGCCAGGTAAGTAAAATCAGTGTGAGGGCCCGGGCGTATGGGGGGGAGGGGGGCATTTCCAGCCTCAGATAACCCCTTTAAGCAAGTTAAAGCAAAAGTTTGGTAACCCTGCATGGTTAGTACCTAGTTGCATCCCCTTTGGCAAGTATTACAGCTTGTAAACTCTTTTTGTAGCCAGCCAAGAGTCTTTCAATTCTTGTTTGAGGGATTTTCATCTATTCTTCCTTGCAAAAGTCTTCCAGCTCTGTGAGATTTCTGGGCTGTCTTGCATGTACTGCTCTTTTGAGGTCTATCCACAGGTTTTCAATGATGTTCAGATCAGGGGACTGTGAGGTCCATGGTAAGACCTTCAGCTAGGACCCTTTGAGGTCATCTATTGTGGATTTTGCAGGGTGTTTGGGATCATTATCAATTTATAGAAGCCATCCTCTTTTCAACTTCAACTTTTTATAGCTGGTTTTATGTTTTCTTCCAGAATTTGCTGGAATTGCATTCAATCCATTCTTCCCTCTATCTGTGAAATGTTCCCTGTGCCAATGGCTGCAACGCAACCCCAAAGCATGATTGATCCACCCTCATGCTTAGGTGTTCTTTTCATAAAAGTCTGTGCCATTTTTAATCCAAACATATTATTGCTAATTGTGGCCAGGAGTTCTATTTTAACCTCATCGGTCCTGGTGAGGACGCAGGAGAGGTTTTCTTCTGATGACTCTTCCATGAAGACTATATTTATGCAGGTGTCACTAAACAACAGAACAAAGTCTGCTAAATCTTCCTGAAGGTCTTTTGCAGTCTGATTTGCCTTTAACGCAATCCTACAAACAGCTGTCTTTCAAATTCTTATTAGTCTTACAGACCTTCTCTTGCCATTTCTTACATTTCAAACTGAGGAAATTGCAACCTGAAAGTACCTCAAAAGGAGCAAGGTGAAGGTTTTACCAAGGCCCTCACAGTCCCCTGATCTGAACATCATTGAAAACCTGTGGATAGATTTCAAGAGAGCAGTGCATGCAATTCGACTCAGGAATCTCACAGAAATGGAAGACTTTTGCAAGGAAGAATGGATGAAAATCCCTCAAACAAGAATTGAAAGACTCTTGGCTGGCTACAAAAAGAGTTTACAAGCTGTAATACTTGCCAAAGGGGGTGCTACTAGGTACTAACCATGCAGAGTGCACAAACTTTTGCTTTGGGTCCTTTTCCTTTTTTGTTATTTTGAAAATGTAAAAGATGAAAATAAAAAAAGTAGCCATGCCTGTTTTTTGCAAGGAGAATGGTAATTTTTATTAGCACCATTTTGTGGTACATATAACTTTTCACTTTTTTTTAAAACATTTTTTTGGGGAAGGCGGGGTGGGGGCGGGGGTGCAGAGGAAAAAGGTGAATACAAAATGTTGAGTCATAGATTTATTTGCAGGAAAAGTATTTTTGCATTGTAAGAGAAAATATGGGACGGCTCACTCTCTATATACACGGATTGGTGCCAAGGTCCAAAATAGAATCACCCCTTCAAAACAGTAAAAATCTAAGTAATATTGGACCGGCACTCAAACATATGGGTTCACGCAGAGCAGTATAGTATGGTAAAATAGTGCAATTTAATGAAGCCGTTAGTAAAATGGACCACCAGTCGGTTTGCTTACATTCATTTCAGATGATAATTTCCAAGGTCTCTTTCAATATTGCATGGCCATGCTTCAAATTACGGACTCTTTATGGATATCCCACTGAGGAAGAAATAGGAATCTATTTCGAAACGCGTCTGGGATCGATGGGATATTCATAAAGAGTCCGTAATTTGAAGCATGGCCATGCAATATTGAAAGAGACCTTGGAAATTATCATCTGAAATTAATGTAAGCAAACCGACTGGTGGTCGATTTTACTAACGGCTGGTGACTGACAATAATCCATGATCCAAAAGATCGAAGCTTCATCTCGATTTTAACCGTGATTGACAGAGTCTGTATTATTCGAAAGAGAAAGGAAAAGAAACAGCTCATCTCGCGATAATTGAAGCGATCATACGGAGATCCGATTTGATGATGTCAGCTAAGTAATCATACTTTGCCGTCTGTACCTGATTAAACCGACACCAAGGTAAGCGCTCTTACACGTGGGACGCCACAGAACGGCGCAAAAAGTAAGTACCCTACTCATTACAGTTGAAGACTGTTTGCTACAGATTTTTTTCCTATCGATTTTTTTCTATTTTACCATCTGGATAATCGAATTTTCAGAAAATATTCATACAAACATGGGACATTACAAATAATTTGCATTGCATGGACTTTATATGAGCTAATCTACCTATTACCTCATCCACCCCATTATTATGTGTATGTATGTTTTTATGTATTTTATGCTTCATTAAATTGCACTATTTTACCATACTATATTGCTCTGCGTGAACCCATATGTTTGAGTGTCGGTCCAATATTACTTAGATTTTTACTATTTTTGCATTGTAATAGATTGGGCATTTTGGGATGCAACGATACCCATATTTATGTAAAATTGAGAAAGGGAATTTTTATATATATATATATATATATTTATTTATTTTTTACTTTATCCACAGTAACTTTTAGTCCCCTTAGGGAATGGAACCTGAGATTGCGGTGTATGGGATCCTGAGACACTGCCTGCTTGCGCACAACTTTACAAGCAGTTGACCATGACAGGCCTGGGAACATCTAGACCATGGATCAGCAACCTTCGGCACTCCACCTGCTGTGAAACTATAACTCTCAGCATGCAAACATGCTTGGCCAACTCCCGTAGAAGTGAATGGAACATTCTGGGAGTTCAGTTTTGAGTCCCAGAGGTTTCTGATCCCTGATCTAGGTAGCATGGGTGAAGAAGTAGTGAAAGATAGGACAGTAGGAAGATGAGCAATGAAGTAGAGAAGAATGGATGACGGATACTCAGACAGCCCAGTGGAGTAGGACACCTTAAGAAAAGTGATAAGATCTAGAGGAGCTATGGAAGGATCAAAGAGGAAGGACTCACCTCATCATCTATCATATCCAGGCTCTATAGAAGGTGCATCAATGAAATGCAGTGAAAAATACAAGACAAAGAGAAATATGAAAAATCATCAAAGACACATAAAAAAGTGATTTCCAGTAAAATCACACAGGACAGTGACTTAAACAACCCACAGTGCAAAAGGTAGCCATTTATCTTACGATGATACAGGAGTAAGTGCAGCTCTACCTCTGGAAGCAGCAGTGAAGGAGGTTTGTTGACAGGAATGTACTGGGGAAATTGATATAACCTTCAGTTTTCAGCCTGTAGTTGGGACTACATTCATCCAGTCAGAATAACTCCATCAAAGGCACTGACGAGGCAAATAGAAATCCAGCGGCGCTGCATGCATCGTTGGCAACGAAGGTGCATTTAAAACAGGTTTTATTGAAGGATCAATATTTACTGATTTGAACCTGATGAAGGGGTGTGCTCGCCCCCGAAACGTGCCGTTTTTACGTCAATCCTTCCTTGCCACTGACACATTCAGCGTTGCTGGACGTTTATTTACCTCGTCACTTCCACGACATGGGCCAGTGCATGCAGCAGCCTGCGGTGGACACTGCATAAGGCCTTACCCAGGTGAGCATCCATTTGGAACTGTATGCCCGATCCCTCTGCAGTCCTACACATTGCTCCTCTCTTCTGTTTGTATTGCATTCCATCATAGGCCTCTCGTCCAGCAAACCAATCGCTAGCTCTGTACTGATGAAGGGCAAGAACCCCCGAAACAAAGGAACTTTACTGTATTAGGAATCGGTTAGATGATAAACTAACCATTCAAAGGGGTTCTCCCCAATTAGAAAAGTACTGATACGCCTACTTGTCCCATCTCTGCCCTCCGCTAAAGACCCGAGTAAACTGAAACTAATCACTGGGATATGTAACCCGACAACCCAGCACTACAGACTCTTGTTGTCAAGTAATGTATCCATAGCGACTACGTGATTCCATACTTGCCTTATTAATCATATTTTTCCTAGAAATAAAAAAAGAAATTGACAAGGTCCAAAGCCTGAGGCTGCACTACTGACATTTCTTCGTTTTGATTTCTGGCATTATTGTCATGGAGATCTTGCATGGATCAAAATAACCACGTACATCGGCAACTGCGCCCTACATGTGACCACTGATGAGGACAGTGATATCCATGTCCACAAGGTCTCCAGGACAACAAGGAATTTTACAGAGATGATTTTCTATGTTTTTTTCCCTTATTTAAAGGGGTTCTCCGAAACATCAATGACCTCAGCGGTGACCAGTGCAGAAACAGCATGTGACTACTAAGCTCAGTGAACATGTACTGTACTGTACACCATATCGTGGTCCCTATTGTCTACAGAAATGGACGCCTGCTGATTCCTGAGGGTCAAGTGCAATGCTAGCCTTATCAATTTGGTGATATGTATTACCCAATAAAAGTACAGAGAACCCGTTTTAAAAAGGTTTTCCAGGAATATTAATGGATGGCTTGTCCCTAGGATTGGCCACCAATGTGTGATCATTGGGGGTCTGACCTCAGGACACTCACAATCAGCAGAACAAGCAGGCAATGGGGCTTACTGATGACCAGTGGAAGTCCAACCCTACATAACGACCTACCATACGGACATGCCAAACATAAATACTCCTGGGGAAGGATTCCCAGTGCTATCCTATAGATGCCTTGTGGTAATTACCTCATCTGAGGACAGCGCTAAGGAGTGGGATCTCTCTGCAAACTTCGGTTCAACCACAGGTCCGCTCAAGTCCACCGAACTGGCACTGCTGGGACTGAAGTCATCACTCAGCGTCATGTTCTGTAATCACAAATAAACCATACCAGTTACTATATCATCTTCTCACTGGTTATTATAGGCCCAGGAACACCCCCGAACCTCCCAGAAACACCCATATTTGCATTTCAGGGTCTGATTAATGACCACTTATGTTACTAATGAAGCGAACCTAGATCACCACGGTTAGGTTCAGCAGAACCACAGGGAGTCTTGGGTTCAGGGGCCAGAATATGGGCCCTAAAATGCCTAGAAACTATTTTAGGAAAATACAATAATATTCTTAAGCAGTCCTGCGAATAAAAATTGTATTCAGCTGCTTTTTTAAAAATGTATCTCTCTTTCTGGGTGACCACCAACATGGCCGTCACCACCACTAAACCCACAGGAGAGCTGGACAATTCTTACACTCTGGGGTCTCTCTCAAATACAAGTTTCGAAGATGCTCTGCACACTATAAGTCCTTAAAGGGGTCGTCTAGAATTACAGAAACAGCCATGTGGGTCCATGTGGTGTGTCTGGTGCTGCAGTCTAATATCGCTCAACGGAGATGAACTGCACAGGAAACAATAAAATGGCAGCATGGAGTTGTACAGGAGACTTTGCCAATATGGTGGCTCCATTCTCTGACATCACTTCCTGCTCTGCAACTATTGGCTGAAGCATCACAGACTTCCTTCTCTGCCGCCCCCTACATGGACTCTACCCATAATACTAGCAATACTGGCAGCTCTCTGCCCCGACAGATAATTTTCTCTGCCTTCTGGTCCAAATGTAAAAGGAAGCCACCAGGGGGCAGCAGAGAGCACCCAGTATTACCAGTATTATGTGCATGCAGGGGGCGGCAAGAGAAGGAAGTGAAGGAAATGAAGCTTCAGCCAATAGCTGCAGAGCAGGAAGTGACGTCAGAGCAAGGGGGTTGATTTCAAAGAGCACCTCGAAAACTTACCTGAGGGACCAGAGTGAAAGAACAGCCATGGTAAGTTAAATGCACTAATAGCTTCATACCTCTCAGCAGGAACACCCACAACCCCCCCCTCCATCACAAACGATAAGTTCCATCCCCCTTTTAGGCCCGTTTCACAGGACAATTCGGGCATTTGAGAGGTACGATATTGCTAGTTGGGTGTGAATAGGAGTTTTAAAAGAAGACCTGAAGAAAGATCTAAAAAATCATTTTAGTTTGCGTTAAAATGTGAAAAATAATTTTTAATATCTTATTTCTAGGCTGAGACATGATTTTTTGAAGTTACAAGCCCAAAGCCTGAGGCTGCACTACTGAGAGATGACAACATGCCCCCCTTCTGTCAGGCGGAGCATCATCATGGAGACCTTGGGGCAAATTTGTGCTTCACGTGCGTTGGTGTAAGACGTCTGTTAAGAAATCTGTTGCATCTTATGCTGTCTGTGGCCCAGAAACTGGGGTGGATTTCAGTTAAAATATACGGCAGTTTTCATGCGTATAAATTTTAAATGTGTCGGCCCCGTTACCTTCTGCTAAGCCCCACCCACTTTTTTTTTAAAAGTGCAGTTAGCAGCAGAAAATCACGAAAAATCTAAAATTTTTAGCAAAATTCCACTTGTGCAAAAATCGGACAGTTTTTAAAACTGGAAAGGTGCCTCATAGTGTGGTCCTAAACACTAATTACATCAGTGAGGAAACATACATACACAATTGCCTCCATTCAAGCCACACCCAGGACACACCCCCTGAGCTGTGATAGGGAGAGAGCTGAAGCAGAAAGGACACGCCCCATGAGCTGTGATAGGGAGAGAGCTGCCGCAGAAAGGACACGCCCCCTGAGCTGAGACAGAGAGAGCTGCCGCAGAAAGGACGCGCCCCCCGCCCGAGCTGCCAGCAGAACAATTGGAGAGAGATTGTCAAGTGTTATGTCTGATTTTCGTATTTTATATTAATATTGGCATAGCCCCTTTAACCACCTCCGGACCGCCTAACGCAGATTCGCGTTCCGGAGGTGGCAGCGCTGCGCAGAGTCACGCATATACGCGTCATCTCGCGAGACGCGAGATTTCGCTCAAAGCCGGCCCGCGCATGCGCATCGCAGGCCGGCAAAAGTTAAAGGACAAGTTCGTCACCAGCCTGCCAGCAACGATCATTGGCTGGCAGGCTGGCGATTTTCAAAAAATCCAATCACAAGTCATATAACAGATCATATTAGTAAATATGATCTGTTATATGGCTTGTCTGCTCCTCTGCTGGTCCTTTTCGTCGGTTGGATCCAGCAGAGGAGCAGTCTTCACAGTGAGTACCCACCAACACTACACCTTAGCCCCAGATCACCCCCTGCACCCCAATTAACCCTTTGATCACCCCTGTCAATCACTAGTGAAAGGAAAAAAGTGATCAGTGTAAACTGTCACATTTTTTTTTCACTGGTATTGACTGATAGGTTTTAGGATAGTTTAGGCCCCTTGGTTAGGTAGTTTAGGGATCAGTTAGCGCCCAGCCCACCGCACCGCACCGCAGTCACTTATTCGCTGTTTAGCGTATCGCTAATCAGCATTTGTACTTTTATAGTATCTGTAAGTGATCAAAACTGATCACGGTCAGATCTATAATAGTATTAGTGTCACCTTAGCTCACCCTCCACCCAAAACGCATTGTTTGCCCGATCAGGCCTGATCGGTCGCCCACACGTGCGTTCACCCACGCCCGCCCCACCGCAGTGACAAAAAATATATATTTTTTGATCACTGCACATTCACTTTACACGCACTGCGGCGATAAAAAAAATCAGTTTTGATATTTTTTATCAACCGCAGCGGCCTCCGGTACTTCGCTAGCCTCCCCTTTGTAAGACAGGCTTGCTTTTTTTCTTGGGTAGTCTCAGGGAATACCCCTAAATTTAGTAGTCCAAATGTCAAACAGGGGGTATTCTTCTGAAGAGGCCTACAGGATTCTGACCCAGTCGGATGAGGAGTGGGAACCCTCATCTGACGAATCTAGCGGGTCAGAATATGAACCTGTAGAAAGCAGTGGCTCTCTAAACCAAAGTTCGGACGAGGAGGTTGAGGTCCCTGGCAGCACCAGGCGTACCCGGCCCCGTGTCGCTAGACCACAGGTTACGCAGGATCCGCTTCAAGAGCAGCAGAGTGGGGCTGTCGCTGCCGGATCACGTGAGGCATACACCAGCAGCGCAGCCCTCCCTGGACCTAGTACCAGCACTGCCGTACAACATGGTGACGTGGCGAGCACCAGAAGGGCAGTTAAAGCTGGTACGGTGGCACGTGCAGTAGTTAACCCGTCGCAGCCACCGCACAGACAGGCCCGTAGACCCCCTAGAGTCTCTGAGGTGCTGGCAAACCCTGATTGGCAGTCACCAACTTCAGCCGCACCATTAGTTCCCCCTTTCACCGCCCAGTCTGGAGTTCGGGTTGAGACGGCTCAGATCGGTTCGGCCCTGGGATTTTTTGAGCTGTTCTTGACTGCAGAGCTCTTGGACTTAGTCGTGGCAGAGACCAACCAGTATGCCACACAATTTATATCCGCCAACCCGGGAAGCTATTATGCCCAGCCTTTCCGGTGGAAACCAGTCCAAGTTTCCGAAATTAAAATTTTTCTGGGCCTTCTCCTCAACATGGGTCTAACTAAAAAGCATGAATTGCGGTCATATTGGTCCACGAACCCAATTCATCACATGCCCATGTTCTCTGCTGCTATGTCCACATGCCCATGTTCTCTGCTGCTATGTCCAGGGCACGTTTTGAGACCATCCTGCGTTTCCTGCACTTTAGCGACAACACCACCTCCCGTCCCAGAGGCCACCCAGCTTTTGACCGGCTCCACAAAATTCGGCCCCTCATAGACCATTTCAACCAGAAATTTGCAGATTTGTATACCCCCGAGCAAAACATCTGCGTAGACGAGTCCCTAATACATTTTACCGGGCGCCTTGGCTTCAAACAATACATCCCAAGCAAGCGTGCCCGGTATGGGGTCAAATTGTATAAGCTCTGTGAAAGGGCCACAGGCTATACCCACAAATTTCGGATCTATGAGGGAAAAGATCAGACCCTGGAGCCGGTCGGTTGCCCTGACTACCTGGGGAGCAGTGGGAAGACAGTCTGGGACTTGGTGTCACCCTTATTCGGCAAGGGGTACCATCTTTATGTGGACAATTTCTACACAAGTGTGGCCCTCTTTAGGCATTTGTTTTTAGAACGGATTTGCGCCTGTGGCACCGCGCGAACTAGTCGCGTGGGCTTCCCCCAACGGCTTGTAACCACCCGTCTTGCAAGGGGGGAGAGGGCTGCCTTGTGTAACGAAGAACTGCTCGCGGTGAAATGGAGAGACAAGCGTGACGTTTACATGCTCTCCTCCATTCACGCAGACACGACAATCCAAATTGAGCGAGCAACCCGTGTCATTGAAAAGCCCCTCTGTGTCCACGACTATAATGCGCTCATGGGAGGGGTGGACTTCAATGACCAGATGTTGTCTCCGTATTTAGTTTCCCGCAGAACCAGACGCTGGTATAAGAAGGTGTCTGTATATTTAATTCAATTGGCGCTGTACAATAGTTTTGTTCTCTACAGTAAGGCTGGGAGAACAGGATCCCTCCTCAAACTCCAGGAAGAGATCATTGAGAACCTCCTTTATCCAGGAGGTTCCGTGGCCCCATCCACCAGTGTAGTTAGCCGTCTACACGAGCGACATTTCCCCAGTGTCGTTCCTGGTACCTCAACCCAACCGTCACCCCGAAAAAGATGTTGTGTCTGTAGCAGGAGTGGAATAAGGCGTGACACCCGCTATTTCTGTCCTGACTGTCCTGACCACCCTGCCCTATGCTTTGGAGAGTGTTTCCGGAAGTACCACACACAGGTACACCTAGCATAGGGATTGCATCTCACAGGACAGGCACACAGGGCTATTAGGGCCCTTTTACTCACAGCTGCTGCAAACCTCTCCTTTCACCTGGGATAAAGTGCATAACGTACTTCGCCACATCTTTGGGCGATTTGCGCTTTGCACATTGTCCCATGGGGAAGGAGAGGTTTGTTCTATAAAGGTAAAAAAAAACGAAACAAAAAAAAAAATACCGGTAAGTATAAAAGTTAACGTTCAGTTAAAAAAGTTAAAAAAAGTTAATATGTTCTGTTCAAAAGTTAATAAAATTATTGTGTTGCGGCCTGGTTTTTTCTTTTTTGTTATGTTTTTTTTACCTTTCAGGTGGACCAACCGATCGACTAGCTGCAGCACTGATGTGCATTCGGACAGAAGCATTGCGCTGCTGTCAGATTACACGCAAGTCGGTGTATGCGGCGCTGCAAGACGAGATTTCTCCTCTGCAGTAAAAGATACGTTTGCCGAGGCATATGAGCTGAGGAGGTGGCGGTGTTCATATACTTTGGCAAACACTTTGTATATATGAAAAAAAAAAATCCCGGCAATGATTTATTCATCCACATCGATTGATGTGAATGGAGAAATCTGGTTTGCCAGGGCATACGAGCTAAGTGGGTATGGATGTTGGGCGGAGCTCCTATGTCCTGGCAGACGCCTTTCCCCTCCTTTTTCTTTTTTTGGCAGAGATTTTTTCATCCACATTGATCGATGCGAATGAAGAAATCTGTGCCGTTCATTTTTTTCTTTCAACCCAGCGGCTGAACTAAAAAAAAAAAAAATCATTACCCGTATAAGGAGAATAGCAGAAACTCCTAATGCTGGGCATACATGTAATGATTGCGGAGACCCTCAAATGCCAGGGCAGTACAAACACCCCACAAATAACACCATTTTGGAAAGAAGACACCCCAAGGTATTCGGTGAGGGGCATATTGAGTCCATGAAAGATTGAAATTTTTGTCCCAAGTTAGCGGAAAGGGAGACTTTGTGAAAAAAAAATCAAAAAATCTATTTCCGCTAACTTGTGCCAAATTTTTTTTTTTCTATGAACTCGCCATGCCCCTCATTGAATACCTTGGGGTGTCTTCTTTCCAAAATGGGGTCACATGTGGGGTATTTATACTGCCCTGGCATTTTAGGGGCCCCAAACCGTGAGAAGAAGTCTGGTATCCAAATGTCTAAAAATGCCCTCCTAAAAGGAATTTGGGCCCCTTTGCCCACCTAGGCTGCAAAAAAGTGTCACACATGTGGTATCTCTGTATTCAGGAGAAGTTGGGGAATGTGTTTTGGGGTGTCATTTTGCATATACCCATGCTGGGTGAGATAAATATCTTGGTCAAGTGCCAACTTTGTATAAAAAAATGGGAAAAGTTGTCTTTTGCCAAGATATTTCTCTCACCCAGCAAGGGTATATGTAAAATGACACCCCAAAACACATTCCCCAACTTCTCCTGAATACGGAGATACCACATGTGTGACACTTTTTTGCAGCCTAGGTGGGCAAAGGGGCCCACATTCCAAAGAGCACCTTTCGGATTTCACAGGTCATTTACCTACTTACCACACATTTGGGCCCCTGGAAAATGCCAGGGCAGTATAACTACCCCACAAGTGACCCCATTTTGGAAAGAAGACACCCCAAGGTATTCGCTGATGGGCATAGCGAGTTCATAGAATTTTTTATTTTTTGTCACAAGTTAGTGGAAAATTATGATTTTTTTCTTTTTTTTTTTCTTACAAAGTCTCATATTCCACTAACTTGTGACAAAAAATAAAAACTTCCATGAACTCACTATGCCCATCAGCGAATACCTTGGGGTGTATTCTTTCCAAAATGGGGTCACTTGTGGGGTAGTTATACTGCCCTGGCATTCTAGGGGCCCAAATGTGTGGTAAGGAGTTTGAAATCAAATTATGTAAAAAATGGCCAGTGAAATCCGAAAGGTGCTCTTTGGAATGTGGGCCCCTTTGCCCACCTAGGCTGTAAAAAAGTGTCACACATGTGGTATCTCCGTATTCAGGAGAAGTTGGGGAATGTGTTTTGGGGTGTCATTTTACATATACCCATGCTGGGTGAGAGATATATCTTGGCAAAAGACAACTTTTCCCATTTTTTTTATACAGAGTTGGCATTTGACCAAGATATTTATCTCACCCAGCATGGGTATATGTAAAATGACACCCCGAAACACATTCCCCAACTTCTCCTGAATACGGAGATACCACATGTGTGACACTTTTTTGCAGCCTAGGTGGGCAAAGGGGCCCACATTCCAAAGAGCACCTTTCGGATTTCACCAGCCATTTTTTACATAATTTGATTTCAAACTCCTTACCACACATTTGGGCCCCTAGAATGCCAGGGCAGTATAACTACCCCACAAGTGACCCCATTTTGGAAAGAATACACCCCAAGGTATTCGCTGATGGGCATAGTGAGTTCATGGAAGTTTTTATTTTTTGTCACAAGTTAGTGGAATATGAGACTTTGTAAGAAAAAAAAAAAGAAAAAAATCATAATTTTCCACTAACTTGTGACAAAAAATAAAAAATTCTATGAACTCGCTATGCCCATCAGCGAATACCTTAGGGTGTCTACTTTCCGAAATGGGGTCATTTGTGGGGTGTTTGTACTGTCTGGGCATTGTAGAACCTCAGGAAACATGACAGGTGCTCAGAAAGTCAGAGCTGCTTCAAAAAGCGGAAATTCACATTTTTGTACCATAGATTGTAAACGCTATAACTTTTACCCAAACCATTTTTTTTTACCCAAACATTTTTTTTTTTATCAGAGACATGTAGAACAATAAATTTAGAGCAAAATTTATATATGGATCTCGTTTTTTTTGCAAAATTTTACAACTGAAAGTGAAAAATGTCATTTTTTTGCAAAAAAATCGTTAAATTTCGATTAATAACAAAAAAAGTAAAAATGTCAGCAGCAATAAAATACCACCAAATGAAAGCTCTATTAGTGAGAAGAAAAGGAGGTAAAATTCATTTGGGTGGTAAGTTGCATGACCGAGCAATAAACGGTGAAAGTAGTGTAGGTCAGAAGTGTAAAAAGTGGCCTGGTCTTTCAGGGCACTGGGGGCTGAGGTGGTTAAAGGGATATTGCTTTTTTTTTTTTACATCTCCTTTAACTAGAGTTGTGTTATTGTTATAGTTTCTTATTCATGATCACTTGGTGTAAACGGGCCTCAAGAAGTACGCAGATAAAGATCAGATCACATATTCTTTTCTCTGTTTAGGTCCCAATCCTGGTTTTCATCTACAAATACTCCTACTTGTGTGCAAGGCCAATACTGCAATGTGAACGTGGCCTTACACACAACTAAACGATAACATTTCGTCTTCCTGCAGTCACCACTAGGGGGAGCTTACTGCAGACAGAATTGCTATTTAGTTTGTTCGGAGCAAGCTCCCCCTAGTGGTGACTGCAGGCAGCCAGAATTTATCATTTGGAACTGTGTATCAGAAAAATACACTTTAAAGATATAGAATAAATCAGAACAGCATTTTGTAGAAAGGAAGAGAACAGAATAGGGCGGCGTTATAAACACTGCCAAGTGTTATCAGTCACTAAACTAAGAATGAATATAGGAAGCCAAAATACTATACCAAACGGCACGTATTGCGAGCTACAGACGGCCAGAAAGAGAAGCACTGCGAGAAAAACAGCAGACAGATGGGATGAGTTAGACATGAGATGTGTTAGACAGTGAGAGACGGGAAGGGAGGGGGTAATACATTCAGGAGAGGAAATGTGATCTCAGTATGGAAAATGCATTACAGGATCCTTATCACTTGTTACAAATAATTTGGAGGAACTCTAATTTAAAGAGGATATTTAATCAGAGACAATCCCTTTAAGATTGGAGCTACCATGGTGATCAGCTGATTGCAGTGGGTCTGGCTCTTGCCAGTCCCAGCCAGCTAGACAATTTTCCTGTAGCGGCCTCTGCAGGATAAATACGGTATGACAGGGTGGCCAGTAATACAAGGCTCAAGTCTGCCAGAATGGGAGGTGATATTACAGAGGGGCTCTTTGTTAAAGGGAATCTGTCACCAGCGGCCTCCATATCAAACTGCATAGACACATAGCTGCGGTTCACCTGACTAAAATGCTGTTTTTCTTTTGTTGATCTGAGTCTCCGTTCCCGAGTTATGATACTTTTTCTTAATATGCCTTTGGTGCAATAAGGGTGTCACCATTGCTCTTGTGGCACCCAAGCTTTACTTTTTCTGTGGTCAGCCTCTCCCTGGCTGATTTGATTGACAGGGCCAGGCAGTGGTAAAGCAGCCAGGGAGGGGCTGGCTACAGAAATTAATGGAGCTTGAGTGCAACAAGAGCAATGGTGAGACCCTCATTGCACCAAATATCTAATTTGCATATTAAGAGCATCATAAGTCAGGAATGGAGCCTCAGATCAACAGAATGAAAACAGCGTTTTAGTCAGGTGAACCACTGCCATGTGTCTATGCAAACAGATAGAAAGGTCGCTGGTGACAGATTCCTTTAAGGCTTATAGATGGTGTCCCATTTGGGGACCTCCCTCTATGACGTCTGTAAGGCCTCATGCACATGGCAGTGAATAATGGCCGTGTGACGGCCATTTAAGTACCGGCCGCCAATGAAAGTCTATGGGGCTATTCACATGGCCGTTCTTTTAACGGCCAGTGAATAGCGCCCGTCCAAAAATAGGACATGTCCTATTTTTGCCGTTTCCACGGCCAGACGGACCCCATTAAAAATCGATGGTACAGTTTTTAACAGCCGATTGACAGGAGTGCACCTGTCTAACGGCCGTTAAAAACGGGTACACTTTATCTATATGGCCATTTAGGGGTTAAAAAAAAACCTCACCTCATCCACTTGCTCGCGCAGTTTCTTCTCTCTTCATTGAGCAGGACCTGCGATATGCGTGGTGACGTAACCACATGGGAGCGCGCAGTGACGTCACGCACACATCGCAGGTCCTGTTTAGTGAATAGAGAAGAGACTGCTGAAGCGCGAGCAAGTGGATAAGGTGAGTTTTTTTTTTGTAAAATCAACAAAAAAAAAAACAGCGGTGGGCCACTATGAGGGCATTATTTAAACCATGGGGGATATTATTTACGATGGGGCCCTACTTTGGGGGCATTATTAAAGCTGGGGACGTTAAAAAACAAAACAAAACATTCCTACACTATGGGGGATTTTATTTTAGCTGGGGGCCTACCATCCTGTGGGTGTTCTCAGAAAGGTGGGTCTAGAAATAACTGCCAATCCAATTCATCCATTTTTCATGTCTGTTTTTAACGGGCATGAAAAACTGACAGTGTCCATTTTTAATGGACGTTTTTTTTCCTTCTGAGACAACCCCTTTAATTTGATGCTTTTTATATGTAAGTAAATACTGTATGGTCATGCTGTGATGGCACAGAGCGGTATAGATGGTCAGACAGCAGCGCCGAGTCCTACCTTCCTCTCAATGCTGTCCTCTCCGTCAGTAGAGCTAATGCTGTCTCCTAACCTTGCTCTGGAGGGTCTATGTCTTTTGTTCTTTACTATCAGATGTGCACGAGTTTTTAGTACTTTGGAATCCAGCCTTTCTGTTTCAGGGATAGCTTCATTAAAGCCTGCAACACAAATATATGTAAAGGAAAGGAAAATATCTATTATCTATCTATCTATCTAATCAATCTATCTCATATCTATCTATCTATTTCATATCTATTTCATATCTATCATCTATCTATTATCTATCTACAGTACAGACCAAAAGTTTGGACACACCTTCTCATTCAAAGAGTTTTCTTTATTTTCATGACTATGAAGGCATCAAAACTATGAATTAACACATGTGGAATTATATACATAACAAACAAGTGTGAAACAACTGAAAATATGTCATATTCTAGGTTCTTCAAAGTAGCCACCTTTTGCTTTGATTACTGCTTTGCACACTCTTGGCATTCTGTTGATGAGCTTCAAGAGGTAGTCCCCTGAAATGGTCTTCCAACAGTCTTGAAGGAGTTCCCAGAGATGCTTAGCACTTGTTGGCCCTTTTGCCTTTACTCTGCGGTCCAGCTCACCCCAAACCATCTCGATTGGGTTCAGGTCCGGTGACTGTGGAGGCCAGGTCATCTGGCGCAGCACCCCATCACTCTCCTTCATGGTCAAATAGTCCTTACTTTCAAAGTTTTCCCAATTTTTCAGCTGACTGACTGACCTTCATTTCTTAAAGTAATGATGGCCACTTGTTTATCTTTACTTAGCTGCTTTTTTCTTGCCATAATACAAATTCTAACAGTCTATTCAGTAGGACTATCAGCTGTGTATCCACCTGACTTCTCCTCAACGTCACTGATGGTCCCAACCCCATTTATAAGGCAAGAAATCCCACTTATTAAACCTGACAGGGCACACCTGTGAAGTGAAAACCATTTTTAGGGGACTACCTCTTGAAGCTCATCAAGAGAATGCCAAGAGTGTGCAAAGCAGTAATCAAAGCAAAAGGTGGCAACTTTGAAGAACCTAGAATATGACATATTTTCAGTTGTTTCACACTTGTTTGTTATGTATATAATTCCACATGTGTTAATTCATAGTTTTGATGCCTTCAGTGTGAATCTACAATTTTCATAGTCATGAAAATAAAGAAAACTCTTTGAATAAGAAGGTGTGTCCAAACTTTTGGTCTGTACTGTATCCCATATCTATCTATCTATCTATCTATCTCATATCTATCTATCTATCTATCTATCTATCTATCTATCTATCTCATATCTATCTATCATCTATCTATCTATCTAATCAATCTATTTCATATCTATCTCATATCTATTATCTATCTATCTATCTATCTATCTTCAATGCACAGTGAAACAATGTACCATTTTTAGAGCATCTATTGACACTCAAACACATGTATAAAGTGTATTTATGTGGATTGTTCCAGTTTTCAGCACCTTTGCTAATGAACATTATTTAGGGACCTACATATAATACTGTTCCTTACCAGGGTTCTCCAGGCTGCAGACACAGGAGGCTCCATACACTGTGTTGTTTCTGGCACCAGCAGACTGAAGATCACTTTAAAGGAGTTTTCTCATCTCAGACAATGGGGGCATATAGCTAGGATATGCCCCCATTGTCTTATAGGTGCGGGTCCCACCGCTGGGACACGCACCTATATCGAGAACGGAGCCCCGAAAGTGAAGGAGGGAGCACTGTGCATGCGCAACCGCCCTCCATTCATTTCTATGGGGCCACCAAAAATAGACAAGCGTTGGCTCGGCTATTGCCGTCTGCCCCATAGAAATGAATGGGAGCATGGGCCGCGCACGCTCCCATTCACTTCTATAGGAGAGGCAGGGATTAGCGTTTTGTGGTGGACGGACCCCAGGAAATCTGGGGTCCTCCAGCCACAGCGCTCCCCGCTCCGTTCTCGATATAGGTGCAGGTCCCAAGATAGGACCCGCACCTATCAGACAATTGGGGTATATCCTAGGGATATGCCCCCCATTGTCTAAGGCTACTTTCACACTAGCGTTCGGGGCTCCGCTTGTGAGTTCCGTTTGAAGGGTCTCACAAGCGGCCCCGAACGGATCCGTCCAGCCCTAATGCATTCTGAATGGATGCGGATCCGCTCAGAATGCATCAGTCTGGCACCGTTTTTCCTCCGCTCCGCTCAGCAGGCGGACCCCTGAACGCAGCTTGCAGCGTTCGGGTGTCCGCTTGGCCGTGCGGATGCAAACGGATCCGTCCAGACTTACAATGGAAGTCAATGGGGACGGATCCGTTTGAAGTTGACACAATATGGCTCAATTGTCAAACGGATCCGTCCCCCATTGACTTTCAATGTAAAGTCAAAACGGATCCGTTTGCATTATCATGAAAAAAAAAAAAAATATATAGATATATTATTATTATTATTTTTTTTTTGTTCATGGTAATGCAAACGGATCCGTTCTGAACGGATCTAAGCGTTTGCATTATAGGTGCGGATCCGTCTGTGCAGATACCAGACGGATCCGCACCAACGCAGGTGTGAAAGTAGCCTAAGATGGGAATACCCCATTAATGGGAGCTGAGCTGCAGTACCCCAGCACGGCCACTACACAGTGCGTGGAGCTGTCTGCCTCCAGCTCAGTACATAGTATAGTATCCGGCAAATCAGCAGCTGATAAGTGGTGGTGGTGGTGGGATGGCGAGTGTCCGGACCCCCACTGATCTGCTACTGATGACCTATAGATCTTCAAAATCTGAAGTCTGGAGAAACCCTTAAAGACTGGATTCCCACCACATGCAGTTTTTTTATGCAGTTTGTTGATACCAGAAATGGATAAAAAAAAAAGAAGGAAATATACAAATGAAAAGAATGCGACTCCTCTTTTCTATCCACTCTTGTCATTCAAGCCAAATAGAAAAAGGGAATCTGGGAGCAGCTTTGACCATGAAGGGGCTGGGGAGAGCGGGACAAACCTGCCTTGTGTAGAGCTTTCATCATCTGTAGTAGTGTGAATCTAGATTGTGCTCCTGGCAAGTGTCCAGGAGGCGGAGTTTAACTTTGAAGTGCTCTGTGCATTGAGCTGCTTCACAGCCCCTCCCCTCTGCGTGACAGCTGTAGCATCCAACCAGGAGACTACTATAGCTGTCACTCACAGCAGAGGGGAGGGGCTATGAATCAGCTCAATGCAGAGAGCACTTCACAGTGAAGCTCCGCCTCCTGGGCACTTGCAGGCGCAGAATCTGGCAGAAAAATGCCATATTCACACTACTCTTGATGAAATAAGCTCCACAAAAGGTATGTTGGTAATGCTCTCCCCGGCCTCTACCTAGTGCTGTCAACAGTTTTGCATGATCGAAACTGCTGACAGTGTCCCTGTTACTTCTGAACATTTTAAAGTAAAAAATCTACATAACACATAAAAGAACTGTGTTAATCATTTTCTAGCGTTATATTGTCCTGATTTCGAGATAAACGTTTTTTCTTTTCCAGCCACATTCAGGATTCTGCCATGATAATTTCACATATTGCCACCCACATACATTTTGATGGTGCCCTGGCCAGAAAATAGGATCCATGCAAAGTTTTTCAGGATAGCCATTCTACCTGAATTCCACCCGTAAAATTGGTGGAATAATCTTGAGGTTAAATGTAACCTGTCCTAATACTGCTGGGGAGTAGCATTCTAAAAGTGACCCCATATTCAACACCAAGAGCTGATACTCTGTGGATATGGCGCTAATATTTGCAATTTCTCAGGATTGTATTCCTCTTACTGCAGGGGGCACACCAGAAGTGGGCAGGGTTGCCTCAGCCCAACACATTTACCCTAAATTAGTCCATAGTGTGCGCATCTTAAAGGGAATGTGTCCTCAGAAGATGAGCTATTCAATAAATCACGTTTTTATATTAAACATTTTTTTTTTTAGAATTTTTGATGAGTTTTTTTATTTTTCCATGTCACTTTTTATTTTTTAATTATACAATTCTGCAATTTTCGCACTGGTCTCTAGGCCCAATAATAGGTCATGATTTCCTCTTCTATACAGACAACGTTACAGTAGCTATTATCATTATTACCACAGGCAGAATGACAATAACAGGTAACACCTCTGTATAGATAACACAGGATCCACTATAGGTGATATCACAGCTTATCTGCTCCCTCCTGACCTCTGCACAGGTCACAGAGAATGCCTAGAAGACGCTCTCATAGAAGTCAATGGGGTCAGCTCCTGTCCATTGTGTCTAAGGCCCATGGAGCTGCTCTCAAAAGACAGGAAGTCTTAACATGTTTTAGGCCTCGTGGCCAGTGTGAAAACTGCAGGATTGTATACATTTTTTTAATATAGTGACATTAAAAAAAAAAAAAAAAACACACCCCAACAAAAAAATAAAAATGTGTTTAACATAAAAACGTAATTTAAACAATTGGTCTGACACCCGACGCCCTTGCCGATCAGTTGTTTGAGGCGACAGTGTGCGCGTGCCGTCTCCCTTCTTTCTTCCTGTCCGGTGCTGCTGTCACATAGAAATATAGCGGAGAGCAGGAAGAGAGAGGACCTGTGCGCACTGCGCGCACCATCTCCTCAAACAGCTGATCGATATGATATTGATGACCTATCCAGAGCATAAGTCATCAATAGAAAAAGCCCGAACAACCCCTTTAAGTAAATGTACCTATTGTGCCCAACTCGTGGTTCCATTTACATTGTAAGCTCCTGTGTGCAGGGACCTAGCACCTATGGGTAGTCTAGGATAGTGTTCACACTATCACACTGCCCAGTGGGCCTTCAGTTTCCTCTTCCTCTAAGTCAGGCATCTCAAACTGCGGCCCTCCAGCTGTTGTAAAACTACAACTCCCACAATGCCCTGCTGTAGGCTGATACCTGTAGGCTGTCCGGGCATGCTGGGAGTTGTAGTTTTGCAACAGCTGGAGGGCCGGAGTTTGAGATGCCTGCTCTAAGTGATGATGGTCATAATCAGTGTTGGCCTGGAGAGACAATGGCATAAAATAGCTTAAATCACTGAAAACAGTAAAGCGAGGAAAACCCACTGAATATAAATCTAGAAATGTTGTAAAAAGAAGAACTACACCTCAATCCCTGAAATATTAGATCACCTCTGACTTGTGCCTCTCCGGGAACACTTTATGTGAAGTGATTATAGATAAACTCACCAAACACATCATCGTGGTCCGCACTTTTCGCTGCTCCTTCTGAAACTGTGCACAGAGTTAGTAGTTAATGGTGTAAGTAAAGACGACAACGTTAACAAGACAGGAAGGTTATTCAAGTGTTTCCTAAAGCCGCCCACAGACAACAAGATAGTCACAGTAAAATGGAGACAACTAGATATTGTTTAGAACATCTAACATTAAAGGCACATTCCAGGTAACACTGATACATTGCGTTATATCCAGCAATGGTCTGCGGGGGGTGGAACATGACAAAAGAATACTCTCATTGGTGCTCTTTAAATCATGCTCCGCCCCTGCAGATCCTGCACTAAACTTAAAAGGCAATCTGTCATCAAATCCATCCTATTGAGACCAGCTTACATGTCCAATGAGCCCTTGCCAGCTGAATCCAATGTTCTTGCTCCCATGTCGCTTGGTGGCCTCATTGCAGAAAAAGCAGCTTTTTTAATCAAATGTAAATTAGTCCCAGGGTGCAACAAAGGTATGGCTGTTGGAGTCGGCCAGCTTCATCCCATGTACTGTGTGTGCGCCGAACATAGTGGCGATTATGCTGCCGCGAGACTTAAAGGGGTAGTCCGGGTTCAGAGCTAAACCCGGACATACCCACATTTCCACCCAGACAGGCCCCCTGATATTAGCATCTCATTTCATGCTCCGATGCTCTCCCTTGTCCTGCGCTGGGCAAGGGCTTTTTTGTTTATATTTTTAGATTGCTAGGCGGAGGCTTCCGCTCAGCAGTGTATTCGGTGACATCATCAATGGCTCCGATGGGCGGTCTTTAGTGCTGCCCTAGCCGTTTTACAGGCTAGGGCAGCTCTAAAGCCTGCCCATCAGTGCCGGTGACGTCACCGGGCTCACTGCTGGGTGGTAGCCTCCTCCTGGAAGTCCCTATTGGGAGCATGGTACGTCACCGGATC
Organism: Bufo bufo; assembly: GCF_905171765.1. Taxonomy (NCBI): domain Eukaryota; kingdom Metazoa; phylum Chordata; class Amphibia; order Anura; family Bufonidae; genus Bufo; species Bufo bufo. The sequence continues at coordinate 530,714,484 of NC_053393.1, read as the reverse complement.
TCCAAACATTAGACTGCTAGGCGGAAGCTTCCGCTCAGCAGTGTATTCGGTGACATCATCAATGGCTCCGATGGGCGGTCTTTAGTGCTGCCCTAGCCGTTTTACAGGCTAGGGCAGCTCTAAAGCCTGCCTATCAGTGCCGGTGACGTCACCGGGCTCACTGCTGGGTGGTAGCCTCCTCCTGGAAGTCCTTATTGAGAGCATGGTACGTCACCGGATCGCCAAACAATACCTTTGCCCTGCATGATTCCGCGCAGGGCAAAGGAAAGAATCGGAGCATAAAATGCTCCAATGCTCATATTAGGGGGGGCTGTCTAGTTGAACCCAGGCAACCCCTTTAAGGGCCAAGCGTTAATAAGTCTACACGTCTGGCCCTGTCAGTCAAAGAGGTGGGGGGTGTGGCGTGTAGAGCGTAAGCAGTGCAATGGCAACGCCCTTGTTGCTCCCAAGGACTAATTTACATATTATTAAAAAGCTGCATTCTCTGCAGTAAGGCCAACGAGCACTGCACCAGAAAGGTGGGGTGATTTTTGCCCGTTTTGCCAAATAAATTTGCACCAAATTTATGATTGATTTGCATCATTAAAAAAATAAATAAAATGTATTTGCACCATTTTTAGGGTGGTTTGTGCCTTGCCCGTCACTTTGAATTTACGAAATGGGTGGACAGATGTTTGGTGGGAAGAGCTACATTTTCAGCTAGATGTATCACTGTGACTTTTTGCAAAAAGTGGTAAAAAAATACCACAAACGTACTCCAGTACTCTGGCGGTGTACAAACTGACGGAGCCTTTGTCACAACTAGGATTAGACTGTGGCCTGAAAAATCTATACCAATTTTGTGCAAAAAATTTAACAAACAGCATGCAACGTTTTGTAAGTTTTTTGCAAACAAATAAAAAGAACAAACCATAACAGACACTCCAAAAAAAAGAACAAAAAGTTGTATGTTAATACATTACAGTGTGAAAGCATGCCACAATTATCACCGTGCAAATCAGGTGCAACTTTAAACCGTCTAGTCTAACGTCATCCCACCCATTACTTGGCTTACCTTGCACCACACATTTTCACATTGTAAGCCATACGCCTTCCTGGCAAGCCACTCCCCTTCCCAATAGGCCACGCCCTTTGCCAAGCGAGGCACTAAAAGTGTCTAAGATAGTAAGTGTGGTGCAAGGCATATGTGCCAGAATTCTAGCCCATTAGTAAATCTGCCCCAATGAATGTTTTTGAGCGTCGGGAACCAATGACAGCATTAGCAATGACATCGTCACTAACAATCACCACATGCACATCAGAGTCACACATCGAAAGGCTCAGCTCAAAATGTTATAGGAAAGAAACAGGATCATAAAAACTCCTGCCTCTTTTTCTATGTCTATGTCCATGGGTGCATCTGATATAGGAGCAGACTGGAATTGGGCTGAACTGCAGACATAACCTTTAGGCCTCATGCACACGGCCGTTGTTTTGGTCCGCATCCTCGCCGCAGTTTTTGCGGCTCGGATGCAAACCCATTTACTTCAATGGGGCCGCAAAAGATGCGGACAGCACTCTGTGTGCTGTCCGCATCCGTTGCTCCGTTCCGTGGCCCCGCAAAAAAAAAAGTAACATGTCCTATTCTTGTCCGTTTTGCGGACAAGAATAGGCATTTCTACAATGGGCCGTCTGTTCCGTTCAGCAAATTGCGGAAGGCACACGGGTGGCTTCCGTGTTTTGCGGATACGCAACTTGCGGCCCACAAAAAACGGAACGATCGTGCGATGGCCTTAAGGGTATGTCCACAGTGCATGACTGAAATGCTGTGGATTTGCCATTGCAGATTTTCGTGCAACAAATCTGCAGCTTAGTACAGCAGCAGCAAAGCGAATACGTTTTTAGCAACTCTCATCCACACGTGGTTTGTGTCTCATGTCAGTGGAGGATTTATCATAATAAAATTGTATACAACTTCTTTATACTACGGGTGTGCTGTGCTCCACTGCTCATGTGTTCTTTGCTTTGTTCTTTGGGGGTTGATTAATTTTGAACACATGGGTAGCACCCTAATATAGGTAGTGCACCTTTGAGATGCCCACATTCAGTTCATTGGCTGCACTGCTACACAACAATCTCTGATCACACAACCAGTGTCATGAACAACATTGTATTATACTCCAGAGCTGCACTCACTAATCTAATGGTGCAGTCACTGTGTACATACATTACATTACTTATCCTGTACTGATCCTGAGTTACATCCTGTATTATACTGCAGAGCTGCACTCACTATTCTGCTGGTGGAGTCACTGTGTACATACATTACTTATCCTGTACTGATCCTGAGTTACATCCTGTATTATACTCCAGAGCTGCACTCACTAATCTGCTGGTGGAGTCACTGTGTGCATACATTACATTACTTATCCTGTACTGATCCTGAGTTACATCCTGTATTATACTCCAGAGCTGCACTCACTATTCTGCTGGTGGAGTCACTCTGTACATATATTACTTATCCAGTACTGATCCTGAGTTACATCCTGTATTATACTCCAGAGCTGCACTCACTAATCTGCTGGTGGAGTCACTGTGTGCATACATTACATTACTTATCCTGTACTGATCCTGAGTTACATCCTGTATTATACTCCAGAGCTGCACTCACTATTCTGCTGGTGCAGTCACTGTGTACATACATTACATTACTTATCCTGTACTGATCCTGAGTTACATCCTGTATTATACTCCAGAGCTGCACTCACTAATCTGCTGGTGCAGTCACTGTGTACATACATTACATTACTAATCCTGAGTTACATCCTGTATTACACTCCAGAGCTGCACTCACTATTCTGCTGGTGCAGTCACTGTGTACATACATTACATTACTTATCCTGTACTGATCCTGAGTTACATCCTGTATTATACTCCAGAGCTGCACTCACTATTCTGCTGGTGGAGTCACTGTGTACATACATTACATTACTTATCCTGTACTGATCCTGAGTTACATCCTGTATTATACTCCAGAGCTGCACTCACTATTCTGCTGGTGGAGTCACTATGTACATACATTACATTACTTATCCTGTACTGATCCTGAGTTACATCCTGTATTATACTCCAGAGCTGCACTCACTATTCTGCTGGTCAACATAGGAAACACTCTGCAACCTTGTCATCAGGCGTACCCCAAACAGTTAAGCTCCTTTAATAGGGAACAGTTAGGCTATTTTCACACTAGCACTTAATATCCGTGAGGAAACAGCCTGCTGGATCTCTTTGCATTCCGGAAACTGAAGTGTCGCCAGCCGGCCTCATTAACTATAACGGGGACCAATGGAGATCCAGCCGCAATCCCTCGAATACTGTATGCCAAAAACTGCCAATACCTATTGTGACCGTATTACGGCTCTCATAATATTAATCGGTCTTTATTAAAAATCTTCTGTTTCTACGCTGCAGCCTGCTCTGTCCATTCAGCACTGAACCTGTCAGAGGAGCTGCCTGATGGTCCGGGCTGTGGCCTCCCTCTCTGCACTCATAAATGCTCAGGGCTCATGTACACAGCTGTTGCAGTTTTTGCAATCTGCAAAACACGGATATCAGCCGTGTGTGTTCCATATTTTGCGCACAGTGCAAGAAGAAGCCGATGCCAGCAGTCCGCAACGGCGCATCAGGCTGAGCCTGTGCGCACGCGCGGGAACTCAAAGCGGGAGGAGGGGGAGGGAGGGAGAGGCGGCACTGAGGAGTAGAAGGCGGCGCTGGGCACGAACGGCGATGCGTGCGGCCGGGCACCATGCATCCACAGACCTCCCCTGCTTGGGCACCTTAATTCAATGATTGACAGGTTAGTAAAACCTGTTTTTCCGCAGAATAAAGCCACAAATGGCTTTTATAAGGCCACCCTAGAAATCAGAATGCCACCCGGACATGAGCAGATGTTTAGCTCACAGGGCTTATAGGTGGGGACAGAATCCCTTTAATCATATACATAAATATGATAATTTGGGGCAGGGTAATGAGCCCCGTCCTCCACACCATAGAGCAAAGTGTGCAGATACGGCATATGTTTGGAAAATGTAATAAAAAGTTTGTGAAAGAAAAAAAAGGAAAACCTCTCTGAAATGAGAAGTGCACCTCCCTGAAATGAGTTTTTGCAGGTTGGGATGACTGCAATGCGGACATTACACGGGTGTGCTGGATGAATGGGTCCGCATCTGATCCGCTAAAAATGTGGATCAGATGCAGAAAAAAAACACGGTTCTGTGCATGAGCCTTTAGGCTTGCGGATTCAGCAATGAACGGGACAGAGCAACCTGCAGTGAACGGCAAATTGCAGATCCGCAAAATATGGATACCGTCCATGTAGCATCCACAAAAAGAACTACAGTCAATGGGTCCACCAAAAAAAATGCAGAAAGCACGCAGACCTACTAGCAGATCTGTGGTTTGTGTGCTTGAGGCCAAAGTGAAAGGATTCAGAGTGGACAACATTCTCAGTGAAGATCTCATAGAAATATTTTTTTCTCAACACAGCAAAATTTATACAATGCAATATAAAAAAGCCGCCCCCCCTCCCAAAAAAAGTGTCTATAGTGACATTACTGGACACGCTCCAAAAGGCCTCCTGCACACGACCGTATGGCTTTTTCAGTTTTTTACGGATCCGTTGTTATGTTTTTTGTTTCCGTTGTGTTTCCGTTCCATTTTTCCGTATGGCATATACAGTATACAGTAATTACATAGAAAAAATTGGGCTGGGCATAAAATTTTCAATAGATGGTTCCGCAAAAACGGAACGGATACGGAAGACATACGGAGTACATTCCGTATGTGTTCCGTTTTTTTTGCGGACCCACTGACTTGAATGGAGCCACGGAACGTGATTTGCGGGCAATAATAGGACATGTTCTATCTTCCTACGGAACAGAAAAACGGAAATACGGAAACGGAATGCATACGGAGTACATTCAGTTTTCTTTGTGGAACCATTGAAATGAATGGTTCCGTATATGGACCGTACACGGAACGCAAAAAACGGCCCGTAAACGGAAAAAAAAAACACGGTTGTGACCAAACACAGGCGGCCCAAACTAGAAGAGGCCTGTTGTATAATATGAGCGCTGGACACCAATTACAAGCACGACTCTCCAATATTTCTGTGTCTTACAGGCCAGGTAGGTCGTGTTCACACTACGTCTTGACAAGCAAAAAGGCGCTCCTCCAGAAAGATGAAACTCGCCTCTAGTGCCAGCGGATTTATGTCCCTTCTGGAGGAGAGCTAATTAGCATACCGCTTCCCAGGGATCACGCCCTACACTAGGAGAACCAGTATCTTAACGCTGGGTTCACACCTGAGCGTTCCTACGCGCTGTAAAACGCTCAACAGGCAAGAACAATGATCCCCTATGGGCATGGTTCTCACCTGAGCGTTTTACAGCGCGTACGAACGCGCTGTAAAACGCCCTACGCCCCAAGAGGTACAGGAGCTTCTTTGGGGCGTATGGTCGCGCGTTCCCGTACATAGACTTCCGGGAACGCGCGACAATGGGCGTTTGCTTGTGGCCGGCCGCGAATAGGAACGCCCCGATAAAATCGCGCATACAGAGCGCTCCATACAGTACGCTCAGGTGTGAACCCAGCGTTATGCTGCAATTTTGGGAAAAAATGTCACAAAAAATGCACTGTTAATAGTGTAAATATCATAGTTTTCTACTGACTTACAGCTAACAACTGGTCACAGGGGGTTTTTGGCTGGAAAAACGATTGTCATAAAACATATTAAAAAAAGCACCTTTTTGAAAAAAATAAATAAAAAAAGACTAGGTGTGAGACTAGCCTTAAAGAGGGGGCGTGACATCCACTTGAGACCGCGTCTTTTAGCCTGAGGGTAGAACCGCTGCCAATAGCAATTTTCTTCACAGTTGTGCTAAAGGGATTTTCTAGTTTTATGTGCATAAAGTTTAATTACCAAAAACTGACGTCCTCTTTATTGCTTAATTTCTCACAGTTTCAAGACCTCTGCTTGATGTCAGTGAATAGAAAGATACTTACTTCGATCTAAAGGCTCAAAACACATGATACCTTTCATGGTAAATTCACATGAGGCAGATTTGTTATATTGTTTCTGCTTCATGCCAATCTGAAATTCTGAAAGCCCTAATCAGGCACGTGGGTTAGTTTCAGACATTTCTGCAACAAGTCTGCCACACGTGAATTATACGCTTAGGGCGGGTTCACATCACTGTTATGAATTCCGTTTTTGTTTTCCGGAAAATAACGGAATCCATAAGACGGAAGTCAAAACGGAAGCCTTTAAGAGGCATTCCGTTTTGATCCATCATAATAGAAGTCTATGGGAATAGTAATGGATCCGTCCTGGTTTCCGTTATGCAGGACAGAAAACAAAGGACTTTTTTTTTCTGTTCTGCATAACGGGAACCAGACGGATCCATTATGATTCCCATAGACTTCTATTATGACGGAAAGCAAAACGGAATTCCTTTTAAAGGCTTCCGTTTTGCATTCCGTCATAATACAAGTCTATGGGCAGCAGAATGGATCCATCCTGGTTTCCGTTATACAGGACTGGACTCCTGCATAATGGAAACCAGGACGGATCCGTTATGCTGCCCATAGACTTGTATTATGAAGGATCAAAATGGAATGCCTCTTAAAGGCTTCCGTCTAGACTTCCGTCTTATGGATTCCGTTATTTTCCATTATAACGGAAAACAAAAACGGAATCCATAACGGTGATGTGAACAAGCCCTTACAGAGATGTTGCCATTCTTCTATTTAACTGCAATGGCAATTTTTCGCAAAACTGAAAACCAGAAGTGCAGCCATACTGGTTGTCACCTTTTATTTAAAGGGCATCGGCCACCAGGAAATTCACTGATAAACCGGGCACAGTGCCTTGTAGGGCTAGCTAGGATAAATGCAATGATACCTTTCACTTAGGGATCGGCTGCTTCATTCTGGAGAAAAAAAGTACTTTTAATCCATAAGCAAATCAGCAGTTTTTACAAAAAAGGAAAAAAAATGAAAACTCTCACTGGGGCTGAGTTTGGGGTTTTCAAAAACTTTTTCTTCACACCACTGTATGTGTTCGGGCTCGTTCACACGAACGTGTGCTGCCCGTTGCCGTATTGCAGACCGCATTTGCGGATCCCCAATACACAGGCACCGTTCCGTGTGCACTCCGCATCACGGATGCGGACCCATTCACTTCAATAGGTCCGCAAATACGGAGATGCGGAACGGAAGCAGGGAACGGAACACTACGGAAGCACTACGGAGTGCTTCCTGGGGTTCCGTTCCGTGCCTCCGCACCACAAAAAGATAGAACATGCTCTATCTTTTTGCGGAACGGAGGGATCGCGGACCCATTCAAGTGAATGGGTCCAGGATCCCCATGCAGCTGCCCCACGGACAGTGCCCGTGCATTGCGGACCACAATTTGCGGTCCACAGCACGGGCACGGGCTTCACACGTTCATGTGAACGAGCCCTTAGGCGAAGGTTGAGAGATACCTCATGTATACAAAACCATTCCAAACAAGTACCGTAGGTCTCAAGTGTGTGAAAGTGTTTTTTTGGTCTGAGTGAAGTTGCCCACGTATCATACTGTATATTATCTATACGATGCCGAAATTAAAGGGCATCTGTCAGCAGATTTGCACCTATGACACTGGCTGACCTGTTACATGTGCACTTGGCAGCTGAAGGTATCTGTGTTGGTCCCATGTTCATATGTGCCCGCATTGCTGAGAAAAATGATGTTTTATTATATGCAAATGAGCTACTAGGAGCAATGGGGGCGTTACCGTTACACCTAGAGGTACTGCTCTCTCTGCACTTTGATTGAAAGGGCCAGGCAGTAAACATAGTTTATAAGGCCCCTTTCACACGAGCAAGTTTTCCGAACGGGTGCAATGCGTGACATGAACGCATAGCACCCGCACTGAATCCTGACCCATTCATTTCAATGGGTCTGTGCACATGAGCGTTTTTTTTTTTCACGCATCAGTTCTGCGTTGTGTAAAAAACGCAGCATGTTCTATATTCTGCGTTTTTCATGCAGCCCTGGCCCCATAGAAGTGAATGGGGGATCAGTGAAAAACGTATTGCATCCGCAAGCAAGTCCGATGGTTGCTAAGAGATGTTGTTTGTAAACAACACAGATGCAACAGTTAAGCTATCTGCTGCCCACGCTTGTCAGCACGGCGCATGGAGGGAAAGAGGGAGCCCGGCGCCCGTGCCCACAAGTAAGGGCAGCAGCGCTGGCACGGACCACTGGGCTAACAGTACCCGTCCCCTTACACCCCCTCTCCTCAGGCCTGGCCCTAGACAAAAAAAAATTCAGAAGAAGAGGTGCATTGATGTTCTCTCTAGGTTCCCAAGATCTTTCCTCAGGACCAAACCCCTTCCAATCCACAAGAAACAGGGTTTTCCCTCTACTCTTCTTCATCCCCAGAATAGCTTTTACCTCATAGACGTTTTCGGCACTGACTGCAACAGGAGCTGAGACAGGTTTTATGAAAAAACTATTCAGGATGACAGGTTTCAGCAGAGAGACATGGAAGTAATTCGGTATCGGGAGAGAGGCCGGCAGCTTAAAGGGTTTCTGTCACCCCACAAACCTCCTTTTTTTTTTTTTGGATAGTTAGATTCCTTATAGGGCGATATAGGAGAATATAATAGTCTTACTTACTTTCATGCGGCCGATTCTTTATAAAACGAAGTTTTATAATATGTAAATGAGGGCTCTACCAGCAAGTAGGGCGTCTACTTGCTGGTAGCTGCTGCAGAAATCCGCCCCCTCGCCGTGTTGATTGACAGGGCCAGCCGTGATCTCCTCCTCCGGCCGGCCCTGTCAGTAATTCAAAAATCGCGCGCCTCTGGTCATTCGGCGCAGGCGCTCTGAGATGAGGAGGCTCGTCTCCTCAGCACTCCCTCAGTGCGCCTGCGCCGATGACGTCTTCTCTTTCGGTGATGTCGTGGGGTGACAGAAACCCTTTAAGCTTGTAAGAAACATCATTAATTTGCTCAAGAGTCTCAAATGGACCGATGAAGCGTGGAGCCAATTTGTAAGAGGGTATTTTGAGCCTGATGTATTTGGAGGCAAGCCACACTTTATCACCAGGACGGAACTTAGGAGAATCTCTACGTCTTTTATCAGCAGCCTCCTTCATGCGCACAGAAGCCTCCTTCAGAGCTCCCCTGGTCTCCTCCCAGATTTTAGAGAACTCTCTTGAAGTTGCATCTGAAGCAGGTATACCAGAAGTAGAAGACATCGGGAGTGGGATATTAGGTTGTTGACCATAAACAACAAAAAATTGTGATTTCTTGGAAGACTCACTGACATGATTGTTGTACGAAAACTCAGCCCAGGACAATAGTTCCACCGAGTGGTCGTGATGAATATTATTGAAATGACGCAAAAAGTTTGTAATAATTTGGTTGACATGCTCCACTTGACTGTTGGACTGTGGATGATACACTGAAAAGAAATCCAGGGATACATTCAGTAGCTTGCAGAGAGCGCTCCAGAATTTTGACGTGAACTGTAAGCCTCTATCGGACACAATACAGAGTGGGAAGCCATGGAGACGGAAAATGTGCTCGATAAATTTCTTTGCCAGTTGGGGAGCAGAAGGGAGTTCAGGCAGAGGAACAAAATGTGCCATTTTAGAGAAGCGGTCTACCACTTCCCAAATCATAGAACAACCAGAGGAAGTGGGTAGATACCGTAATAAAGTCCATGGCTATTTGTTGCCAGGGAACCTCAGGAACAGGAAGAGGAAGGAACAGGAAGGCCAGCTGAACGTTGTTTGGAAGTCTTATTTTGCGCACAGGATGGACAAGCAGCGACAAATTCTTGGATGTGTTGTCGCATGGACGGCCACCAGTACCGCTGTGCAATGAATCTGAAGGTCTTTCGCTGAACGGCATGACCCGCCACTTTAGATGAATAGCCCCATAGTAAGACATGCTTTCTGAGAGACTCTGCAACAAAGGTCTTTCCAGAAGGAATCTCAGATAGCTTGACAGAACAGGCCGAGATTTTAGCGGCATCGATGATATATTGGGGCTCCTTCTCCTAGTCGGTAGAATAAAAGCATCTGCTTTGATGTTTTTATCTGCAGCACGAAAGTAAAGAACAAAATCAAAACGGGCAAAAAACAGGGACCATCTAGCTTGTCGAGGATTAAGTCTCTGTGCAGACTGCAGATAGGTGAGGGTCTTGTGGTCAGTATAGATCACCAGAGGATGACTGGCTCCCTCCAGAAGGTATCGCCATTCTTCCAATGCCATCTTGATGGCCAACAACTCTCTGTCCCCAATAGAGTAGTTGCGCTCAGGAGCGGAGAAGACCATGAAGAAGCCACAGGTTGTCATCTTACCTGAGGGAGACTTTTGTGGAAGTACCACCCCAGCGCCAATAGAAAAAATTGCTTACTGGCATCAGGACAATGGAGTACCCGAGCCGTAGAAAAGGCCTGCTTCAAGGCTTGAAAGGTTGATTCAGCCTCAGCAGTCCAAAGTTTGGGATTCGTCCCTTTGCGCGTGAAAGCTGAGATGGGAGCTGTCAAAGAAGAGAAGTGTGGCACAAACTGGAAGTAGTAGTTGGCAAACCCCAGGAAACGTTGAATTGCCTTTAAACCAGAAGGACGAGGACACTTCAAAATCGCAGACAGCTTCTCAGGATCCATCTGCAGGCCAGTATCAGATATTATGTACCCAAAAATGGAAGCGAGGATTGTTCGAAGATACATTTTTCAAATTTGACGTACAGATTATTGTCTCTTAGCCTTTGAAGAACAAGACGAACCTGCCTCCGGTGAGTAGCCAAATCGGGAGAGAAGATTAGAATATCGTCAAGATAGACCACAACACTGGAATATAGTAAGTCTCTAGAGATATCATTGACGAATTCTTAAAATACCGCTGGGCATTGCTTAGTCTGAAGGGCATCACCAGATATTCATAGTGACCGTCATGGGTGTTAAAGGAGGTTTTGCACTCGTCCCCTTGACGAATTCAGATCAAGTTGTAGGCCCCACGCAGATCTAATTTGGAGAAGATCTTAGCTCCTCTGAGGCGGTCAAACAACTCTGGAATATGGGGAAGAGGGTATTTGTTCTTGACTGTGATCTTATTTAGACCCCTATAATAGATGCATGGCCGGAACCGTCTTTTTTCTTCACAAAGAAGCCAGCGCCAGCCGGAGAAGATGATTTCCGGATAAATCCTCTATCAAGATTTTCTTTAATATAATCAGACATGGCTTGTGTCTCTGCTGGCGACAGGGGATAAATACGACCATGGGGAGGTGAAAAACCAGGAACCAGGTTAATAGGACAATCATAGGGCCTGTGTGGAGGTAACGTCTCAGCCTCCTTTTTATCGAAGATGTCAGCATAGGCGTGATATGCTGCAGGCAGATCTTCAAGATTTGGTGGTACCCGGGGTAACCGAGCAGGCTGAACAGGAGAAAGACATTTTTCAAGGCAGCACCTCTCCAGACTTCCAATCAAGAACAGGTTTGTGGATATGGAGCCATGGTAGCCCCAAAAGGAGAGGATGAAACAGACTTGGAAGAATCAAGAACAAAATTTCTTCCGTATGGAGAGCACCCACCTGTTTCACAGGTTAAGTAGAAAATTGTACGGACTCAGATAGAGCCCTTCGATCGACAGATGACATCATCAATGGTCTCTGCAGGCGTCGGACTGGAATACGATATCGACCCACTATGGCTTGCTGCAGGAAGTTTCCTGCCCATCCGGAATCCAGAAGAGCCGTCTCCGTGAACCGATTATCTTCATATCTCCAAACGACAAAGTTGCCGGCAGAGTCAGGGGTAGAGAGGAATTATCTTCACCTAGGGCCGCCTCTCCAACAGACCCTAGGCTTGGGAGTTTCCCGAATTCAGGGGACAAGCACGGAGAAAATTATCAGAACCTCCACAATAGAAACAAAGTCCTTTAGCACGGCGGTGATCACATTCCTGTTCAGTCAGCCGAACTCGGTCGACCTGCATGGGCTCTGGAACTGCTGACAACATGAAAGGCTGAGGGGTAGGAGCTTGCTAAAGGGAAGATGTCAGGCGAAAAGGTCTCCCCTCACGTGCCACCTCTCTGGCACGTTCCTGGTACAGCAAATCAATTTGAGTAGCCAGGGAGATGAGGTCATCCAAGGTAGAAGGAACATCCCGTCCGGCCAGCTCGTCCTTAATTTTCCGACAGAGACCTTCCCAAAAGGTAGCCACGAGTGCGTCATTATTCCAGCCTAGTTCCGAGGCCAGCGTACGGAACTGGACTGCATACCGCAGTATAGAGGATGTGGCTGAGGTGGTGTGTCCTGGCAGGTCGAATACCGTGCGGAAGGATTCTAGAAAGGCCTGTAGATCCATTATGACTGGGTCATTCTTTTCCCAGAGAGGGTTGATCCAGGCCAGTGCCACTCCAGTAAGGTGTGACATAAGAAAAGCCACTTTGGGTGCATTGATTTATGAACCCCCGGCACTGCTTAGGGTCACCATTGAAGCGTGGAGGAGCTGAAAGGCGAGGTCCAGACACTGGTACGTAGGAAGATGGCAGAGCAGGAGCCGGGTTAACCGCGGCAGAGGGACCCAATGATGCTGGGTTAGCAGACGTCAGGTCATTTAGACGCTGTTGGGCCAACTCCTGGTGTAACTCGGTGAGACTGGGAGGATTCAGATAAGCGGGGTCCATGGCCTGAGCAAACTGTTATGCAAGCGGGTGTGGACCCACTGCGCCACTGACTGGCTATACTCTGGAGGGTCGTGACTAAGCAACTACCTGGTCCTCACTAGAGCCTCTGATGGTGAGGATAGGTTTGGGCCGTTGGGCCGATAGTTGGCAGGTGCCACTACAGAGCAGTCCCAGAGTCAGTGGCAGCTGACCAGGGGGTCAGAGATACCGGTGAAAGCACCGAGGGGAAGTACGCTGTCAGGGCAGGCAGAGATCAAGCAAAGTCCGTAAACGAAGTCCGAGGTCAGAGGCAAGCGGCAAACAGGCAAAATCCGAAAATTACAAAAGCAGGGTCCGGTACACAGCAAAGCAGAACTTGAAAAACACCTTCACACTCGGCAAGCTAGTGATCATAAGTTGCTCAGGCATCTTACTGTGGTAGGAAGCGCCTTTAAATACTTCATGCAATTCAGCCATAGGCTGGTGAGACACAGGGCGTGTATGTGCTGCCTCACAAGTGAGGAGAGACACACCCATACAAGCCCTAACAACAGTACAGGTCTCCAGCAGGAAGTAAACTCTGGCATGGAGCACAGATGCAACAGTTAAGCTACCTGCTGCCCGTGCTTGTCAGCACGGCGCATGGCAGCGGGAGGGAAAAAGGGAGCCCTGCGCCTGTGCCCGCGGGTAGGGGCAGCAGCGCCGGCACGGACTGCTGGGCTAACAGCAGGACTATGTAAACATCATCACTCCTGGCTCTGTGAAAGTGCAGAGGGCGCAGAAGATGCAGAGAGAGCAGAGTCTCTAGGTGTAACGGCAACGCCCCTGTTGCTCCTAGAGGCTCATTTGCATATATTAAAACTATATATTGCATATATTTTTCTCAGCAATGCGGGCACATATGAACATGGAACCAATACAGATGCCTTCAGCTGCCAAGCGCACATGTAACAGGTCAGCCAGTGTCATAGGTACAAATCTGCTGTGAGATGCCCTTTAAACCCATATTCTATATTTTCTGGAGTCTGGAAGAAACATATGTTAATGTTTCAAATTTTACCCTTTCGCTGCCAAGACGGTGTTCACACTTTTAACACAACACAACCTTAGTTATAAAAAAATAATAATAATCACATTATATCGCACTTTACAGTAATGGACGCCTTCAAGCAATTTTGCATCACAGCCAAATGTTTTTATAAAAAAAATAAAAAAAAAGCATAAAAGTTAATGGCTAAAAATCTGACCCATGCAGAGCCTGAGGTACACATCCCCTTCAAAAATACAAATTTCAGGATGAGCAGAGTTCATACACATCATTTATGCAGAGGGGTGATACCAGTCCCTGTCTACCCCCTGGGGTAGAGCCTGTAATAGTAATAGGCTGTGATTGGTAAGAGGGGTGATAACTTGAAAAAAAGCTCCTGCTGTATACAGTGCTTCACCCCAATATTGTACTTAAAATATTGTACTTAGATTCTGGGCTTTAATGATACGAGCTCCGTACCTCATATTCTAGTGGTGGCAAAAAATTTTACTTACCGTATAACATATTACATACACCCTTAAAGGGGTCCTCTCACTTCAACAAATGCATTTATCATGTAGACAAAGTTAGTACAAGAGACTTACTTATTTATTGTGATTGTCTATAGTGCCTCCTTTACTGGCTGGATTCATTTTTTCATCGCATTTGTAGGGATCTGGCAGCCTTCAGATAAGAACACAGCAGCAGCTTGCTCCAGCTGGCGTTAAAGAAACAATAAAGTCCAGTATCTATAGAATCACACAGGTATGGTTTTGCACAGTACTGTAACCCCACAGGGTGTATGTGGACCTCGCTTTGTCCTCAGTCTTTCAGGCACTGCAACTCCAGCTCAGACTCTGATCCCACACATCCCTCCAGTCAGAGAGGTAATCACCCCCACCTGACACTGCTTGCTGTTTTATGTAGACCAGTCAAGACCCGGCCTGGAACGTGGGAAGTAGTCACCTACCCAGCACTAGGACTATTCCCAGTAAGAGCCGTCTCGCATCAGCTATTCACAGCTATACTAAATAAACAAAATGTCAACCACCTACTGCCGTTAACACACACCTGAACTACAGGCTCCTACTTTACCGAGGCCAGGAACCTCGGTGACACGTATCTACCATCAACGATGGTCCCTTGTGCCTTCCTACATACCCCCCTATCTGCCTAAAGCCAGGGGTCTGGGCAACTTCAGCGAGCATGCAGTGTACTCTAGATAGGGCATCTGCATTCCCATACAGCTTGCCCGGCCTATGCTCCACAGAAAACCTAAAATCCTGTAGAGCCAGAAACCATCAGGTGACACGGGCATTGTTACCCTTTTTCTCCCTTAGCCATTTCAGAGGGGCATAATCCGATACCAGCTTAAATTTCCTTCCTAGGAGGTAGTATCGGAGGTAATCAAGTGCACACTTTATGCCCAAGCATTTTCTTAATTATAGAATAATTCCTCTCTGCCGGGGACAGCTTTCTGCTGAGGTAACACACGGGATGTTCCTCCCCATTTATGACCTGAGACATCAATGCCCCTAGGCCCACCTCTGATGCATCTGTCTGAATGATAAACTCTTGGGAGAAGTCCAGAGCTACCAAGACTGGCTGTCTACAGAGGGCCGACTTAAGCTTCGGGAAGGCCTTTTCAGCTTCGGTGTCACTGTGCATAGGAGGGAAGGAGGGAACAGGGAATCAGGCCTGAGAACTAGAGAAGAAAGATGGACACCTCCTAGTGAAAACCCTAACTAAAATCCTAACTAACTACCAGTATGAACAGACCCCAAAGGTAGGCGAGTTCATACGCAGGAATACCTAGATCCTATCTAGCCCTATAGAACCCTGGTACTAATGGCAGGAACGAGACTACCTGTTCCTTCAAAAGTAAGGACGAACAGGAGTCTACTTCAGGCCTAATACAAACAATAGGGAAATGCAACATACAGAACCCAAACAAAATACAAAGGGGAAAGGAAAGACTTAACTTCAAGGGGGCTATGGAAGCACCAGTAACTCAGCCGAGATCCAACCACAAACTATCCACAGGCACAGAAGCTATAAACTGCACAGCATTGTGGGAGAAGCAACTATAAATAGGGAAGGTTAAATGACCACATTAGCAACACCTGGAGGCAAGGGGTGTGGCCATTACCAGAAACAACACCGAAGCCTATTGATCCAAAAGGAAACCTGTCAGATCAAACCACATGTTGCCAGTCTCACAGATCACCTGCCACTCACTGTCGCTGGGACGTCCGTATTTCTTGGTACATCTGTGACACTCGGGGGCCACTTGATCATGGCAGACTTTTCCCCCTTTGTAAGGTTGGTCAGGGGTACCGCTATTTCTGCAAACTTGGGGACAAGTCTCCTATAATGTTCCACAATATTGAGAAATGCCTTAACCTGTTTCTTGGTAGGTACGCGGGGCCATTCTTGGATAGCTTCCACCTTATTTACTTGGAGTTTTATCACCCCTCTTCCCACGATGTATCCCAAGTACCTGGCCTCTTCCAACCCCATGGCACACTTACTTGTATTTATAGTGAAGCCGGCCTTTCTTAGCGCATCTAGGACAGCTTGAATCTTACTGAGGTGACTCTCCCAACCATGACTGAAGATCACTATGTCATCCAAGTAGGCATATTCCCTGTGTGGGCGTAAGATCTGGTTCATAGCCCTCTGGAAAGTGGCAGAGGCCCCTTGCAAACCAAACGGCATCCTAATGTACTGGAAGGACTCTTCTGATGTGGAAAACGCTGTCTTTTCTCTAGCTTCTTTTGATAACGGAATTTGCCAGTACCCCTTGGTAAGATCTAGGGTAGTTATATAGCGAGCTGGCCCTAGTCTCTCAATACGCTCATCCACCTGGGGCATGGGGTATGCATCTACCTTGGATACCTCGTTCAACTTGCAGTAGTCGTTACAGAATCACCACTCTCCATTGGGCTTTGGGACTAGCACTATGGGACTGGACCACCCACTTTTAGATTCCTCAATCACCCCCAGCTTTAACATTTTCTGCACCTCCTTGGAAACTACCTCACCTACGGGCCTCGGGAATCCTATACGGTTTTAAATTTACTTGCGCATGAGGCTCCGTAATAATCTCAAGTTCCACGACATTGGTTAAACCTTTGGTTTCTGTAAACAAGTCCCTATTCTATTGCAACAGGAGCTTGCATTGGTATTTTTGGGAGGGGGACAGGGCTTCTGCAATCTTCACATTCTCTATGGTGGCGTCTGGTTGGGTCATTAGACAAGGGGCCTCAGGAGGATTCCTATCTTTCCATGGCTTAAGCAAGTTGATATGGTAAATCTGATAGGGCTTTCTCCTAACTGGCTGATGTACACGATAGTTAACTTCGTCCACCCTCTCAACTATCTCATAGGGCCCTTGCCATTTTGCCAGGAATTTGCTCTCTACTGTGGGCACTAGGACTAGAACCAGGTCCCCGGGACTAAACGGTCTAAGACGGGCCGACCTGTTATATATTTTAGCTTTTGCCTCTTGGGCCTGGAGAAGATGCTCCTTTACAATGGGCATTACCTGAGCTATTCGCTCTTGCAGTGTAGTGACATGTTCAATCACGCTTTTGTAAGGCGTGAACTCACTCTCCCAGATCTCCTTAGCTATATCTAACAGCCCTCGAGGATGCCAGCCATACAACAACTCAAAAGGCAAGAAACCTGTTGACACTTGAGGCACCTCTCTGATTGAGAACAGTAGGTAAGGCAATAGGTAAGGCCCCTTTTAAAGTCTCATCTAGAAGTTGGGCGGTCCCAAAGTTTCCCGAGATACTTCTAAGTCAGTGACCATCTCCTCAAGGGCAGACTTCTCCTCATCATTACCTACCACGGCCAAGAACGGAAATTCAGGGACCACCTCAGGCTCAATGAGCACAGCGCTGTCATTGCACGCAGGGCGTTGTAGTGGTACTGCCCTGGCCCAAAGATTCCAGAACAAAGGACAATCCTGGGCAATGATCATCTCGTGCATTAGCCCCTGCACCACCACTACCTGGTGACACACCATACCTTTAAGGTGACCTGGACCACTGGGTAAACCTTGGTATCGCCATGAATACAGGTGACTCCCAAGGTTTTCCCAGGGATCAACCTATGAGGGATACGAGCCATTAGGAGCGTGACCAGGCTCCCCGAGTCCAGTTGTGGGGATGTCATTAACGCTAATTGAACAGTATGGCAGTCCCTTCCCAGATTTTGGAACAGCACTACATGCAAACATGGAGCTCTGTCTCCTCACGGAACAGTCCATTTGGTCTGAGCTGAGGGGGCACTGGGCCACCATATGTCCCGGGGCATGACATCTCCAGCAGATGATCTCTCTTAGGGAAGGTCTTGGCTTTGGTATGCTCTTGGCCTTAGAACGTCCTTCCCGAGGAGTTTTAGTCCCTTCCTCTGACCTTGAGAGTCACTCCGTGCATTCCAGTATGGGGAGGGCAGGCCCGAGTCAGCTATGGTGTTCTCCACTGCATAATATCTCTCTACCAAGCCTACCAAGTCATCCGAAGTCTGTGGGTTTACTTGTGCAACCCAGCACTGCACTGGCTTGGAGAGAGTGTGCATGAAGCGGTCCATTACGACCTGCTCCACCATTGCTCAGCTGGTAGTCTCTCACACTCAGTGACCTGCTCAAAGATTGTGAGGAAGACTTCTACGTCGTCCTCTGTGGTCATTTTTTGCATGGCTTCTCTTACTGTCCGCCGTGCTCGCTGGCATTCCTCATTACTGTGGGAATCTGGGGTCTCCTTGACCCAGATGGCTTCTGCCATTATGGCCATTTGCTTTATGAGGAGCTGGTTGGTCTCCTGTTGTGTTTGCTTCTGTTGGGTGCTGGCCTGCATGAGGTGCTTCACAAGATCCTCCATTTTATCCACCTGGTCTTTTATTCTAATAGCAGCCTTAACCCAGGACATCCAGTGACAAAAAATTTCTTTCAAAGCGTCAGTTCAACACAACACAAACAATTCGGCTTCCGGTCCTTTAACTTGCTGTTGCTCCTCGCAACAATGGCTATGCACGCATCCTCCACCAATTGTAGGGATCTGCCCCAATGGTAGCCTTCAGATAAGAACACAGCAGTAGCTTTTTAGCAGTGAAAGCAAAGCAACGGTTGTCTTTTATTCTTGACAAAAGAATAAGGCAGTAATCGGCAGTAACCGGCTTGCTCCAGCCGGCGTTAAAGAAACAATAAAGTCCCGTATCAATAGAATCACACAGGTATGGTGTGTATGTGGACCCTGCTTTGTCCTCAGTCTTTCAGGCACTGCAACTCCAGCTCAGACTCTGATCCCACACAGCCCTCCACAGTCAGAGAGTTAATCACCCCCACCTCACACTGCTGGCTGTTTTTTATAGGCCAGTCGAGACGCGGCCTGGAATGTGGGGAGTAGTCACCCACCCAGCACTATGACTACTTCCAGTAAGAGCCGTCCTGGATCAGCTATACTAAATAAACGAAATGTCAACCACCTACTGCCGCTGACACACCTGAACTACAGGCTCCTACTTCACCGAGGCCAGGAACCTCGGCGACACGTATCAACGATGGTCCCTTGTGCCTTCCTACACATTATACACTGCTCGTTTTCGTGCTGCATCGGTGGCTAGGAACTGTTGCGCATGAGTGCCTATGCATATTCCCATGGTCCCGGTCACCAAAAATGTCAGCACCTTTTCCTAGAGTGTGGAAGAACGGCCACCGCTGCTGGACTGCAGGGTGGTCATAACCCTGGAGCAGTGTATAATGTGATGAAAAAATTAATCCAGCCAGCAAAGGAGACAATATGGACAATCACAATACATTAGTAAGTGCCTTGTATTAACTTCCTCTACATGATAAATGCTATTGGCTGAAGTGACACAACCCCTTTAACAGTGAATGAGATAAGAGACACCAGGCAAAACTGAAAGACTGTAGTATGCCTAGTGCTGGGTCAGAGGGACTGGAGCATAACGCAGGCTGCTCCTTAAGGGTGCATTCACACGACCGTATCTATTTTGCAGTCCGCAAATCACGGATCCGCAAAATACGGATGAAGTCCGTGTGCATCCTGCACTTTTTGCCGGCCCCATTGAAAAAAATGCTTATTCTTTCCTGCAAAACAGACAGTAATAGGACGTGTTCTATAATTTGAGTCTCTCCGGAACATATGTGGACAGCATATGGATGAAAACCATGTACCGTCCGCATTTTTTGTGGTCCCATAGAAATGAATGGGTCTGCGTGCGATTTGCAGATAGGATGAGGAGCGAAAAATCGGTCGTGTGATTGCACCGTTAGATTGGAAACACGAGGGTGGATACTAAGTTCTGTCCCGAGCATTCCTCTGATTAGACCATTATGTAAATGTGGACATTGACAAACTTACCTGTTGAGCTTTAAGACCCCGGAAGACATCTCAGATGTTCAATCTGCATACACTGCGCATCTCATTAGCTGTTCACAATAAAATGGTGCAAGAAATGATCGCTATGTGTACAGCAGACTGGCAACACTGCGCCTGTGCCTGCGCTATTTTATTAGTGAGCCCTCTTTAGTTTAGGAGGCTTTATGTAGATTTTTGCCCCAAGAAACAGACCAATGGGCTGTGTCTGGTATTATACTAACTGGAATGCTGCTGAGCTGCAATACCAGACAGAGCCCACACACAAGGGTGGCGCTGTCTCTAGAAAAAAATGTATATCTCACTTATTTCTAATCCCATTCAAGCCATTTAAAGGGAATGTTTCATCAGAAAACTACCTATTCCTTAAATCAAGTTTAATAATTTTTACAATTTGTGGTGTTTTTTTCTTAAATTTTCCATGTCCCTATTTATGTAATTTTTTTTTTTTTTATCATAACTCATTACATTTTCACACTGGCCACTAGGCCTAAAATATGCCAAGACACAATGGACAGGAGCGGACCCCACTGACTTCTATGGAAATTTTTTATACCCATGCTGTATGATCTGTGCAGAGGTCAGGAGGGAGTAGAGAAGCTTTAATATCAACTATTGTGAATGGTGGATGCTGTGTTATCTGGAAAGAGGTGATATTATCTGTCATTGTAATCCGGACTGTGATTATAATAAGTTACTGAAAAGTTACCTGTACAGGACAGGAAGTATAACATCATCATACCCTTCAGTCCTAGCTCCTCCTGACGAGTCCACTGTAGTCAGTGGTGAAAAGGGTGGAGTATGCCATAGTATTTCTACTTGAGTTGTACGTTCCTTTGTTCTAAAAGTTGGATCCCAAATGATCCGACTTTTGCAAAGAATTTCCTATCATGGTCTTAATGCGCTTAAATGAACGAATCAATCGGCTCTAGAAATTGTCTTGATAAAAAATGTAATAATAAACCTACAGTTTATGTCTGCAGCTCCATCCAAGTCTCCATGCAGGCCTATGTGTTTCTATGGTTACAGACTACAAACTCTGTGTGTAGTCAGGTCCTGCCGCCAGGACCTCTGCCTAAACTCATGACTGACAGTAGAAGAGAGGGAATGGAGATTTAATTGGGATCAGATTACATCCAAAGTTTGAAGCCGGTAACCATGGAAACCCATAGATCTGCATAGAAGCTGTATACATAAAAGGCTATTATATAGGGTATATGCTTAGTAGGGACCCCAGGAGAGGTTGACACACTGCAGCTTGGGCTTGAGTGAATGAAGGACCCACAATTGTTTTCAACCTGGATTGCCGCTTTATTTTATTTTTTTAAGGGAATGTATTACCTTGTGTTCTTTTTACCGATTAATACCCAATAATCTGTTTTTATTTTTCTGATTGTATATTCTTATTCTATTTTCTGTGCATCATTATGGGGGGTGGCCATCTTGCCTGAGCTGCTGATACAGTATGCTCTAGGGCAGCCATGATGAACTTAGGAACCTGTAGTCTGAAGATGACTAATTGATTTCTATGGGAGAGTGTACTGAGCATGCTCTGTGTGTGACCTGTACAGAGGTCATGGTGCAAAAAGGAGAAGGAAAGCTGTGCCTTCACCGATCGGTGAATGGTAGATGGTCTGTTAGCGATATATGTAGTTCATACCTTTCATTGTAATCCTCCCTGTGATGATAATGAGATGACTGCTGAGCAGTGATGGCATCAGAACACAAAGTGCCAGTCTATTATACCACTTTTTTTTTTTTTTTAGCATAGTGTAAAAATTGGTTTAAACAATGGGCCATTTTTTGACAACACATCCATATTTAATAAAAAGACTATCTTCAGAGCTGCGCTATATTTTAGGTGAACTGATGCGATATTGCAAAAGTCTACATACCCTTTAAATAGATATACTTTTCCTTAATGGGGTTGTCTCACTTCAGCAAATAACTTCCTCTACATGATAAATGCTAATACAAGGCACTTACTAATGTATTGTGATAGTCCATGTTGCTTCCTTTGCTGGCCGGATTCATTTTTCCATCACATTATACACGGCTCGTTTTTCATGGTTACGACCACCCTGCAATCCATCAGCGGTGGTCGTGCTTGCACACTTCTAGGAAAAAGCTCCGGCCTCAACGGTGGCCGGGACTGTGGGAGCGCACATAGGCTAGTGCTATTTCCTATAGTGTGTAAGCACGACCACCGTTGCGGATTACAGGGTGGTCATAACCATGGAGACGAGCAGTGTATAAAGTGATGGAAAAATGAATCCAGCCAGCAAAGGAGGCAACATGGACAATCACAATACATTAGTAAGTGCCTTGTATTAACTTCCTCTACATGACAAATGCCACTTGCTGAAGTGAGACGACCCCTTTAAAGCTTCCAGTTCGTTACCAGTTACATTGTAATAAATACTACATGTAGCCAACGCAATAGCAGCTTGTACTGTAAGCAGTGAAAATGTGCTGAGTGACTGAATGACATTCTTTCAGGTAGTATTAAAATTGATAAAAAAAAAATATATATTTCCAAAAATCAATGGCAAAATGGAAAAAAATAAAATGTCCATGATCTTAATGACTAAGCCCCTCATGAATGAAAATGAATTCACTCATTCCTCTCTCACCGTCATCGTGGAATGGGCATGACTGCTTGATTCAAGAAGGAATCAAAGAGCCTTATAAACGGGTCATTGTTTTTTTCAAGATCTTTATTGCAAAAGTGAGCGTCCCTCTGACTGACCACCTTCAGACATGATTTCAAAATATCGCAAAACGAAGTACGAAACAGGATTTATGGCGGAGCGGTCAAACAGTTTGTACATTCAGCATGACATCACAGTTTTATGGTTAAACAGGAAATGCGGCATAAGAAGGATGAAAACGTGACGGAAAGTTTCGTCTTTAAATCTCAGTTACTTACAAGCAATAATGTAAATGTTCTAGTCTTGATAGACCTTTTTTCCCCTCATTATTTTGGCCCCATTCAGACGACCGTATGGCCGCCGTGCCGATGTTGCGGAATGCAAACAGAGGGTCGGCAATACACGGGCACTGGCCGTGTGAACTCTGTGACTTGAATGGGTCCGTAATCAAGTCACGGCAAAAAATAGGACATGTTCTATCTTTTGGGGTGCGGAGGCACGGATCTGAAGCCCTCCAAAGCCCTTCCGGGTCTGTGCCTCCGCAGCACAAACGATAGGACATGTCCTATTTTTTGTCGTATGTTGCGGATCGTGGACCCATTGAAGACAATGGTTTCGCACCACGGAACGGAGTGCGCATGGCCGGTGTCCGTGTATTGCGGAGGCGCTGTTTGCGGTCTGCAACATGGGCATGGCAGCCATACGATCGTCTGAATGGGGCCTTTGGTGACCGTGGGCATATCCTCGCTCAAATGGGCCATTTATTGCATATAAGACAGGTAAGAAATCAGAATAAGTTCAAGTTCCTGATACTTTAAGGGTGCCCTCTTAAAGGGGTTGTAGCCAAGATACAAACTCATCTCCTATCCACAGGACAAGGGATAAACATCTGATCGTAGGGGTCTGACTTGTGGGAGCCCTCCCCTCTTCTTATAACGAACTGCTGGGTTGTCCGGGTTCAGAGCTGAACCTGGACATAACCCCTTCTTCACCCAGGCAGCCCCTCTGAGTTGAGCATCGGAGCGTTTCATGCTCTCCCTTGCCCTGTGCTGGGGCAAAGTCTAGTGCAGTGACGTACCGGGTCTCTGTACTGTATGGGAATGCTAGGCAGAGGCTTCCACCTAGCAGGGAGCCCGTGATGTCACTGATGGGCGGGCTTTAGGGCTGCTCTAGCCAGTAAAACAGCCTAGGGCATCGCTAAAGCCCGCCCATCAGTGCTGGTGACGTCACTAGGAACACTGCTAGGAGGAAGCCTCTGCCTAGCAGTGTAAAAAAAACAAAAAACAGCCCTGCGAGCAGCCACTAGTAAAAGTACCGAGGTGTCTGGTCATCAATGAAGGGGTTGGGTGGAGCACCATGGTCCATTCAATCAGCTGATTAGCGAGGGTGCCAAGAATCAGACCTCCACCAATATGATACTGATCACCATAACAATAGAATCAAAAGTGGACATGCACTTGTTTCCTATGGTTGGAGCTGGGACTCTAAGAATCACCTCCAATGCCGTTACAATGTGACAGTGGTTTCAGTTCAGCATGACACAAGACATAGCGCTGCCATCTGACAGTACTAGAGTCATGGATTTCTACCTAACCAGTGCAATATATGTATAGAAATACTGTAAGTCATGTGGTGTATCTTTTGGTTACAGATATAGCAACGGTTAGGCTTCCTGCACACGAACGTTGTGTGCACCCGTGGCCGTTGTGCCGTTTTCCGCTTTTTTTCACGGACCCATTGACTTTCAATGGGTCCGTGGAAAAATCGGAAAATGCACCGTTTTGCAGCCGCATCCGTGATCCGTGTTTCCTGGCCGTGAAAAAAATAGGACCTGTCCTATTTTTTTCACGGCCAACGGTTCACGGACCCATTCAAGTCAATGGGTCCGTGAAAGAACACGGATGCACACAAGATTGGCATCCGTGTCCGTGATCCGTGGCCGTAGGTTAGTTTTTATACAGACGGATCCGAAGATCCGTCTGTATAAAAGCTTTTTCAAAGCTGAGTTTTCACTTCGTGAAAACTCAGAACCGACAGTATATTCTAACACAGAAGCGTTCCCATGGTGATGGGGACGCTTCTAGTTAGAATACACTACAAACTGTGTACAAGACTGCCCCCTGCTGCCTGGCAGCACCCGATCTCTTACAGGGGGCCGTGATCAGCACAATTAACCCCTTCAGGTGCGGCACCTGAAGGGGTTAATTGTGCTGATCACGGCCCCCAGTAAGAGATCAGGGCTGCCAGGCAGCAGGGGGCAGACCCTCCCCCCCCTCCCCAGTTTAAATATCATTGGTGGCCAGTGCGGCCCCCCCCCCTCCCTCTATTGTAATTATTCGTTGGTGGCACAGTGTGCGCCCCCCCCTCCCTTCCTCTATTGTAATAATTCGTTGGTGGCACAGTGTGCGCCCCCCCCCCCTCCCTCCCTCTATTGTAATAATTCGTTGGTGGCACAGTGTGCGCCCCCCATCGCCCCCCCCCCCTCCCTCTATAGCATTAACAACATTGGTGGCCAGTGTGCGGCCTCCCATCTCCCCCCCCCCCCCCATCATAGGTGGCAGCGGAGTTCCGATCGGAGTCCCAGTTTAATCGCTGGGGCTCCGATCGGTAACCATGGCAACCAGGACACTGGTTGCCATGGTTACTTAGCAATAGTACAATAGTAGAAGATTCATACTTACCGGGCCGGCTGCTGCGATGTTCGTGTCCGGCCGGGAGCTCCTCCTACTGGTAAGTGTCATTGCTAAATGAACTGTCACTTACCAGTATCATCGCAGACATCGCAGCTCCCAGGTAAGTATGAATCACTACTGCTAGTAACCCGCTGCCACCAATGATGGGGGGCGGGGGGGGGGGGGGCTAGATGGGAGGCCGCACACTGGCCACCAATGTTGTTAATGCTATAGAGGGAGGGGGGGGGGGGCAATGGGGGGCGCACACTGTGCCACCAACAAATTATTACAATAGAGGGAGGAAGGGGGGGGGCGCACACTGTGCCACCAAGGAATTATTACAATAGAGGGAGGAAGGGGGGGGGGGCTGCACTGGCCACCAATGATATTCAAACTGGGGAGGGGGGAGGGGGGAGGGGGGGGTCTGCCCCCTGCTGCCTGGCAGCCCTGATCTCTTACAGGGGGAGATGATAGCACAATTAACCCCTTCAGGTGCGGCACCTGAAGGGTTAATTGTGCTGATCACAGCCCCCTGTAAGAGATCGGATGCTGCTAGGCAGCAGGGGGCAGTCATGTACACAGTTTGTAGTATATTCTAACTAGAAGCGTCCCCATCACCATGGGAACGCCTCTGTGTTAGAATATACTGTCGGAAATGAGGTTTCACGATCTAAATCATATCCGACAGTATATTCTAACATAGAGGCGTTCCCATGGTGATGGGGACGCTTCAAGTTAAAATATACCATCGGATTGGAGAAAACTCCGATCCGATGGTATAAAAGGGACTCCAGACTTTACATTGAAAGTCAATGGGGACGGATCCGTTTGAAATGGCACCATATTGTGTCAACGTCAAACGGATCCGTCCCCATTGACTTGCATTGTAATTCAGGACGGATCCGTTTGGCTCAGCACGGCCAGGCGGACACCAAAACGACTTTTTTTTCATGTCCGTGGATCCTCCAAAAATCAAGGAAGACCCACGGACGAAAAAACGGTCACGGATCACGGAAAAACGGGTCCCGTTTTTGCGGACCGCAAAAAAATACGTTCGTGTGCAGGAGGCCTTAACTTGACACTTAACAGGTTAAAGAAATGCACTGTTTTGGCAAATTTTAAATTTGACACCCAGCACAAAAACCACTCAAAGCGTAAGGTTTGCTGCAACTGTGCATTTAAAGGCTATACATATTTGGAGGCATTTTTTTATTACTGCATTCGGGTTGGTCTTTATTAAAAATTTACAGCAGTTCATGTAGTACAGGGGTTAATTGAGAGCGCATGGACAGACTTTCAGTTTCTATTCGTCCAGCGGAGCTGGCTGCTCAGTCTGTAGCCCTGTTCTTTGACCTCTTTACAGCACATGAATACTCAATACAGCTCCAGTTATAACACTATGGCCTAACAAAGTGTTTATGAACTTCAGGAGATCACAGATAAGGGATTCACATGAGCAGTCAGATGACGGGACTCAATGTAAACACAGAACCTGCTGCTCTGCAGATACACAGATTATACCATTATACTGTAAAAGGGGCTGAAACTGAAAAAAATGATTATTTTTTAGCCCAAAATTAGGAGAATGCAACAGTAAAAAAAAAACTGGTGTCCATAGCCTTTAACGTGTTATGTGTCAAGTTAACACTTGCGACATTTGTATATTGTAGAGTCTCGGAAAGCATGTCATCCATACCTGCTGCATTTTCTGCCATATGTCCGCGGTTTTCAACCTGTCCTTATAATGTTCTATACGTCATAACAATTCTACAAACTCAGCAACCACTTGGGACAGGACAAATCTATGGTGACATCAATGTGCCGCTCGCATGTGCCTCCAACAAGCGCAACAGAGGACAAGACCAGAAACAACGGATCTGTTCTCTGCTGCCAATTATACAGGATGAAGTCGGGGGCTTATTTATTTTCGTAAAGCTGCCAAAGGCAACCATGTGTCCCACTGACTACCCTGAAGATCGCAGTGGCTCCTCGGACCCTCTGTAATCTACTGGAGGCATGAGTTGTCTATTTCTGTAGGAAAATTCAACCAAAGATGATCTTCCAGGTCAGTAGACTGAAGGAGCCCATGAGCTTGGAGATTTGTAGCTTTGCAAATTATAGAGCTTTATACCTTCAGCACAACCCCAAAATGTTGTCCCTGGTAATCATTGCTACCACTAAACCAAGGGGTCATTCAGATCAGTGGAGAGGTGTGGATAGTTGGTGTGGGTGCCCTACAGAACACTGCAGTCCTAGAAATTGTGGAAGTCCCAGCTCAGTCCTCTTTTCAGGTCAGGGGCAGATAATCAAGGCCACAGATTCATGGTCCCCAAGTGGTCACTACCTTTAGGGACAGCATGCAGTACCACTGTGAACGTGATACCTAAAACAGGCCATAAACATTAAACTTTTGTCGTTGGACCCACCAATTTTGCTTCCAACCTGATGTCCATGGTGATAATGTGACTCTCCAAAGGGATCCAACATATTTATGTGTTTGATTCGGTTCCCCATGATATAAGTGGCGCCAGTTTTATCTGGCAGGTTCCTAGTGCCCTTCCCTTCATAGAATCAACACGCTCCTTGGCCAGACCCAATTAAATGTGGTAACGCAAGATTTGGGGATGATATCTCATGTCTATAACCAGCTTAAAGTGAATGTCCACTCTTGAAAACCATTTTATTTATGCAGTCAAAATATATCTAAAAATCTGTACCGATTCATGAATACCTTTTTTACAGCTCTATTTTGCAGATACAAAGCTTTAAATCCCCTGGAGTTAAATGTTCAGTTTCTTCCTACCTGCAGCCACCACTAGAGGGAGCTTAGGAGCTCAATAAAATAGGATGTATGCTCTGAAGCTCCCCCTAGTGGTGGCAGCAGACAATTATCATTTAGCTCTATATTCATAGAGGGGAAATTCTATATCTGTATCAGAAAAGGGTAGACTCCTATAAAGAGAATTAAAGAACATGGGACCTGAAAGTGACCTGGTGTTAAAAGCGGGGCATTCACTTTACTTCAGTCCCGAGTGCCAAACCTGGTGTCTGGGAGAAGTTATTTTAGGTATGGGTACATATTTTTGTTTATTTAAAGTGATTTTCCAGGAGTTCAATATCTATTCTTAGGATAATTCACCATTATCAGATCAGTGGGGGTCTGACTTCCGGCACCCTTACAATCAGCTATTCGAGGAAGCCACAGAGCTCCAGAGAGTGCCGTGGCCATTGACATCATGTTTATTGGTCACATGGCCTATGCGCAGGTCAGTCCCACTAACGTGAATAGGGCTGGACTGCAATACCAAGCACGGCCACTATACAACGTATGGCTCTGTGCTTGGGAGAAAGGCAGTGTGCTCACCGGACTCTTCAAACAGCTGATCGGCGCAGGGAGTCAGACCTCCACTGATCAGATAATATTGTATTCCCGGAAAACCCCTGTAATGTCCTACTACAAGGTGATTCCATTTATTACCTACTCAATATTTGCTACTTCCTTTCATTGAGTATTACCCTCCATATTCTTCGGCCACCCTATATGTTTCACATATTGCTTCGATCAATTATGAGTCTAGGTATTATGGGCCTTGAAATGTCAAAATGAATCACACTTAAGTGGTCCAACCCTGAATGGATCATGGACATTCTCTGTTTATTGGATGTACAATTGAATACAAAACACAAAACATGTCTGTATATGTATATATATTTATATATATATATAGATGTATATATTACCCATCCCCCTTTTCCGTTGCATTGTTTGTTTGTTTTTTCTTGTTATTTTTTTAATAAACGTTTAGACAACTCGATCTCGACAGAGATAACATATACAGAGACGGAGCCTGTGTATAACCACACAACGAAGCATCCAGCAATGACATTGATACATTGTAACACTGCATTCTGAATCCGGAGAAATGTTACGAGCAGTTGGCTGTAGCACAGTGCTCGTCACATGCATTATGCATATTGCCAGGAGGGTCATTTTATTTTTATTTAAGTTTTTTTTTTTTTTTTTGTTTCTCAACTCAAGATTTTCAATGTTTCAACAAACCTTCCTTCAAGCCATCCAAGTTCGGGTCTTGAGTTTCACCCAGTTCCTCAGCGGAAACGCCGCTTGAGTCGTCGCATGTCCTACTTTCAAAAATGTTGTTGTTGTTGTTCACTTGGCTGCCGTTTTGCTTCAGAAGCCGAAACACCTCTGCTTCCAGGTCCCTGATCTAGAACGACAGGAGGGGAAGGGAAGGAAAGGCTTTGAGGAATTCTGAAGACCAACCTCCCTACTACCTACCAAACCTGCCGAGGCATCCGTCATGTTACTCACACGTGACTGCAAGTTTTGAACTTCTGCGAGATGAACTTTTTCCATGTCTTCGATTTTCTTCTTCTCGACTTCTTGCCGTTTCATGAAGTCAACCTCCCTGGAATAAGGAAAAAAAAAATCTCTAAATTAAATAAACACAACATAAGTAATATATAGAACCATTAAAAGGGCTCATGCACACAACTGTATGTATTTTGCGGTCCGCAAAACACGAATCTGCAAAAAATACGGATGATGTCCGTGTGCATTCCATACGGTCCATAAAAAAAAAGAAAAAAAAAAAAAAAGGAGTGAGCGCTGGTGCCTTCTCAATCAGATGATTGTTGGGGGTCCTGGGGGTCGGCCCCCTACTGATCAAATACTGATGACCTATCCTGAGGATAAGGCTAGTTTCACACTTGCGGCATGTATTCTCTGTAACCGGCTGTGTCGGCTGGCCCCATTTAGTAAAATGCTGAGCATCAGCCGGACAGAATCTGCTGCATGCTGCGGTTCGTATCCAGCCGATTCCTGCCGTTCAATGCCGGATCAGGCGGCCGGATCTAACGTGCCACAGGTATGAAAGTAGCCTAACTCGTCAGTGAGTAAAAATCTCGGAAAACTCCTTTGACCGGTATATATCTGACATCTTGACCTGTACAGTTCTTTGGCTCAGCATAATTTTAACTATTTAAACTGCAGTGATTTCAAGATACCTAATATCTCTACTCCATTCACATCCAATGCTGTACATAAAGTTCTGGTGGTAGCTACAGTCAAAACTGTAAAAAGACTGCAGTAAACGCTCAGTTTCCTAGTGTGCAGTGCACAATGGTGGGCTGAGGCTTTACACGCTGTGATGTATTAAAAGGATACAAGGAGGTTTGAGGTCATGCAGTGGATATAAATGGAAAGTAAGACATGTTGTAACTTAGAGGATTTGTTCACTTTTTCAATAATTTGTATTGGTCCAATGCACCTAAAATAAAATGACATAACATCTCACCATTTGGTAGCTAGAGCGGCGCTTCAAACAACCTTACTGTATGTGTCTCCATGGTAACAGACTACAAACACACCTGTGGTAGTCTGATCCTGCAGTCATATTCCCTTCCTTTGGCTTTCTTCCTGCTAATACTGACCTCTTGTGGCCAGTTTATGCAACTGCATGAACACCACAAAATTGACAAATGACTGGACAGCCACGATGCAGGTCGTCTCTGAGATCTGTTAGTGCCTGGGAGTATTGTGACTTGTATATTATCATTATTATTATTATTATATGCACTTATATAGCGCTACTATATCCTGCAGCACTTTACAGCCATTAGCTTCCAACTGTCCCCAATGGGGCTCACAATCTAAGGTCCCCATCAGTATGTCTTTGGAGTGTGGGAGGAAACCGGAGAACCTGGAGGAAACCGGAGAACCTGGAGGAAACCCGCACAAACACGGGGAGAACATACAAACTCCATGCAGATGTTGTCCTTGGTCGGATTCGAACCTAGGACCCCAGCGCTGCAAGGCGCCAGTGCTAACCATATATATCTTACTTTTGTTGGAAATCCTTGATTAACTTCTTGGCCTTGTTGTACTTCTTCTCCAGAGCCTGGTACTGACTCTGAGTCTCTTTCAGGTGCTCGTTGACTGTATGACACAAAGTCTGAGCCTCGATCCAGTAACTTTCCAGCTTCATCATCCTATCTTTGTTCTCCTCGATGTTTTGCTGCAGCTGAGTCTTTTCCAGTTCCCACCTCACTTTCTCATTCTCTGCCGCTTTCAGCTGAAGAACAGGAAAAACCATTATGCAAGAGCTAATCCTACAGAGCAGTACTTCATGACACCGCTATCTATCTATCTATCTATCTAGAGCAGGCATCCTCAAACTGCGGCCCTCCAGCTGTTGTAAAACTACAACTCCCACAATGCCCTGCTGTAGGCTGATACCTGTAGGCTGTTCAGGCATGCTGGGAGTTGTAGTTTTGCAACAGCTGGAGGGCCGCAGTTTGAGGATGCCTGATCTAAAGTATAGACTGAGGCAGAACTCCACAAATAATGAAAAATGGTGGACCACTTTATTCACCCAACTTGCAACGTTTCAGCCCAACACAATGAGGCATTTCTCAAGCAACAACCTACAGCCTGGAGGGACTGCCCCCACAATATCTTCTTGACTAGTTCAAAAATAGAGAAAAATAAGAAGGCGGCACTCACCCATGCAGTCATTTATAAAAACGATCCTTTATTCAGTGGCCTGAGGAAGCGCAATTTTGCGCGAAACGTCCGTCGCCGCAATGTGTGGGTCATCTGCATTCCGCCCCTGTCATTTCTGCCGATATTGTTAAATCATATATCGGATGAATAAAGGATAGTGATGAGCGGCAGGGGCTATATTCGAATTCGCGATATTTCGCGAATATTTGCCATATATTCAAGATTTCGTGATCTCCAGTCATTATTTTCTTGATTGTGAAAATTCGCATTACGGGGAATTTTTTCTTGCAATCAACACTACTCCTTACATCAAAGATATTGCAGCCTTCTGATTGAGCCCACAAGCTAGAAGCAGGGAGGGATCTTGTCTACTGATTAAAAATCTCGAATATTCGAAATCACGAATATATCACTATATTCTAAATATTCGCGAATTCTCGAAGTGCAAATATTCACGATAAAAATTTGCAATTCGAATATTCGTGATCAACACTGCATGAGTGAGTGCCGCCTTCTTATTTTCTCTATTTTTGAACTTGTTGACATGTCTTTGGATTGGCGTTGCACCACAAGATTGCAGTGAAGACGTGGAGGTGCGCGAGACATCTGTGTCCGTGTATGGATTGTTATAGAGTGTACAGCTGTGCCGCCTACGTCTGTCTACTACATGTGTGTATCTTCATGACTAGTGCTGTTGTTTTTATTTATTTATATAGCTATCTAATCAATCTATCTATCTCATATCTATCTATCTATCTATCTATCTATCATCTATCTATCTATCTATCTATCTATCTATTATCTATCTATCTATCTATTATCTATCTAATATCTATTATCTATCTAATATCTATCTATTATCTATTATCTATCTATCTATCTATCTATCTATCTATCTATTTATTATCTATCTATCTATCTATCTATTATCTATTTATTATCTATCTATCTATCTATCTATCTATCTAATCTATCCAAATAGAAAAAAGGCAGCACTCTCCAAAAATAATGGTCTTTTATTCACCCAAAATAGATGAGATATACAAAAATAAAAAATGTATCCATTTTGGGTGAATAAAAGACCGTTATTTTTGTATTTTTGGAGAGTGCTGTCTTTTTTCTATTTGGATAGATTAGATATATTGATATGAGATACATCGATAGATAGATAGATAGATAGATAGATATGAGATAGATAGATAGATAGATAATAGATAGATATGAGATAGATAGATAGATAGATAGATAGATATGAGATAGATAGATAGATAGATAGATAGATAGATATGAGATAGATATGAGATAGATAGATAGATAGATAGATAGATAGATAGATAGATAGATAGATAGATATGAGATAGATAGATAGATAGATATGAGATGATAGATAAGAAATGATAGGAATATAGATAGTGATAGACAAAAAAAAAAAAAATGGATCCATCTATCTATCCAAATAGAAAAAAGGCAGCACTCTCCAAAAATAAAAAATTAAGTTATTTTATTCACCCAAAATGGATCGCATTTTTTATTTTCTATCTATCTATCTATCTATCTATCTATCTATCTATCTATCTATCTATCTATCTATCTATCTATCTATTATCTATCTATCTATCTATCTATATCATCTATCTATCTATCTATCTATCTATCTATCTATCTATCTATCTATCCATCCATCATATATGCCCCTAATGGACCAAGACATTGGATAATTATGGCCTCTGCAGGGTAAATCTAGAATTACCCTGGTCCCATACAGTAAATAGGCGCTCATGTAGTACTATGATTACTCTCCACGCAGGCTCATGACGCTCATATTCCGTACATTTGTTGTCCAACGCTTTCAAAGTCCTTCATCTTGAAGCCCATCTTGTAGATGTTTGGGTTTCTGACTTTTGATTCGCACACTATGTATATGATTGATTCTATAATTACCAGTCTCCTTCCAGGCTGCACACATACTTTATCCCGCTCACCTCCCTGGTCTGTAATTGCTCCCGACTCCTGAAGCCTTGGGTGTGTCCCAGTTTGAGGCAGCGCCAAAGATATATAGAAAAACGGTCACTCCATCATGATTGACACCTGTCACCTAAACACACATAACCAAGTCATAGATGCCTTTCACACTGTGCACAGGTTTCTTTCCCAGGTTAACCCCTATTTATCTCTGGACATGTGTGATAGGCATCTATGACTTGATTATGTGTGTTTAGGTGACCGGTGTTAATCATGATGGAGTGACCAATGGTGGAGGCCTTTCCCTCCCCTTGGTTTTGGAGAGGAGGGATTAGGACACACTTAAATCCATGCTCTCCATTATGATACTTTGTTACGACTAAGGACGTAGTGTCTGAAATGCGTCAACAATCACTGTATACAAGGTGGATGTGTCTCCTGTACCATTTTATACCAAAATAAAGGAGAAGTTTTAGAGGACGTTTATTGAATCTGGAGCCGTTTTTCTATATATCTTTTGCGCCTCCTTACAGGCTGCAACTGGTGTGTGCAGTGACCGGATGTACTGGGAGCAGACGCCATCGCTGTGTCACAATGTCTACTCCCGCTGCGCCGCATCATTAAAATGTTCCCACAATTGGCCCCTTTCGCAGCTGAGTCTACATGTTCACACAAACAAGCCGCTGCCTCCATTGTGCCCGCTGACGAGAGGGAGAATGGATAATTGCAGCCTTACCTTTGTTTTCAGCTTCTGGATTTCAGCTTCGGTGACGGCATGCTTAATCTGCAGCTGCAAGGAAATAAGGGGAAAGAAGGAGTCAGAAGGGGAGGATGGCCGCGTGCTGGGTACGGCTGGATCGCCGAGGGGAAGCGCTGCAGTGCAGTAAGGTTGTAAATTAAAACGTCTCGCTGCAAAAAGAAAGAGAAAAAAAAAACTACACAGTGTCAGTCTTCAGTTATGGATCAGACAGCCGCCTTGTAAGAGCAATCTCCCACGTCAACCATAAAAACATTGAGTGGAGTCCAACCTGCCGCCATGAGATAAAACCATCAACATAAACAGAGACGACAGTCTGCAGCATCCCACGGTTACATAACGCCGGGCTGAGGGATCGGCTGACACTTTACAGCCAGCTACTGACAGTGCCAGGAATACAGCAGCACCACAATGGCTGCTGTTATTACATATGTGGGGGGTCCGACTGAACTGCTATCGCTCAGACCCATTATCAAAAATACCTAAAGAAGTCCCGTGTGTCACCTACCTATAAATATCTCCAGGGTATGAGAATACAGTTGTGTTCAAAATAATAGCAGTGCGTATAAAAAAGTGAATAAAGCTCAAAATCCTTCTAATACACACAAATGCATTGGGAACACTACACATTCTATTCCAAATCAGAACATGAAGAAAAATATATCAAATTTGTGTTGTTTCTCTAAAAAAAAATGAAGAAAAGTGAATATTAGACTGTTCAAAAAAATAGCAGTGTTTGTATTCTTCTTTACAAACTCAAACATTCCCTATATAAACTGAAGAATATTTGCAGATTTTGCTTTCCTTTGAATCACTAATATGTAGTTGTATAACCGCTGTTTCTGAGAACTGCTGGACGTCTGTGCTGCTCGGAGTCACCACCTTCTGCCCCTGTGACCAGGTATTCCAGCCCAGGATGATTGGACTACATTCCACAGTTCTTCTCTATTTCTTGGTTTTGCCTCAGAAACTGCATTTGTGATGTCACCCCACAAGTTTTCTATTGGATTAACCCCTTAAGGACCGGGCTCATTTTCACCTTAAGGACCAGGCCATTTTTTGCAAATCTGACCAGTGTCACTTTAAGTGCTCATAACTTTAAAACGCTTTGACTTATCCAGGCCATTCTGAGATTGTTTTTTCGTCACATATTGTACTTCATGACACTGGTAAAATGAAGTCAAAAAAATTATTTTTTTTGCACAAAAAAATACCTAATTTACCAAAAATTTGAAAAAAATTAGCAAATTTCAAAGTTTCAGTTTCTCTACTTCTGTAATACATAGTAATACCCCAAAAAATTGTGATGACTTTACATTCCCCATATGTCTACTTCATGTTTGAATTGTTTTGGGAATGATATTTTATTTTTTGGGGATGTTATAAGGCTTAGAAGTTTAGAAGCAAATCTTGAAATTTTTCAGAAATTTACAAAAACTCAATTTTTAGCGACCAGTTCAGGTCTGAAGTCACTTTGCGAGGCTTACATAATAGAAACCACCCAAAAATGACCCCATCTAAGAAACTACACCCCTCAAGGTATTCAAAACTGATTTTGCATACATTGTTAACCCTTTAGGTGTTGCACAAGAGTTATTGGCAAATGGGGAGGAAATTTGAGAATTTCATATTTTTGTCAAATTTTTCATTTTAACCCATTTTTTCCACTAACAAAGCAAGGGTTAACAGCCAAACAAGATTGTATCTTTATTGCCCTGACTCTGCCGTTTACAGAAACACCCAATATGTGGCCGTAAACTACTGTACGGCCACACAGCGGGGCGTAGAGTGAAAGGTGCACCATATGGTTTTTGGAAGGCTGATTTTTATGGACTGGTTTTTTGACACCATGTCCCATTTGAAGCCCCCTGATGCACCCCAAGAGGAGAAACTCCCTAAAAGTGACCCCATCTAAGAAACTACACCCCTCAAGGTATTCAAAACTGATTTTACATACGTCGTTAACCCTTTAGGTGTTGCACAAGAGTTATTGGCAAATGGGGATGAAATTTGAGAATTTCATTTTTTTGCCTAATTTTCAATTTTAACCCATTTTTTCCACTAACAAAGCAAGGGTTAACAGCCAAACAAGATTGTATCTTTATTGCCCTGACTCTGCCGTTTACAGAAACACCCCATATGTGGCCGTAAACTACTGTACGGGCACACAGTAGGGCGTAGAGTGAAAGGTGCGCGGTTTGGTTTTTGGAAGCCAGATTTTGCTGGACTGGTTTTTTGACACCATGTCCCATTTGAAGCCCCCCTGATGCACCCCTAGAGTAGAAACTCCATAAAAGTGACCCCATCTAAGAAACTACACCCCTCAAGCTATTCAAAACTGATTTTACAAACTTTGTTAACCCTTTAGGTGTTGCACAAGATTTAATGGAAAATAGAGACACAATTTCAAAATTTCACATTTTTGGCAGATTTTCCATTTTAATATTTTTTTTCCAGTTACAAAGCAAGGGTTAACAGCCAAACACAACTCATTATTTATGGCCCTAATTCTGTAGTTTACAGAAACACCCCATATGTGGTCGTAAACCGCTGTACGGGCACACGGCAGGGCGCAGAAGGAAAGGAATTCCATACGGTTTTTGGAAGGCAGGTTTTGCTGGACTGTTTTTTTTTGACACCATGTCCCATTTGAAGCCCCCCTGATGCACCCCTAGAGTAGAAACTCCAAAAAAGTGACCCCATTTTAGAAACTACGGGATAGGGTGGCAGTTTTGTTGGTACTAGTTTAGGGTACATATGATTTTTGGTTGCTCTATATTACACTTTTTGTGCAGCAAGGTAACAAGAAATAGCTTTTTTGGCACGTTTTTTTTTTTTGTTATTTACAACATTCATCTGACAGGTTAGATCATGTGGTCATTTTATAGAGCAGGTTGTCGCGGACGCGGCGATACCTAATATGTATACATTTTTTTTTATTTATGTAAGTTTTATACAATAACTTCATTTTTAAAACCAAAAAAATGTTTTAGTGTCTCCATATTCTAAGAGCCATAGTTTTTTCAGTTTTTGGGCGATTATCTTGAGTAGGGTCTCATTTTTTGCGGGATGAGATGACGGTTTGATTGGCACTATTTTGGGGTGCATATGATTTTTTGATCGCTTGCTATTACACTTTTTGTGACGTAAGATGGCAAAAAATGGCTTTTTTTACACTGTTTTTATTTTTATTTTTTTACGGTGGTCATCTGAGGGGTTAGGTCATGTGATATTTTTATAGAGCCGGTCGATACGGACGCGGCGATACCTAATATGTATACTTTTTTTTTATTTATGTAAGTTTTACAGAATGAGTTCATTTTTGAAAAAAAAAAAATCATGTTTTAGTGTCTCCATAGTCTAAGAGCCATAGTTTTTTCAGCTTTTGGGCGATTATCTTGAGTAGGGTCTCATTTTTTGCGGGATGAGATGACGGTTTGATTGGTACTATTTTGGCGTACATGCGACTTTTTTGATCACTTTTATTACCTTTTTTGGGAAGTAAGGTGGGCAAAATTTCAATTTTCTCATAGTTTTTATTTTTTTATTTTTATGGCGTTCACCGTGCGGGGAAAGTAACATGACCATTTTATAGATCAGGTCGTTACGGACGCGGCGATACCTAATATGTGTAGTTTATTTTATTTTTTTAATTTTTATTCAGTGATAAATGTTTTTTTTTTTTATCTTAACTTTTTTCACTTTTTTTTACATTTTTGTGACCCAGACCCACTTGGTTCTTGAAGATCCAGTGGGTCTGGTGTCTGTATAATACAGTACAGAACAATATATATTGTTCTGTACTGTATTTTACTTACACTGAACAGATCTGTGCTTTTAGCACAGATCTGTTCAGCACCATGGACAGCAGGACGCCTGAGCAGGCGTCCTGTTGCCATGGGAACCCTCCCCGTCTGCTCAGAACTTCGCAGACGGGGAAGGGTAAGGACGGGGCTGAGGGGGGCTCTCTGGGGGCTCTCTCCCTCTCCATCGGGGGGCTGCAAAGGCACAGCAGCCCCCCGATGGAGAGGGAGGGAGCTCCCTGACCAATGACAGTTAACTTTTTCCATACAGCGGTCCGTACGGACCGCGGTATGGAAAGGGTTAAACGGCTGACATCTTCACAGATGTCAGCCGTTTATACCAGGGTGCCAGCAATGTGCTGGCACCCTGGTATACCCACTAGAAGCCAACGATCGTTCATGGGGAGGCGGGCGGGGGATCGCGATCCCGCCTGCCGCACCGCCCGCCTCCCGCAACGCCCCCACCGCCTGCGACACCCCCCCCGCACCACCCTCCGGCATAAAATCGTGCAGGGGTGCAGGGGGGGGTGAAAAATAATGATTTTAGCCACTCTAAAGTTTCTGATCCCCGCGGTCAGGGACCGCGGCGATCAGAAACTGCAAAAAGCGCAGCAAACCGCAGGTCTGAATTGACCTGCGGTTTGCTGCGATCGCCGATACGGGGGGGTCAAATGACCCCCCCCTGCGTTGTTACGGGATGCCGGCTGAATGATTTCAGCCGGCGTCCCGTTCCGATTAACCCCTGCGGCGCCGGAATTCCGAATTTAAGTCAGGACGTACCTGTACGCCCTTGGTCCTTAAGGACTCGGGAAATAGGGCGTACCGGTACGCCCTGCGTCCTTAAGGGGTTAAGATCCGGGGATTGGGCTGGCCACTCCATAACGTCAATCTTGTTGGTCTGGAGCCAAGATGTTGCACGTTTACTGGTGTGTTTGGGGTCGTTGTCTTGTTGGAACATCCATTTCAAGGGCATTTCCTCTTCAGCATAAGGCAGCCTGACCTCTTCAAGTATTCTGATGTATTCAGACTGATCCATGATCCCTGGTCTGCGATAAATAGGCCCAACACCGTAGTATGAGAAACATCCCCATATCATGATGCTTGTCCACCATGCTTCACTGTCTTCACAGATCACACTATATATGACTGTAGCGTTTGCATCATTTTTGAAGCTTTAAGGACTTATGCACACGGTTAAAAAACTGACGGTACTCTGAATGTATGGAGGTATCACTGTACTTATGGCACTTCAAGGATCTGTACAGAACTCATCGTGCCACCATACAGCCTTCATGACATGTGAAAGTTCAGACAGAAAGGAAAACAGACTAGCAGAGTATTTCTGGAAGGCTGCTATGGGTTTGTGAAGAGGGTTGAGTTCCAGTTGTCCCCTGCCCCATGGACACTGTGGGCCTACACAGGACTTCTCCTGGTCAGAGACAATGGTCTCTACAACATAAGGGAAGACAGGGAAGAAAACCAGAGCCTGGCCCATAATGCATCGGGACAGGGGGGGTGGTTATTGTCCATATTTTGGTTCTCTATATATTGAGCAGTGCCGGGGTGGTTGAAGCATTAGTCACCAAGACTATACAGCTGCATCAAGAAAAGGTCCTTGAACATAAACTAACTGTGGCACAGGCCTAATAATCCCATAATAAGATGCTTTTGTTGGCGATCCATGCCTGTTTAGAGCTATTCTTATTCCTCCACTCTTCTGTCTCATTTTTTAAGGAAACACAGTAATTTCTATGTGCGCTCTGTCTGAAGGAGCAGATAATTACAGTATTTATATGTACTTTTCAATTTAGCAGTACTTGGGAACAGCGCGGAAATGCTTGCACAGATAATATAACGACGTGAGAGATTTTTATTTTGTGGACTTTTTTTGGACCTTATATTTGACATGTAAGTGGGATTGACATTAGTTTAGTGCGTTATAGTCCTCCAATACATCCATACGTCTTAGGTTACATGCACACGAGCATATTTGGGGTCAGCGTCCGATTTGCATTTTTTGCACATTGCACATGGACACATTCATTTCTATAGGTCTGTAAAAAATACGGACAACACACGGGAATTATCTTATCCTGTACTGATCCTGAGTTACATCCAATATTATATTTCAGAACAGCACTTATTATTCTGTACAGATCCTGAGTTACATCCTGTATTATACTCCAGAGCTGCACTCACTATTCTGCTGGTGCAGTCACTGTGTACATACATTACATTACTTGTCCTGTACTGATCCTGAGTTACATCCTGTATTATACTCCAGAGCTGCACTCACTATTCTGCTGGTGCAGTCACTGTGTACATACATTACATTACTTGTCCTGTACTGATCCTGAGTTGCATCCTGTATTATACTCCAGAGCTGCACTCCCTATTCTGCTGGTGCAATCACTGTGTACATACATTACATTACTTGTCCTGTACTGATCCTGAGTTACATCCTGTATTATACTGCAGAGCTGCACTCACTATTCTGCTGGTGCAGTCACTGTGTACAGACATTACATTACTTATCCTGAGTTGCATCCTGTATTATACTCCAGAGCTGCACTCACTATTCTGCTGGTGGAGTCACTGTGTACATACATTACATTACTTGTCCTGTACTGATCCTGAGTTGCATCCTGTATTATACTCCAGAGCTGCACTCACTATTTTGCTGGTGCAGTCACTGTGTACATACATTACATTACTTATCCTGTACTGATCCTGAGTTACATCCTGTATTATACTCCAGAGCTGCACTCACTATTCTGCTGGTGCAGTCACTGTGTACATACATTACATTACTTGTCCTGTACTGATCCTGAGTTGCATCCTGTATTATACTCCAGAGCTGCACTCACTATTCTGCTGGTGGAGTCACTGTGTACATACATTACATTACTTATCCTGTACTGATCCAGAGTTACATCCTGTATTATACCCCAGAGCTGCACTCACTATTCTGCTGGTGGAGTCACTGTGTACATACATTACATTACTTATCCTGTACTGATCCTGAGTTACATCCTGTATTATACTCCAGAGCTGCACTCACTATTCTGCTGGTGGAGTCACTGTGTACATACATTACTTATCCTGTACTGATCCTGAGTTTTACAGCAAGACACGGAGGCTCCTATTGCTATCTCCTTCTTTACTGTCACCACACAGCAGCAAAGAAAAAACTTTACATAACATGACGTAACCATAGTAACATCTCCCTCCCCTCATAGTCCATATAATAGACGGCTCCTCCTATAGATCCTCCTCTTTCTTTGCTGCTGCCACCAAGATAAGTACTCATTTTGGCAGCTCCTGTGTTTAGATTTTATATCTTATATATAGCTTATATATGTGATTATATTACTGTGTATTGTCACTTGCTGTTATTTCACGCTTCTGCTAGCGTGTTTCTTGCTGTTCATTGCCTGGGACTTTGCTCCCTGTGCTCATATCATTTTCATTTTATTAAGGTTATTAGGCCTGTTTTACCTAGTCCTCCCCCTCTGGCCCTATAGGTGCCGATTATTGCGGTTTATCATTGTACCCCATTATATTATTCCTTTGCAGGTTCCGTTCCTACCCCATCGGCGCTGCGTTCCCGCGCTCACCTCAGTCTTTTCCTATGGCCGCGTGATCTCGCGAGATCTCGGCGGCCATATTGGTACTCCTTGGGCCGTCTCCCGCTGTTCTCGCGGGATTTCGGCGGCCATTTTAGTTTTCTCTGTTTCTTCCCGCCGATTCTCGCGGGATCTCGGCGGCACTTCCTGGTTCTCCGCTTCCGTCCTAGGATCCAGTCGCCGGCTCCGGCGCTCCTGCACATCGGGTGACTAACCCTGTTTCAGTACCTATTCTGCTTGCCCTGCAATATAACAAATATATCCGGCCTATTAAGCCCTCATTTAGCCCCACCATTAGAGCAGTGTAACCTAGTGCCACCATCAGTCAGTTATACAGGGAGACCGTCCTGGTTCCTATCATGCCTCGATCCGAGCCTACCCATGAGGCCTCTACACCCTCCTCCCCTGATAGGGATGCCCATATTGGAGTTGACACTCAGGCAGTAGCGCTGCAGCGCTCTGTCACGGCCGCAATTACTGCTGCAATGGACTCCATGTCCTCTGTGCTGTCTCAGACGATAGCACAGGCTCTGTCTGGTCACCCTGTTTCAGGGTCTGTGCAGCCTGCGGTCCCCACAGCTCAGCAACCTCCTATGAATAGTCCTGTGTCACAGGTACAATTGACTGGTGCGCCTCCGGCCACCCTTGAACACGCGCATAGATCGCGTAAGAGAGCCTTTCCGCGCCAGGCAGAACGGGCGCGGCCTTGGAAATGCGCTAGAGCGCAACAATTGAGTGATTCTGACGCCGATATTGGGTCAGATGAGGAGGCCTTTGCTGATACAAATGCTGAGTCTGAGGATGAAACGCATGCGGGGCCCAGTTCCCCCCTCTGCCCCACTCCTTCCACTTCTCAAGTGAAAGATTCCTCTGCGAGGGCCACTCCGGCTTCCTCCCTTGTTGACCATTTGGGAGAGCCCATGTTTGACCCTAACGCCCTCCACCATCCCAGATCGGCGGAGTGGCTGCCGACGGACCATGTTGGTAAATACCTGGAACATTGGGTCCGCCGCCCCCTTAGCAAGGAGGCGAGAAATAAGATGAAGGCTGAATGCCCTAGGCCCATTGTGCCTAATAAGGTTTGTGACACCCCTGTGGTAGATCCCAAGGTCACACAATTCCTTGCCAAGTCCGGCTGGAATCCCCGTAAGGGGTTAGACTCAGCTCTGCGCAGCTGTCAGGACAAGCTCCTAGATGTGTTTGGTCCTCTAACCAAACTGTTTGAGATGGCTGAGAATGCCAGATCAGATGGGTCCCCTATTGACCCTGAGGAAATGAGAGGCTGGATCCAGCGGGCAATCTGCATTGCTGGCAACGCCAATTCCTCTCTAGCAATAGAGAGAAGGAAGGCAATTTTATTTAAAATTGACCCGAAACTGGCCAACCTGGCCCTTACCGAATCAGGCGCAGATGCTCAGGGTCATCTCTTTGGAGACTCCTTTATAAAGGATTTAAGCCGGTTCGTGGGAGCTTTCACTGCCCTAGATAAGGCCCAATCTTCAATTAGGAGAGTATTCCAGGGACGGGTCTCCACCAGGGCCGGCAGTATTAGGGGCCGTCTGTCCGGCCGTTCCAATTTTCAAACCCGCAACGCGGGCAGAGGCTCCTTTCATCAACGCCCCGCCTTCCAGGAACAGAGGTTTCCATCCCCGTTCTTCCCGGCCAGAGGTGGACAATGGCGTGGCAGACCCTACAGAGGAAATCAGTCCTCAAGACGACATTTCGGTAAGTCCTCCCCCGATGGGGGCTTCTTTGGAGCATTGCATAGGGGGCAGACTCC
This sequence comes from Bufo bufo, assembly GCF_905171765.1. Classification (NCBI taxonomy): domain Eukaryota; kingdom Metazoa; phylum Chordata; class Amphibia; order Anura; family Bufonidae; genus Bufo; species Bufo bufo. The sequence continues at coordinate 530,670,567 of NC_053393.1, read as the reverse complement.
TGCATTTTTCCCCTGCTTGGGCGGCAATAACATCCGACCCTTGGATTTTATCCACTGTAGAAGGCTTCCACGTGGAGCTCGTGGCTTCGCCAGACCAGATTCCAACCCCTCCCACCTCCCTGCTGTCTCGCCCCGACGCCGCGCTGGTAGACCTAGAACTCTCTTCCCTCTACCACAAGCGGGCGATCGAGAGGGCACCACCAGGCATGTCAGGTGTCATCAGCTCTATCTTTCTGGTCCAGAAGAAAGGGGGTCAGATGCGCCCTGTTATCAATTTACGGGCTCTGAATGCGATCGTCCGCTATCGCCACTTCAAGATGGAGGGCATCCATCTACTCCGAGATCTCCTCATGACGGGCGATTGGTTTGTAAAACTAGACCTCAAGGACGCTTACTTAACAGTACCTGTGTCCGCCCCATCCAGGGACTTACTGCGTTTCCTGTGGAGGGGAGAAATCTGGAGGTTCTCTTGCCTCCCTTTCGGCCTTTCCTCAGCGCCATGGTGCTTCACAAAACTTATGCGACCAGTGGTGGCCTGGCTCCGCAGTCGTGGGGTACGCCTCATAATATACCTGGACGACATTCTTGTCATGCACCAGTCAGCCTCGACTCTGTTGATACATCTCAGCTGGACGACGGACCTTCTATCCCGTCTAGGTTTTCTAGTCAACCACGAGAAGTCATGCTTAGAACCATCGCAGAGGATGGAGTTTTTGGGGTTTACCGTGGATTCGGTTTCCGAATCCCTCTCGCTTCCCGCAACGAAGCTGCGTTCCATACGCAAGGAACTCAGACATGCCCTGTCTATTCCTCGGCTGTCCCTACGCCATTTGGCCAGGATCATAGGTCTTCTTGCCTCTTCGATCCAAGCAGTGTTTCCGGCCCCATTGCACTACAGGGCCCTGCAGCGCTTGAAGATAGCGCATCTCCGCTCTGGCGCTGCGTTCGCAGACACTCTGATCCTGGACCCGGAATCTCGGGAAGAGATCGCTTGGTGGATCGACAACCTGGAAGCTTGGAACGGCAAAGCGATATTTGGTTTACATCCCGATTTCACTGTCGAGTCGGACGCCAGCCTTCACGGTTGGGGTGCCCACTGCAACGGGATCTCCACGGGTGGCCGGTGGTCCACAGAAGAGGCGCGACTTCATATCAACGCGTTGGAACTTCTTGCCGGTTCCTTTGCCATTCGGAGTTTCACCAACGGGATGGCTCGGGCGTGCATTCGTTTGAGGATGGACAATGTGTCTGCAGTGCGATACATCAACCGGTTGGGAGGTACGCGCTCGGCTACCTTGGCTCGGTTAGCAAAAGATTTCTGGGCCTTTTGTCTCTCCAGGGATGTCATGGTTCAAGCGGAATTCCTCCCGGGACTCCACAACAGTCGGGCGGATTGGGGCTCTCGATACCTTACGGACAGCAGCGATTGGATGCTAGCGCCAGAAACATTTTCAGAGTTATCCAGGAATTGGGGTCCTTTTGCGATAGACCTATTTGCCTCACGTCTGAACACCCAGCTTCCACGGTTTTTCAGCTGGCGCCCGGATCCGGCGGCAGAGGCAGTGGACGCGTTCCTGCAACCCTGGTCCGGTCCGCTGATGTATGCATTCCCGCCATTTGCTATGATCCCGAGGATGATGTTACATGTTCGTCGTCATCTGGCCGAATTGGTAGTGGTGGTTCCCTTCTGGGGGACTCAGGCTTGGTTTCCGTCACTACTGGGTCTCCTGATAGATGTGCCGTTTCTTCTCCCGAATCGGATGGATCTCCTCCAGGACCCTCGAGGTTTACACCACCCGCTCCTGTTGGACGGATCCCTACGTCTGATAGCCTGCCGGATCTCAGGACGCCTGGAGAAATCGGTAATATTTCAGAGGCAACTAGACGCCTTTTGGACAACGCATGGGCTCCCGGCACCAGAAAATCTTATCGGGCAGCCTGGCGATCTTGGTCTAGTTGGTGCGTGGAACGGGACTTGGATCCCGTTTCGGCCCCTGTGACCCATCTTTTAGATTTTCTTACCTCTCTTTTCGAAGCGGGTAAAGCTTATCGCACAATTAATTTGTTCAGATCCGCTATTTCGTCTACGCATCAGGGTTTTGATGGTGTCCCTGCGGGACAGCACCCTTCCGTATCGCGTTTGCTTCGCGGTTCCCGCATGTCTCGTCCTCCCCGTCCTCGCTTTACCACGACTTGGGACGTTTCTTTGGTTTTGTCCTTTTTATCCAACTGGCCAGGTAACCCGGATCTCACCTTACGGCAGTTGTCGGCTAAGTTAGTGGTTCTTTTTTGCCTGATATCCTGTAAGCGGGTCTCTGATGTTCGGGCGCTTGATCATGACGCCAGATCATTTACTCCGGAAGGGGTCACCTTCAATATATCCAGACGTACTAAGACCAACATTAGGTCGGTCTCTTACCCATCGTTTCCAGCCTCACCGGTTCTTTGTCCGGTGGCTTGTTTGAAGGAGTATGAATCTCGGACGCGTGCTTACCGGTTGTCTTCGGTTCCTCAGCTTTTCTTGTCCATTCGACATCCATTTGGTCCTGTCTCCAGCCCTACTTTGGCGCGTTGGATGAAGTGGATTATGTCGTTAGCAGGAATTGATACTTCCATATTTACAGCTCATTCCGCTAGAGGCGCATCAGCTACCGCCTTGGCTGTTTCGGGGGCACGATTGGAGGATATTCTACGTCTTGCGGACTGGTCTTCGGCATCGACATTCAGGGAGTATTATTTTAGACCGCCTCCACATTTGTTTTCTGCTGTGATTGCTCAACTTTAAACTTAGCAATAGGAGCCTCCGTGTCTTGCTGTAAAACTAGGTGATTTTCCTAGTCTTTGACGGAAAGTCATGGTTTTATTAAAGACACGGAGGCGAGTATTGCCCACCCGGGGATTCCCTCCCTTACAATGTATTTACTGTGGTTTTTACTCTGATTTGCATGCTTTGTCTGCATAGTCGGCTTAAGATATTTATTATGGCAGGATCGCGTATGACTAGCGATGTATTCTTCTGCCCATTGCTTAATTTGTTTATCACTTTCAGGAGGAAGTTGATTCGCTACGGGCTTCAATTGCTCTGCTCCAGTTATAGCCATGTTGGCTTTCAAGGAAGAAAGGTTCCAGTGATCTCAGCTGATGGTGTTCGTTCGGAGGTTCCGGTGGTTCCGTGCTGGTCGTTTTCCCGATTCAAGGTTCCGGTTTCGTGTTCGGTGGTTCCGGTCATGGTGTCAGGCTCGTAAAGAAAGAGGAGGATCTATAGGAGGAGCCGTCTATTATATGGACTATGAGGGGAGGGAGATGTTACTATGGTTACGTCATGTTATGTAAAGTTTTTTCTTTGCTGCTGTGTGGTGACAGTAAAGAAGGAGATAGCAATACTCGCCTCCGTGTCTTTAATAAAACCATGACTTTCCGTCAAAGACTAGGAAAATCACCTAGTTACATCCTGTATTATACTCCAGTGCTGCACTCACTATTCTGCTGGTGGAGTCACTGTGTACATACAATACTTATCCTGTACTGATACGGAGTTACATCCTGTATTATACTCCAGAGCTGCACTCCCTATTCTGCTGGTGCAATCACTGTGTACATACATTACATTACTTGTCCTGTACTGATCCTGAGTTACATCCTGTATTATACTGCAGAGCTGCACTCACTATTCTGCTGGTGCAGTCACTGTGTACAGACATTACATTACTTATCCTGTACTGATCCTGAGTTGCATCCTGTATTATACTCCAGAGCTGCACTCACTATTCTGCTGGTGGAGTCACTGTGTACATACATTACATTACTTGTCCTGTACTGATCCTGAGTTGCATCCTGTATTATACTCCAGAGCTGCACTCACTATTTTGCTGGTGCAGTCACTGTGTACATACATTACATTACTTATCCTGTACTGATCCTGAGTTACATCCTGTATTATACTCCAGAGCTGCACTCACTATTCTGCTGGTGCAGTCACTGTGTACATACATTACATTACTTGTCCTGTACTGATCCTGAGTTGCATCCTGTATTATACTCCAGAGCTGCACTCACTATTCTGCTGGTGGAGTCACTGTGTACATACATTACATTACTTATCCTGTACTGATCCAGAGTTACATCCTGTATTATACCCCAGAGCTGCACTCACTATTCTGCTGGAGCAGTCACTGTGTACATACATTACATTACTTATCCTGTACTGATCCTGAGTTACATCCTGTAATTTACTCCAGAGCTGCACTCACTATTCTGCTGGTGCAGTCACTGTGTACATACATTACATTACTTATCCTGTACTGATCCCGAGTTACATCATGTATTATACTCCAGAGCTGCACTCACTATTCTGCTGGTGCAGTCACTGTGTACATACATTACATTACTTATCCTGCACTGATCCTGAGTTACATCCTGTATTATACTCCAGAGCTGCACTCACTATTCTGCTGGTGCAGTCACTGTGTACATACATTACATTACTTGTCCTGTACTGATCCTGAGTTACATCCTGTATTATACTCCAGAGCTGCACTCACTATTCTGCTGGTGCAGTCACTGTGTACATACATTACATTACTTGTCCTGTACTGATCCTGAGTTGCATCCTGTATTATACTCCAGAGCTGCACTCCCTATTCTGCTGGTGCAATCACTGTGTACATACATTACATTACTTGTCCTGTACTGATCCTGAGTTACATCCTGTATTATACTGCAGAGCTGCACTCACTATTCTGCTGGTGCAGTCACTGTGTATATACATTACATTACTTATCTTGTGTTGATCCTGAGTTACATCCTGTATTATACTGCAGAGCTGCACTCACTATTCTGCTGGTGCAGTCACTGTGTACAGACATTACATTACTTATCCTGTACTGATCCTGAGTTGCATCCTGTATTATACTCCAGAGCTGCACTCACTATTCTGCTGGTGGAGTCACTGTGTACATACATTACATTACTTGTCCTGTACTGATCCTGAGTTGCATCCTGTATTATACTCCAGAGCTGCACTCACTATTTTGCTGGTGCAGTCACTGTGTACATACATTACATTACTTATCCTGTACTGATCCTGAGTTACATCCTGTATTATACTCCAGAGCTGCACTCACTATTCTGCTGGTGCAGTCACTGTGTACATACATTACATTACTTGTCCTGTACTGATCCTGAGTTGCATCCTGTATTATACTCCAGAGCTGCACTCACTATTCTGCTGGTGGAGTCACTGTGTACATACATTACATTACTTATCCTGTACTGATCCAGAGTTACATCCTGTATTATACCCCAGAGCTGCACTCACTATTCTGCTGGTGGAGTCACTGTGTACATACATTACATTACTTATCCTGTACTGATCCTGAGTTACATCCTGTATTATACTCCAGAGCTGCACTCACTATTCTGCTGGTGGAGTCACTGTGTACATACATTACTTATCCTGTACTGATCCTGAGTTACATCCTGTATTATACTCCAGTGCTGCACTCACTATTCTGCTGGTGGAGTCACTGTGTACATACAATACTTATCCTGTACTGATACGGAGTTACATCCTGTATTATACTCCAGAGCTGCACTCCCTATTCTGCTGGTGCAATCACTGTGTACATACATTACATTACTTGTCCTGTACTGATCCTGAGTTACATCCTGTATTATACTGCAGAGCTGCACTCACTATTCTGCTGGTGCAGTCACTGTGTACAGACATTACATTACTTATCCTGTACTGATCCTGAGTTGCATCCTGTATTATACTCCAGAGCTGCACTCACTATTCTGCTGGTGCAGTCACTGTGTACATACATTACATTACTTATCCTGCACTGATCCTGAGTTACATCCTGTATTATACTCCAGAGCTGCACTCACTATTCTGCTGGTGCAGTCACTGTGTACATACATTACTTATCCTGTACTGATCCTGAGTTACATCCTGCATTATACTCCAGAGCTGCACTCACTATTCTGCTGGTGCAGTCACTGTGTACATACATTACTTATCCTGTACTGATCCTGAGTCTATATAGTACGAATAGCATCATGTCAGTAAATTCCCAGATAACGTTTGACCATGTGCTGTTTTTCTTACCTCTTTAAATTTGTGAGCTAGTTTTGTTGCATCCAGATCTGAAGAAAACACTTCATCACCTTCTGGAAGATCAAAAACCTCAATGGCCATTTCTCTTCCTGGGATGACTGGCCCCACATCTTCATCCTCCTCATCAGTGGCGTATTCTCCAGTCTGTAAGATGAACGATAAGATAACATTACACAAGCATGGACTGGGTGAGAACATACTGGAGCAGATTTACTAACATGTCTAACATTTAGGCTACATTCACCCGACCGAGGTGAAGCTGTTCCTGTGTTGTGGACTGCAAACCGTGGATCCCAAAAACACGAGCACCGTCCTTGTGAACTCCGTGCTGCGGTGTGGACTCATTGACTTGAATGGGTCCGCAAGATACGGCAAAAGTAGGATAGGTCCTATTTTTTGTGATTCGTAGGCACAAAAGGGCTTCCGGTCCGTGCCTCCACTCCCATGTCCGCAACACGGTACTTTCACAAAAATGTTATTTAATAGAGAATGGTTTAATCAGCAAATTTCTAAATCCCTTTTTTTTTTTTATTATTATGAATAACTACTATAGAAGTTTCCTGAGAACCTACAAGATTCCAACAGAACAAGAGCATTAATAAGTGCCCCCCGCGTTCTTTTATCTTCTGTAACTCACACGCCCGAGCCTGTCAGCCAAATAATAGGGGACACGTGGGTGATCAGAACACGACGCTGCGGAAGAAAACACACTCAGAGCACAAGTTATGTCATAATTGTTTCCAAAGATGAAAGGACCGTTCTTCAAACCCTATGAGATGCTGACAGCTATAATACTGCTTCAAGGGGAGCGTGACAACTCTAACAAAACAGCAAACTGCCGAACAGATGGAGGATAATATCCAATATTTGTTTCCTGCTGATTCGGGTTGAGAATGTGATCTGTGAGAGAAGTACTAGATGTTAGTAATCTGATAAACTATGAGTTACTTCAGTGATGTCACCAGATATATGTGATCTGATAAACCACGAGTTACTTCAGTGATGTCACCAGATATTACTAGTAATCTGATAAACTACAAGTTACTTCAGTGATGTCACCAGATATAGGTGATCTGATAAACTATGAGTTACTTCAGTGATGTCACCAGATATATGTGATCTGATAAACCACGAGTTACTTCTGTGATGTCACTGGATATTAGTGATCTGATAAACTATGAGTTACTTCAGTGATGTCACTGGATATTAGTGATCTGATAAATGATAAGTTACTTCAGTGATGTCACCAGATATTACTAGTAATCTGATAAACTACAAGTTACTTCAGTGATGTCACCAGATATATGTAATCTGATAAACTATGAGTTACTTCAGTGATGTCACCAGATATTAGTGATCTGATAAACTATGAGTTACTTCAGTGATGTCACTGGATATTACTAGTAATCTGATAAACTACAAGTTACTTCAGTGATGTCACTGGATATTAGTGATCTGATAAATGATAAGTTACTTCAGTGATGTCACCAGATATTACTAGTAATCTGATAAACTACAAGTTACTTCAGTGATGTCACCAGATATATGTAATCTGATAAACTATGAGTTACTTCAGTAATGTCACCAGATATTAGTGATCTGATAAACTATGAGTTACTTCAGTGATGTCACTGGATATTACTAGTAATCTGATAAACTACAAGTTACTTCAGTGATGTCACTGGATATTAGTGATCTGATAAATGATAAGTTACTTCAGTGATGTCACCAGATATTACTAGTAATCTGATAAACTACAAGTTACTTCAGTGATGTCACCAGATATATGTAATCTGATAAACTATGAGTTACTTCAGTGATGTCACCAGATATTAGTGATCTGATAAACTATGAGTTACTTCAGTGATGTCACTGGATATTACTAGTAATCTGATAAACCACGAGTTACTTCAGTGATGTCACTGGATATTAGCAATCTGATAAACTATGAGTTACTTCAGTGAAGTCACTGGATATTACTAGTAATCTGATAAACCACGAGTTACTTCAGTGATGTCACTGGATATTACTAGTAATCTGATAAACTACAAGTTACTTCAGTGATGTCACCAGATATATGTAATCTGATAAACTATGAGTTACTTCAGTGATGTCACCAGATATTAGTGATCTGATAAACTATGAGTTACTTCAGTGATGTCACTGGATATTACTAGTAATCTGATAAACCACGAGTTACTTCAGTGATGTCACTGGATATTAGCAATCTGATAAACTATGAGTTACTTCAGTGAAGTCACTGGATATTACTAGTAATCTGATAAACCACGAGTTACTTCAGTGATGTCACTGGATATTACTAGTAATCTGATAAACCACGAGTTACTTCAGTGATGTCACTGGATATTAGTAATCTGATAAACTATGAGTTACTTCAGTGATGTCACCAGATATTAGTGATCTGATAAACTATGAGTTACTTCAGTGATGTCACTGGATATTACTAGTAATCTGATAAACCACGAGTTACTTCAGTGATGTCACTGGATATTAGCAATCTGATAAACTATGAGTTACTTCAGTGAAGTCACTGGATATTACTAGTAATCTGATAAACCACGAGTTACTTCAGTGATGTCACTGGATATTACTAGTAATCTGATAAACCACGAGTTACTTCAGTGATGTCACTGGATATTAGTAATCTGATAAACTATGAGTTACTTCAGTGATGTCACCAGATATTAGTGATCTGATAAACTATGAGTTACTTCAGTGATGTCACCAGATATTACTAGTAAACTGATAAACTATGAGTTACTTCAGTGATGTCACTGGATATTAGTAATCTGATAAACTACAAGTTACTTCAGTGATTTTACCAGATATCAGTGATCTGATGAACTATGAATTACTTCAGTGATGTCACCAGATATTAGTAATCTGATAAACTATGAGTTACTTCAGTGATACAGATATTACTAGTAATCTGATAAACTACGAGTTACTTCAGTGATGTCACTTGGGGAGGACTTTTTTAACTACAGAGGGGGCACTAAAGAGGCATTATACCTGCTGGTGGCACTATGTGGGTGGGGGGCTCTATAACTACAAGGGGGCTCTGCAAGTACTGGGGGTACTGAAGTCGCATTATGCCTACTAGGGGCACAATATGGGGGTCATTATATCTACAGGGGGCACTATAAGTACTGCAGGCACCACAGGGGAGCATTATAACTACCGGGACACTAAAAGAGCCTTATAACTAAAGGGGCACTACAGGGAGCACTATAACTACTGGGACTAGGGCACTATAGGGGGCATTATAACTTGTGTGGGTACTACCGAGGCATTATAACTACTGGGGCGTTATAGAGCTGCATTATAGCTTTATTACTACTTGGTGCACTAAGGCGGGATATTATTATCTGGCACGATATGGATGGCACTATTACTAACTCTTGGGAAGCAGTATTATCATTGGGGGCATTGTAGGGAGTATTATTACTAATGAGAGCACTCTGGGACTTAAATATAATATGGGGGGGACTATATGTAAGGCAGTTTAGTTTCAGAAGTATAGTGTTTGGGGGCATTGGGGAGTACAGCGGGCACAGTATGCATTTTTTTTCAATGTATTTTTTTTAAGAAATGTTTTTTTGTACAGTAATTGTTGAACTTGAGAACAATGGATGTCTATGGAACAAAAACACCAAAAAATACAGCTACAGTGGGGGAAATAATTATTTGACCCCTCACTGATTTTGTAAGTTTGTCCAATGACAAAGAAATGAAAAGTCTCAGAACAGTATCATTTCAATGGTAGGTTTATTGTAACAGTGGCAGATAGCACATCAAAAGGAAAATCGAAAAAATAACTTTAAATAAAAGATAGCAACTGATTTGCATTTCATTGAGTGAAATAAGTATTTGAACCCCTACCAACCATTAAGAGTTCTGGCTCCCACAGAGTGGTTAGACACTTCTACTCAATTAGTCACCCTCATTAAGGACACCTGTCTTAACTAGTCACCTGTATAAAAGACACCTGTCCACAGAATCAATCAATCAAGCAGACTCCAAACTCTCCAACATGGGAAAGACCAAAGAGCTGTCCAAGGATGTCAGAGACAAAATTGTAGACCTGCACAAGGCTGGAATGGGCTACAAAACCATTAGCAAGAAGCTGGGAGAGAAGGTGACAACTGTTGGTGCGATTGTTCGAAAATGGAAGGAGCACAAAATGACCATCAATCGACCTCGCTCTGGGGCTCCACGCAAGATCTCACCTCGTGGGGTGTCAATGGTTCTGAGAAAGGTGAAAAAGCATCCTAGAACTACACGGGAGGAGTTAGTTAATGACCTCAAATTAGCAGGGACCACAGTCACCAAGAAAACCATTGGAAACACATTACACCGCAATGGATTAAAATCCTGCAGGGCTCGCAAGGTCCCCCTGCTCAGGAAGGCACATGTGCAGGCCCGTCTGAAGTTTGCCAATGAACACCTGAATGATTCAGAGAGTGACTGGGAGAAGGTGCTGTGGTCTGATGAGACCAAAATAGAGCTCTTTGGCATTAACTCAACTCGCTGTGTTTGGAGGAAGAAAAATGCTGCCTATGACCCCCAAAACACCGTCCCCACCGTCAAGCATGGGGGTGGAAACATTTTGCTTTGGGGGTGTTTTTCTGCTAAGGGCACAGGACAACTTATTCGCATAAACGGGAAAATGGACGGAGCCATGTATCGTGAAATCCTGAGCGACAACCTCCTTCCCTCTGCCAGGAAACTGAAAATGGGTCGTGGATGGGTGTTCCAGCACGACAATGACCCAAAACATACAGCAAAGGCAACAAAGGAGTGGCTCAAGAAGAAGCACATTAAGGTCATGGAGTGGCCTAGTCAGTCTCCGGACCTTAATCCAATCGAAAACCTATGGAGGGAGCTCAAGCTCAGAGTTGCACAGAGACAGCCTCGAAACCTTAGGGATTTAGAGATGATCTGCAAAGAGGAGTGGACCAACATTCCTCCTAAAATGTGCGCAAACTTGGTCATCAATTACAAGAAACGTTTGACCTCTGTGCTTGCAAACAAGGGTTTTTCCACCAAGTATTAAGTCTTTTTTTGTTAGAGGGTTCAAATACTTATTTCACTCAATGAAATGCAAATCAGTTGCTATCTTTTATTTAAAGTTATTTTTTCGATTTTCCTTTTGATGTGCTATCTGCCACTGTTACAATAAACCTACCATTGAAATGATACTGTTCTGAGACTTTTCATTTCTTTGTCATTGGACAAACTTACAAAATCAGTGAGGGGTCAAATAATTATTTCCCCCACTGTACCTCCTACCCATCGTAATCCTTCTGTTTCACAAGTAATTGTGTGACTCTGACTTTTTATACCCTTTAACCCAGAAGATTATTTCTAATGTTCCTTATATGTTCCTTATCTACTGGCTTACATGTCTCCATGGTGTATCTGTGAACTTACTATGTATCCCTCTGGTTTTTTATTTAATAAAAATGTAAATAAAATAAAAAATATAAAAAAAAATGAAAATGAGGCAAAAACGTTGCAGCCAGAGTATGCAGCAAATTTAAAAAAAAGACTGTCGATCAAAGAAAAATTGAACTGGAAGGAAACTGGCACTAATGGAAATCATGCTTTAATCACAACAGACTTCCAGCCAACATCTTTAGGTGGAGTTTTATGCATTAAAAAAAGCTGAGAAGCGGCCACGGTGCCGTGAGAATTGTGCAGTTCCACAAGCCACGCCGGGAATCAGATTACTCGCTAAAAATGGATTGACCGCGCAGCCGATAACGACACACAGTGAAAAAGCAATGATTTTTTAATGATTTACTTAAATACCGCTGCAGCTTTCAGGACCGCACGGTTCTCTCCACAACGCGACCGTTTCTCAGCCGCTGTATGGCCATGACGCGTGGCCGTAGTCTTAGCGTCAAGCTAACGATTGCTACATCTGCAGATGTTCTTCGAACCTTGTAGTATTGACCATTAAACAGCAAGGGGGGGGGGGGGGGGGCTCCAAAATCCTACCCTAATACATTTGTAATCGGCGCAGCCCTTACTACTATGTGATTTATGAAAAAGCATTAAAAAAAAAAAAACAACAAGCCGATTCCGTTCTCTTCTGATCTGCTGGAGGATGAAAGCTGCATTCTCAAGACTTCGATGATGAATGGGGAAGCAAAGCTTTGGAGACCCCAAATGTGAGGGAGCCGATCGCCTGATACCGAGCACCTGTCTCATTGCCATTCCATGCACTGCTGCCGTGTAATTTGATTATCTGCTGTAGGAAATATTTAATACTGCTATTTATATTGGTGACGCACTCCGGAGATTTAATAGTCTGTTTTTTATGGAAGCCGAGGTGGCTGATCCGAGAGAAATTAGAGCGGAGGCTTCAGAGCGGCTTCGGGAGTATTCCCTGGGGCGGTATTTGGAGATGCTACATCCAGGTCGTTGTGTGCGCAGAAAAACAATCACTCGGGGAACTCGCAGCGGAATGGAGCAGAGAGTGTGCAGTATATAATTATAAAGTCAACCTGTCGATGGCAGGTCTGATGAAAACTGCAACTGTGTGCCAAGGCTATGTGGAAACAAAGGAAATTACCAAAAACTAAAGAAACAGCATGAAGGGCCCATCAAGTCTATTACATCCATGGCTTTTTTGATTCATTTCTGTAGGACTACTGAAAATAGCTGAGTATGCGCACTTGGCTATTTCCTGCACTGCCATGCAAGTGAATGGAGAGAGCCACAAACATGCGCGGACTCCTCTCTTTTCCGCCCTGTTCCTGAGATAGGAGTGTGTCCCAACGGTGACTCTATGGCTCCTACCTGACATTTATGGCATTACTATAAAATAATCCTTTATGAAAGTTGCTGTAATTTTGTAATGTATTTCTTTGACCAGTTCTGGGCTGTGGTCACATGACCATGTCCATGCAGCTCCTTCTTATTTCCTATGAAGTTATGTCCATGGGCGCAGCAGTTATAGGGGAGTGTCTATGTAACTGTGTGGGAGGAGATATAAACTACCTGGGCGTTGTTAGGGGCGGGGTGTAGCTATGGCAGAGGAAGGAGAAGTGCATCATGGGTTTGGTTGGATGCAGCAACAGGAAGTGCTACCTAGGGCTGCAGTAAACGATTATTTCAGTAATCGAGTATTCTATCATTTATTTTGTCCGATTAATCGAGTACTCTAATAAGGAAAAATGAATTAATAGACTGTTTTCCTTTATAAAAACTCATCAGACCTCCTGCCATCAGTCCCAACACCCTTCGTTCGCCCCTGTGCGATCAGCCCAAGTGCTTCAGTTCCCCCCGGTGCCATCAGCTCCACTATTCCCCAGTGCCATCAGCTCCACTATTCCCCAGTGCCATCAGCTCCACTATTCCCCAGTGCCATCAGCTCTCACCCACCCCAGTCATAACAAAAAAAACTGTGGGACCAATTATCAAAAAATATATCAACTTTATTATAATAATATATATAAAATATGGAGGAAAAAAAGGCAAGCTGGAAAAGGATATACAGAGAAGCAAGGGGCAACACCTCATTGGACAGCCAGGTACCTCCGCAGAACTATGATAACAATCTCTGGATACCAGGCTATATGCTGTGTCTCACAGTAAATGGTAATGAGTCTCCTAGATAGTAGAATATATGCCTAACAACCGTGGTAATAATGCATATCACCTACCCCTATAGGGGAATATGTTGTATGACTCTATTTGCTAACCCAACAATAATCACCATTTAATATGAGACCCACAGCATAAGCCCCCAGTAACTATGTAAGACAGTGTACACCAGTAGGTAAGAATTATTTGACTCACAGCCTCAGTATATATCATAGGCCAAATATGAACACTGTGACATAGCGATATATTAATAGACACATCTAACGAGGGACATACCTGAAGACATGATTTGACTAAAAAGAGGTAAAGGAGCCCCAAGCGCAAGACCTCAACGAGCGTTTCACCTCAACGGCTTCGTCAGGAGCCCTCACCCCAGTGCCTTCAGCTCTCCCCACCCAGAGCCTTCAGCTCTCCCCCTTGTGACATCAGCTCCCCCCCTTGTGCCAGCAGCTCTCCCCCTTTGTGCCATCACCCCCCCCCTTGTGGCAGCAACTCTCCCCCCTTTGTACCAGCACCTCTCCCCCTTGTGCCATCATCTCTCCCCCCCTTGTGCCAGCAGCTCCCCCCCCCCCTTGTGCCATCATCTCCCCCCCTTGTGTCAGCACCTCTCCACACCCTGTGCCAGCAGCTCTCCCCCCTTGTGCCAGCAGCTCTCCACACCTTGTGCCAGCAGCTCTCCACACCTTGTGCCAGCAGCTCTCCACACCTTGTGCCAGCAGCTCTCCCCCCCTTGTGCCATCATCTCCCCCCCTTTTGCCAGCACCTCTCCACCCTTGTGCCAGCACCTCTCCACACCTTGTGCCATCAGCTCTCCCCCCTTGTGCCAGCAGCTCTCCCCCCTTGTGCCAGCAGCTCTCCACACCTTGTGCCAGCAGCTCTCCCCCCCTTGTGCCATCATCTCCCCCCCTTGTGCCAGCACCTCTCCACCCTTGTGCCAGCACCTCTCCACACCTTGTGCCATCAGCTCTCCCCCCTTGTGCCAGCAGCTCTCCCCCCCTTGTGCCATCAGCTCTCCCCCCTTGTGCCATCAGCTCTCCCCCCTTGTGCCATCAGCTATCCCCCCTTGTGCCATCAGCTATCCCCCCCTGCTCTTCCTGACACCTGGAGTGCAGAGTGTCATTGTTTAATATGACGCAGTGCACTCCGGGCGCCCAGCTTTAGTTGCACCAACTTTCCAGCAGGGGCGCTGCGAACACTCCATCGTTCCGCGCTGCTCTGCGCCTGATGTCACATAGCTCGTCAAGTCACGGCGTGTGTATGTCAGAAGGTCAGTGCGGGACCATGGACGTGCTGTGGAGTGTCCGGAGGACCCCTGCTAGAAAGGTGAGTGTTCGCAGCGCAGCGGGAGACCACGGAGCGGGAGTAACAGCAAGCGATTCACTCCCGCACCGTGGTCACGTGACACAAACGAATCCTCGATGCTAAAAATTTTCATCAAGGATTTTTTGTGTCGAATTACTGGATTTAGTCGAGTACTCGTTGCAGCCCTAGTGCTACCTACAGGATCGAAACAAAGCAGACGGATTGGTTTACATGGTGAAAATGGGTTAAGACAGAGTCCAGATTGAAATAGGATAAAGCAGGTGAAGGCAATGGCATCAGCGCATCTATTAAATACCATCGTAATCCCGGAAAACCCCTTTAAACGTTCATATTGGACAAACCCTTTAAGCACTAGCCAGTTATCTGGCAATTGACTCTCTGGACAAAAAAAGGGGACCACAAGCAGAAAACATAGGAGGACATTTACTGAGGCCAGTGTTTTGTATGCCAATCTGAATCCCTGTCTCTTAATAATTGTGGCAAATGTCTGCAAGTCCGTGCTCCAGAGCTGAAATCTACACCAGCAACAGAGCTGGTGTAGACTTCAGGTATAATCTACTACAGTTTCCTCTTGTAGATTAATAATAAATGTGCTGGGTCGGCTATGCCCGGCCCCACCGTGCCCACTTTTTGGAAAGGTGGCAAGGGCCGTACAAAACCAGTAAAACATTTTGAGCAGGCAGAACATGCACCAAACTTTACCAATGTGCACACTTATTTCACCCCCGCTACAGCAGCCAAAACAGGACAGGCCATCGTTATGATATCGCTGGGTACCCGACTCCTGGCATCCTTCCCCCCTCAGCCGTTTGATCGGGCCGGGACGCTGCGCCTCTTCACTGTTTACGTCCATGTCCATGGTTTTACTTGCACGCTGTCTACTTGGTGGTGGTGCAGGAGATCACAGATTTGCTCTCTTTGCTTACTTTGGACAAAACTGCTAAATTCTACACCACAGCTACTAATTTGAGGGTGTGCATGTAGACGGCTCTATGTAAAAATAATAGTTATACAAATAATAATAATTACCGTAATGAATTCCTCTAATCCAGTAGAAGCCTCTGGAAGCTGGCCACTAATTGGACCCTCAAACTAGAGGTACACTACATGCCCTCAAGTCTTGGTACCCAGTTCAAGAAGAAGAATGGGCGATTGGTTGAGACTTCTGCTGCATAGACGTAATGATAACTGTCTCGCCCATCTGCTTCATTACAGATTTTCCATTTTCATTTTTTACTCCCTGCCTTCCCGGAGCCATAACTTTTGAAATTTTCTGTTCACGTCATCGTAGGAGGGCTCGCTTTTTGCAGGACAAGTGGTACTTTCTCATCGCACCATTTACTATTGCATACTATACAGACACAACATATGAACGGATGTGAAGTTGTTGGTGGATCCCACTAAAATGGTCTGGGATCCGCCAACAGCTTTCTATTGTCTAAAAGACAGATACAAAAAACACAGATTAGGACAATTGTCACATAAAATAAAGTCCTCAGCAGCAGAGCCGATATGACAGAAATGCACCGACAATATGAGTAGTCCAGGCGGCGTCCCAGCTGGGGCCGGTTCATCTGCAGTTCATGTTACCTCGAGTCTGGAACCGGGCCAGAACCGTACAGAAGGGAGAGGACATAATAAATAAAACACATAAAATGTCAGAAAGATCTAGGCGTGCTCCATCTATGCTACAGCATGAAGCCTGCCCTGCATACACAACGATGCTGTTAACTGATCTCATATTATTACTGTGTCTCTCTATGTAGTATTATGACCACTGCAGCTCCCTAATAACACTGCGCTCAATAACACATGCCTATCGAATGGCAATCTGAAAAAAGGGGTTTGCCTCATGAAGACAAGCCCCCTGTCTATAAAACCTACTAGGGCATATGGGGAAGTCCACCACGCGTGACCACCTCTACGAGAAAAAATGGAGAACTGCTCTGTAAGGTGGCTCCCAGTTTGTCAGACTGGAGCCATTCTTATATTACATAAAGATAACTGCCATGTAATACCACATTTCCCCTGCAGAGGTCACCTAAGAGTAATCAGTTCTTTGTGCCAGGAGCGGGACCAAGGCAAACAGGCTATCGCTGCCTCTGATGAAACCTGACATTAAAGAGATTTTACGGTATTTAAGATTTCTTACTTACCTGCTCCGCGCCGCCACAGTCCTACACACTGCTTCCATCTTCCAGTCCCTCTGTGGGTCACTTGCACCGCTCCAGCCAATGACTTCAGTGGTGATGTGCTGCTGCTTGTGGCCACATCACTGCTGAAACTTGTGGCCATGCCCACGCGCTGCCGGGCGTAAACAGTGCGGGGACCAGAAGATGGAGAGGGCAGACGCAGCGCAGAGGACTGCAGCGGTGTGGAGCAGGTAAGCACAATTGTTCTATTTTGCAGGAACTTGTTAAAAAATCTTAATTACTGGGAAACCCCTTTAATGAGTCTGGCTGTTCCAAGCATTTACACGAGACACTGAAAGTACCGCAAATAACACCTAGCCAGCTTGTTGATAGTTTCTCATGAAAAACTAAAAATTAAAATTAACCAATGCACAATCCAGAGGTAGAGCTTGGTTGATGACAGCACCTATAATACAATACAGTCATGTGCCTAAGACCTTAGTGAATACATTGTAACATATGTCACAAAGCAGAATCCCTGTACAAACAGCTTTATTTACAGACATTCCTTTTTTTATTATTATTTTATCATTCTGTGCTTTTTCGGTCCAGAAATGTGCTGATTAATTTCTTAAAAGGCCAGTGATTGAGCTAACTAATGACACAGTATACAGTAAGATCCTAAGCTCCCCCTAGTGGTGGCTGCATGCAGACCGAATATATTTTGGGAGCCAAGGACATTAAGGGATTGTGGAATTCTGCATAAAAAAGTACAACTATAAGAAAAAAAGAATTTAAAACCTATTGAGGTACAAAAAAATTTACTCAAGGGTGGACATCCACTTTTAAGCCCCCCCCCCCCCCCTTCCTTTTATTGAGTCTTATTTTGCTCATCTTCTTCGCACACATGGTTTGGTCACTTTAGTTTTAAACCATTTTCTACAGAAAGAAAACAGCTCCTCGTGCATTGACTTCTAATTGTGATGGACTTGTGCTTAGATACAGCAACTTGTCTGAATAAGAGGAGCTGCAGTGTAAAGTACAGAGGATGAACATAGCAGCATCCTGTGCTAGGAGCTGGATTTCAGACTGTAACAGATATTGCCATGTGTGTGTAGCTTAAAGATGGCGACTTATAAGTTAACACTTTCTGATAAGGAGTTAGGCTACTTTCACACTAGCGTTTTCTGCTGGATCCGGCAGGGTCCAGCAAAAACGCTTCCGTTACTGATAATACAGCCTGAGGAAGCTAGCTTTTTCTGGCGATACGCGTGGGGCGTATTCCCCTGCACTCCATGTCTGCCTATTATTGGATAGTTGATTTACGGATGGTATACTGTTTTAGACGGCGTGTGTTTGTTCCTATTGCAGTTATGTGTTTGGACATATTTATAGTCCATGCACAATGATTTAAATGTCTTGGGCTTTTATGTTTGTTTAATAAACTCTAGTTTTTATCTAAGAGGTGCGGCCTTGTCTGCGGTGTTCTTTTCTTCCTTGGGTTCCGTTACTGATAATACAACCATCTGCATCCGTTATGAACAGATCCGGTTGTTTTATCTCTAACATGGCCAAAACGGATCCGTCATGAACTATATTGAAAGTCAGTGGAGGACGGATCTGTTTTCTATTGTGGCAGATTGCGTTAGAGATAACGGATCCGTCCCCATTGACTTGCATTGGGGGTCATGCCGGATCCGTCTTGCTCCGCATCCCAGGACGGAAAGCAAAATACAACATGTTGCGGTTTGCTCTCCGGTCTGGGAACGCAACTAAACAGAACGAAATTCATTTTGGAGCGCTCCGTTCTGTTCAGTTCAGTTTTGTCCCCATTGACGATGAATGGGGACAAAAGTAAAGCGTTTTTTTTTTTTTCCCGGTATTGAGCCCCTATGACGGAACTCAATACCGGAAAACTTTAACTCTAGTGTGAAAGCAGCCCAAAAGGGGTTGTCTGTGAGTTTTTTTTAAACCATCAGGGGAGCAAAGAGCTTAAAAAACAAAGAATAAAGCTTTTCTCATCTTCTACAGGTCCCTCCATCCCTGTATCCTTTGTTTTATAAGCCCCTCTGCTCCCCTGACCTCCAGACAATACATTTAATTGCACTTCTGATTTCTGGTTAAAGGGGTTAAACGAGCCTCCCTAGCGTCACCCGCGAGCAGGGCAAGTATAACCTGTATGAGGTGCCCGGCCATTGTGGGGGGCATTATAGGGGTTGGATAACCCCTTTAAGGCTACATGCACATGACTGTATTTTGGGTCCTCATCCCATCTGCATTTTTTGAAGATAACATAATGACCCATTTACGTACAGTACATGAGTCCACAAAAAATACGGACAGCACAGGGATATCATCCATGTGAGCGTTCTGGAAAATACAGAACATGTCCTATTCCTTCGTCTCGGCCAAAGTTGCGAGAGACTTCGGTAAATGACTAGGTTATTCCTATTTGTGTATTCAAAAACATTTTAAAATAGGAATGCGAAGTCGGCTTCTGTACCGAGGCACCAGCCAGTACCAAAGACGACTTCGGATTCCTATTTTAAAATGTTTTTAAATACGCAGATAGGAATAACGTAGTCATTTACCGAAGTCTCGCGCAACTTTGGCAGAGACAAAGTTTTCCTGCATTTTAATGCTGTACGGAAACAACATTAACGACAAAGTTTTTTATCCCTTTTTTGGTTTCATTTTTCTTCCCTATCTTTCTTGAGCCATAACTTTTTTATTTTTCTGATAGGCTGATAGTGTTCAGTGCAATTACCGATGCCTCCATTTGCCGCAGGGGGTGTCGGTTTTTGTGCATTTAAATGCCGCGATCTCACTTGATCACGGCATCCAAAGCCTTTAACTACCTCAATTGGCATTATTGCCAGTCACGGTAATTAGCTGCAGGTCTCTGTTGTTTGAAACAGCAGAGACTTGCCGGCCATGACGCCCACTGCACGTGCGAGCGGGCGCCATGTTCCCACATCGCTCCAGCACCGTTCATGTATGGCGCTGGTAGTGAAAGGGTTAAGGAATCAACTTTGGATCTATGATCTGAGGCTCGATTCACTCTTCCTTGATTTGTGAACCATAAAAAGGATACAGTCTTGCTTTTTTCTGTTAGGCCTCTTTCACACGGGCTTTGCGGGAAAATGTGCGGGTGCGTTGCGGGAACACCCGCGATTTTTCCGCGCGAGTGCAAAACATTCTAATGCGTTTTGCACTCGCGTGAGAAAAATCGTGCATGTTTGGTACCCAAACCCGAACTTCTTCACAGAAGTTCGGGCTTGGGATCGGTGTTCTGTAGATTGTATTATTTCCCCTTATAACATAGTTATAAGGGAAAATAATAGCATTCTGAATACAGAATACAAAGTAAAATAGCGCTGGAGGGGTTAAAAAAAAAAATAAAAAAAATTGAACTCACCTTAGTCCACTTGATAGCGCAGCCCGCCATCTCCTTCTGTATTCTTTCTTCAGGACCTGGGTAAAGGACCTTTGATGACGTCACTCCGGTCATCACATGATCCATCACCATGGTAAAAGATCATGTGACGGACCATGTGATGACCGGAGTGACGTCACCAAAGGTCCTTGACCTAAAATGAATGCTCACCACAGGTCCTGTTCAGTGAGGAGATGCCGGCATCGCGATCAAGTGGACTAAGGTGAGTTAAATAATTATTATTATTTTTTAACCCCTCAAGCGCTGTTTTACTATGCATTCTGTATTCAGAATGCTAATATTTTCCCTTATAACCATGTTACAAGGGAAAATGATAATGATCGGGTCTCCATCCCGATCGTCTCCTAGCAACCATGCGTGAAAATCGCACTTGCTTGCGGATGCTTGTGATTTTCACGCAGCCCCATTCACTTCTATGGGGCCTGCGTTGCGTGAAAAACGCAGAATATAGAGCATGCTGCAATTTTTAACGCAACGCACAAGTGATGCGTGAAAATCACTGCTAATGTGAACAGCCCTATAGAAATGAATGGGTTGGTATTCAGTGCGGGTGCAATGCGTTCACCTCACGCATCGCATCCGCGCGGAATACTCGCCCGTGTGAAAGGGGCCTTAGAAAATCCCAGAGAATCTCTTTACTTTTTAAGAAACGCTAACATAAATGTATATGTTATCATAATCACCTCATCGTCATCTGCATCATACTGCGCATAGTGCTGTTCAAGCATCTCCCTCTGACGACGCTCCTGCTCCAAAGTTTGACTGATCAACTGGGCGACCTCACTAATTTGTCCTGGTTTCTCACGTCCTATAATAAACCTGTGCAGTGAAAAAAAAAATCTGTGATTAATAGTCACCAAATAAGTCCTCTAAAATACTGTGATTTTATAAAGAAATAGATATTTTTTGTACAAATGCATAATTATAAAGTGACTGGTTTTACATTTTGAAAAAGAATATAATACTGCTATGTACAATAATATCCAGTAACTACCATATTACTACCTCCTATGTACATATATAACTACTATAATACTGCTCCTATGTACAAGAATATAACTACTATAATACTGCTCCTATGTACAAGAATATAACTACTATAATACTGCCTCCTATGTACAAGAATATAACTACTATAATACTGCTCCTATGTACAGGAATATAACTACTATAATACTGCCTCCTATGTACAAGAATATTACTACTATAATACTGCTCCTATGTACAAGAATATAACTACTATAATACTGCTCCTATGTACAAGAATATAACTACTATAATACTGCCTCCTATGTACAAGAATATAACTACTATAATACTGCTCCTATGTACAGGAATATAACTACTATAATACTGCCTCCTATGTACAAGAATATAACTACTATAATACTGCTCCTATGTACAAGAATATAACTACTATAATACTGCCTCCTATGTACAAGAATATAACTACTATAATACTGCTCCTATGTACAGGAATATAACTACTATAATACTGCTCCTATGTACAAGAATATAACTACTATAATACTGCTCCTATGTACAAGAATATAACTACTATAATACTGCCTCCTATGTACAAGAATATAACTACTATAATACTGCTCCTATGTACAGGAATATAACTACTATAATACTGCCTCCTATGTACAAGAATATTACTACTATAATACTGCTCCTATGTACAAGAATATAACTACTATAATACTGCTCCTATGTACAAGAATATAACTACTATAATACTGCCTCCTATGTACAAGAATATAACTACTATAATACTGCTCCTATGTACAGGAATATAACTACTATAATACTGCCTCCTATGTACAAGAATATAACTACTATAATACTGCTCCTATGTACAAGAATATAACTACTATAATACTGCTCCTATGTACAAGAATATAACTACTGTAATACTGCTCCTATGTACAAGAATATAACTACTATAATACTGCTCCTATGTACAGGAATATAACTACTATAATACTGCTCCTATGTACAAGAATATAACTACTATAATACTGCCTCCTATGTACAAGAATATAACTACTATAATACTGCTCCTATGTACAAGAATATAACTACTATAATACTGCTCCTATGTACAAGAATATAACTACTATAATACTGCCTCCTATGTACAAGAATATAACTACTATAATACTGCTCCTATGTACAAGAATATAACTACTATAATACTGTCTCCCATGTACAAGAATATAACTACTATAATACTGCCTCCTATGTACAAGAATATAACTACTATAATACTGCTCCTATGTACAAGAATATAACTACTATAATACTGCTCCTATGTATAAGAATATAACTACTATAATACTGCCCCTATGTACAAGAATATAACTACTATAATACTGCCTCCTATGTACAGGAATATAACTACTATAATACTGCTCCTATGTACAAGAATATAACTACTATAATACTGCTCTTATGTACAAGAATATAACTACTATAATACTGCTCCTATGTACAAGAATATAACTACTACTAACCGAACCACCTACCATTTATCATTGGATACATAGAAGAATTAGCCAGCTGGGAGTCCAGAACCCATGAGAAACATGTTAAGATATGGAGACCATGGTTGCAATTTAGGGCGTCAACACTATTAGCAGCTCAATAAAGGTCTATGGACCCGGTTATACCTCATTGTAATGTATACCTGACTAAATAACACAAAATGTCTTATTTACATGCAATAACTAGAGATTTATTGTTCATGGTTTATTTTTGTATATTTATGTTCATGGGGCCGGTTGCCTCAACAATCCTTTGTAGACCATATGCACATAGTACTTGCACTTTATAAGATTTGTGACCATGTGATAGTGGTACAACACGGCAAAATGTGTGCTACCTGGTTACCTGTTAAGTGCCTTAATTACTCTCTATATATGTCTGATAGGGGTATCTATGGTATTATCCACACTTGTAATCCAGGTCTAATAATGAGGATGTGCCTATCCTCGGCTGTGTTGTTATACGATGTTTACCTTTATGCCTATGTGTATGGAATGTCAACGTTGTATCTTGAGCTTGACCTTTTTCAATAAAAAGATAATTGACAAGAATATAACTACTACTAGACTGTCTCCTACGTACAAGAATATAACTACTATAATACTGCTCCTATGTACAAGAATATAACTACTATAATACTGACTCCTATGTACAAGAATATAACTACTATAATACTGCCTCCTATGTACAAGAATATAACTACTATAATACTGCTCCTATGTACGAGAATATAACTACTATAATACTGCTCCTATGTACAAGAATATAACTACTATAATACTGCTCCTATTTACAAGAATATAACTACTATATTAATGTCTTCTATGTGCAAGAATATAACTACTATAATACTGCTCCTATGTACAAGAATATAACTACTATAATACTGCTCCTATGTACAAGAATATAACTACTATAATACTGCTCCTATGTACAAGAATATAACTACTATAATACTGCTCCTATGTACAAGAATATAACTACTATAATACTGCTACTATGTACAAGAATATAACTACTATAAAACTGCTCCTATGTACAAGAATATAACTACTATAATACTGCTCCTATGTACAAGAATATAACTACTATAATACTGCTCCTATGTACAAGAATATAACTACTATAATACTGCTCCTATATACAAGAATATAACTACTATAATACTGCTCCTATGTACAAGAATATAATTACTATAATACTGCCTCCTATGTACAAGAATATAACTACTATAATACTGCCTCCTATGTACAAGAATATAACTACTATAATACTGCTCCTATGTACAAGAATATAACTACTATAATACTGTCTCCTATGTACAAGAATATAACTACCATAATACTGCTCCTATGTACAAGAATACAACTACTATAATACTTCTCCTGTGTACAAGACTATAACTACTATAATACTGCTCCTATGTACAAGAATATAACTATTACTAGACTGTCTCCTACGTACAAGAATATATCTACTATAATACTGTCTCCTATGTACAAGAATATAACTACTATAATACTGCTCCTATGTACAGGAATATAACTACTATAATACTGCTCCTATGTACAGGAATATAACTACAATAATACTGCTCCTATGTACAAGAGTATAACTACTATAATACTGCTCCTATGTACAGGAATATAACTACTATAATACTGCTCCCGTGTACAAGAATATAACTACTATAATACTGCTCCCGTGTACAAGAATATAACTACTATAATACTGCTCCCGTGTACAAGAATATAACTACTATAATACTGCTCCTATGTACAAGAATATAACTACTATAATACTGCCTCCTATGTACAAGAATATAACTACTATAATACTGTCTCCTATGTACAAGAATATAACTACTATAATACTGCTCCTATGTACAGAAATATAAGTACTATAATACTGCCTCCTATGTACAAGAATATAACTACTATAATACTGCCTCCTATGTACAAGAATATAACTACTATAATACTGCCCCCTATGTACAAGAATGTAACTACTATAATACTGCTCCTATGTACAATAATATAACTACTATAATACTGCTCCTATGTACAGAAATATAAGTACTATAATACTGCCTCCTAGCTGTGAGGACGTGTGTTGGTGGTTCTCTTGATGTCTGGAGCTAGCCCAGGGAAGGGCCTCCCTGGACGGGGAACTTCCCCAAGCAAGGCCCAGGCTTCCAGGCCTCTTTCCAGTATGGATACAAGTCCAAAAGTGAATCCTTTGACAAGGAATGACCAGAATGGAGGAAACACCAGTGCATTAAGTGCAAGTAAGAAAGATGGCGTAACAGTTGGGATTCCAGCAGAAAAGAAGGCTTCAGCAGCAGTGAGTACAGCTAAGAGATGTGAGGTGAAGCAGACCTCCACTCCAGCCCAGACATGCAGCGTGCAGTACTGTATAGTGACTCCCAAAAGGTATCTTCTGTGAAAATTGGCAATCCAAACCTGCAGGGTGCACAGGAGGTGAGACAGGGCGCAGCACATGCACCAGGTGTGCAGCTCACCCCTCACACAGGCAGCAGAGGACATCTCTGGAGAGGCTGACATTACAGCAGAACCTGCAGCAGGATGAGGTGGTGACCATGGCACGCTTAGGCCGCACCAGGTCTCAGTCTGGAAGTGGCAGCAGCAAAAATGCTGAAAGATCTATAGATGTGGCACAAGAGAGATCTGCAGAGAAATCTCATGGAGGCTCCAGGTCTGCTGAGTTCAAACAGCCTGAGAAGCTGCCCAAGACTGGACACCAAACGAGAGAGACCCGTGCACCTGAGCTGCAGCTAGCAGAGGAGATCCCTGCCCTGGTGAGGAAAATGGAGGAGCTGAAGGGACACAAACAAATGCTGCAAATGGAGATTGACTGTGTGTACAAGCTGAAGACTGCAAACCCAAACTGTGCAGCCGTGTACGACCGTAAGCTACACTCACTCAGCTTGGAACTTGGTGACCTGGTGAAGCAGATGGACACTGTCCTGGACAGAATGGGACCACTTGCCGAGTCCTATAGGAACCAGGAGCGTTTTGCCAGCCAAGGCCTGAACCTTGAATCTGGATTTTCTGATGCAGAACTGGATTCCAGTGTTATCCCTGAGGAGGCCCAGCGGGCGACAAGACCTGTGCTACAAGCTGCAAAGTTTTCTTTAAAAAAAGGAGAGATCTATAAACAGGACAGTGTGCAACAGCGGCCACAAGAATCTGCAGCTATCCCTGAGGAGACACATGGACCTCAGACACCAGCACTACAAGTCCCAGGAGGCACAGTGCAGCAGGACAATGGACATCTATCCATACATCCAGGTGATGGGGTGGCAGAGCAGATCTCTACTGCTGGGGCAAAGACTGGGGGTGATGGTGGACATGTCCATGAGGGGTCAGTGTCTGGGGGGAATGTACAGTCTGTATGGGAGATATCTGAGGATGGCATAGAGGTGGACAGGCTGGAGGAATCTCCGCAGAGTAATGAGGGTGATTTTCCACCTTTACCCTCAAGCACAGAAGGTGTGAGTGGCCCCCCCTAGTGCAGACACCCCCCCCCCCCCCCATTCCCTCAATAAGTCAGGGCCCTGAACCCTGCCAGGTCTCCCCCGGTAATGCCTGGAGCCGTGGTGCTCCATCTTTTTCCTCCGGCGCTCACTATACAGGTCAGGCCTTTAAAAGGAGGAATGTAGTAAGATTTAAACATCGAGGTGCCAAAGAAGACCTCCCAGATTGGAGGCTTGTGGTTCGGGAACTCCTGTGTCGCCAGATGGGGTTTGTGCCAGCGGACATCTTGGCAGTCATTAATCTACCAGATAGACAGGGCTATGACGTCAGCTTCAAGCTCATGTCTAATCTGGATAGATTCTGGGCTAATTTCCCCAGGTTCAGAGACACTGATGATTGGAGTAAATTTATTTTTATTCAAATATCCAAGCCAGATACCGTCACGGTTAATATCATCTTCTGGAATGAAGCCATCCCTCCCCAGGACAATGTGGTGTGGCTCAGGAGACACTGTGACATGGTGTCTGATCTCACCAAGAACAGAGATGATGATGGTATCTGGACTGGAGGGTGGAAGGCTTTGGTGAAGCTGCGCCAGCATAATAATGTCACGTGGCATCTACCAAACTCCTTCTTCATTGGGAGAGAGAAAGGCGTCTGCTTCTACCCAGGTCAACCCAGGAAGTGTTTTGAGGGCTCTTTCACACCTGCGTTCTTGTCTTCCGGCATAGAGTTCCGTCGTCGCGGCTCTATGCCGGAAGAATCCTGATTATCCTAATGCATTCTGAATGGAGTGAAATCCGTTCAGGATGCATCAGGATGTCTTCAGTTCCGGAACGGAACGTTTTTTGGCCGGAGAAAATACCGCAGCATGCTGCGCTTTTTGCTCCGGCCAAAAATCCGGAACACTTGCCGCAATGCCGGATCCGGAATTAATGCCCATTGAAAGGCATTGATCCGGATCCGGCCTTAAGCTAAACGTCGTTTCGGCGCATTGCCGGAGCCGACATTTAGCTTTTTCTGAATGGTTACCATGGCTGCCGGGACGCTAAAGTCCTGGCAGCCATGGTAAAGGGGAGCGGGAGAGCAGCATACTTACCGTCCGTGCGGCTCCCCGGGCGCTCCAGAGTGACGTCAGGGCGCCCCAAGCGCATGGATCATGTGATCGCATTGGACACGTCATCCATGCGCATGGGGCGCTCTGACGTCATTCTGGAGCGCCCCGGGAGCCGCACGGACTGTAAGTATACCGCTCCCCCGCTCCCCGCTCCTACTATGGCAACCAGGACCTTAATAGCGTCCTGGGTGCCATAGTAACACTGAAAGCATTTTGAAGACGGTTCCGTCTTCAAATGCTTTCAGTACACTTGCGTTTTTCCGGATCCGGAGTGTAATTCCGGCAAGTGGAGTACATGCCGGATCCGGACAACGCAAGTGTGAAAGAGGCCTAAGTGTGGCAGAGCCGGTCATGTCGCAAGTGTGTGCACTGTGGTCAAGTGCAACCTGTGCGGAGAGGATCGGCAACATAAGTGCAAATTGTCAGAACATCAGATGTAATCTATGTGGCACGATGGGTCACCCTCACAGGGACTGTCCGGAATCATGGCACAATATTATCTGTAAGGAGCTTCCTGATGAGGAATTGTTAGAGGCAGATGCTGTAGAGGAGGAGGCCTTAATGTCAGGGTCCATTCTGACCAGACAAGAAGTCCAGCAGGGATCAGGTACTGCAGCTCCAGAACATGAGGTCCCAGATACTGCACACGGGAGTATGGAGGTTGTCCCTTAGGGCCAGCAACAGTCAGATGTAGCCTCTTCTTCTTCATCACCAGCAGTATTTGAGGAAAGTAAGAGCAACAAGAGGAGGAAAAAAGATAAGTCCTCCCGTAAGCCTGAGGGTGAGTACAGGATGGCCGAGAGTGTCAAGAAGAAAGTCCATAAGGGGTCAGAGGTCATGGTCATATCCAACAGGTACGAGGTCCAGTCAGAGTCTGAGGGAGATTATGAGAGCGAACTGAAGAAAAAAGATGATTAATGTGAAGGGGACACTGAGGATCCCCCGACCAAAAGAAAACCCTATGCTGTAAAGTCCCAGGTAGAATCAGACATGGAGATAGGTGGTAAGCAGGGCGACTCCGACCTATGATGATGGGTATTACCTCGCTGCTCTTCCTTTTGTGTTGTGTAATGATGGCCGGGTTCTCTTTAAAAGTGCTTTCCAGGGGGCGGAGCTAACCAATGGCCGGGTAAGACGTGCTTTACCTCGGCTCCCGACCGACTCCAACTTTAAAGCCTGACAGGACACCATCCGCTTCGCTGACCACATGACAGGTCGCAGGAGAAGACCCTCATCGACGCCCGCTCCGACACGCCGCAAAACGGGAGCGATTTCCCGCTTCTTCGTCCCCTCCAGCCAGACAGACGCTGACCGAGGGGAAGACAACTCTCCCAAGATGGCGGCGAGACAGGTCAGAGCGGCGTCCCCCACGCACCATGAAGATTCAGGCCCACAAGCCCCAGAGTCACCACAGCAGCTGAGGGGTACACCTACCGGTTCGCCGGCATCCTATGCTGCGGCAGCAAGCTCCGGCTCGTCGGCGGCTTCATCCCCGCCATACACAGGGTCGTTCTCAGCAGCACCTCAGGGACATTCTTCTAGAGGCCGCTGCTCCCAGACCTCGATCTTGGAGTCAGGGGCATCCATAACCCCACAGAGAGAGGATGAGGACTGGGACTGGAAGGTTCACCTCAAATCCCTCCCCACCAGGCATGAAATAGATGCCTTATTTTCCAGGCTGGAAACTTCTCATAAAAGAGATATGGAGGCCTTGCAGCATGACTTAAAGCAGGTGGGTCAGAGGGTGGAGGAGGCAGAATCCATGCAGGAACAAGTACTGGGGGTCCTGGAGTCACACCAACAAGTCATCCAGACACACTCTGCTCAGATCCAAGATATCATCACACATCTAGACGATATTGAAAATAGAAATAGGAGGAATAACCTACGCATTAGGGGCCTTCCTGAAGATATTTTACCACAAGATCTTGAGAAATGGGCCACTTCCTTCTTCAATACATTGATGTCCAGAGAACCAGGACAATCTCTTGAAATAGATCGTATCCACAGAGCCCTTGGTCCTAAACTAAGCGATCCTAATCGCCCCAGAGATGTCATATGCCGTATACATTTCTTTAAAGATAAAGAGGCCATCTTGAAAGCTGCCAGATCTGCAAGCAAAATCATGCATGCTGACAAAGAAGTCATCATTCTACAGGATCTAGCCAGGCGTACCTTGCAGCTACGCAAAGCACTGAAACCGTTACTGACAGCACTCAAAGCCAAGGACATTCCTTACAGATGGGGATATCCATTTCAATTGTCCGCTACTAAAGAAGGGAGGTCAGCTGTATTCAGATCCCTTGACGACCTCGCCAACCTCTGTGCAGCGTTTGATATCCCGCTGCTGGAGTTGCCGGATTGGCCTAGTCCGAAGCAACCCATTCCCATCCCACAGAGGGAAAGATGGCAGACGACCTCACCTAAGCAGAAGAGGACCTCTAGACGTGAGCCTAACCCTAACGACTGACTGTTGGGACATTCTCGCTCACCCACCTGAGGGGATCTACACCCTCCTGTTGCCTTTATTGTTCTATACTGTTATAGAAATTATGTGCATATCATTTTCTTATGTATAGGTCTCCTAGACCTATACACACACCTGTCCTGTTATATATTCAGCAAATGTTATTTCTGCGTTATTATAAGTTGGAGTCCAGTAAGGAGACGGTTGGTCCTTGCTTTCTCCCCACCCCACTTAGGGACCGCAGCACACACCGCTGCGAAGGACCTCAGTTGTCACCTAGCACCCTTGGAACCGACGATGTTGGTTCTTCCAAATAAGATTTATATGCTTTATATGTGCACTGCTCTGTGTTTAATTGTTCCCCTTGTTGTCTTCCTTCCCTCATGTGTCCTTCCCCATACTCCTACTACATTTCAGATAGTACTGGCAGAATATGGGAGATTATGCTTCCCTCTCACTAATATTCCTCAAAATGGCACCCATATCGTTTTGCACTTTTAATGTCAGGGGTTTCAATAAACCCGAGAAACGGAGTCAGATTCTATACAACCTCCATAAGAAGAGAGTTATGATTGCTATGATACAGGAGACTCACTTTAAAGCAGGCGCCGTTCCCAAATATGCCAACCGTTATTATCAGAATTGGTTTCATGGTCCTAATCCCACTAGCAGATCAGGGGGAGTCTCTATAGGACTCCACAAATCATTTAGCTATACAGTTTTATCCTCTGAGATAGACCTAAAGGGCAGGTTTGTTTTCATTAAGCTCTCTGTGGATCATTCTGTCATAACTATAGCTAATGTCTATTTTCCTAACCAGGGACAAACAACTTTTGGATCCAAGATCCTGAAAAAACTATCCAAATTTGCAGATGGTTCCCCAATCATACTTGGAGGCGATTTCAACCTGGTGATGGACCCACTGCTGGATTCCTCATCTGGTAAGTCCTCGATCTCCCCGAGTTCTCTGCGCAGTTTTAAATCCGAGCTCATGGCACTTCGCCTGGTGGATCTATGGCGCATTTTGCATCCAGGTGTCAGGGATTATAGCTTCCACTCTCCAATCCATAATAGCTATGGTAGACTCGATCACATCTTTATATCTCAACAACTGCTGGACTCTGGGCCTAAATGCTCTATTGACACTCGCCTGTGGTCTGATCATGCACCGGTATGTGGCATTATTTCCTCCCAACCTTCTTACACCCGGCCCTTCTCATGGAGACTGAATGATAACCTGTTATCAGATGTAGCCTGCCTAGCAGACATCAGGAAAGCTATTACCAACTTTACTAATGATCATCTAACGGATTTGACCGCCCCCCCTATTAAATGGGAGGCCCTCAAATGCGTGCTTAGAGGGGTGTTTATTTCACATGGCTCCAGACTGAAGAAGGAACGGTCCCACAAATTGAAATCTCTTCTATCTGACCTTGCCATAAAAGAAAACCTAAACAAAAATTCCCCTACTGACAACTTAAAATCAGACATTTCTCTAGTTCAACACCAAATATTGCAGATCCTAGACCAAAAATCATTATGTTTTAGAGATAAAATTAGACACGGGTTCTTTGAGTATGGTAATAAATGTGGAAGCTGGCTAGCTAGGGCCTTACATCCCCGAACTGCTCTGACTCACGTGCCATCAATTAATACAGGTACTGGAAGCTCTGTACACAACCCAGTAGATATCACAGCGGAATTTCAATCCTATTATGCATCCTTATATAATTTACCAGCATCCGCTCTCTCACGAGAACCCCTTAGTGATGAAACTCGTGAATACATAACCCAATTTGGCCCTACACCTATATCTGACGAGGATACAGCCACGTTGGAAGATGATTTCACCCTCCCTGAGCTAGAGTCAGTGATCAAGAACCTGAAGAATGGGAAATCCCCAGGCCCTGATGGATTGACCTCACGGTTCTATAATATTCTCCGAGAAGACCTTACACCCCTATTGGTTGAAACCTTTAATTCCATCGCACCAGATTGTCCATTTACACGACAGGCACTCCAGGCACATATCACAGTCATCCCCAAACCAGGCAGGGACCCAGCGTCATGCTCTAATTACAGGCCTATCTCCTTGCTCAATGTGGATCTCAAAATGTATGCCAAGCTTTTGGCTCTGAGGCTCCATCCCCACATTCCAGGTTGTATACACAAAGAGCAAGTAGGATTTGTACCTAGACGAGAAGCCCGAGATAATACACTTAAAACGCTAGGGTTAATAGCGAGAGCACAACAAACCAAAATTCCACTATGCCTTCTCGCTGTAGACGCTGAGAAGGCGTTTGATAGGGTGAGCTGGCGGTTCTTAGAGGAGACCCTACGCCACGTTGGCCTAGGAGACAAAATGATCTATAGGATATTAGCTCTTTATTCCTCCCCTTCAGCCTGTGTTCGTGTTAATGGACTTCTTTCTGCCCCTTTTGAGATCCGGAATGGAACACGTCAAGGGTGCCCCTTGTCCCCCTTTTTATACACCCTTGTGATGGAATCCCTGGCTAATGCTCTTCGGGCAAACCCTTCCATCTCGGGTCTCAGGCTGGGCAATAAAGAGCACAAACTGTCCCTGTTCGCAGATGACCTGCTTATTTACTTAACCTCTCCCAGGATTAGCCTGCCCTCGATTCTTCGCGAATTTGATCTTTTTGGGCGCCTTAGTAACTTCAAAGTCAATGTGCAGAAATCAGAGATTTTGAACATAAACATGCCCCAACGGGAAGCAGATTCCTTAAGGGACTCTTTCTCCTTTAAGTGGACCTCCCAACATATTAAATATTTAGGAGTACATATCCCAGCCAACTTGACACATGTTTTTAAACTTAACTATCTACCTTTGCTTAGAGCTATTGAATCCAGTTTCCATAAATGGACTTCACTCCAGATTTCTTGGTTTGGGAGGATTAATGTGGTGAAAATGGACATTTTACCGCGTCTTCTATACTTGTTTCAGACGATCCCATGTAAAATCCCTTTAACCTATTTTGCTAAGATCAGGAGAATGGTATCGGTTTTTGTATGGAAAACACCCAGAGCTAGACTAAGTTATAGCTTAATATCTCGTTCTAAAGCTCTGGGGGGTACGGGACTACCAAATTTTAGCTCATACTATAAAGCGACAATCATGAATTGTGTGCTTGATCTATGTCACAACCGCTCTACTAAACTATGGGTAGAAATTGAGCATGAAATGGCTCCACATTTAGCCACTGGAATCTTTTGGCTGTCCCCTACCTCCTTGAATTCATTATCTAATTCGCAATCCCCGATGCTTCTATATTCCTTGGCTAGGTCCTGGGCTAAATTTGCGGGTAAACTTGGCCTTATACATTCTCCTGGTCCTCTCACGACACTCACGGGTCATACAGATCTCCCCACAGGCTTGAGTCAACTCCCAGCTTTAGGAGACCATAATAGACAACCAATCAAATTAATAGACATATATAAACAGAATGGTTTACTCCCTTTGGAGGATCTTTCCCACATTATTCCTGCAGGCCCTGGGCGTTGGCTCCTCTACTTTCAGTTGCGAAGCTTCATTAAATCCCTGATACCTGGATCGCGGTCATGTCCCCCCTTAACTGAATTTGAAAAGATGTGCACAGCGAGGTCAGCTCCTGATCATGCTATATCTCATTTATATGCCATGTTGAACTCGGGGGAGAAAGAGGACTCTTCCACAGACATCCAGGGAACTAAACTCAAATTCATGTCTGATTGGGAATCGGAACTGGGAGCCACCTTCTCTGTAGACCAATGGTCCAGATCTCTCCTCTTCACTCACAAATTAACGGTGTCTTGTAATTTACAGGAACTCAACTATAAAATCCTTAGCAGATGGTATAGGACCCCAGTGCGATTACACCAATTTTATCCTCAGGTATCTGATGCATGTTGGAGATGTCTTAATGCAAGGGGATCCATGACTCATATCTGGTGGGACTGCCCGGGTGTAGCCCCACTGTGGCAGGAGATCTTTGACTTATATAATTTCTTATACAAAGCTACTATTACACCCTCACCTGCGTTAGCTCTTCTATCCATGTTCTCAGGGCGGATCTCACAGATTAAGAAGGGAGCCCTCCGATTATTTATCCTAGCTATGAGACAGATAATTCCCCGTCAATGGAGGTCTACAGAGAGTCTTTTGAGAGTGACCTGGTCTAACGCCCTGGACTCACTAGTTCATATGGAAGAATTAAGCGCTAGGGATTCAGGATCTGCTACAGCCTTTTGGGGGACTTGGGACCCATGGAATCAATTTCGTACCTCCACATCTTTCCATGATTGGTTGACAACAGGTATTGTACCCGGTAATAGCTCCTAAATACTACACTAAGTAGAATCTCCTATCCTATCCTATACACCCCTCCCCCTCCCCCTTCCTTGTGTATATGTCTTGGTTTTGGTCTGTCATGTCTTGTGATGTCTTCCCGGTCTTATGTGGTTATTAGTCTGGAAGTTAGAGAATAAATGCCGTGTATGCTCTTAGATTCATCTATGGAAGCCCCAACGGCACTAATACTTGAAATTTTGTTCCGTAAGACTAATTATTGAATGTAATACTACCTCAGACTTATTGGTATGTTCAGTTCTTGACCTTGTACTTTACTGTTTTGTATACTCAT
This sequence comes from Bufo bufo, assembly GCF_905171765.1. NCBI lineage: Eukaryota > Metazoa > Chordata > Amphibia > Anura > Bufonidae > Bufo > Bufo bufo. The sequence goes on along the minus strand of NC_053393.1, from coordinate 530,635,631 downwards.
TGGATGTATTTATACATTATTCAATTATACGATTTAATAAAATAATGATTGAACCGTAAAAGTGCTTTCCATCAATGTGAACAGTATTAAAGTAAGAAAGACAAGGCACATAGTGTATGACCACCTGAGATCTCTTGATGCAGATGTCGTCGTCTTACAGGAGACACGTCTGACCACATCAGGACTTCTACGTGAGGCTGAGGGGGAATGGAGGTCTGGTCCTTCTTTCTTGTCGCTGGCTGTGGAGCCTTATGCCGGGGTTGCTATATTGTTCTCCACCAATGATGTGACTGTACATAGACAGAAGTTATTATGGGTCGGTGTCTGGTCCTGGAGGTCACAATCCATGGTAGACAACTCCGGCTAATTAATATCTATGGCCCACAGTCAGTGGCGGAAAGGGTCCAGTTATTTTATGAGGTTAAGCAGTATCTTTTTACCTCTGTCCCAGTGGTGTTGGCTGGAGATTTCAATGTCACTAGCACATCGGGTGACAGATCCTCTGGCCGAGCAGTAACCAGGGACTCCAAGGTCCTAAATAGCATGATCCAGCAGGCAGGCCTCAGTGATGTGTTCACACATGGTGGTAGGAAGCCAAAATTTACATACTCCTGTGCTGACAGAAGTAGTCGCATTGATATGGCTTTTGTAAACCCTACAGAAGTGGTTAGTGGGATGTGTGAGAAAATCGTCCCTTTCTCTGATCACTTGGCCTTGTCTTTCTGTTTGGGATCCATGAAGCGTCCAGATGTTGGTAGAGGGCTATGGAGACTTAACTCCAGTCTCCTGGAGGATCCTTATGTACTTATGAATCCTTATGTCCTTAAGAATCCTTATGTCCAGGATTGTGTCCACTTTCTTTTTCAGCAACAACTAGAGAGAGTGGACTTTTATGATAGCATGGCTGACTGGTGGGAGGACGTCAAGGTGGAGATCAGATCCCTCTTGAGGAGACTGTCATTTAAGAAAGGGAAGAGTAAGTACAGCCAGTATCTCAAGCTGCAGAAAGAATTGGAGTCAATGTATTGACTCGGCAGATGGGGGGGGGGGGACCAACAAAAGATAAACCGACTGAAATCTGAGATAAGGCAGTATCAGTACAGCAGGTACACCTCCCTGGTTCTGGAATGAGATTATGGTTCCTTAGGGTCACCTGATCCTTTTGAGAGCTGTCGGGAGCGTGTGGTAAACAAAGTGGTCACAGGTCTCACTGACTCCCAGGGTGTTTTGCTCAGGAGGGTATCCTGGGGGTGGTGAGATCTTACTATACTGACTTATTTCAGAAGAAGGTTTTGGATAAAGAGAAGATGACACAATTCTTGGAGGCAACTCCAGGCCATACTAATGATTTGGACTTTTCTCCTTTAACAGCAGAATTAACGGTGGAGGAGGTTAAAGTGGCCATTGATAAACTACATCTGAAGAAGGCACCAGGTCCCGATGGTATTACCGCAGAATTTTATAAGAAATTCAGAGACCACTTGGCTCCAATCCTTGTGGACGTGTACAAAAATTGTCTATAAAATCACCTGATGCCTCCGTCCATGAGGGTGTCATCGCTAATTCTGCTTTCCAAAGGTAAGGAGCCTAGCGACATCAAGAACTGGAGGCCGATTGCCGTCTTGAACGTCACCAGGAAAATTCTGGCAAAAATCCTTTTCTCTAGATTAGTCTGTTTGTCCTAGGCACTGTTGGCAGGCCATCAGTTCAGCACAGTAAAAGGGCGGAACATCTCTGGAGCAGTCATCTCGATAAGGGAGATGTTTGAGAGATGTAAAGCTCTTCGGTGTGGGAGATATGTTGTAGGTCTTGACCAGGCTAAAGCCTTCGACAGAGTAGACCATGAGTATCTATGGGCCACTTTGTCAAAGTACGGTATTCCGGGACAATTTATTGATTGGCTGAAAACCTTGTATAGAGAGGCAGAGAGCTTTCCTCTGGTCAATGGTTGGTAGGGTGACACGTTCAGGGTTGCGTCAGGGATGAGACAGGGTTGCCCGTTGAGTCCACTGCTGTATGTGTTTGCCTTAGACCCGTTCCTGAGGTCGCTGCAGGAGTGTGATTTTCCGGGGGTACCGTTTCCCCACTGCTTGCCTCTGAGTGTTGTTGCCTATGCGGATGATGTGACGGTGGTGATATCTGAGCCTCGTGAGGTGCAGATGTTGTCGGCAGCCATCAGAAGCTACTCGGAGGCCTCAGGGACTCTGGTCAACCTTGAGAAGAGTCAAGCTTTCTGGACACTGGATTCTGATCCAGACTTTGATCTGCCACAATTTGCGAAAGCCTCCACCTATATTAAGATCTTAGGGGTTAAATTTGGGAGGGACGATAACGCCAGGATAAATTGGGAGAAGAAGTTGGAAGCCGGAAATGCAAAGGTTCAGCGATGGAAGAACTGGAGGCTGACCTCTGTCACTTTTCCTTTGCCAGAATCTTTCTCAGCTAGGCTCTTTAGCCTGTTCTTCCAGATTCTTTGGGGGAACAGGTTGAACCCAGTAAAAAGAGGGATCACCTACCCACAGAGGAAAGAGGGTGGGCTGGATATGTTAAATCCAAGGGTGTTCTTTGACTCCTTGTCCCTAAAAGTCAATTTTGGTGACCTGGACCCAGAGAACAGCTCCCTGTGGGTGAACAGTATCAGGGACTGGATATTGCCTTTTGCAGAGTGTTGGGTGTGAGGTGGCAGTCTCAAGAGGGGTCGGTTGACCTGTGGCTTCCTCCCCCAGTACCTGGAATATGGTCTTAGGTGCTTGAGAAACTGGAGGATTGATAAAGCGTGTATTGAGAGTAAGACCAGGAAAGAGCTGTACCTGACCATATGTAGGACTTTCTTTTATATACAGCCAGCATTAAAAGACTGTACAACGGGTAACCTTAAAAGAAAGTCTGAGGTTTCTTAATGGAGTCAGGCTCCCTGCAAAAATTTTGACGTAGCCTGGCTGTCCTTGCATGGGAAGCTTTATGTTAAGGGGAATCTAAAACATCTGAGTGTATCAGAGCGTAAGTGTCCCTTAGGATGTCAACAGGAGGAGACAATGGCACATTTCGTATCTGAGTGCGAGGAAGGGCATAAAATATGTCAGGAAGTATTCTCCAGGTTAAAGATCCCTAGACTGCGGTGTCTTACATACCCAGACATCATCTATGGGGTACCAGCCAGTATACCTGACATTGACCGGGGGACCATGTACCTGATCATCACCATTGTTAAATATTATCACTGGCATACTAGAACGAAAGTGTCCGTACACAGCGAGCCGTTCCATCACAGGCAAGCGGTGAACCTGATCCTGTCAGAGCTGAGGTGGATAAAGAACTTAGAATGTAGGAAAAAGGAGAGAAACAGGATGTTATGGAGGAATGTACATATGGTGGATGTGGACTTATCTTTATAATGGAATTGTGTTTATCACTGATTTATTTACTTTCTTTTCCTTTAACAACGATGGACTATTGTTAAGTTAGAGTTATTATCATTATTATTTATTCTGTTGGATATGTATGATTTCTGGTAAATGACCATTGTTTCTGTTCATTGTTATGTTTGTTTATACTAATAAACATTGCCTCCTATGTACAAGAATATAACTACTATAACACTGCTCCTGTAAGAATATAACTACTATAACACTGCTCCTATGTACAAGAATATAACTACTATAATACTGCCTCCTATGTACAAGAATATAACTACTATAATACTGCTCCTATAAGAATATAACTACTATAATACTGCCTCCTATGTACAAGAATATAACTACTATAATACTGCTCCTATAAGAATATAACTACTATAATACTGCCTCCTATGTACAAGAATATAACTACTATAACACTGCTCCTGTAAGAATATAACTACTATAACACTGCTCCTATGTACAAGAATATAACTACTATAATACTGCCTCCTATGTACAAGAATATAACTACTATAATACTGCTCCTATGTACAAGAATATAACTACTATAATACTGCTCCTATGTACAAGAATATACCTACTATAATACTGCTCCTATAAGAATATAACTACTATAACACTGCTCCTATGTACAAGAATATAACTACTATAATACTGCCTCCTATGTAGAAGAATATAACTACTATAATACTGCTCCTATAAGAATATAACTACTATAATACTGCCTCCTATGTACAAGAATATAACTACTATAATACTGCTCCTATAAGAATATAACTACTATAACACTGCTCCTATGTACAAGAATATAACTACTATAATACTGCCTTCTATGTACAAGAATATAACTACTATAACACTGCTCCTATGTACAAGAATATAACTACTATAATACTGCCTCCTATGTAGAAGAATATAACTACTATAATACTGCTCCTATAAGAATATAACTACTATAATACTGCCTCCTATGTACAAGAATATAACTACTATAATACTGCTCCTATAAGAATATAACTACTATAACACTGCTCCTATGTACAAGAATATAACTACTATAATACTGCTACTATGTACAAGAATATAACTACTATAATACTGCCTCCTATGTAGAAGAATATAACTACTATAATACTGCTCCTATAAGAATATAACTACTATAATACTGCCTCCTATGTACAAGAATATAACTACTATAATACTGCTCCTATAAGAATATAACTACTATAACACTGCTCCTATGTACAAGAATATAACTACTATAATACTGCCTTCTATGTACAAGAATATAACTACTATAATACTGCCCCTATGTACAAGAATATAACTACTATAATACTGCCTCCTATGTACAAGAATATAACTACTATAATACTTCTCCTATAAGAATATAACTACTATAACACTGCTCCTATGTACAAGAATATAACTACTATAATACTGCCTCCTATGTACAAGAATATAACTACTATAATACTGCCCCTATTTACAAGAATATAACTACTATAATACTGCCTCCTATGTACAAGAATATAACTACTATAATACTGCCCCCTATGTACAAGAATATAACTACTATAATACTGCCTCCAATGCACAAGAATATAACTACTATAATACTGCCCCTATGAACAATAATATATCTACTATAATACTGCCCCTATGTACAAGAATATAACTACTATAATACTGCTCCTATATACAATAATATATCTACTATAATACTGCCCCCTATGTACAAGAATATAACTACTATAATACTGCTCCTATGTACAAGAATATAACTACTATAATACTGCCTCCAATGCACAAGAATATAACTACTATAATACTGCTCCTATGTACAAGAATATAACTACTATAATACTGCTCCTATGTACAAGAATATAACTACTATAATACTGCTCCTATGTACAAGAATATAACTACTATAATACTGCTCCTATAAGAATATAACTACTATAACACTGCTCCTATGTACAAGAATATAACTACTATAATACTGCTCCTATGTACAAGAATATAACTACTATAATACTGCCTCCTATGTAGAAGAATATAACTACTATAATACTGCTCCTATAAGAATATAACTACTATAATACTGCCTCCTATGTACAAGAATATAACTACTATAATACTGCTCCTATAAGAATATAACTACTATAACACTGCTCCTATGTACAAGAATATAACTACTATAATACTGCCTTCTATGTACAAGAATATAACTACTATAATACTGCCCCTATGTACAAGAATATAACTACTATAATACTGCCTCCTATGTACAAGAATATAACTACTATAATACTTCTCCTATAAGAATATAACTACTATAACACTGCTCCTATGTACAAGAATATAACTACTATAATACTGCCTCCTATGTACAAGAATATAACTACTATAATACTGCCCCTATTTACAAGAATATAACTACTATAATACTGCCTCCTATGTACAAGAATATAACTACTATAATACTGCCCCCTATGTACAAGAATATAACTACTATAATACTGCCTCCAATGCACAAGAATATAACTACTATAATACTGCCCCTATGAACAATAATATATCTACTATAATACTGCCCCTATGTACAAGAATATAACTACTATAATACTGCTCCTATATACAATAATATATCTACTATAATACTGCCCCCTATGTACAAGAATATAACTACTATAATACTGCTCCTATGTACAAGAATATAACTACTATAATACTGCCCCTATGTACAAGAATATAACTACTATAATACTGCTCCTATATACAATAATATATCTACTATAATACTGCCCCCTATGTACAAGAATATAACTACTATAATACTGCTCCTATGTACAAGAATATAACTACTATAATACTGCCTCCAATGCACAAGAATATAACTACTATAATACTGCTCCTATGTACAAGAATATAACTACTATAATACTGCTCCTATGTACAGGAATATAACTACTATAATACTGCTCCTATGTACAAGAATATAACTACTATAATACTGCTCCTATGTACAAGAATATAACTACTATAATACTGCTCCTATGTACAAGAATATAACTACTATAATACGGCTCCTATGTACAGGAATATAACTACTATAATACTGCATCTATGTACAAGAATATAACTACTATAATACTGCTCCTATGTACAAGAATATAACTACTATAATACTGCTCCTATGTACAAGAATATAACTACTATAATACTGCTCCTATGTACAAGAATATAACTACTATAATACTGCCTCCTATGTACAAGAATATAACTACTATAATACTGCTCCTATGTACAATAATATATCTACTATAATACTGCCCCCTATGTACAAGAATATAACTACTATAATACTGCCTCCTATGTACAAGAATATAACTACTATAATACTGCCCCCTATGTACAAGAATATAACTACTACCCAGCTTCCTAGGCGCAGGAATACACAGCATTAATTATGAGACTTAGATAAGCAATATGAGATTAGAAGTCTGATACTGAAACGTAATCGGGCTCTTGAAGGACGGACGCGGAGATATTAAATCATTCATTTGCGATACACATAGAAAGAATGAAAAGCACTTAGACACGAGAATGTGCCACTAAATCACATTACACCCATGGGTCATAAAGCTCTCACCGCCTGCGCTGCTAATTAAGACAATTGGCATTCAGCTAGAATACTCCCTAATTGGAAAAAATCACCTAAAAAAAAATCGATTTCCCAGTACGGCCTGTGACAAATATAGCCGGTGCCCATCCTTTCCATTAAGACATGACTGGCTGCAATTCATTATATTAGAATACGGAATTCTAGATTGTATCTCGGCCAAAAGAAGTCTCTAACATCGCGGCCCTGAAACGCATCCAGCGCATGTGCAGCCTGTGCCAAGGCACAATTACCGTATATTTCTTGGCTGGTAGCAGCTTGAGCAATAGGCAGGGTCTGGCCTAATAACGGTTTTTATTACTCTTAAAGGAGCAGATCCCAGGAAAGTAAGAAAGCCGGAAAGGTGGATGCACTTGCGCGGTCTCCAATAATTATAGTCTAAGGCAGGGATCAGCAACCTGTGGTGCTCCAGAAACTACAACTCCCAGAATCCTCCTTTCACTTCTATGGAAATTACAAGAACAGCCGAGTAAATGTGCACGCTGGGAGTTGTAGTTTCACAGCAGCTGGAGTGCCGGAGGTTGCTGATCTAAAGCTTATCCAAGTGATAACACATGCATGCCCGATTCAACGAGCATGCTTATGTTCTGAATGAGGGGGCATGCTACTGTTGGGGGGGCACCCCTATACAGATTAGATGGTCGACTGGTACTACCAAAATTGGTGGGTTTGACAGACATTTTGGGTTTTGAATTGAAACCTTTTTTACTAACTTTTCAGGAGTACTTTCTTCCCTTTCGGTGGGTGGGCAGCAGCTCCCATGAGACAAACAAGCACCCGCATCTCCTAGAAAGCATTGCATTTAGATCTTGTTAACCCCTTCCCACCCTGCATAGAAAATAGGCCCTGACATGTCTCCCCAGAGATACAGATGGTATATAATGCCCCTACGATCTCCTCCAGTGTCTAGAGGGAGACAGAGCTATGCATTTCCATCAATGAATGAACGGTGTCTGGGCTGGTTCACTATGAGATCACTATCCTGGCACTGAGAGGAGGGAGCAAGTCAGTCATGCCACGGAGCATGTCAGTCCACCACTGAATGCTGGAGAAGGGGGGACCAAAAGAATAAACAGCAGGGGGCGTTACCAGAGAAGAAAATGTAATTTTTACTGCATGTACTGTATACTGTAATAATGCTTCATTGCATAAGAATACTTTTTGTGGGATGAGCTTCATAGTCTCCTAATGACTATAATGGGTGGTACCTAGGCATGTGTCATGGCACATCTGCTCTTGGGACTAGAGGGGTCCAAGCAGCATCAACAAGACAAATTAATCAAGAAAATTTAACCTCCTGAGATTTGCCCTGCATAGGCTCTATCATACACTGGTGGAAGAAGGGAGCCAGGGGCCACAGAGTGAGGGCCTCAAACAGCACCCAGTCTGCCAGTTGCTCACCAGCGAAATATCTTCAATTTGATTTCCGCCTGAGTTGGACAGGCTCTACAAAGTATCTTCTCCTCAACAGGTACTGCTCCTCCAGAATACAGTATCAGCTAAAACTATACCAGATGTTTGCTCTCCTGCATGGAATAAGTATGACTGGTGTGACCTCCTGAATGAAGCTGGTTCATAGATATCTTCGGTTGCGTAGCATGGGTACTCGAGGGAAGACTAAGACGGTATGGACTGTAGGTAACTCTGACTATAAGGAACGGATGCTAAAGATATATTTAAATGAGAGGAACAGAAACGATATGGATGCCCAACTGGGATACCTGGGAACCTTAGTGACCACCTGAGATGTGCTGGTGGACGAGTACCAGAAGTGTCTCCTCTTGAGTCTGACTGGTACCATATGAATCTTTGGTTTAGTGGCATAGACACTCGAGTACAAGTGAAGAAGATATGATAGTGATCTCCAACTCAGAGGAAGAAACTCTACATGTATCTCTAAACGAGAAGAACGGGAATACATGGATGTCCAACTGGGATAGGTAACTTAGTACCACCTGAGCCGTGTTGATGGACAAGTGCAGTATATAGTTATCCGTGGGACTTGAACCTTGGTAGATTACCTGAGATGTTTCTGGAGACATCTCATAAGTGGACCAATACCTGAGGTGTCTACTCCATTGCAGGACTGATTACTATTCTGTAGGTGTCTCCTTCTTGGAATTTACTGGTGTGACGCATCTACAGTGCAAACAGCATATCATACGGATAGTCTTCAGAGAATACACTGGGATATTCAACTAATTTCCTTCTAAAATTTCCTGCTTCTTGTGCTAGGAACTAACAACACGATGTTCCAGCTTTCTTTGATTGAAGATTCTGTGCTGCAGTGTACTTTACTCAGCAACATTCTGCCTGTGCAAAGGATTTGTGCCTGGTCGGCAGTAAATTAAAAAAGCCGCGCTCATCTGCTGAAAGGAACGCGATTGTCACATTTGGTGATGATGGAGCCACAATAATAGAGATCTCAGCTTGGTTTTTATCTTCAGTTTTGACCATTTCTCACTAACAGAACAAATTTAGTGTCAACAGGCCGGCACTAAGCCCTTCTCTTTTGTGTAGTGTCCTCAAAAAAATCATATTCCAGTCAAAAAGCCGAGTATGCAATCATATGGGTTATCTTGACACCACTAGCCTCATCTCTGTCCATGTAACTGCTAATCCATACCATGAGTACAATGAGTACATGCAGGGCCACACTGCAGTGGATATCAATGAGGCTCTGCTGGATATAGGTTGATGGAGGGGGGCTCTCTCCCAGTACATAGAGCTTTACAGGGATTTGAACCTCAGACCTCCTTCTATGGCAGACAGAACAGTTACCATTGCACTACAGACCTACCCTGCTGATAGGGCTTCACTTTCTGTGCTTAAAAAGCTATTTTCTTCACAGGCACGACACTAAATAAATAATATATTACTGAAATGAAGGGAAAAAGTTACTGTGTTATTTTTTTTAGTAACCATAACTTTTTAAAAACTCTTAAAAAAGTAAAAACTCTCATTTTTTTTGCCGTAACTTTTAGTTAAAAAAAAATAAAACATTTCTCAGGTCTTGGTGGGATTTAAAGAGAATCTGTCACCAGTGACTTCACTATCCAACCACCTCTCTATCCCTTTCCATAGACACGGAGCTGTGGTTCACCTGATTAAAACTCTGTTTTTCTTTTGTTGATCCGAGGCTCCGTTCCCGAGTTATGATACTTAATATGCAAATTAGGTCTTTGGTGCAATAACAGCGTCACCATTGCTCTTGTTGCACCCGAGTTCCACTCTTTTCTATGGCCGGCCCCTGCCACAAAGCTTTGCCACTGCCTGGCCCTGTCAATCAAGGCAGTCACAGCGGGGCCGGCCACAGAGAGGAGTGGAACGTGGGTGCAACAACAGCAATGGTAACTCCCTCATTGCTCCAAAGGCCAAATTTGCATATTAAGAAAAAAGTATCAGGAATGGAGCCTATGAATGTAAAGAGGTTTGGGGGAAGGAAGGGGTACACGGTTTCTCTGTATGGGGCCATGGAATTCCTGATGGCAGCCCTGAGTGCATGGCAGATACCAATGCTGGGGCAACATCTGCGTACAAAACAATGGTGTTCTCTGGTGTACACGAATTTGCAAAATGCATTCACTTTTATGACCTGAGCTTTTGGTCCTGTTGGACTAGGAGCGGCAGCACTTCCTGTTTCTCCTACAGATTTGGATTGTCACAAAGAGATTGTAATTGACAAACACTCATCTACTGAACTATATATAGTACCCTATACATACTGGTGCAGCGTGTACATTGCATGTAAAAATGGCAGCAGAGCCAAAGTATATCTAGATTAGAAAATTACCTGACTTTTCCTTTGGTGTTTCGGAGAACCGTGGCTGCAAAATTTTGGGTGACGCCAACCAGACTGATTCCATCTACTTCTAAGATCTGATCGTTGACCAGGATCCTGGAAATATACAAAAATGCATTAAAACATGTTAAAAGCAAGCCGGAATGTCTGTGCATTGTGTCTCCATACAGCGACCACTAGAGGGAGCCTATTTATACATAGAACTCAATAATAACACAGTATGCTCTCCCTCTAGTGGTGGCTGCAGGCAACCTGAATATTATCATTTATCACAATGTAGAGCATTTGGAGCTCTGTATCAGAAAAACAAAGCTCCAATTGCTTTGATGATATATTAAAATATTATCGTAGAACTTTGAACACCCTGGTGCTAATTAATTTTAAAATATTACATAGTAAAGATGATGCCAAATAGAAACTATTTCATGAAACATATGGCCGTGTAAGCCCCCACTCTCCACCGTATGTATATCAATAGCAACAGTGCCACCTGCAGGCCCAAGATCACTCGGGGAACCAGAATTAATGCCTGGATTACCAGAGGTTGACAATGGACTCCAAGTGAATGCATAATAATATAATGAAGACCACCAGGAATGGAGAGCGCATTACTGGACCACCAGGGATGGAGAGCGCATTACTAGATCACCAGGGATGGAGAGCGCATTACTAGATCACCAGGGATGGACAATGTGTCACTAGATCACCAGGAACAGATAATGCACCACAAGATAACCAGAGATGGGCACTGTACCACTAGATCACCAGGGATGGATGTTGCACCACTAGATCACCAGGAATGGACAATGCAGAACTGGATAACCAGGGATGAGCAACACAGAAGCAGATCACTTGGGACAGACAATTCTAGATCACTAGGGATGGACAGTGCATTACAAGATCACCAAGGATGGACAAGGCACCACTAGATGACCAAGGATGAAGAATGCACCGGTAGATCACAAGGGATGGACAACGCACCACTAGATGACCAGGGATGGAGAATGTACCACTTGTGACTCCACAGTAAACCACTGGATCACTGGGTTCACATGTGATGGACATTTAATTACTGGATCACAGGAGATGACAACTGGAATACAGATTGACACTAAACCTATGAAACAACAGGGGCGAACAGTGAAATATAGTAACAAGACCAGTCAAAACATTTCACTGGGGGTGGACATTAGATCACTTGATCATCATACACTGTAGAAGGACTCAAACTACCAAATCACCAGCTGGTACCTACAGTAGATGCAACCTAAAGTGCTTGGTCAACAAGTAGAGGACACTGTACCTCCGGCTCACCAGTTGTGTCCAGAAATGTATGGACTCTACTAATCCCCGAGATTGAGTAAGAGAACTAAGTAAGATTTAAAGAGGTTATGGCATCTGGATTTTAATTTTTTTTTGCATATCCAAATGCCACAAACTGCCTCTGAGTGGGTAACGGGACTTCTTAATATTAGGCTCTTTTTCGGAGGTTCCATAGCAGACAATAGAGAGAAATGCACATGCGCGGCCCACTTTCTATAAACTGCAGTGTGTGACAGGTCCTGTTCTTTAGACAGTTACCCGCACCTATCGGACATTTATGGCATATCCTAAATCCAGATGGCACAACCTCTTTGACTCAATGTCAAGCTGGAGCTGCGAAAGCAAATAACATTTTATAATGCAAAACTAGCATCTATGTAACAACGTATGGACAACATTACAAATCTCACAAGCCGTGACTTCGGATGCTCCCCATCTCTGAGTCCTCGCTGTTTACACGGCAGTGACAGGTCCTCTTTAAAACTCAGCTTTTGACAAATATCAGAGTCCACTGAGATTACATCCTCTACGACCACATGTTCCGGTTCTGTCACTTGTATCACAATGACTAATGAGGCAGATTCATGACTAACGCTGTTCCCGTCAGGCTGGCAAGTGTAAAATAACTACCCGAAGACCACTAATTATCCGGTAAAACAGCTGTATGTGCACTAATTACGGTACTTGCTGAAACATATGCCGCCCTGCGCACTCCCTCATATGCCTTGTAATTACTGGGATAAGGATTCTTTTTTATTTTTGGCTAATTTTTCCATGACGGCAATTAATATAAATCGATATCATACGTCATAACGGAGCTAAAGGAACAACTAAGAAGAGGAGTTGGTAACACTGTAACAATAATCAGTTCACTATTTTGTTTATACCAGTGTTAAGGGTGTCTTCACCAATGGTCTCAACAGGAGCTCAGGATGCTGCCTCGTCCCGTCCTCTTCACTTTTACTGAAGCTCCGCTTATTCAGATTGCCCGCTGTGCCCAAGCATAACCTTACCAGGACCTCACTGAGTTACATTACACTAAGTACAGAGTGACTATAAATCGTACTCAGAAGTGTCCGGAGATCAAGGAGATCTTCCACACTCCCGGCAGAGCAGCCACTAGATGGAGCTTGCTGCAGGTGTATGCATAATGTGCAGTGAACACCGCCCTATGGCATCCATTGCTGTATCGTTTCATACTATGGCTATGTAAAGGGAGGCACTGTCTACGCGAGTGACTCTGCTGCCAGTATTGTTTATTGAGGACGCTGTTTGTTGTTCTTTTTTTCTGAGAGTTGTTCCAAAGTCTCAGGAAAAAAGGGGAGATCTCCTGGAAGGTCATGGTCAAAAGGCTACTGAAGACTGCCACGAAGTGGAATAAGCTGCTTACGTTTTTAGACTGCTCCATGTACTTTAAAAGGAGATGTAAGAATATGAATGTATGCAGTGAGCTCCCCCTACTGGTGACTACAGGCAGACAGAACTTTACTATTGAATTCTGAGGAACTATGTGGCAGTATTGTTTACAACTCGACTGAGAAACATGAATTCTCATGAATAATGGAGGATCATGAGGACCTGCTATAAAATCTAAAAATATATTGAATCAAAAGTCTATATAACTTGTATTAAACATAAAATGTTTAAAGGGGTTTTCCAAGCTCTGTATATAGATAACTTACCCCCCAGGATAGGTCATTAATATCCCATCGGTTAGGGTCTAATACCTTGCACCTCCAACAATCAGCTGTGCCCTGCAGCCTCTGGAACTAGCGCTTTGAATGCACCAAGAAGTAGAGCTCCATCCACAGTGTAGTGGCCGTACTTGGTTACTGCAGCTCAGCTCCTATGGAAGTGAATGGGAGATGATGGGCTGCAGTAACCCAGCTCCAGGGCTTTCCAAGTGCTAGCTCCAGCGCCAGAGGCTGCAGGGAACTGCAAAAATATGATTCCGTCTGGAAAAAACAGGAAAAGGAAATGTGACAAATGGGCCTATAGCAGACTAACACACCACAAGTCCCAGCATGTCATGTTACATAAAATACTGATAATACAAGGACCCTTTCACCTACGATATGCTGTGTTACCTAGCAACAAGAAGGAAACAAGACTTCTCCCAAGGAATCTCAGGATCAAAGATTTCCCTGTCGCAGACAATTACAGTCTGAACATTTCCTCTTATAGGTACAGGTCCGGGAGATGAAGGACCGTGTTGTGCTGCTGCTTTTTATACCTTTTTTTATATTTAGACTTGCAGTTGTAATGGCCTCACGGTTTTGCAGATTAAGCAGTCTATTCTTGGCAAAATTATGTGACTACATTTTAATTCTTTTTTGGCCGTGACCTCGTCAGTGCCGCCCCAGTCACAATCACATACCGCAATTGGGAATTTTTACAAACTGTACACAGGAAAACATATGTGAGAACCACTTCAGTGCTGGCTAATTACTACAGACATGGACGGCCATTCTTCTGTTTGTTATTATATCTACATCATTTTAATTTTGCTTGTTTTTGTTACAGCCCTAATTTTAATTTACCAGTCATGACCTTTACCTTTTCATTAGGGAAAATGTTGATCTCATATATCTATCTAATTATCTATTTATCTACTGTATATCATCAATCTATTTTATATCTATCAATCTATCTATATACATTTGTGACATCATGCCCCAGTGCACGCACCTTCCATCTCTTTGGGCAGCTCCTCCTTCTGTGACAGTTTTAACAAATATTCCAAGTTTCTCCAGACCTGTGTCGGCTCCAACCCCCATTCCAATGATACTGACGCCAAGGCCTTCTTCATCTGTAAGGGAATTTCAGAAGGTTAAGAAAAGTGGAAATCCAGAGCACGGCTACACGATCGGTCCAAATCCCAACCAGATACCTCCTTGGTGTCCAACATAGGGTTTTGAGCCAAAGCCAACAGTGGATCCAGCAGGAAGGAGAAGCAGAAGAAGTCCTTCCTTCATGGTTCTCATTCTCTTCCTCACCACTTCTGACTTTGGCGCAAAAAACTGCAGCAAAAACCTCCACGACAAGCTGCGTGAGGCACCGGACTAAAGGATTTTTCCAAAAGAACCAATCCCAATGAACCTCAAGCCTAACGTCGATGATGGGGAAAAAATGTCTGAATATATTGCACAAAAATGTATCGATGGAGAACTTCCTGGCGCTGGCCACCAGAAAACGACAAAGGAACATAACACAGCGCCATATGGCAGCTGTGAGCAACAAGACAGATAACACAGATGCTCCAGCAAGTCACAAAATAGAACAATACACTAACCAGAAACAAATAGTATAATACAGATGTAGCAGAGCTGGGATTACGCGATGTAGCTGCACTTTGTCAGTCACTGGGTACAATGCGCTGTGTGCAGTTTCCATAGGACTGCAGGTAAATATCTCTATATATATGCACTTACTGTAAATGCTATCACATGTTCAAACAAGTCATAGGTGGGACCCTCTATTCAGGGACCCCTGAGAACCTGGGGAGACAATGACCCTCTAGCTTTCTATACAGCATGGCGCAACTTTAATAAGCAGGTCTTAGTGGATGGATTGGGCTATAGTTGATGATTTCTTGATTTTATTAGACAGGTGGCGCTAGAGAGACAGTTTTCTACTATTTGGTGGAAAGCTAATTTGCATACTTTTTTCCCCTATGGGGCATTGACTGTAAGTCTCCCTAACTTAAAGGGGTTCTCCAGGAATTAAAAAAAACCTCAAATACTTAAAAATTATTTTATAATAAACATATTCACAATTACCTTTCAATACTTAGAATGTCTTGTTTTGTCTAGGGAGCAATCATTAGGAGAAATAAATAGGCCGCCGTCCTATCAGTACACACAAAACCTGTCCTAATCACACAGGAGGACAAGTTACTCCAAAGGGCTACAACAAAGGCGTGTTATATTTCTAGTACCCTATTCTGTACTGACGAAAGATTTATCCCCCATGGACGTTTACAGGATATATGTAGGGTATGCCATAAATGTCCTGTAGGTGAGGATCCCACTTACTACTATGGGACTTCCAAAAAATGCTGTGGCTAGCCCATCCCTATTCTCGGATGTCCCTTAGCAGAGACTGGAGAAAGCCACACACACGTTCGACATGTTCTCCATTTCCATCCTTGATAAAGGAGCAGGTCCCAGATGTGGGACCCACATCTATCAGACATTTATGACTTATCCTATCGATAGGGGACATTCCTGAATCATCTCTCAAGACTTTTTCATTCTGGGGTGGACGTTGACATACGGGGGAGCTACCTATAGGTGGCACCGGTGAGACAGTTTTCAATCAGAGGCTACAACGGCTTCTTCCACATTCCCAGCTCTAAAACTGAACTGACAGTGAACTTACTAATTTATTAAAATGGATTACGGTATGTGTCGGCTCCGAGCCCATTAGTGCTATTAACCCTTTAGCAAGAGGAGAAGGTGTGGAGGTGTGGCTGTGTTTTTTTGTTGTTGCTACTAACAAGGAAATACGTTGGTGAATTTATTGCACGGATGTCCAACCACCTCCAGCTGTTGCAAAACTACAAATCCCAGCATGCCATGATAGCTGTAGGCTGCTTCCATGGAAAACGGCTATCACGTAAAAATTGTACATGCACTTCATTTTTGAAGAACCACTATCACGTAAGGGCTGTACTGTATGTTTGCTTTATTTTTGAAGAACTGCTATTACATAAGGACCATACGTGCGCTTCATTTATAAAGAACCGCTATTATGTAAGGACCGTACGTGCGATTCATTTTTCAAGAACTACTATTACGTAAGAACTGTACTGTACATTCGCTTCATTTTTGAAGAACTGCTATTATGTAAGGACCGTACGTGCGATTCATTTTTCAAGAACTACTATTACGTAAGAACTGTACTGTACATTCGCTTCATTTTTGAAGAACTGCTATTATGTAAGGACTGTACGTGCTCTTCATTTTTGAAGAACCGCTATTATGTAAGGACTGTACGTGCGCTTAATTTTTGAAGGTCTTCGCTTGCTATGAATTTACATTTATTTGCATTAACAGACTGAATACTTGTAGAGACTAGTGTTGATCGAGCATGCTCGGCACATGGCGGTATTCGGCCGAATACCGCATGTGCTCAAGAGCAATGCTCGAATCTCCTCCACGCACGTTTCTTGGCTGCTACGCAGCCAATAAATGTGCAGGTACGAGCTGGCCTCGCTGTAATGCAGTAGTCATGTTGGGTACTGGCATTACAGTGATTGGCTGGCCGGAACGCGTCATCGGGTGCTATATAGCACCAGCGTCATTCGGCTCACTCTTAGGCTACATGCACACGACCGTTGTGTATTTTGCGGACACATCCACTTCCGTGTCCCAGCGCAGCGTCCAAATGTCCTTACCCCAGGCCTTTAAATGCAAGCGCAAATACCCAACCACCCACCCACAGGCCAAAGCACAAAATGAGCAGCTTCCCAAATTACTGGCCCTGGAAATGCTGCCATTTAGGCTTGTGGACACTGAGGCCTTCCGCAGCCTGATGTCGGCGGCCGTCACGCATAACGCAGTCCCCAGCCGCCACTATTTTTCAAGGTGTGCCGTGCCCGCCTTACACCAACATGTGTCCCGTAACATCACACGTGCCCTGACCAACGCAGTTACTGGGAAGGTCCACTTAAACACGGAGACATGGACAAGTTCATTCGGCCAGGGATGCTACATTTCCCTGACGGCACACTGGGTGAACGTTGTGGAGGCCTGGAGCGAGTCGTACCCTGGGATGGCACAGGTGATACCGATGCCAAGGATTGCGGGCCCTAATTCCATCAGGGTTTCCGCCAGCACCTACGTTATTAGCTCCAACCCCCACTTCTCCTCCTCCACTTCCACCTCTGAATTATCCGCGTGCAGTACCAGTCAGCCATCAGTCGGTAGCTGGAAGCAGTGTAGCACTGCAGTGGGGAAGCAGCAACAGGCCGTGCTGAAGCTGAGATGCTTAGGGGACATACAGCACAACGCCGCAGAGCTGTGGCAGGGGATAAGAGACCAGACTGAGCTGTGGCTCTCGCCACTCAACCTAGAACCAGGCATGGTTGTGTCTGATAATGGCCGTATCTTGGTGGCGGCTTTGGAGCTCGGCAAGCTCACACACTTCCCATGCCTAGCCCACGTCTTCAACTTAGTGATTCAGCGGTTTCTCAAAACCTACCCCAATTTGCCTGAGCTACTGGTGAAGGTGCGCCGCGTGTGTGCCCATTTCTGCAAGTCTTCGACAGCTTCAGCCGGTCTGGCAACGCTGCAGCAGCGCTTGCAATTGCCAGCTCACGACTGCTGTGCGACGTGAGCACGCGCTGGAACTCGCCGTTCCACATGTTGTTTGTGATCAGCAGTTGGCAGTAGTGGAATACCAGCTGCAACGTGGTTATCGTCTTTCCAGTCAGCTTCCGCTCTTCACAAGCGAGGAGTGGGCATGGATGTCTGACCTCTGTGAGGTTTTAAGAAACTTTGAGGAAACAACACAGATGGTGAGCAGCGATAACGCTATTATCAGAGTCACCATTCCACTTCTTTGTCTACTCAAACGCTCGCTGCTCACAATTAAGGACAACGCTTTGCATGTGGAAATGGGGGAAGACATTACACAGGGTGTACCCTCAGTTCTTCTTCTCAGCGCGAATTGGACAATGATGAAGAGGAGGAGGAGCAGGAGACTGTTGCATCCGCTACAGAGGGTAGTACCCATGGAAGTTTAATTCCATCTGTTCTGCGTGGGTGGGCAGAAGAGGAGGAAGAGGATGAGGAGATTGAAAGTCATCCTCCTGATGAGGACAGCGAAGTCTTGCCTGTTGGGACTCTGGCACACATGGCTGACTTCATGTTAGGCTGCCTTTCCTGCAACCCGCACATTATACGCATTTTAGACAACATGGATTACTGGTTGTTCACCCTTTTCGACCCCCGCTACAAATAGAACTTCTCATCTCTCATTCCTCACCCTGATGCATGGCCTACTGTCACAAGGAGGGAAACATTTTGGAAGATGGTGAAGGAGTACATAGCAGACCGTGTCAGCATCCTCAATGATCCCTCAGTGCCTTACAACTACTGGGTGTCCAAGCTGGACAGGTGGCACGCCTTGGAGGTGCTGGCCTGCCCTGCCACCAGCGTTTTGTCTGAGCGGGTATTTAGTGGTGCTGGTGGCATTATAACAGATAAGTGTATCCGCCCGTCAACTGAAAATGCTGACCGGTTGACTCTTATAAAAATGACTTCTCGAGCCACCAGAGGAAAGCTGATGAACATAAAGGCAATGTGTTGTTTATAATGTACTCAATACACTGTATTCCCATGCACCCCTTCCGCCACAAAAAAGGGTATATGGTTGAATCTTCCTTTTCTCATCCTCCTCCTCCTCTTCCATCATATCAACATGTTTATTAGTCGCATATAATGCCCTCGCATATAATCTTTTACAGGGTCAGCTCACCTGCAGGCCCTCGCATATAATGTTTTACAGGGTCAGCTCACCTGCAGGCCCTCACCTACAATCTTTTACAGGGTCAGCTCACCTGCAGGCCCTCGCATATAATGTTTTACAGGGTCAGCCCACCTGCAGGCTCTCGCATATAATCTTTTACAGGGTCAGCCCACCTGCAGGCTCTCGCATATAATCTTTTACAGGGTCAGCCCACCTGCAGGCTCTCGCATATAATCTTTTACAGGGTCAGCTCACCTGCAGGCCCTCGCATATAATCTTTTACAGGGTCAGCTCACCTGCAGGCTCTCGCATATAATGTTTTAGAGGGTCAGCTCACCTGCAGGCCCTCGCATATAATGTTTTACAGGGTCAGCTCACCTGCAGGCCCTCACCTACAATCTTTTAAAGGGTCAGCTCACCTGCAGGCCCTCACATATATTGTTTTACAAGGTCATCTCACCTGCAGGGCCTCACCTACAACCTTTTAGAGGATCAGCTCACCAGCAGGCCCTCAAACATAATTTTTTCGATGCTCACCTTAGCAGCAGACCCTCAACCCTACAGTTTTAAAGGGTCAGCTCAGCAGCAGGCCCACGCCCATAATGTTTTAGATGGTCAGATCAGCAGGCCCTTGTTCCAAATGTTTGTGAGGGTCACCAGCAAGCCATCAATCATAATTTTTAAAGGGTGTGTATGATGCCCTCCTTTATGTGTAACAAAGGGTGTATTGGAGTGCCGTTTCTTTGTAATTTTTGGCAGCCCTTTCACTTAGTGCATAGGCTTTATGAGTGTAGGAGTCCCCCTACCTGAACAATTGTACCACAATGTGAATGAGGCCTTCATTTTTGTGATATACAGGTTGTATCAGAGTGCCTCTTGCTTGTAATTTTTGGCAGCACTTTATATACAAGTAAATATACAGGAAAGAATGTCTCTTAACAATTTTTTTCGCTAAAATCAATTTTATCTTCGGTTTTGGGAGTATTATTGTCAGTCTGTAAAAGTGGCGTACTACTCGGACAACATCGTTCCCAGCAGCGACCTGGGAGTCCAAGATGCATCCAGACATCCTCCCCATGCTGTTCCCGAACCATTTCAGTGGTGTTTCCATCAATTTCTGACCTTTTCCTATGAACCAGACACCATCCCCTCTTGGGTGCCTGGTTTAATGCTCTCCCACTGAGCTTGGGTGTTCGGTAGAGCACCCGAGCATCCCGAGGTGTTCGGCCCGAGCACTTTGGTGCTCGATCAACACTAGTAGAGACCTATTCCTGTACACAGCTGAGGTTTTGTTCCTGAATAGAGGTTGGGAAAGCTCTATTGGTTCCCAAGACATAGGACTAAAAATGCACCCCCTAAACCCCCAAAGAAAATATGCACCATCTATGTTCCTACAGCAAACCTGTTGACCCTGCTCACTCAAGATTCAAGGTCATAGAGAAGACCAAGTCGTACACACTCACTACCAGCCAGCAGAGAGCGCTGTGGCGCTTCATTTAATCACAGGTTACCGGCAGTAGGCAATCTTGTATGGTAGCGGTGACGTACGAGAGCCGTAGGGGAGAACACTAGTCTGGTAAATCCTTGACTTGATGAAGCGTACAATCAATTTACTTGCACCTGAGGCCGGGCAGATGAGCAGAAAATGCTGAAGGTCACATAGGAAACTGACTGCGGGATCCGCTCCTCTCCTGTGAGGTGACATTATCACCTGCTGTAGGACGTTCTAGTCTAGAACTTGTGCACTGAAGCGATGAGGACCAACCACCATGAGCAAGGCACTAGGACTCATATGGATGCAGGATAAATAGCATGGAGAAAATATAACTTTATCCTGCCATACAACCAGGAGCTTTAAGATTCAAGAAGTGTAGCACTGACGCGTTTTGGGTCAGAAACAACTACAAAGACACTACTAAAAAGTAACACAAACCTGCCCTACCTGGTGAATGGTCCAGCTCAGAATTGAAATGCGTTTCCTAATGGAGGCTATGCCTCTCACCAGATGCCATCAACGGCCGATTTTTTCTGTTACTCATATCTATAGCGCCAGCATATTCCACATCGCTGTACAGAAGGTCACCACTGCACCACACAATCTAAACACCAACCCATCAACCTCAGCACTACACCTGAAAACACCTGTCTCTCCCAGTCCCTCCCCATACACATGCATGCTTGGTCCAACCTCTCTCTACCTCTGGAGCGTAGACACTGAGCCCAGAGGACAGCCACTCTGGGAGGTCTTGTAGAACCCCTTTAAGGCTCCTGTATTTAGGTAGGTTTTAAAGGAATAGTCCAGACCACAGATATTGATGACCTGTTCTCAGGATAGGTCATCAATACCAGATCGGTGGGGGTGCAACTCATGGCACCCCCACCAATCAACTGTTTCAGGCAGCCGTGGCACCAGAAACTATACAGTGTACAGAGCTGAAGCAGACAGCTCCGTCCACCATGTAGTGGCCATGCGGGGTACTGCAGATCAGCTCCTATTTAAGTAAGTGAGAGCTGGAAACTTCAAAGTGGACAGGACCTTCTGCTTCTGTTACGTACACTGTTTAGTTTCTGGTCCCACATCTGATCGTGCAGGTGCTGGGTGTCGGATCCCTACCAATCTGATACTGGTGACCTATCCTGAGAATAGGTCATGAATATTTGTAGCACATTGAGGAAGAGAGAAATAGCTAGGACCGTTAGGTGAGCGGAGAGCGATGGTGCCGAATAGGGTGCTCACCTTTACTGGCAGAGTACGCTCAAGGGCTTTTGCTTGCTTGTTCCTAGGTCTGCGGTCAGGCCCGGTGGTAGTAAAGATCAATGGAATGCAGTGTGTAGCAGCAACCTTGTATTGAACCTGATGAAGAAACTTGTCCGGCCTCGAAACGCGTTGTTCTGCTATCAATAAACACATTCTATATTCATCCTGTGGTGACCTGGAACATAGCAGCACTGCTACACACTATATTCTATTGATATTCATCAATATCTGTATCCGGGAGGACCCCTTTAACTATAAACCCCAAATAACAAGGCGACTTATAAGAATTATTTTTTTTTTACAAGAGAGACATAATCTGCGTATTCCCTGCATTTCCCAGTTTAAAGATCAGGTCTACACACAGTGGCTCAGGGTACATATCGGGCGGATTTCCTAACATATACCGCTGCCGGATGCCCCTGGAAGCCATAAGGAGGTATATGTTTGCTCACCACAAATATGGTTAATGTCTGGACCCATATTGAGCCTCTTTAGAAACCTCCCATCTAGGGTAGGGAAGCACGCTATGGGAATTTTGTGCGATTGTGATTAGGGCCCTAAAAATTGCGATAACGATATGTGATGCGATATTTTAAGGGAATTGTGCTAGAGGTCTATTTGCTGTGGATGGCACTGTTATGGAGGGGATCTGTGGATGACACTGTTATGGAGGGGATCTGTGGATGGCACTGTTATGGAGGGGATCTGTGGATGGCACTGTTATGGAGGGGATCTGTGGATGACACTGTTATGGAGGGGATCTGTGGATGGCACTGTTATGGAGGGGATCTGTGGATGGCACTGTTATGGAGGGGATCTGTGGATGGCACTGTTATGGAGGGCATCTGTGGATGGCACTGTTATGGAGGGCATCTGTGGATGGCAGTGTTATGGGGATCTGTGGATGGCACTGTGATGGGGGATCTATGGATGCCACTGTTATGGGGGATCTCTGGATGACACTGTTATGGAGGGGATCTGTGGATGGCACTGTTATGGAGGGGATCTGTGGATGGCACTGTTATGGAGGGGATCTGTGGATGGCACTGTTATGGAGGGCATCTGTGGATGGCACTGTTATGGAGGGCATCTGTGGATGGCAGTGTTATGGGGATCTGTGGATGGCACTGTGATGGGGGATCTATGGATGCCACTGTTATGGGGGATCTCTGGATGACACTGTTATGGAGGGGATCTGTGTATGGCACTGTTATGGGGGGGATCTGTGGATGACACTGTTATTAAGGGGATCTGTGGATGGCACTGTTATGGGGGGATCTGTGGATAAAACTGTTATGGAGGGGATCTGAGGATGGCACTGTTATGGGGGATCTGTGGATGACACTGTTATGGAGAGGCACTGTGGATGACACTGTTATGGGGGATCTGTGGATGACACTATTATGGGGGATCTGTGGATGACACTGTTATGGAGGGGATCTGTGGATGACACTGTTATGGGAGGATCTGTGGATGACACTGTTATGGGGGATCTATGGATGCCACTGTTATGGGGGATCTCTGGATGACACTGTTATGGAGGGGATCTGTGTATGGCACTGTTATGGGGGGATCTGTGGATGACACTGTTATTGAGGGGATCTGTGGATGGCACTGTTATGGGGGGATCTGTGGATAAAACTGTTATGGAGGGGCACTGTGGATGACACTGTTATGGGGGATCTGTGGATGACACTGTTATGGGGGATCTGTGGATGACACTGTTATGGGGGATCTGTGGATGACACTGTTATGGGGGATCTGTGGATGACACTGTTATGGGGGATCTGTGGATGACACTGTTATGGGGGATCTGTGGATGACACTGTTATGGGGGATCTGTGGATGACACTGTTATGGGGGATCTGTGGATGACACTGTTATGGGGGATCTGTGGATGACACTGTTATGGGGATCTGTGGATGACACTGTTATGGGGGATCTGTGGATGACACTGTTATGGGGGATCTGTGGATGGCACTGTTATGGGGGATCTGTGGATGGCCCTGTTATGGGGATCTCTGGATGGCACTGTTATGGGGGGATCTCTGGATGGCACTGTTATGGGGGGATCTGTGGATGACACTGCTATGGGGGGATCTGTGGATGACACTGCTATGGGGGGATCTGTGGATGACACTGCTATGGGGGGATCTGTGGATGACACTGCTATGGGGCATCTGTAGATGACACATATATAGCATCTTATGCTATGTGCCATCCACAGATCCCCCCATAACAGTGTTCCTGCGGTGTGAATGACCCCCAATACAGGGGCTGGGGGCCGGCATCTGGATTAGGAATGACAGCGGGGACTGGTGCAGTCCCTGTATTCTAATGCACCGGCCCCGCTCACTGTTGTATAATCTTATATAACATGTAGGCATTGTTAAAATATAATAATCATGTGTAATCCAGCTGTATTACTTACAACAAGTTCCGTAGCAGAGAGGAGGGAGGAGGCAGGCCGGAAGGGCAGCGCGTCACTCACTACGTCACACGCCGCTTGCTCCAGTCCTAAAGTGGGCGGCGCAGGTGCATGACTTAGTGACTGACGCGCTGCCCACCCGCTCTCCTGGCCTGCCTTCTCCCTCCTCTCTGCTACGGAACTTTATTGTAAGTAATACAGCTGGATTACACATGATTATTATATTTTAACAATGCCTACAGGTTAGATAAGATTATACAACAGTGAGCGGGGCCAGTGCATTAGAATACAGGGACTGCACCGGTCCCCGCTGTCATTTCTAATCCAGATGCCGACCCCCAGCCCCTCCTCCCTCTGTTGATACATCCGCCGACCGAGCTGTGCGGCGGTCATGTATCATTGTAGGTAATCGTAGCTTTTTTGGGTCGGCCAAATCGCCATATCGCAATCGTCGATACGATTGCTTTGCCGATATATCGTGCAGGCCTAATCTAGGGCTGAAATGATTATTCGATTGAATTGAGTAATTCGACATTAAATAATTCTCAATGCAAATTTTTTGCATCGAGGATTCGTTTGCGTCATGTGACCATGGAGCGGGAGTGAAGCGCTTGCTATTACTCACCACTCTGTGGTCACCCGCCAGCCCGCAACACGCTGTACTGGATCCTGACACATCGTCAGGTCATGGTGCACGTAAGCGCGCACTAGGACCCAACGCTGTGTGCAGAGCGGCTGGCAGTGGAGGAGGCAGGGCGCGAGTGGCAGTACAGATCAGAGCTGCTGGTTATCGTCGGAAGGCTGGTAAGTGGCTGCATGTGTGGAGGGACACTGGGTGATTAGTGCTCGCCATGTGTGTCCCGTCACGGAGAACCCCTATGATAACACGTTTACCGCCCAGTGATGGAGCATGGACTTCTAGTTAGAGCTGTGTGTCACCTGTGCCGGTATGGCCAGAGGATGATAGGGGTAGTAGTGCTCACTGGCCTTGTTCAGAAGGGTTGATGACTGGCAGCATAGTGTGTTAGAGCGCCCCCTGTCGTTAGTGGTTGGGTTTTGTTTCCTTTTAGTTCATATAACTGTTATATTCCCTCATGGGTCTCCTCTGCTGCTTGGTTGCTGCTGTCTAAGTTTGCTGGTGACCTTACATGTCAACCTACTGAAGCCTGTGGGGGAAGGGAAGTCTCAACAGTCCTGAGCCCATCTCTGATGCGGGTATATCCCTGCACCCTGACATCACACCGCACACTGTGAAATCACTGTGCACACTATCCCTGCACTGCGACATCACCGTGCACACTATCCCTGCACTGTGACATCAACAAGCACACTATCCCTGCACTGTGACATCACCGAGCACACTATCCCTGCACTGTGACATCACAGAGCACACTATCCCTGCACTGTGACATCACCGAGCACACTATCCCTGCACTGTGACATCACCGAGCACACTATTCCTGCACTGTGACATCACCGTGCACACTTTCCCTGCACTGTGACATCACCGTGCACACTATCCCTGCACTGTGACATCACCGAGCACACTATCCCTGCACTGTGACATCACCGAGCACACTATCCCTGCACTGTGACATCACCGAGCACACTATCCCTGCACTGTGACATCACAGAGCACACTATCCCTGCACTGTGACATCACAGAGCACACTATCCCTGCACTGTGACATCACCGTGCACACTATCCCTGCACTGTGACATCACCGAGCACACTATCCCTGCACTGTGACATCACTGTGCACACTATCCCTGCACTGTGACATCACTGTGCACACTATCCCTGCACTGTGACATCACCGAGCACACTATCCCTGCACTGTGACATCACCGTGCACACTATTCCTGCACTGCGACATCACCGTGCACACTATCCCTGCACTGTGACATCACCGAGCACACTATCCCTGCACTGTGACATCACCGAGCACACTATCCCTGCACTGTGACATCACCGAGCACACTATCCCTGCACTGTGACATCACCGAGCACACTATCCCTGCACTGTGACATCACAGAGCACACTATCCCTGCACTGTGACATCACAGAGCACACTATCCCTGCACTGTGACATCACCGAGCACACTATCCCTGCACTGTGACATCACCGAGCACACTATCCCTGCACTGTGACATCACCGAGCACACTATTCCTGCACTGTGACATCACCGAGCACACTATTCCTGCGCTGTGACATCACCGAGCACACTATCCCTGCACTGTGACATCACTGTGCACACTATCCCTGCACTGTGACATCACTGTGCACACTATCCCTGCACTGTGACATCACCAAGCACACTATCCCTGCACTGTGACATCACAGAGAACACTATCCCTGCACTGTGACATCACCGAGCACACTATTCCTGCACTGTGACATCACAGAGCACACTATTCCTGCACTGTGACATCACTGTGCACACTATCCCTGCACTGTGACATCACCGAGCACACTATTCCTGCACTGTGACATCACCGAGCACACTATTCCTGCACTGTGACATCACCGAGCACACTATCCCTGCACTGTGACATCACTGTGCACACTATCCCTGCACTGTGACATCACCGTGCACACTATCCCTGCACTGTGACATCACCGAGCACACTATCCCTGCACTGTGACATCACAGAGAACACTATCCCTGCACTGTGACATCACCGAGCACACTATTCCTGCACTGTGACATCACAGAGCACACTATTCCTGCACTGTGACATCACCGTGCACACTATCCCTGCACTGTGACATCACCGAGCACACTATTCCTGCACTGTGACATCATCGAGCACACTATTCCTGCACTGTGACATCACTGTGCACACTATCCCTGCACTGTGACATCACAGAGAACACTATCCCTGCACTGTGACATCACCGAGCACACTATTCCTGCACTGTGACATCACAGAGCACACTATTCCTGCACTGTGACATCACCGTGCACACTATCCCTGCACTGTGACATCACCGAGCACACTATTCCTGCACTGTGACATCATCGAGCACACTATTCCTGCACTGTGACATCACTGTGCACACTATCCCTGCTGAGCTGATGGCACAAGGGGGGAGCGTTGATGGCACTGGGGTGGGGGAGAGCTGATGGCACAAGGGGGGAAGAAAGTGTGTTGGGGACTGATGGCAGGGGGTCTGATAAGTTTTTATAAAGGAAAACAGTCTATTAATTCATTTTTTCTTATTAGATTACTCGATTAATCGTAAAAAATAATCGCTAGAATACACAATTTCTAAAATAATTGTTTACTGCAGCCCTAATCCCATCATTGGAAGTGCTTTACAGGCAGATGCCTGGCATTGGTTGCTCAAGTTAAAGGCCCTATTAAGGGCAATTTTTTAATGATTGCATTTTACTATTTTGGGCTAAAAATAACTTTTTCAATTGGTCTTTATTAAAAATATTGAGCCATTCTGTCACAAAATGTTAACAGTTTTTCTAGCTGTGTGAATCATGTTCAGTTTGTGTTGGTCATCTAATAACACCAACACCTATCTCTAAATTACTAAGAGCTCAAAACCACTTATTTAAGCCACACTCTCATCAGTAATATAAGATTTTAGCTATAATGAGTGTTTATAAGGTCAGAGATCAGAGATAAGGAGCCTGTCAGCTGAGCTGCCTCAGGGGTAACAGTAAAAATTCAGATCCTGCTACGAGAGTATCTTAACAATGTGCAGAAAAAATTGCTCCATATTTTTAATAAATACCAATTGAAAAAATGATTTTTAGCTCAAAATGAGTAATGGTGTCCCAATGGTGTCCATAGCCTTTAAGTTTACCAGCCTCGCTCCATCATCCCTAAGCCCCTTTCAATGTCAGTTCACAGCGCTACATGCTATTACTTAGGTTGTATGCATTAGGCACAGGTGCATTGTGGGTACTGGAGCCGCAGCCTTACATGTCCGGTTCTGGTATTCAGCTTATTTGCTGCGGAGGTTAATGAGAGTATCTGTTACACAGGCGGCGATGTGATACCTGGCGCAGTGCATCGGCATGACACCTCTCTCATTATAACACACCGCTGCCATTTCCCCACGGAGGCCTCCTATTAATTTTCAATTAGCGTGATGAAAACATACCTTTCTCCAGATCCACCGGGAATAAATCCAGCTTCTCCACTCGCTTCTCCAGCTCGTACTCTGCGGAAGCTGCTACCGGGTCGACTTCATCATTCCGCCTGTCGTAATCTTCATTTGAATATGTGTTGAACACCTGCAGGAGAAAATAAGAAATACGATTATATGTAAGATATTGCGGGAGAGCTCCAGCTGATGTGACACTACAAATCCCAGCATGCAGGTTCAGTCCAGATGACATAATGTTATCGTACAGTAGAATGATGTGCAGCTGATAGAGACACAAGGACTAATGATCCCAACAACAAATACTAGACCTGCAGGATCACATAATCCACCTACATGTAAAAGAGCAAAGAAAAAGTCTCAACAAAGAAATGCAAAGGAGAAAACAGTATCTCGTTCTGTATATATATACACTGCACAGTACCACTTCTCCTGTCCTGTATACTGGGTGTAATCCTCAGTATCTGCTCTTATTCTGTATATATGGACACTGCACAGTACCGCTTCTCCTGTCCTGTATACTGGGTGTAATCCTCGGTATCTGCTCTTATTCTGTATATATATACACTGCACAGTACCAATTCTCCTCTCCTGTATACTGGGTGTAATCCTCAGTATCTGCTCTTATTCTGTGTATATATATACACTGCACAGTACCACTTCTCCTGTCCTGTATACTGGGTGTAGTCCTCAGTATCTGCTCTTATTCTGTATATATATACACTGCACAGTACCAATTCTCCTCTCCTGTATACTGGGTGTAATCCTCAGTATCTGCTCTTATTCTGTATATATATATATATACACTGCACAGTACCAATTCTCCTCTCCTGTATACTGGGTGTAGTCCTCAGTATCTGCTCTTATTCTGTATATATATACACTGCACAGTACCACTTTTCCTGTCCTGTATACTGGGTGTAATCCTCATTATCTGCTCTTATTCTGTATATATATACACTGCACAGTACCACTTCTCCTCTCCTGTATACTGGGTGTAATCCTCAGTATCTGCTCTTATTCTGTATATATGGACACTGCGCAGTACCACTTCTCCTCTCCTGTATACTGGGTGTAATCCTCAGTATCTGCTCTTATTCTGTATATATGGACACTGCACAGTACCAATTCTCCTCTCCTGTATACTGGGTGTAATCCTCAGTATCTGCTCTTATTCTGTGTATATATATACACTGCACAGTACCACTTCTCCTGCCCTGTATACTGGGTGTAATCCTCACTATCTGCTCTTATTCTGTATATATGGACACTGCACAGTACCACTCCTCCTGCCCTGTATACTGGTTGTAATCCTCACTATCTGCTCTTATTCTGTATATATGGACACTGCACAGTACCACTTCTCCTCTCCTGTATACTGGGTGTAATCCTCAGTATCTGCTCTTATTCTGTATATATATACACTGCACAGTACCAATTCTCCTCTCCTGTATACTGGGTGTAATCCTCAGTATCTGCTCTTATTCTGTATATATATACACTGCGCAGTACCACTTCTCCTGTCCTGTATACTGGGTGTAATCCTCAGTATCTGCTCTTATTCTGTAAATATGGACACTGCACAGTACCACTTCTCCTGTCCTGTATACTGGGTGTAGTCCTCAGTATCTGCTCTTATTCTGTATATATGGACACTGCACAGTACCACGTCTCCTGTCCTGTATACTGGGTGTAATCCTCAGTATCTGCTCTTATTCTGTATATATATACACTGCACAGTACTAATTCTCCTCTCCTGTATACTGGGTGTAATCCTCAGTATCTGCTCTTATTCTGTATATATATATACACTGCACAGTACTAATTCTCCTCTCCTGTATACTGGGTGTAATCCTCAGTATCTGCTCTTATTCTGTATATATATACAGTGGGATGCAAAAGTTTGGGCAACCTTGTTAATCGTCATGATTTTCCTGTATAAATCGTTGGTTGTTACGATAAAAAATGTCAGTTAAATATATCATATAGGAGACACACACAGTGATATCTGAGAAGTGAAATGAAGTTTATTGGATTTACAGAAAGTGTGCTATAATTGTTTAAACAAAATTAGGCAGGTGCATAAATTTGGGCACTGTTGTCACTTTATTGATTCCAAAACCTGTAGAACTAATTATTGGAACTCAAATTGGCTTGGTAAGCTCAGTGACCCCTGACCTACATACACAGGTGAATCCAATTATGAGAAAGAGTATTTAAGGGGGTCAATTGTAAGTTTCCCTCCTCTTTTAATTTTCTCTGAAGAGTAGCAACATGGGGTCTCAAAACAACTCTCAAATGACCTGAAGACAAAGATTGCTCACCATCATGGTTTAGGGGAAGGATACAGAAAGCTGTCTCAGAGATTTCAGCTGTCTATTTCCACAGTTAGGAACATATTGAGGAAATGGAAGACCACAGGCTCAGTTTAAGTTAAGGCTCGAAGTGGCAGACCAAGAAAAATCTCGGATAGACAGAAGCGACGAATGGTGAGAACAGTCAGAGTCAACCCACAGACCAGCACCAAAGACCTACAACATCATCTTGCTGCAGATGGAGTCACTGTGCATCGTTCAACCATTCGGCGCACTTTACACAAGGAGATGCTGTATGCGAGAGTGATGCAGAGGAAGCCTGTTCTCCGCCCACAGCACAAAAAGTGCCGCTTGAGGTGGGCTAAAGCACATTTGGACAAGCCAGCTTCATTTTGGAATAAGGTGCTGTGGACTGATGAAACTAAAATTGAGTTATTTGGCCATAACAAGGGGCGTTATGCCTGGAGGAAAAAGAACACAGCATTCCAAGGAAAACACCTGCTACCTACAGTAAAATATGGTGGTGGTCCCATCATGCTGTGGGGCTGTGTGGCCAGTGCAGGGACTGGGAATCTTGTCAAAGTTGAGGGACGCATAGATTCCACTCAGTATCAGCAGATTCTGGAGACCAATGTCCAGGAATCAGTGACAAAGCTGAAGCTGCACCGGGGCCGGATCTTTCCACAAGACAACGACCCTAAACACTGCTCAAAATCCACTAAGGCATTTATGCAGAGGAACAAGTACAACGTTCTGGAATGGCCATCTCAGTCCCCAGACCTGAATATAATTGAAAATCTGTGGTGTGACTTAAAGAGAGCTGTCCATGCTCGGAAGCCATCACCTGAATGAACTAAAGATGTTTTGTAAAGAGGAATGGTCCAAAATACCTTCAACCAGAATCCAGACTCTCATTGGAACCTACAGGAAGCGTTTAGAGGCTGTCATTTCTGCAAAAGGAGGATCTACTAAATATTGATTTCATTTCTTTTTTGTGGTGCCCAAATTTATGCACCTGCCTAATTTTGTTTAAACAATTATAGCAGACTTTCTGTAAATCCAATAAACTTCATTTCACTTCTCAGATATCACTGTGTGTGTCTCCTATATGATATATTTAACTGACATTTTTTATCGTAACAACCAACGATTTATACAGGAAAATCATGACGATTAACAAGGTTGCCCAAACTTTCGCATCCCACTGTATACACTGCACAGTACTAATTCTCCTCTCCTGTATACTGGGTGTAATCCTCAGTATCTGCTCTTATTCTGTATATATATATATACACTGCACAGTACCAATTCTCCTCTCCTGTATACTGGGTGTAGTCCTCAGTATCTGCTCTTATTCTGTATATATATATACACTGCACAGTACCACTTCTCCTCCCCTGTATACTGGGTGTAATCCTCAGTATCTGCTCTTATTCTGTATATATATACACTGCGCAGTACCACTTCTCCTCTCCTGTATACTGGGTGTAATCCTCAGTATCTGCTCTTATTCTGTATATATATACACTGCGCAGTACCACTTCTCCTCTCCTGTATACTGGGTGTAATCCTCAGTATCTGCTCTTATTCCATCCATCACCTATGTCTGCCTGTCACATATCTATCTATCTCTGTGTAGTATGGTTTTACATGTCATATATGAGGAAGGTTTGCTCTACTATGGAATATGAGTGGATGTAGAGTGATTCCATGTATTTCTTCTGGCTCACGCGTCGTGCGTTCCTTCCCTTCTGTCCTGTATGGAGCCTTTAGGTAGAGGTTACATCTTGCCAAGTTTTATTTCTGGGATTTGTCCAATGTGTCATATGGCTTCTTATAAAAAGCACAGAAAAAGCTTCCTGCCAAATATTAATATTCATTTATAGCAGCACAGCGCCCGGGGGAACATCTAATTAAGGGGAAGACAAGACTAGAAGACACTATTGTCTCAGTGTAATGGTCTCCTGCTAATGGTGAAGTTACCGGCAACCACCTAAACATAGCTCCCGGTAGTACACCGGTGTCTCAGGGTGTGTAATGGTACCGCACTCAGCAGGACGTTATTACTTCCATCGATACAATCTAACCACAAAGTCCACGGTAAGAGATCTAACAAAAGTACCCCTTAATGTACATGACGCCATTGCACCTGACAGAAATAAGAGCGACAGAGAGAGGCTGTCTTCAGAGCGATGATATCTCAGCACAGAAATAACGGTTTTCACAATTCTGCACTATACTATAAGTACAACACTCCAACTTTTACTCTGGTGGGTCATGTAGGAGGTCATAGCCTTACATACTAATTAGTGCATGGCATGTGTATGAGCGATCCATGTTTCTTTATTCTTCTTGACATAGTAAAAGCATGTGGAAAAATTCAACCTAATACGAATCTATTTTTGATTTATTTATTTTTAGGAAAGAAAATAACTGGTGACTGCTTCCATATCACAGGCAGGACCTGACAAACAGGTTTCCATATATCTCAGCAGGACCCAGTGTGAGTAGTCCCCAAGGGCTCCTGGATTTAGGTCACTGTTCTGCATAGTCCCGATGGGTGCCCCCCACTAACAGATGGCACAGCATCAGTCAAGGCATAAGAATCCTTCTAGTAATGTTATCTGGTCTGTGAGGGAGGGAGAAACAGAAGGGTACAGGGCGTACTCGCCAACTCTCCTGGATATCCGCGGATCTCCAGGAGCAGGACTTGGGGGTGGAGGCAGAAAAGATTATTAGTATGGAGGTGCCTGTAAAAATTATAAGGTCTGGTCTGGAGTCTGTATATATGAGGAGTCTCATCTGGGGTCTGTATAGATAGGTGGTCTACTCTGGGGTCTATGTACTGTATATGAGGGGTCTGGTCTGGGGTCTGAATATATGAGGAGTCTTATCTGGGGTCTGTATAGATAGGTGGTCTACTCTGGGGTCTATGTACTGTATATGAGGGGTCTGGTCTGGGGTCTGTATATATGAGGAGTCTCATCTGGGGTCTGTATAGATAGGTGGTCTACTCTGGGGTCTATGTACTGTATATGAGGGGTCTGGTCTGGGGTCTGTATATATGAGGAGTCTCATCTGGGGTCTGTATAGATAGGTGGTCTACTCTGGGATCTATGCACTGTATATGAGGGGTCTGGTCTGGAGTCTGTATATATGAGGAGTCTCATCTGGGGTCTGTATAGATAGGTGGTCTACTCTGGGATCTATGTATTGTATATGAGGGGTCTGGTCTGGGGTCTGTATATATGAGGAGTCTCATCTGGGGTCTGTATAGATAGGTGGTCTACTCTGGGGTCTATGTACTGTCTATGAGGGGTCTGGTCTGGGGTCTGTATTGATAGGAAATCTACTCTCGGATTTGTATATGTGAAGAGTCTGCTCTGAGATCCGTACTGATAGAAGGTCTACTCTGGGGTCTGTAGATAAGAGGGGTCTGGTCTGGGGACTCTACTGATAAAAATTCTACTCTGGGTTCTGGATACATGAGGGGCCTGGTACAGGGACTGTATTGATAGAAGGTCTACTCGTGGTATGCATATATGAGGGGTTTGGTCTATGGTCTGTATACATGAAGAGTCTAGTCTGTGGTCTATACTGATAGGAGGTCTACTCTGGGGTCTGTATATATATACACAGTATGAGGGGGCTGGTATGGGGTCTCTACTGAAAGGAGGTCTACTCTGGGGTCTGAATATGTGAAGAGTCTGGTCTGGGGTCTGTATATATGAGGAGTCTGGTCTGGGGACTATATTGAAAGATGGTCTACTCTAGGGTCTGTATATATGAAGGGTTTGGTCTGGGGTCTGTACTGATAGGTCTACTCTGGGGTCTGTATGTATATATATATATATATATATATATATATATATATACAGTATGAGGGGGCTGGTATGGGGTCTCTACTGATAGGAGGTCTACTCTGGGGATTTTTTATTTTTATTTTGTGTGACACTCTATATTAGTATTGCTTCAATTTTTGACAGCAAACGTTGGGAGTGGTGGTTGGGCTGATATCTGATAAAAAGCAGAATCACTCTGGCATCTTTTGCACATGAACAGAAATCTTTGGCACGCCGAGCGGTCAGACTATCATTCCTGGACGCCACTTGAAACGACATCCGAAATGCATAATGAAATGAAGCTCAGGCATTTAAAGGATTATCTTCCTGATAAAACCTTCCAGGCCATGTAACAGCTTGCAATAAAAGTTCTCTGAGGGCAACCTGCCAATAAACTACCCATACACCGGAGAGCAAAAGGCAAGAAGCAAACCTCGAAACCTGGAAATAAGACGCTCGTAATCAGAGTCCAAATGTTTGCAGTAATACGGTCATAGTGTTGTGTCTGCTACCTAACCTTCTCCCAGGAATGCAGAGACATTATATCTGATCATCAGGATGAAAAAAGACATAAAGATAACGATACAAAACTTACATTTCTGCAAAAAGTGCACCTAAAAAAAAAACAAGCCACATAAATTACTCTATTTATAGCGCTAATCTAATCCACTTGATACGGCTCTGATGATTTGCAGCTTCAAACTGGGAGAACAATATGGATGACCTATCCAGGACAGATCATTGATTTCAGATCCATGGGGGTCCGACTCCCAAGTTCAAACAGCTGATTAGTAAAGGTGCTGGGAGTTGGACCCCCACCGATCTGATACTGATGACCTATCCTAAGGACAGAATTCACAGCTAGAACAATTACCCGTCAAAGGATGTAATCATTGAGGTAATATAATTATCAAAATTCACAGACTATCCCTCATAAAACGTAACCTTTATTAGGATCTATATCCTATAAAACACCCCAAAATAACAACTGAACAGTTTTATCACGGTCAGATGTGATTTGGTCAACCGTCTTGTCGGCAAGGGTAAAGATAATGTAGATCTCGGGCACTGTCCCTATATCTGACCCTTTGACTACAGACCCTGCCTACAACGACGGAATAGCCGCCCTCCACAGGGGCGATCCCCTTACAGGAACCTCCTGATTTCCCTAGGACGGCCATGATTCGGGATGGAGCCTATTATGGAGATGACCTATCACTAAATGAATGACCAAACTACTATAAGTACATCAAAATAATAAACAATCATGTGCAATTGTGAGAAACCAAAATGTGAAAACACAAACAATGGCCCAGATTCAGGTAGATTTGCCCATTACTTACACCTCAGCCGCTCAGCTGAATTTCTCTGCGCTGGAGCAATTTTGCCAAATTGCCACCTGATTCAGGAATCGTTTGTTCATTTAATTTGCTCCTGTTTAAGGCAAAGCTGAGGGCGCAAGGCCGTGCAAGTCAAAGTGGGTGTGCCCCTATGTAAATGAGGAATTTTTGGCTCAGCAGAGGTTTGCTAGCATAATTTCAGGGCAAATCCTGCTCAGCAGCTTGCACTGAGCAAATAAATAGGAGCAGACTTGCGCAGGTTCTTTGCTGAATTTCATCCTGCTTTTTCCTCCCCCCCCTCCTCCCCCCACCCCTCCATCCCCACCCCATGCCTCCTCCGCACCACGGAGATTGAGGAGCCAGAGCCGGGGCACCCTTGGCCCAAAGAAAAAAACTAAAAAATAATTTTATGTCGACATTTTTTTGCTCAACACAATATGATTTTTTTATTATTTTTCTATATGCTCAGGATTTGGGATTTGGATTTGGGTCGGGCTGCTGATGTCATCCTGCAGGATTGTTACCAACTCAAGGATGACTTCAGGGCTAAAGCGAAACATGCGATACACCTCAGTATCAGGCCTCATGCACACGACCGGTTTTTTTTGCGGTCCGCAAAACGGATTTCCGTTGTTCCGTGATCCGTGACCGTTTTTTCTTCCGTGGGTCTTCCTTGATTTTTGGAGGATCCACGGACATGAAAAGTGAAAAAAAAAACTAAGTCAAGTTTCCATTGAAAATGATAGGAAAAACGGACACGGATCACGGACACGGATCACGGACGCGGATGACTATCTTGTGTGCATCCGTGATTTTTCACGGACCCATTGACTTGAATGGGTCCGTGAACCGTTGTCCGTGAAAAAAATAGGACAGGTCATATTTTTTTCACGGACTGGAAAAACGGATCACGGACGCGGAAGCCAAACGGTGCATTTTCCGATTTTTCCACGGACCCATTGAAAGTCAATGGGTCCGCGAAAAAAAACAGAAAACGGAACAACGGCCGCGGATGTACACAACGGTCGTGTGCATGAGGCCTCAGTCATCTGAAAAAGGTTGTAGCGCCCTCTGTAAATCCTCTCCCGTGCCCTCCTACGAGTCGGCTCAGTCAATAGAATAGCAAGAACCATAGCTGCCCCTGGCATGTTGGTGCACAGATGTGAGGTCCCGAAAATGTGGGTGCTCTGCTTGTTCAGATCGTCTGTCTAGGTGCTGCTGAAGTTGCGCGCTCCTTCAGATGACATTTGGCCATCTTTTGCTAACTTGCCCCTGCTTTTAACAGGAGCAAGTTTGCCCAGGGAAAAAAGCTTGCACGCTTCCAGCGCAAGATGCGCATCACACGCGCATGTTTCTGAATCATCGGCAGTACCTAATTTGCATATTCGCTGAGGGAATTCCATGAAGGCGCAACTTACACCCCGCGCAAAATTGCGCAGGAACAGCTAGGCTGCGTGCGCGGGAAAATGGCCGCATTTCAGGCTTAACTGGTTTACAGAATCAGCCGCAAATTTGCATAGGAGCAAATCAGTACTTGCGCGGCGCAAATCACACTTGTTCCCGCGCAAGTGCTTCTTGAATCTGGGCCAATATATACAAAAAATACGTAACTCAAGCTCTATTGGCACAACCACATAATCTGAGTTGTCCGTAAATCTATGGTTGTGATAGTTGTTGGTAAAACTATATAAATATAGTTAATTCAGATACAAAATATCTTAGTATCTGGTCCCAAGTCCCTAAGGACAGATCATCAATATTGTACTCCCAGAAAACCTCTTCAACACACTTTCTCAAAATTATCTAACTCCTACCTGCTGCCACATCTGTAGACACATGGATCTGGTTCCTAAAAACATGAATAAGTCATAGGCGTGCGCACGGGGTGTGCAGGGTGTGCCTGGGCACACCCCAATCAAGCCTGTCACCTCCGTGCTTCTGGGTGCCCCCCGATTCCCCTTTAACGCTGTGAATACTAATCAGCGCTTCCATTTTGGAAGCGCTGATTATTACCGGAGGACCGGGAAGCGGTGAAGGATCTGTACTCACCGCTTCCTGGTCCTCGGCTGTCTGCTGTGCCATCTGGAAGTGCCCCTCCCGAGGGGTAAATTATACAGGGGGTAATATAACTAGGGGTATCAGGGTACATTATTATACAGGGGTTATATAACTTTTCTTTTTGTTTATATTGATAATTATATGAGTGCGGGTCTGTATGTATGTATGCAGAGTGTATTTGTGTATATATACTGTGTATATATATATATATATATATATATATATATACACTGCTCAAAAAAATAAAGGGAACACTTAAACAACACAATGTAACTCCAAGTCAATCACACTTCTGTGAAATCAAACTGTCCACTTAGGAAGCAACACTGAGTGACAATCAATTTCACATGCTGTTGTGCAAATGGGATAGACAACAGGTGGAAATTATAGGCAATTAGCAAGACATCCCCAATAAAGGAGTGGTTCTGCAGGTGGTGACCACAGACCACTTCTCAGTTCCTATGCTTCCTGGCTGATGTTTTGGTCACTTTTGAATGCTGGCGGTGCTTTCACTCTAGTGGTAGCATGAGACGGAGTCTACAACCCACACAAGTGGCTCAGGTAGTGCAGCTTATCCAGGATGGCACATCAATGCGAGCTGTGGCAAGAAGGTTTGCTGTGTCTGTCAGCGTAGTGTCCAGAGCATGGAGGTGCTACCAGGAGACAGGCCAGTACATCAGGAGACGTGGAGGAGGCTGTAGGAGGGCAACAACCCAGCAGCAGGACCGCTACCTCCGCCTTTGTGCAAGGAGGAACTGGAGGAGCACTGCCAGAGCCCTGCAAAATGACCTCCAGCAGGCCACAAATGTGCATGTGTCTGCTCAAACGGTCAGAAACAGACTCCATGAGGGTGATATGAGGGCCCGACGTCCACAGGTGGGGGTTGTGCTTAAAGCCCACCACCGTGCAGGACGATTGGCATTTGCCAGAGAACACCAAGATTGGCAAATTCGCCACTGGCGCCCTGTGCTCTTCACAGATGAAAGCAGGTTCACACTGAGCACATGTGACAGACGTGACAGAGTCTGGAGACGCCGTGGAGAACGTTCTGCTGCCTGCAACATCCTCCAGCATGACTGGTTTGGCATTGGGTCAGTAATGGTGTGGGGTGGCATTTCTTTGGAGGGCCGCACAGTCCTCCATGTGCCTGCCAGAGGTAGCCTGACTGCCATTAGGTACCGAGATGAGATCCTCAGACCCCTTGTGAGACCATATGCTGGTGCGGTTGGCCCTGGGTTCCTCCTAATGCAAGACAATGCTAGACCTCATGTGGCTGGAGTGTGTCAGCAGTTCCTGCAAGACGAAGGCATTGATGCTATGGACTGGCCCGCCCGTTCCCCAGACCTGAATCCAATTGAGCACATCTGGGACATCATGTCTCGCTCTATCCACCAACGTCACGTTGCACCACAGACTGTCCAGGAGTTGGCAGATGCTTTAGTCCAGGCCTGGGAGGAGATCCCTCAGGAGACCGTCCGCCACCTCATCAGGAGCATGCACAGGCGTTGTAGGGAGGTCATACAGGCACGTGGAGGCCACACACACTACTGAGCCTCATTTTGACTTGTTTTAAGGACATTACATCAAAGTTGGATCAGCCTGTAGTGTGTTTTTCCACTTTAATTTTGAGTGTGACTCCAAATCCAGACCTCCATGGGTTGAAAAATTTGATTTCCATTTTTAATTTTTGTGTGATTTTGTTGTCAGCACATTCAACTATGTAAAGAACAAAGTATTTCAGAAGAATATTTAATTAATTCAGATCTAGGATGTGTTATTTTTGTGTTATTTTTTGAGCAGTGTATATATGTGTGTATGTGTATATAATGTATACATACATACATGTGTGTTTGTGCTTTAGGGTGCACACCCTAATGCAATAGGCTGCGCACACCTATGGAATAAGTGAGGAGTATACAGTACACTGGTTGTAGAGGGAAGTGCCTGGTAGGTGTATATATATATATCTCTTGTTGATATACAGTATATGTCTATATATGTATATTTGGCCTGAATGGCCAGTGGGGCATTATATATATGTCCCCTGTATATTGGTATATATATATATATATATATATATATATATATATATATATATACACATGCATATATGCCCCTTTAATCTATATGCATGGGTTGTGTTTGTATGTGTGTATTTATATATATATATATATATATATATATACACACACAGTATATGTATATAGATATGGAGGTATTTGCCTGCTCCTATATACATATAAATATATTTATATTACCCTAAAATGCTGCCAATAATACCCCCCAATCGTGGGTGCCCCCCCAGCTGATTAATCCTCCTGTTGCGCGCATATCAAAAGACAGAGGATCATCAGCAAGCGAGAATCATCCCCTGCAATGAGCAGTAATCCCCTGGATGGCTGAGTAACCCTACCCTATACCACCAACGATAACCCTTTAATCCCTGCTTATTCCCCACATTGCCCTATAGTTAACCCTTTTCCTGCCACCTATCCCTGACCCTGCAATCCCTACAATATTAACCCCTGCAATACCCCTGTCCTGATTAATACCCCTGTCCTGATTAACCCCTGCAATCCTTGCCCTGCAGATTATTAGGCTACGTCTACACGACAACATTTTTATAATTGCAGTCTATGGTGTCGCACTGCAACATGCTGCGACTGCTCACCGCTGCAGATGCAACGGCTAAAAGGTAAACAGTGAAGAGGAGGCAGCACTGGCACGGGCCGTGCCTTCTCTTCAAACAGCTGATTGGCGGGGGTGCCGGGTGTCGGACCCCAGCCGTTCTGATATTGATGACCTATCCTGAGAATAGGTCATTAATAAATATAACTTGTACAACCCCTTTAATTATTGATATTAACCCAAAATATTAATAATTAATATTCCCTTTTACATTGGCGAGCCAGGCCCACTGCTAAGAATTTGTTTTTGTGTTTGGCTTTGGTGGAGAAAATCGCTTACTCTGTGAACTAGTCAGGCAAGAGAGACGCGGAGAGTGGTTTCTGTGCGTCCAGGGCCTGACAGTTCAGACAGGCAAGGCTCCATTCACACGTCCGCAAGTGTTGTCTGCACCCGTTCCGCAATTGTGCAGAACGGGTGCGGACCCATTCATTCTCTATGGGGACTGAATGAATGCAGAGAGCACACTATGTGCTCTCCGCATCCGCATTACTGGAGCGCGCTTCCGATCTTCTGGTCCGCAGCTCCGGAAAAAAATAGAGCATGTCCTATTCTTGTCCGCAAATGCGGACAAGAATAGGCATTTCCATGGGGGTGCCGGCCGGGTGTATTGCGGATCCGCAATGCACTACGGACTTGTGAATGGACCCTAAAGCGGCTTTTTTCGTTCAGAACTAGACACAAGGCAATATCTACAGCAGAGAAACTAAAATCTTTAGATTTTTGTATTTTTAATATTTTTCCGTTGACTTTCACGAACCTTTAACACGTGTCGGCGTCCACAGAAGAAGTCTCATACAGTCCCTTGGAGAGAACCATCGCCGTTGGAGCCAATTAGAAGAAGTCTGGCTGGTCAGGAGAAGGAGTTCCGGGTACTAGAGGACCTCCTCCAAGCAGCGAACCACGGACAAGGAAAGGACAGCCCCAAAGAAGATGGAATCTCAACAAAAAGTAGATATGGACTTCTCAACACTACTACACTTAGCTAAACACAGCATATTTAACCCCATCCTCCCCACCACTTACAAGTCAGCAGCAATGCTGAGGTCCGATTTGTTGGCACAGGCTTGTAGTTATGACAAGCTCTGTATTAACAAACGGACGGTATTGAATAAGGCCACCAAACGGCTTTAGATGCTAGCCAAACTTGTGCATACATTTGAGGTCAGCATTTGCAAGCCAAAGCGTGTTGCACTGGTGTCTCGATCAACAGAGACAATTCCTCCGACCATTCATTGCCAGTAATTCGAACCAGGTTTCGGCATTTGCGGGCACATCTGGCAGAGAAGGTACAGTCTACGGTTGACCGAGACACGCAGATGGCTAGAATATGGTCACAGTTAGTAGAGCTGCAGAGGCAGAAGGAGGAGATTGAGGCTCAGTTGACTCAGTTGTATGCTGAGATCAAGGCCTTCAAGGAACGGGCTGTCTCTACTGACGTGATGGTAGCCAAATTAAATGGCGAAATTGCTGCTAGATCCAAGATGATGACTGGCATGCAATGTGTCATCAACAATTGTGCCAAAATGGTGCCGACCCTTTCTTTTTCCTTAAAGTCAGGGCCAGAATCTCCAAACATTTTGCCTTGTCCAGGGCAAAAAGAGGGGGGGATCAGTCTGTGATAGGCCAAATCTTGCAAAATTTGAGCCTGTCCAGAATAACAGAGATTGTTCCCTGACTTTGGGAAAAAGAAATATTGTGAAGAGTGCGTCCCTGAGGATGGAACAGTTCAGGAGAAGGGAGCACGACAGCAGTGTAGACGGACCTAAGCCATGCAGGGCAGACATCAGATGTTTTGCATGGTGGCTTAGGTCATATAGCGAAGCAGGCGAGTACAAAACACATAGGACAGGACGCCAAGTCAGGTGCTTCAGGTGTGGGAACAAAGGACACATTGCAAGGAATTACCTCTGTCTGCAAGTAATTGCAATGTGTCCAGTAGCAGTAGCCAGGTAACAAATCGTACAGTGGGGCCTAGTCAGCTTGGCCAAAAAGAGGTTACCTCTCAGCAGCATACGCCTCACCAGGCGCTGAGGGGTCAGAATGGCCAAGCTAGGCTAGAAAATAATATTTGACACCCATGGACTATTTTGTTACACCGTTTATTCCCCATGTATGTCCATGTAATGTGTTTTTGTTATCTGGTTGTATGTTTTACTTGATGTTGATGGCGGTAGTCCTTTTTTCCGAATGTGTTTAGCCCTGCTGAGGTTTGTAGTTTGCATTCCCCGCTGTGAATCCAGTCGCTGCTGTTTTTGATTTATTCTTGCGTCTCCTTTGAGTAGAACTGTGCTATACTGTGGGCTGAGG
Source organism: Bufo bufo (assembly GCF_905171765.1). Taxonomy (NCBI): domain Eukaryota; kingdom Metazoa; phylum Chordata; class Amphibia; order Anura; family Bufonidae; genus Bufo; species Bufo bufo. The sequence continues at coordinate 530,592,064 of NC_053393.1, read as the reverse complement.
AAGGTGTTGGTTTGCGGACAGGTAACATTTTCACACGGTTTAGTGGGATGTTATTCTGTGCAGCCAAGGTCTCAGATCCGGACGGGTAACATTGTTTTGCTCAAGGTTTTCAGTAGGGCTGTGTTATACTGGGGACTACAGGCAGTGGGCTGCGGACAGGTAATCTTGGCACTAGGTTCAGTGTGAGATTACACCGTGCACTCACTTTTGTTGGTCCAGACAGGTAACAAAGCTCTGATTGAGGTTGGACGCAGAGTGATTGACAGCAGAGTATTTTGTGTTGTGGAGTCCTAAAGAGTCAAGGCATGACTCATGCCATGGATTCTACTGGCCTCCACAAGATGGGTTAGGGTACTTTCACACTAGCGTTTTTCTTTTCCGGCGCTGAGTTCCGTCCTAGGGGCTCAAATCCGGAAAAGAACTGATCAGTTTTATCCTAATGCATTCTGAATGGAGAGTAATCCGTTCAGGATGCATCAGGATGTCTTCAGTTCAGTCTTTTTGACTGATCAGGCTTTTCAGAAAACCGTAGCATGTTGTATTTTTACCTCCGGCCAAAAATCCTGAACACTTTGACTGAACACCGGATCCGGTCTTTTTCCCATTGACTTGCATTAAGGCCTGATCCGGCGCCGTGTGTTCAGTCAAACCGGATCCGGCTTTTGCATGTTAAACCCGAAAAATGAGAAAAAAAAGTTAAAGTCCATAAATGGCGGATCCGTTTTTTCCAATGCATTTTTTTATTGTGATCAAAATCCTGATCAGGATTTAAATGTAATCCGTTTTCACACGTTTTTCCGGATCCGGCGGGCAGTTTCGGTGTTGGAATTGAACGCCGGATGTAAACAACGCTAGTGTGAATGTAGCCTTAACAGGGGGAAATCAGCCTGAGTATACGAGTAAGACAGGGATACAGTGCCATCAATAACAAGATGGTGCTTCGTTCACAGCTCCCCTTGGATATCCTAACCTATTAGGGTGGCCATCCTTATCTGTTGGTACAGATGGATGTGTTGCAGGGGATGGGATCCTCTGATGGTTGGGTGTTCATACACCAGTGTTGGGATAACGAGGGGTCCTGTGAGATGAAGGTCAGCCCAATGTCTTTCTCTTCACTGGGGTCAAAGGTACTGGTGCTGGTATTTGGCAAACTAATTGCACCCCTAGAATCCCCCTAGGAGTGCAGGGTATTTTCTTCTGTCCTAGAAATGGGCACAATAGAGCAGAAGGAAAAATCCCGATGACGCCAGAGAAGAGACCTGATAGCCGCCCTGACACCCTTGTGAGGCTCCAGAGGATCTCGCTCAGTTTTGGCAGTCAGCTCCAGCGACTCTTGTTAGACTTCCACAAAGAAGAAATTCTTCAAGAGACTGAGAACGAAGCCACAATCCAGCGGGAGCATTACAGGATAACAGGGATCTTCCATGCCTTAGAAAAGGACTCCAAGGTTTCATGGTGGGAGAGTCTATTCGGCTATAGTCCAAAGGCTCTACAATCTCTTGATACACCCGGTGAAAGTTCTTCTGGTTCTGGTTATCATCATCTACATGGGACTGTGACCGGAGGGTCAAGGGACTTGCTGACTAGTTACACCAGAACCAGACAACTTTACAAAGCTAACCGGAGAAGGAGGTTCAGGACATAACTCCAGTGAAATCCTGAAGCCAGGGACCACGTGGACATACTTTCTTTCCTATGATGGTTCAGGATGTATAACTTGTGCAATCCTGAAACCCCATAGTATTGTGTATTTGTATATTTGTCCATGGAGTTAAGGGTGTTGGGTGGGGGAGGGATGAGAATCTGTTTTTGTGTGAATGGGGGAAAGAGTAGATCCCCTAGGGACAGGCCCCCTCTTCTACCAAGATATTTGCCACTTAAACCCCAAGAATGGTGTAGTCCGTAAGAGTTGGACTGAATGTCAGTAAGTGCAGTGTTCTTTCCCGCAGTTAGAATTTAGGTACTATGATATCACCTCTTACTCAGAAATTCTGACCTGCTTTGTAAAGACCTACGTATCTGTCCATGGGATATTCTTCAATCAAGATGGAAGACGTGTCGGAAGACAGTCGTGCCTTTGCTGAAAGGAGGCCAGTCGACAGTTGCCAGAGACTAGGAGGGCGAAGCCATTCCAGAGTCAGACTAGTAGAAGACGACAGTGGGAGCGGCTGATACCTGAAGATCGACACTGACAACAGAAATGAAAGGAGGCCAGTCCAGGGTTGCTCCGTGGATCGACCTAAAGACTGCGAGGGTGAAGCCATTCCAGAGTCAGAAAAAGACTACATGGGGAGTGGCTGATACCTGAAGATCGACACTGACAGACCAGAGAGGAGACGGTGTATTCTGTGGATGGAGACGTTTGGTTACGTTGAAGGGCAGGTCAGAGGTGTCAGTCGCGATGGGCGATTTCTAGGTACCTATGGGCCGGATTATACTTCAGTCCTTCCTGAACTGATGCCAACAGTGAGTGGGGTTGTGGAGGCAAATACATCCCAACTCTTCCCTCAAATTTTATTGTCGTGTTCTCGACAACAGGGGAATTGTAGGCATATATATATATATACTTATATTACCCAAAAATGCCGCCAATAATGCCCCCCAAGCTGATTAATCCTCCTGCAGGGGGGAGATGCCGCCCGGATAATTGGAAAAGTGTCCAGTTGCGGTCATATCAATAGACAGAGGATCAAAGAGATCCTCTGGCTTTTGCTTAGCACCTCTGGCAGGGCCGGAGATGTTATGCATAACAGGGACAGAGGAACAAAGAGCTCCCCTGCCCCTGTATGGTGCGTACCTCCGGCGCTGTAATTACAGCGCCAGAAATGTGCGGGAACTTCACAGGCGGGAGGATCAAACAATGTTATAAGGGAAAATAATAACATCTACACAACACCGAACGCAAACCCGAACTTCAGTGAAGAAATTCGGGTCTGGGTACCACATTCAGTTTTTTATCACGTGTGTTCAAAACGCATTGCACTAGCGCGATAACTGAACAACACAACACAATTGCAGTCGAAACTGACTGAAATTGTGTGGGCAATGGCGCGGGTTTCCCGCAATGCACCCGGGACGCATCCGAAGCAAATACGGGACGCCCGTCTGAAAGAGGCAACCTTGACGTGGTGAGTGGGCTTATGCTTTTTGATCAAAATGTACACTAATCCCTCTTGTACAGCATGCAGTATAGGGGGCTGTACACTTTAACATTGCGCCGAGAAGCGAGTTTAATTAGATCTAAGCATAGCATTGTGGATGTGCGATCCAGTTCTGTTTTTCTCCCCTTGATATATGAAGAACAAGTAAGACTCTGCACCCCAGTCTAGTCATCGCCATACTGACTGCATCTAGAAGATCCATCTATCCAGTACAAGGAATCATGTTCTCAGGAGTAATGAGTCACAGCTGGCATTTGGATGGATGACTCTTGGCTTGACCAATGCCAGGAGAAGCGTATTCCAACAGTGCGGAGGCGGCAAATGCTCTTTTGACACCTAAAGATCTTGTGCAGCAGTTTCCAAGTTGCTGCATCAGCACATGATAGGAGATGTAGTAACGGCTGGACAGCCAGAGGGTGGAGACCACTAACCTTGTGGAGCCAACTAAGGATATTGTTGGAATAAGATGCTCTACATATAGATATGATGTATGATAGTGGATGGGCAGATGCAACCACGTCTTCCCTAGAATTCACCTAAAAACAACACAGAACTGACATATAATAGTCAATGACTGCGCTTTGATGTGGAATGCTGTGTTTGCCTAATTACGACACATGACTGTAAACAGGTCAGACGTCTATAGTAGAAGCGCTTACACACGAGGTGACAGGATCTGGCCACTTGCCAAGTCTCTGGAAGACGAGCGGATTCTGACATAATTAATCTGACATTGCTATCACCACGGTGAACTTTTCACTTGGCTTTGTCATGACCTAAATACCATTTACGCTTCTCTTCTCTGTACTACGTCTATCGGTGGCAGCTATCAGTCATTATCTCTTCCGTCTATGGGTAGGGTTAGAAATCAAAAATATGATTAAAAAATTCTACAAAAACAATCAAAAACTGACATGGGTAATAAATGATCAGATGATGCTCCAAGTTATTACTCCTCACAGACATTAGTGGCATCAAGTTAGAAGATACCACCTATGTCCCATCAGTGGAAGTCAGGATGCTGTGACCTCCGCTGATCACTAGGACAAAGTGACACTGGTGGCAGGAGAGCTCAAAGCCGCTACATCTCCTGTCTGACTTGGAAGCGCCATGGTTGGCCAGTGACTATAATGAGCCCAACAAGCATCATTTATAAAATACCACTGGAGCTAATAAGAGAGGAACTGGTACCCATATTCCTAGGGCCGCTGCCAGAAGTCACAAAGGTTGGACCCCAATCGAACATTGGTGCCATATCCTACTGAAGAGTCTATGATGTGACAACCCCTTGTAGGGGATAGAGAAGAAGTAGAAGGTGGTGGCTGTAGCAGATGATATAGGATAATGAGGGTAGAGATGAAGATGGATTGGAACATCTTAACTAGTGGATTTTTGGACTTTTTAAAGGAGTAGTCAAGTCAAAGATAACAAGGATGCAGAATTCCGAGGGTCAGGGCAGTCATATAGACATATATCGGAAGAGGTCATCAGATGTTATTTGGGACTACTGGATGAGGTAATGGATGGTTTTAAAGGAGAAATCCAGCAATCTGAATGTTCTTGTCAGACTGACCTAAAGCTAGACTGGCAGGGAAGAGCAGCAGAAGACAGAACTCAAGAATGACAGATAAGTCAAGCAGTATTCATCGTAGACTGGAGGGTCTTTTTAGCAGGAGAAGGATGAGGAGTCTAGACAAGACATGACTGTGTCAAGGACAATCATTTTGGTTGACTTTTCAGACGTGAAGGGCCATATTTTGGGGATGTTAAAAATAGTGCTACATGGAGATGATCTGCAGATAATAAATGTCTAGGCCCAGGGTAATATCAAGACACTCTTAAGATGAAGGAATGATGGAATCCCAATTAAAATTATGATAGATGCCAGAGAAGTGAAGAACATAAGGAGATTTCACAAGGATCGGTTTTAGGCTCCCTTTACATCTGCGCTTGACATTTCAGTTCTACTGCTCCGTTATAGGAAAGGAGTCACGGCTGTCTGAGAAGAGTCCAGGTTATTCATGAGCTGCTGCAGTCCCCACCCACCTGTTGATGATTGACAGTCTTCTCCTTCGTTTTCTCCCAAGGAGAGAATTGCTAATGACCAGTCAGGTGAGCGGGGAGAGCAGCAGCTCATGAATAACCAGGACTCTTCTCAGGCAGCCGCGACTCTTTTACAGGCTCGGATTGTGAAGATTATGGTGCTGGTTCTTAGCAATCACTTTCTTTTAGCTCCTGAATGAGACATCACTGAACTCAGCTCGTCTGTCACCACATTATACTGCCCTAAGTGATGTCAGCATAAAGTTGATGACTGGTTCCCTTTAAATACATCAGCAACTGCACATGCACAAATCTTTCTGGTGGTTTGCCACAATGTATCAGTCTGGAGTCACAGAGCATTGTTCAGACTGCATACAACTGTTTCTACTTCTCATCTGGAGGTCCAACCCAAGGTGTCACATTATCTTGGGCTAATAAGACCTCTAGTTTTGGCAGATTACATGTTGGGATATGACTTTTAGGCCTAAAAAACAACACGTCCGGCATAACAGACCCGACACGTTACCACTCCGTAACAGCAGAGCGAGCGCGACTAGTAAAATAATAATGACTTATCAGCAGGTCGCTCCCGTGTGTTACATACTAAAGAGCAACGTTGGAAACCGTTCCCCTATCAATGCTATCCCCCCAGGACGCCATCATCTTCTCAAGCATATAACACGGGGGCTCATCATGTAAAATGACGAGCGCGGCGATGTTCACATTACTGCTGGTCACATCCCCATCCCCAAAGACCGTAATGAGCTCAGTCTGTTTCCAGCAAATGCACTTGTCGCTCCACAAATCAGCATAAACAGATTAATCTGAGCGCAGCGTAATCTCTGCCGCATTTTCTGAATTCACTATATTTAGGCTCCGTGATGAAAGTAATAGCTGACTGCCCTGGACAGGGTTTCTTGCAAGTCATAGCTTCATGTCCACTGTCCTTTTAAAGCGTTCCTGAGTTTAAAAAAAAAAAAAAAAAAAAAAAGTCTGTATAATGGCTGTGCTTCTTTGTACAATCATAACTATGAAGGAACAGTTTATGTTTGGGCTTCCCTAAAGTCTGTTTCAGCCACATTATTCTGCTGCACAGCTAGATGCATTTCTCTCAAAAGCAGGGGTGTCTCTTTTCTGCAAGATCTGTATGCAGTGACCTCACTTCCCTTACTTCCCACTATGTTTGTTTTCTTCCAGGGAGCTCAGAAAGCTGATAAGGAGGGATAAATCACACTTACAGACACGCAGGAGATGCCTGTGATCTTCAGAAGCAGGGTAGAAGCAGTTCATCCATCAGGCTCAGGATCTCAGCTTGCTCTGACATGCCCCCACTTCCTCTCAGCCGTCTTCTGAGTCTCTGTTACCAAGGACGGATCTTGCCTGACAACAAGCAGTGGACTACTAAGGTGGAAGAGGGGCCCCTAGTGGCTGTGACTTCACAGCTGTTTTTAGGTGGATGCAGCAGATTTTTTAAATAATGTGTTTTAGAAATTTGCTATTTAGACCATTTTCTATTATCGTAAATGAAATAAAATTGTGTGAAAGTACAGTGACTCTTTAAAGTTAATAGCTATATATCATTTACGTCTTTTTTTCCCCATTTTGCTCTAGTCACAACCAAAGCTGCATTCAGAATCGGTAGCTCTTCTTATAGATCTCTGGCTGCACGGCTTCCCAACATCTTGCAGTCTGCATTGGATTTAGCGTCTCTACAGGACATGCTCTGTGCTGCCTTCAGGACACAGGGTGACCAAGTGACAATTGGAAATCGGACCCACGAGAGTCACTGGCAGACCATGATTTACCATAGAAGTCAGGGGCACGGTTACGTTTTCATTTACGGCTGGCGGTTCAGTTTATTGCAGGTATTTCCTGTGATAGATGTATTGTAAGTGCAGTAATAGCGGCGCAGGATGGACATGGGTAGAAGAAACATATAGTCCTAGTCCTGCCATCGTACTACCAGAGCAACAAGGTGATGCTGCCAAATCCGCAATGCCAACACTACGTGTAGGAGACGGCCGGCAAATGCCATGTCTGTCACTACAGACACACAGCGTCAGCATGGAGAACAAGCTTCTCATTTCTTCTTCTTTCTGCGCCCCCCCCCCCCTGGTGAGGACAATCCTGGCGTGATGTGAGGAGCTGAGGAGCAGGAGAAGCCACAGATTAGGAGTCAGCTAAGACAATAAGCCGGGTGCTCAACAGCGTATAATATGATGAGAGGGATCAGCTCAACAGATGGAGGGCGCCCGGCGAGAAGAGCTCACACTCCACCTTACACTCTACTACTACACCGACCCAACCTGTCTACATCAGAAAACAGGGCATCCCCGAAAATCTATCACCATATGCTTCTATCTATATATCTCAGATCTATATATTTATCTATCTATCTCATATCTATCTATGTATCTATCTATCTATCCCATATCTATCTATCTATGTATCTATCTATCTATCTATCTATCTATCTCATATCTATCTATGTATCTATCTATGTATCTATCTATCCCATATCTATCTAATATCTCATATCTATCTATTATCTATCTATCTATCTATCTATCTATCTATCTATCTATCTATCATAAAACAGATTCATCTTGCCGAATGGTGGGGTCATGAGATACTTTCTTGTAAACCTGCACTATCCTCCCTTTCTCACTGCTCTGTCTGTGTAACTATCCCAGTAGTACAGGCACCGGGTCTGGAATTATATTCATGAAGGAGGCTACAGAGGATCCATGTCTTACAGGATGACCTTGTGAGACAACAGAGAATACGAAAAGTGTCAACAAGAACCATAAAATGTATATATCTATGCTACTCAGCACTGCTACATCTGCGACTGTGAATTATCACAAGGGTATGGTGCATTAAAAACATGGATGATATCATATCACGTCCGATATTGTCATGGACATGGACAGCTGAGGGACTCTTTTATAAAGGAGGTGACTCTTATTAGACAGAAGTGTGATGATGAACCATCACTATGTCACTGATGCCGCCGTACACATTTCAGTCCATTTTGACCCTTACAGTGGCCATACATGTTCAATAAGGAGGAATGATCGCTCAGGAAATGTTCTTTGGGGAAAAGATCTTTTGTGGACAAGCGACTTGGCTGAAAATGTAAACATGGCGATCGGTCATCTAATACTCCAGATTGTTGTTTATTTCTACCCTATGAATCATTGTTTTGGTTGAAATCTTCATTTTTGATCGATGTGTATTTGGACATTGATCTTTCTATATCACAACATCCACAATGTATCCACGGCAATTAATTCAGTGAGGTGGGAGGTGTTAAAGAGTTCCTTTCACCGGATTTCATTAATTGAGATAAGTACCTGTCACCCTGCCTGTTTGGTTAAAATAGCGCTCCTACGCCGCGCTGTCCCCCTTAGCATTTTCCCCGCTCAGTACACAAATACTGAGCATCGGAGCAATGGGGAGGAGACGCAGTCTTACACCCTGGGCGTCTACTTCTCCCCTGTCTGTAGCGCTGTCCAATCGCAGCGCAGAGCGTCACAGCCGGAGAGAAAAAAACTCCCTGTACGGAGCGCTCCGTACAGTATTGAAACAAAGTTTTATGCGAATCGACTTCGGATATTTCCACTAGTTATAGTCACTGGTGGCTTATTCCTCCGGTCATCACTGGTGACAAGTGGCAATTTATAAAAAAAATTAAGTGACGCTGTGCCTTTAAGCACTCAGTCTGACCTTCAGAGCAGGAATTGGAATACAGCCTATTACTGGTACAGCACTGTACCATGAGTGAACGTAACAAAAGTCTGTCTCCTATACGTCTCTGCAGAAATATCTATGAAACATTCATTGATTGCTATCGACGGCGGCACCAGAGACTCGTATTCTGACACCTTAACATTTCTGTGCCGCGGTGACTCAGCATTGTCAGGACGGGGGAGGGGGTGGGGGGACTACTGTCCGCTTATGACCGGTAGGCCGGACGATGTCTGCACTGAAATTATCTGAAGCTCCCCTGAAATTCTGTTTCATACTTGGATTCTTAAGCAAATAACAAGTTTCGACCATCTTTGCTTATAACTGGGTGTTGAGTTGTTCCCCTGTTATTACTCCTAGAAATAAATCAAGTAATTGACACCTGGGTGTTACCAGTTGTGGGTGTTCTGATGCTCACCTCTGAGCAATTAGTGCTGGCAGTAACAAACTGTGAAAGGACACACGCCTGTGACAAAGTGAATGGCAATGACCAGTCGTAATTTTTCAAAAAAATAAATAAAATAAAATCACTGACAGCAAGCACAGATCTTAAAGTGGAGAGGAATTGACATGCAAACGTATATTAGGAAATTTTCTGCCAGTTGAAACCAGATAGTGACACATACTGTATCTTATTTATCTGTTTTCCGATTGTAGATTTCTTTATTCTATTTCCTGAACATCATGCGGCCATCTTGCCTGAACGCTTCTTAACAGCATTTAGAGATATGCTTTACGGCAGCCACTGTGGGCCATAGACACAATGGACAGGAGCGAACCCCAATGACTTCTATAGGAGAGTTTTGTAGGCATTCTCAGTGACCTGTGCAGAGGTCAGGAGGGAGCAGATAAGCTGTGATATCACATATTGTGAACATTGGATCCTGTGTTATCAATCTAGTTGAAACCTGTCATTGTAATCCTGCCAGTGATAATAAGCAGATACAGTAACTGCAGTAAAGGCATCTGTAGCAAGTGACCCCTATTATTAGGCTTGGTGGTCAGTGCGAAAACTGCAGGGTTGTAGTTTTCTTTTCAAGAGATACTGACTTGAAAAAATCATCAAAAACTCTTTAAAGGGGTTCTCCCATGACTAATGTAAAAAATGAAAATCAGACATCATATAGGACATGACAAGCTCTTTCTAACAAAGCTAGAACCAGCCCTGTACCTCACATGGATCCAGAGATCTCCCCATTCATTGCTCTGCTAGATTTCTATCAAGCTGGCAGCTCAGGGGAGTGTCCATGCTCTCCCTATCATAGCTTAGGGGGCGTGTCCATGCTCTCCCTATCACAGCTCAGGAGGCAGTTCAAGGATGAAAGTGAGCATGTGCGACCATCTCAGTGAGCAGGTCAAAGAAATAAGAAAAAAACAAACAGCAGGTGGCGCAATACAGATTAATTAATTAATTATATGCAATTACAAAAGTATTCAGATCCAGGAGCTGGTTTGAAAACTGTAGAATATTTTTGTGGTACAACACCTTTAAGAATACATTTAACATAAAAAAAAACTAATTTAAAGAATAGGTAATTTCCTGATGGCACACTACCATTAACATACAAGACACAAAATGAAAAGACAGAAAAGGATAGACCATAGTGTCCACCAGAGAGAACAAATGCAGTCACCTTCTGACATGTACAGTGCCTTGCAAATTTATTGACCCCCCTTGACTTTTTTCGTGTTTTGTTACATTACAGCCTTAAGTTCAATGTTTTGTTAATCTGAATTTTATGTGATGGATCAGAACACAATAGTCTGAGTCGGTGAAGTGAAATGAGAAAAATATATAAATAAAACTATTGTTTAGAAATAGAAAACAGAAAATTTGCCTGTGCGTATGTATTCACCCCCTTTGTTAGGAATCCCATAAAAAGTCACATAATTAGTGAAATCATGTCACCTGTTTGCAATCTAAGTGTCACACGATCTGTCATTACATATACACACCTTTTTTGAAAGGCCCCAGAGGCTGCAACACCTAAGCAAGAGGCATCACTGACCAAACACTGCCATGAAGAGCAAGGAACTCTCCAAACAAGTAAGGGACAATGTTGTTGAGAAGTACAAGTCAGGGTTAGGTTATAAAGAAATATCCAAATCTTTGATGATCCCCAGGAGCACCATCAGATCTATCATAACCAAATGGAAAGAACATGGCCCAACAGCAAACCTGCCAAGAGACGGCCGCCCACCAAAACTCACGGATCGGGCAAGGAGGGCATTAATCCGAGAGGCAGCACAGAGACCTACGGTAACCCTGGAGGAGCTGCAGAGTTCCACAGCAGAGACTGGAGTATCTGTACATAGGACGACAATAAGCCGTACGCTCCATAGAGTTGGGCTTTATGGCAGAGTGGCCAGAAGAAAGCCATTACTTTCAGCTAAAAACAATAGGCACATTGTGAGTTTGCAAAAAGGCCTGTGGGAGACCAAAATGTATGGAGGAAGGTGCTCTGGTCTGATGAGACTAAGGGTCTATTCACATGTCCGTAGAATGGGTCCGCATCCGTTCCGCAATTCTGCGGAACGGGTGCGGACCCATTCATTCTCAATAGGGACGGAAAGTATGCGAACAGCACACATTGTGCTGTCCGCATCCGCACTTCCGGTCCGTGGCTCCCGAAAAAGATAGAACATGTCCTATTCTTGTCCACAATAGCGGACAACAATAGGCATTTCTATAGGGGTGCCGGCCAGGTGTATTGTGGTTCCGCAATACACTATGGACGTGTGAATGGACCCTAAAATTGAACTTTTTCGGCCATGAAAGAAAACGCTATGTCTGGCACAAACCCAACACATCACATCACCCAAAGAACACCATCCCCACAGTGAGACATGGTGGTGGCAGCATCATACTGGGGAGATGGGACTGGGAAACTGGTCAGAGTGGAGGGAAAGATGGATGGTGCTAAATACAGGGAAATTCTTCAGCAGAACCTGTCCCACTCTGTGCGTGATCTGAGGCTCGGACGGAGGTTCACCTTCCAGCAGGACAATGACCCCAAACACACGGCTAAAGCAACACTTGAGTGGTTTAAGGGGAAACATGTAAATGTGTTGGAATGGCCGAGTCACAGCCCAGATCTCAATCCAATAGAAGATCTGTGGTCAGACTTAAAGATTGCTGTTCACAAGGGCAAACCATCCAACCTGAAGGAGCTGGAGCAGTTTTGCAAGGGAATGGGCAAAAATCCCAGTGGTAAGATGTAGCAAGCTCAAAGAGACTGATCCAAAGAGACTTTTAGCTGTGATTGCCGCAAAAGGTGTTTTTTCTGTTATGTTGTCCTATTTGTTGTTTGCTTCACAATAAAAAAAAAAAAAACATCTTCAAAATTGTCGGCATGTTCTGTAAATTAAATGATGCAAATCCTCAAACAATCCATGTTAATTACAGGTTGTGAGGCACCAAAACATGAAAAAAGTCAAGGGGGCTGAATACTTTTGCAAGGCAATGTATGTAGGATACAAAGGAAGAATGGTGTATAACATAGATACATGATAGATAGACAGACAGATAGATATGAGATAGACAGACAGACAGACAAGAGGCCAAAAAAGCAACAACCCAACAGTTGGGTCAATTGCCTCAAATAGGAAACACCAAGTCCCAAAAAACCCCAGTCTGAGGGAAGCCTACCACAACATACAAAGGCAATACAAAACCATCCTCAGAAAGAAAAAGCAAGGCAACATCTCAACCAAGCTCCTCCAACTCCAAGACGCGCTCCAGGACAACTACTTCTGGGAACAATGGAAGCACATGGACAAAACCGGTGAGAACACCAACCTCCATATCCAAAATGGCAAAATCTGGCTCCAGTACTTTAAGGATCCTTACAAAGACATCCTGAAGGAGGATCAAAGCCCAGAACAAAAAGAGATCCTGAAAAAGATTACCAAAATCCTCTGGACACACCGATCACACTACAGGAGATAACAGAGAGGATCTCAGTGATAAATAGTAAGAAAGCCAGCGGCCCAGATGGGATCCTCCCATAAATGATAAAATACAGCCCGCCAGATATCCAGGCTGCAGTAGTGATGCTCTTCAATCTCATGCTGAGTGCCGGCTACTTTCCCCAGAGCAGGAACCAGGGCCTCATCACATACACAAGAGCGGAGACAGGTACGACCCAACCAACTATCGAGGGCTATGTGTCAGCAGCAACCTGAACAAACTCCTCAGCAGTATCCTGAATAAGATGATCCTCAGCTTCCTCACCAAGCACAAGGTCCTCAGCAGAAGCCAAGCAGGCTTCATGCCAAACCACCGCACCACGGACCACATCTACACCCTGCACAGCCTCATCAAGAGCCATGTCCACAATACAAAGCATGGAAAGATCTATGCCTTCTTTGTGGACTTTAAGAAGGCCTTTGTGGCACCAGAGCCTATTCCTGAAACTTCTCGAAAGCGTAATAGGAGGAAAAACATATGATGTCATCAGAAGTTCTACACTGAGAATAGATGCAGTGTGAAGGTGAATGGGAGGAGAACGGCTTATTTCAGGCAGAGCCGAGGAGTCAGACAGGGCTGCAGCCTCAGTCCAACCCTTGTTAACATCTACATCAATGAGCTGGCGGCGGCTCTGGAGACCTCCTCAGCACCCGGGCTCACCCTCCATGACACCCAGGTGAAATTTCCACCTCCTGCTACTGTCACCAACTGAGAAAGGACTCCAAGATACCCTGAAAAGTCTGGATAAGTTCAGCACCAAGTGGGCATTGCCCATCAATCCAAAGAAAACCAACATCAGCGTGTTCCAGAAGAGACACCAGCCGGGCGTCTTCCCTTCCTGCTAAGGAGGATGAGGTTCACTTTCTGCTGTGGTGCCCTAAATACTCAGCAGTGAGGGACGCTCACTTCAGGAGACTGTCTGATCTCTGCCCAGACTTCACCTCCATGGAGGAGGAAGAGAGACTCTCCATACTGCTGGGGGAAGAGGAGAAACAGCGGCCACAGCAGCACAATATATTACTGCCTGCCATAGACTGAGAGGAGCCTGATATAACATGGACTCTTATGCCCCCACCCTGGATGTGTCCCCATTCCCAAACACTACCCTATATTCCCACCCTGGATGTGTCCCCATCCCCCAAACCAACCCTATATCCCCACCCTGGAGGTGTCCCATCCCCCAACCCTACCCTATTATTTCCCACTTGTTCTTGCAATGCTCAAATGTATTTAGCCCTGTCAATAAAGCTGATTTGAATTAGATAGATAGATAGATAGATAGATAGATAGATAGATAGATAACTGCAGGGAAACCACTTCAGCAGGTGACATTGTGTTTCTCTATTTCTGGCGATAATGATACACAGAAGAGATCGGCGCCTCCACTCTGCTCCGAACATCCTGCCTTTATGACAGGTCGTTGTGTCCCGATGAATATAATGTGGGCTTTTCTTTCCAGCTGAGGAAAACATCACTGCTGATAAAAATAGAAAAAGAATCAAGTCAAAAGCCCAAGGCAGTGCCCAACAAGAAAGATGAGCTCGCTCTTCACTGCAGCGCGGTTTGCATTACGTGCTGAGCTGATAAGAAAGATGATTTAATTTTACAGACAGAAAAAATGAACAATAAGCACCCTGAGAACATTCCTTACAACACTCCACTGCTCCATAGTCACAAAGAACAAACCAGGAATACAAATTGTTAAAGAATCAGTCCGTCCTGAAAGGTACAGTGAGAACAAGGATATCCTGAAATACTAGAATACTGCTCCTATGTACAAAAATATAACTACTATAATACTGCTCCTATGTACAAAAATATAACTACTATAATACCGCCTCCTATGTACAAGAATATAACTACTATAATACTGCTCCTATGTACAGGAATATAACTACTATAATACTGCTCCTATGTACAGAAATATAACTACTATAATACCGCCTCCTATGTACAAGAATATAACTACTATAATACTGCTCCTATGTACAAGAATATAACTACTATAATACTGCTCCTATGTACAAGAATATAACTACTATAATACTGCTCCTATGTACAATAATATAACTACTATACTACTGCCTCCTATGTACAATACTATAACTACTATAATACTGCTCCTATGTACAAGAATATAACTACTATAATACTGCCTCCTATGTACAAGAATATAACTACTATAATACTGCCTCCTATGTACAAGAATATAACTACTATAATACTGCCTCCTATGTACAAGAATATAACTACTATACTACTGCCTCCTATGTACAAGAATATAACTACTATAATACTGCCTCCTATGTACAAGAATATAACTATTATAATACTGCTCCTATGTACAAGAATATAACTACTATAATACTGCTCCTATGTACAAGAATATAACTACTATAATACTGCTCCTATGTACAAGAATATAACTACTATAATACTGCCTCCTATGTACAAGAATATAACTACTATAATACTGCTCCTATGTACAGAAATATAACTACTATAATACTGCTCCTATGTACAAAAATATAACTACTATAATACCGCCTCCTATGTACAAGAATATAACTACTATAATACTGCTCCTATGTACAAGAATATAACTACTATAATACTGCTCCTATGTACAGAAATATAACTACTATAATACCGCCTCCTATGTACAAGAATATAACTACTATAATACTGCTCCTATGTACAAGAATATAACTACTATAATACTGCTCCTATGTACAAGAATATAACTACTATAATACTGCTCCTATGTACAATAATATAACTACTATACTACTGCCTCCTATGTACAAGAATATAACTACTATAATACTGCCTCCTATGTACAAGAATATAACTATTATAATACTGCTCCTATGTACAAGAATATAACTACTATAATACTGCTCCTATGTACAAGAATATAACTACTATAATACTGCTCCTATGTACAAGAATATAACTACTATAATACTGCTCCTATGTACAAGAATATATATACTATAGTACTGCTCCTATGTACAATAATATATATACTATAGTACTGCTCCTATGTACAAGAATATAACTACTATAATACTGCTCCTATGTACAAGAATATAACTACTATAATACTGCTCCTATGTACAAGAATATAACTACTATAATACTGCTCCTATGTACAAAAATATAACTACTATAATACTGCTCCTATGTACAGGAATATAACTACTATAATACTGCCTCCTATGTACAAAAATATAACTACTATAATACTGCTCCTATGTACAAGAATATAACTACTATAATACTGCTCCTATGTACAAGAATATAACTACTATAATACTGCTCCTATGTACAAGAATATAACTACTATAATACTGCTCCTATGTACAAGAGTATAACTACTATAATACTGCTCCTATGTACAAGAATATAACTACTATAATACTGCTCCTATGTACAAGAATATAACTACTATAATACTGTCTCCTGTGTACAAGAATATAACTACTATAATACTGCCTCCTATGTACAAGAATATAACTACTATAATACTGCCTCCTATGTACAAGAATATAACTACTATACTACTGCCTCCTATGTACAAGAATATAACTACTATAATACTGCCTCCTATGTACAAGAATATAACTATTATAATACTGCTCCTATGTACAAGAATATAACTACTATAATACTGCTCCTATGTACAAGAATATAACTACTATAATACTGCTCCTATGTACAAGAATATAACTACTATAATACTGCTCCTATGTACAAAAATATAACTACTATAATACTGCTCCTATGTACAGGAATATAACTACTATAATACTGCCTCCTATGTACAAAAATATAACTACTATAATACTGCTCCTATGTACAAGAATATAACTACTATAATACTGCTCCTATGTACAAGAATATAACTACTATAATACTGCTCCTATGTACAAGAATATAACTACTATAATACTGCTCCTATGTACAAGAGTATAACTACTATAATACTGCTCCTATGTACAAGAATATAACTACTATAATACTGCTCCTATGTACAAGAATATAACTACTATAATACTGCCTCCTATGTACAAGAATATAACTACTATAATACTGCCTCCTATGTACAAGAATATAACTACTATAATACTGCCTCCTATGTACAAGAATATAACTACTATACTACTGCCTCCTATGTACAAGAATATAACTACTATAATACTGCCTCCTATGTACAAGAATATAACTATTATAATACTGCTCCTATGTACAAGAATATAACTACTATAATACTGCTCCTATGTACAAGAATATAACTACTATAATACTGCTCCTATGTACAAGAATATAACTACTATAATACTGCCTCCTATGTACAAGAATATAACTACTATAATACTGCTCCTATGTACAGAAATATAACTACTATAATACTGCTCCTATGTACAAAAATATAACTACTATAATACCGCCTCCTATGTACAAGAATATAACTACTATAATACTGCTCCTATGTACAGGAATATAACTACTATAATACTGCTCCTATGTACAGAAATATAACTACTATAATACCGCCTCCTATGTACAAGAATATAACTACTATAATACTGCTCCTATGTACAAGAATATAACTACTATAATACTGCTCCTATGTACAAGAATATAACTACTATAATACTGCTCCTATGTACAATAATATAACTACTATACTACTGCCTCCTATGTACAAGAATATAACTACTATAATACTGCCTCCTATGTACAAGAATATAACTATTATAATACTGCTCCTATGTACAAGAATATAACTACTATAATACTGCTCCTATGTACAAGAATATAACTACTATAATACTGCTCCTATGTACAAGAATATAACTACTATAATACTGCTCCTATGTACAAGAATATATATACTATAGTACTGCTCCTATGTACAATAATATATATACTATAGTACTGCTCCTATGTACAAGAATATAACTACTATAATACTGCTCCTATGTACAAGAATATAACTACTATAATACTGCTCCTATGTACAAGAATATAACTACTATAATACTGCTCCTATGTACAAAAATATAACTACTATAATACTGCTCCTATGTACAGGAATATAACTACTATAATACCGCCTCCTATGTACAAGAATATAACTACTATAATACTGCTCCTATGTACAAGAATATAACTACTATAATACTGCTCCTATGTACAAGAATATAACTACTATAATACTGCTCCTATGTACAAGAATATAACTACTATAATACTGCTCCTATGTACAAGAGTATAACTACTATAATACTGCTCCTATGTACAAGAATATAACTACTATAATACTGCTCCTATGTACAAGAATATAACTACTATAATACTGTCTCCTATGTACAAGAATATAACTGCTATAATACTGCTCCTCTGTACAAGAATATAACTACTATAATGCTGCCTCCTCTGTACAAGAATATAACTACTATAATACTGCTCCTCTGTACAAGAATACAACTACTATAATACTGGTCCTATGTAGAAGAATATAACTACTATAATACTGTTCCTATGTACAAGAATATAACTACTATAATACAGCTCCTATGTACAAGAATATAACTACTATAATACTGCTCCTATGTACAAGAATATAACTACTATAATACTGCCTCCTGTGTACAAGAATATAACTGCTATAATACTGCTCCCATCTCCAAGAATATAACTACTATAATACTGCTCCTGTGTACAAGAATATAACTGCTATAATAATGCTCCTGTGTACAAGAATATAACTACTATAATATTGCTCCTGTGTACAAGAATATAACTGCTATAATACTGCTCCTATGTACAAGAATATAACTACTATAATACTGCCTCCTGTGTACAAGAATATAACTGCTATAATACTGCCCCTATGTACAAGAATATAACTACTATAATACTGCCTTCTATGTACAAGAATATAACTGCTATAATACTGCTCCTATGTACAAGAATACAACTACTATAATACTGCTCCTATGTACAAGAATATAACTACTATAATACTGCTCCTATGTACAAGAATATAACTACTATAATACTGCTCCTATGTACAAGAATACAACTACTATAATACTGCTCCTATGTACAAGAATATAACTACTATAATACTGCTCCTATGTACAAGAATATAACTACTATAATACTGCTCCTATGTACAGGAATATAACTGCTATAATACTGCTCCTATGTACAAGAATATAACTACTATAATACTGCTCCTATGTACAAGAATATAACAACTATAATACTGCTCCTATGTACAAGAATATAACTACTATAATACTGCCTCCTATGTACAAGAATATAACTACTATAATACTGCTCCTATGTATAGGACTATGACCACTATAACGTTGTCTTCTATGCTGCGATGGAATATGCAGCCGGAAAGGAAGTGAAATCCACACACAGGAGGAAGGTGGAATGAGCAGTACAGAGGCGGCAGACATCAGGGGAGCAGAGGACAATAAAAGATTAATGGTGCCTGAAGGTAAAGGAGGAGGTGAAGGAATGTGAGCAGAAACATGCAGATGAGGATCCAGCTATAATGTGAAAATTAAGTAATGAAATTGCGGGGGGGAAGGAACGGTAACTCAGGCGTTCTCTACACCACTCTTCTGTACAGTATCACACAATACTTCACTACAGACCGTGGTACAGACACTGAACCAGCAGGGGGTGGTAGAGATCCTGCAGCACCAGTCATAAAACCTGCAGAACCTTGAATTCAGCTCTGGATCTGACTGCAGACTAGAAACAAAACCGGAAAGCTTAGGTTTTCTGCAATCAGGAAGATGCGAGTAGAAGAAGATGGTCTGGCTGATAACAGAGAGGAACAACGGCTGATTTGGGTCGTGATAACGAGGTGGGGGCAGAATTACCAGAGAGTCACTAAAACACGAGGGAGGCAATTATTTAGTATATAAACTAACAATTTAAATACAGCAAGCACGATCAATATGGCCGCCATTAGAGGCCTTTCTAGAGTCCTGAGAAGCCGATCTGTTTAGCTGCTCAGCCCCCCAACTCCCAACCATGCAAGATGCCAGGAAAGCTGGGTGCCGACCTTTACATGGGGCCTATACTGACCGCCACTCAGCTTTCCCAGACACAGGATTTTTACAGTGTTTTACAGTAATATCTGTGTGACATCTAGTACTATATTTTATGTCAGCGCTTTCCTTCCAGGATGTTCTTTTTCTGCTTTTATACTTTATTCTATAGCTGTCTGATAATTCAGAACATTTGGTAATCCAGAATCTATCCTGTTCCGATTAGTCCATATAGAATTAAAGGGGTGTTTCAGTTTTGTGTTACTACAGATTTACTGCTTTCTCATTATTTTAAACCCCAATTTTGGTTTTGCATTTGTTCCTCCCTACGTTCCAATAGCCATACCTTTTTACATTTTCTGTTCATATAGCCATAGGAGGGCTTATCTTTTGCGGGATAAGGCTACTTTCACACTAGCGTTCGGAGCGGGTCCGTCTGATGTTTCATCAGACGGATCCGCTCCTATAATGCAGACGTTTGTATCCGTTCAGAACGGATCCGTCTGCATTATTACTTAGAAAAATTTCTAAGTGTGAAAGTAGCCTGAACGGATCCGTCCAGACTTTACATTGAAAGTCAATGGGGGCGGATCCGTTTGAAGATTGAGCCATATGGTGTCATCTTCAAGCGGATCCGTCCCCATTGACTTACATTGTAAGTCTGGACGGATCCGCTTGCCTCCGCACGGCCAGGCGGACACCCGAACGCTGCAAGCAGTGTTCAGGTGTCCGCCTGCTGAGCGGAGCGGAGGCTGAGCGCTGGCAGACTGATGCATTCTGAGCGGATCCGCGTCCACTCAGAATGCATTAGGGCTGGACGGATGCATTCGGGGCCGCTTGTGAGAGCCTTCAAACGGAACTCACAAGCGGAGCCCTGAACGCTAGTGTGAAAGTAGCCTAAGCTGTATTTTTTAAGGATACCATTTAATTTACCGTGTCTGTTATTGGAAAACTTTGTGGGATTAAATTGAAATAAAAAAAAAATTTTAATTAAAATTCTGCCAAGGTTTTCAAAGTTTTGACATCGCAGCGTTCACTGTGCACACCGCAGACATAGTACATGACAACCTAACAAAGCTAGAACGAGCCCTGTACCTCACATGGGTCCAGAGATCTCCCCGTTCATTGCTCAGGGGCACTGGGGGGGGGGGGGGGGGGGGTGTCCTTTCTGCTAAATCTCTTGTTATAGCATCTCAAGGGGCATGTCCTTTCTGCTGCAGCTCTGTCTCTATCACAGGTCAGAGGGTGTGTCCTTTCCGCTGTAGCTCTGTCTCTATCACAGCTCAAGGGATTTGCCCTTTCCGCTGCCGCTCTCTTATTGTCACAGCTCAGGTAGTTGCCCTTTCACAGCTCAGGTGGCGTGTCCTTTCTGCTGTAGCTTTTTCCCTGTAACTGCCACAGCTTCTAACAGAAGATATTCCTGGTGGCAGTTGAAGATTTCAACTGAGCAGGTGCGACCACCTCAGTGTGATGGACGGATAAATAAAGATAAGAACAAACAGCAGGTGGCACTATACTGACACATTTTACTGAATAACTCAGTGGCTATGCTACATTTTTAATTACATGCAATAACAATAGTATTCAGGTCTAGCTGCTGGTATGAAAATGTAGAATATTTTTTCGTGGCACAACCTGTTTTTCAGTTCTTTTTAAATTTTCCGCCAGTGTAGAAAAAAAAAAACGAATTTTTTTTCATCAGATTTGTACGTAAAATAAAATTAGTGTAAGTGTGAATCCACGCCTCAGGTCATCTGACTGTATGATGTTACATTGGTGACATGACTATCATATGTGTGGAGCCCGGGGGTGGGGGGGGGGGGGGGCACATGTACTGTATCTTCTCATGGTTTTCATCTTTTTTAAAACATTCAGTAAAACATACGGGCGGGGGACTTCTATACAAACAGCCATATGTGCGGCATATTTCATGAGCGGCAGCTGCTGTGTTAAATAATACCTCACCTAAAAATAACATCCACTGACAGCACACATAGAGATCCTGTAGATATATCTATACTGCTCCTTATAGATAGATAGATAGATAGATAGATAGATAGATAGATAGATAGATAGATAGATAATAGATAGATAGATAATAGATAGATGATAGATAGATAGATAATAGATAGATGATAGATAGATAGATAATAGATAGATAATAGATAGATAGATAGATAGATAGATAATAGATAGATAGATAGATAATAGATAGATAGATAGATAGATAGATAGATAGATAGATAGATAGATAGATAGATAGAAAAATACACAGAGACTGACAGAAAGATAAATAGATAGATAGATAGATAGATAGATAGATAGATAGATAGATAGATAGATAGATAATAGATAGATAGATAGATAGATAATAGATAGATAGATAGATAGATAGATAGATAGATAGATAGATAGCTAGAATAGATAGATAATAGATAGATAATAGATAGATAGATAGATAGATAGATAGATATTAGATAGATAGATAATAGATAGATAGATAGATAGATGATAGATAGGAGATAGATAGGAGATAGATAGATAGATAGATAGATAGATAGATAGATAGATAGATAGATAGATAAAAGATAGACAGATAGACTGAGACAGATAGATAGTACAGCCCACCAGCAATACAGACAGCCATAGCAAAACTGTACAACATTGTGCTGAGCGCTGGCTACATCCCTCAAGCCTGGAACCAAGGTGTCATAACCCCAATACACAAGAGCGGGGACATGTATGACCCGGCCAGCTACCGAGGGATATGTGTCAGCAGCAATCTAGGAAAACTATTTAACAGTATCCTGAAGCAGAGAATCCTCACCCCCAGCACCATGTACTCAGGGTTCATGCCAAACCACCGCACCACAGACCACATCTACACCCTGCACCGCCTCATCCAGAGCCATGTCCACAACACAAAGCAGGGAAAGATATACGCTTGTTTTGTGGACTTCAAAAAGGCCTTCGACTCGGTGCGGCACCCAGGATTGCTCCTGAAGCTATTGGAGAGCAGAATAGGAGGAGAGACATACGACGTCATCAAAAGCTCCTACACCGAGAACCGATGTAGCGTGAAGGTAAATGGGAAAAGAAGGGCTTACTTCCAGCAGAGCCGAGGAGTCAGACAGGGCTGCAGCCTCAGTCCAACTCTCTTTACCATTTACATCAACGAGCTGACAGCGGCTCTGGAGTCCTCCTCAACACCAGGTCTCATCCTTCATGACACTAAGGTGAAATTTCTCCTGTATGTGGATGACCTTCTCCTACTATCACCAACTGAGAAAGGTCTCCAAGACCAGCTAGTCATTCTGGAGAAATTCAGCACCACATGGGCCCTTCCCATCAATTAAAAAAAGACCAACACTATGGTGTTCCAGAGAAGGAAAACAAAGTCAGCTAGGCCCCCTACCTTCACGCTACACAACTGCCCTCTTACAGCCACCAACAGGTACACCTACCTGGGCCTGATAATTGACCAAACTAGGAGTTTCAAATCAGCCATTGAGGAGCTGAAAGACAAAGCATGCAAGACCTTCTGCAACATCAGAAGACGACTGTACCACCTCAAAGCACCAGTGAGGGTATTGCTTAAAATCTTTGACTCCGTCATTGCACCAATCCTCCTTTACGGCAGTGAAGTCTGGGGCCCTCACACATACCCCGACTGGTCAAGATGGGATTCCAGCCCAACAGAAATATTCCACCTGAAATTCTGTAAGCATCTCCTTCAGGTCCATCGGAGCACCTCTAACAGTGCTTGTCAAGGGGAGCTGGGCAGATTCCCTCTACACTTTACAATCCAGAAGAGGACTGAGAGGAGCCTGATATGCCATGGACTCCGATACCCTGATCCGGGGTGTGTCCCCATTCCTCAACCCCCTATTTCCCACATGCTTTGGCAATACTAATGTATAATTTTAGACCTGCCAATAAAGCTTTATTGATTGATTGGATAGATATGAGATAGATAGACAGATAGATAGGAGATAGAAGATAGATAGATAATAGATAGGAGAGATGATAGATAGATAGATAGATAATAGATAGATAGATAGATAGATAGATAGATAGATAGATAGATAGATAATAGATAGATAATAGATAGATGATAGATAGATAGATAATAGATAGATAATAGATAGATGATAGATAATAGATAGGAGAGATGATAGATAGATAGATAGATAGATAGATAGATAGATAGATAGATAGATAGATAGATAATAGATAGATAGATAGATAGATAGATAGATAGATAATAGATAGATAGATAGATAGATATGAGATGATAGATAATAGATAGATAGATAGATAGATAGATAGATAGATAGATAGATGATAGATAATAGATAGATGATAGATAGATAGATAGATAGATGATAGATAGATAGATAGATATGAGATAGATAATTATAGATAGTAATGATTGATAGATAGATACAGACTGAGCACCCATAGCCTGCTCATTGAATCCGGGCATCACCGACAGAGGTACATGCGACCAGGAGGCCGTGGAGGATGAGGCTCATTTCCTGCTGCGGTGCCCCAAATACTCAGCAGTGAGGAACGCTCACTTCAGGAGACTGTCTGATCTCTGCCCAGACTTCACCTCCATGGAGGAGGAAGAGAGACTCTCCATACTGCTGGGGGAAGAGGAGAACACAGCGGCCACAGCAGCACAATATATTACTGCCTGCCATAGACTGAGAGGAGCCTGATATAACATGGACTCTTATGCCCCCACCCTGGATGTGTCCCCATCCCCCAACCCTACCCAATTATTTCCCACTTGCTTTGGCAATGCTAAAATGTATTTAGTCCTGCCAATAAAGCTTATTTGATTTGATAGACAGATAGATATGAGATAGATAGATAGATAGATAGATAGATAGATAATAGATAGATAGATAGATAGATAGATAGATGATAAATAGATAATAGATAGATAATAGATAGATAGATAATAGATAGATAGTTAGATAATAGATAGATATGAGATAGATAGATAGATAATAGATAATAAATAGATAGATAGATAGATAGATATGAGATAGAAAAAAAGATAGATAGATAGATAGATAGATAGATAAATAGATATGAGATAGATAGATAGATAGATAGATAATAGATAGATAGATGATAGATAGATAGATAGATAGATAGATAGATAGATAGATAGATAATAGATAGATAGTTAGATAATAGATAGATATGAGATAGATAGATAGATAGATAGATAGATGATAGATAGATAGATAATAGATAGATAGATAGATAATAGATAGATAGATAGATAGATAGATGATAGATATGAGATAGATAGATAATAGATAGATAGATAAATAGATAGATAGATAGATAGATAGATAGATAGATAGATAGATAGATAGATAGATAGATAGAAGATAGATATGAGACAGATCTCTCTATGAGAACAATCCCATAGAAGTGTCCTGACCGGTAAGCACATTACTGCCCACCCTCTGAGATCCCTCATGGGTCTGGGGGTGAAGAGACGTTATGTGTCCCTCAGGAGCCCGGCTCACAGAAGGCCCCCTATACAGTTACTGCGGACACATGGCCACTTATAAGGTTACTAATTGTCCCCTGTAATCTGCAATGCAGATGACCGTCACTCCTGCCCCCGTCCACATGGCCTTGTTTAGAAGCCATACATCAAGCACAAGAGGGGGCCCGGTCCAGGGGCCGCAGTGATTGTTCTCCATCTTCATTGTCGCACTCACCAGCAAATCAAATCAAGCGTTTACAGACTCCGGGCCATTGTCCCCGGCGCCTGTTGGTGACATTAATGCACATTTAAGCGTTGGTTTAATCAATACGCACAATAAAGCCGTCCCTTTCGCGCCCTCCATATGGCACTAGGAGGCCCCGTCACAATACATCTCCCCCCCCCGGGGCCCATCGCATCATCTGGCAGCTGTGGGAGTGCAAATCACTCTGCCCACATTATAGCATTTGGAGAACCTGGGCGACCCAGCGAGGCGTCACACGTGCACATAATAGTGCGGGGTGTAAGCAACGGCCGAGGAGGGTGGGAGTATTCATCCTGAGACGAGGACTTGACTTAATCACATTATAAAGGTCACCGCACAAGGAAACGCAGGACAACAAGCAGCCGTGCTCCGCCATTTGCAGCTGTTTTTTGTTTGCAGGACCTCTGTATAAGTCACATTAAGCATGTGACAGCGCCTCCCCGGTCCGTCAGCTCTGCCCGATGCTGCAGCTGAGCCCCATTCAAGTGACTGCAATACCACACACAGACTGCGGATAAGAGAGGCGCTGTTTCCTTTACTCTAATTTTCTCAACCTGTCCGCTCTCCTGACATGTCTGTTTTTAGTAAAAACGTATATTTTCCTGGAGTGCTGTGATATTCCTCAGTTATTCTTCCTGGTAATGCATAACTAGATGAAAAGGCTCCCTTGGTGGAAAGGGCTCCTACATAACATCCAGTAGCAGAGAGTGAAGGGCACAGCATGGGGTTAGGGCCAGCTGACAGGTTATTCAACCTTTTTCAGGAGGAATAACAGAGGAACGGCACAATGCAAAGTTTGAAGAAAAGATATTTCTGCATTGATATTTCATGGGAGGTTAATGACTAAAGCAGACAGCTCAGGGGAGGCAGCAGGTTCCAAGAGGTTTGTGAGATAAGAAGCTGGGTGACGTCACTCCATGCGCTCCCTCTGATGTGACAAGTAGGACACGGCGCTGCTATTTGTGCAGGGTGATTGCGGTAAACACTGCGCCCCAATAACCAGCCAGGAATAGCCTCAATCAGCAGAAGAATCGTAATCAGGAGACAATCTGCATTTCAATGTCCTCTACATAAAACCCCCAACATTCGGTTAAAATTAACTGCAGAACCGATGGAGCGTTTTAAGGCTCAGCTCCCACAGGACTCGCTGAAGTGTGCACAATGTGGCGGCTGATGGCGGGATAAAGACGTCAGAAGAAGAAGCATTAGTGTTACTTGTGGAGTAATCTAGAAATTCATCAGAAGCTTATCAGAAAAACCATGAAAGAGATTTACTCTGCTGCAGCTTATAAAAACCGACCACAGGTGTCCTGAACCCTCCAGACACCGTGTAACTGCTATACAGAGTGACTGTAGATTGTGTCCGCTGTAAATAGGAGCAGTATTATGGTAGTTACAGTGCTGCCCATAATTAGTCATACCCCTGGCAAATTTTGACTATGTACAAGAATATAACTACTATAATATTGCCTCCTATGTACAAGAATATAACTACTATAATACTGCTCCTATGTACAAGAATATACAGTGCTGCCCATAATTGTTCATACCCCTGGCAAATTGTGACTTAAAGTTACTTTTATTCAACCAGCAAGTCATTTTTTGACGGGAAATGACATAGGCGTCTCCCAAAAGATAATGATGTACAAGAGGCATTATTGTGGAAAACAAACATTTCTCAGCTTTTATTTACATATGAGCAAAAAGTGTCCAGTCCAAAATTATTCATACCCTTCACAAACTGTCTTCACAAAGTTCTATACCATTCCAAATAGTCCAAGCTGTTCTAAAGCCTCCTAATTACCCTGATTAATTGGGAACAGCTGTTTTAATCAACTCAACAGGTGAAAAACAGCAGCTCTCTGCAGTTGGTTTGTGGACAGTCCTGGCTAAGACAGAGGAGCTCAGTGAGGACCTGCGGCTGCACATTGTGGCTGCTCACAAGTCAAAAAGTTCCAGTGGCTACAGTGCAAAGTATTATTAAAAAATACAAGATGTTCTGCACTGTGGAAAATCTCAAGAGGACGTGGTCGGAAGCCAAAAGTGATACCTGTGCTGGCCAGGAGGATAGTTAGAGAGGTGTAAAAGAATCCAATGATCACCACCAAGGCCATCCTGGTGAATTTGGGCTCTGCTGGTGGCAATGTCTCAAGGAAGACAATCCAACGGACACTGCACACTGCTGGTTTCCACGGATGCAGACCGAGGAGGACGCTGCTTCTCCAGATAAGGCACACAAAAGCTCGCTTGGCCCTTGCAAAAGCTCATCTGAACAAAGAAGAAGACTTCTGGTCTTCTGTGTTATGTCAGATGAAACAAAAATTTAATTGTTTGGTCACAATGATGTTTCTTTCCTTCATTTGGCGTAAAAAAGGAGAAGCCTTCAACCCAAAGAACACCATCCCCACTGTCAAACATGGTGGTGGGAACCTAATGCTTTGGGGGTGTTTTTTAGCCAATGGACCAGGGAACCTAATCCCAGTAAACGGCACCATGAAAAAAGAGCAATACATGAGGATTCTCACCGACAACATCAGGCAGTCTGCAGAGAAACGGGGCCTTGGGCACCAGTGGACATTTCAGCATGACAATGACCCAAAACACACAGCAAAAGTGGTGAAGAAATGGTCAGCAGACAAACACATTGACGTTTTGGAGAGGCCCAGCCAGAGTCCAGACTGGAATCCAATTGAGAATCTGTGGAGGGAGCTAAAGACCAGGGTGATGGCAAGAAGACCCTCCAACCTGGAAGATTTGGAGCTCATTGCTAAAGATGAATGGGCAAAAATACCTGCGGAGACCTGCAAAAAGCTGGTCTGCAATTATAGGAAGCGTCTGATTGCTGTAATAGCCAATAAAGGATTTTCTATTGATTATTGTGAAGGGTATGAATAATTTTGAACTGGACACTTTTTGTTCAAATGTAAATAAAAGCTGAGAAATGTTTGTTTTCCACAATAATGCCTCTTCTACATCGTCCTATTATCTTTTGGGAGACACCTATGTCATTTCCCGTCATAAAATTACTTGCTGGTTGAATAAAAGTAACTTTAAGTCACAATTTGCCAGGGGTATGAATAATTATGGGCAGCACTGTATATTCTTGTACATAGGAGGCAGTATTATAGTAGTTATATTCTTGTACATAGGAGGCAATATTATAGTAGTTATATTCTTGTACATAGGAGGCAGTATTATAGTAGTTATATTCTTGTACATAGGAGGCAGTATTATAGTAGTTATATTCTTGTACATAGGAGCAGTATTATAGTAGTTATATTCTTGTACATAGGAGCAGTATTATAGTAGTTATATTCTTGTACATAGGAGCAGTATTATAGTAGTTATATTCTTGTACATAGGAGGCAGTATTATAGTAGTTATATTCTTGTACATAGGAGCAGTATTATAGTAGTTATATTCTTGTACATAGGAGCAGTATTATAGTAATTATATTCTTGTACATGGGAGCAGTATTATAGTAGTTATATTCTTGTACATAGGAGCAGTATTATAGTAGTTATATTCTTGTACATAGGAGCAGTATTATAGTAGTTATATTCTTGTACATAGGAGCTGTATTATAGTAGTTATATTCTTGTACAGAGGAGCAGTATTATAGTAGTTATATTCCTGTACATAGGAGGCAGTATTATAGTAGTTATATTCTTGTACATAGGAGCAGTATTATAGTAGTTATATTCTTGTACATAGGAGCAGTATTATAGTAGTTATATTCTTGTACATAGGAGCAGTATTATAGTAGTTATATTCTTGTACATAGGAGGCAGTATTATAGTAGTTATATTCTTGTACATAGGAGCAGTATTATAGTAGTTATATTCTTGTACATAGGAGCAGTATTAAAGTAGTAATATTCTTGTACATAGGAGCAGTATTATAGTAGTTATATTCTTGTACATAGGAGGCAGTATTATAGTAGTTATATTCTTGTACATAGGAGCAGTATTATAGTAGTTATATTCTTGTACATAGCAGGCAGTATTATAGTAGTTATATTCTTGTACATAGGAGCAGTATTATAGTAGTTATATTCTTGTACATAGGAGCAGTATTATAGTAGTTATATTCTTGTACATAGGAGCAGTATTATAGTAGTTATATTCTTGTACATAGGAGGCAGTATTATAGTAGTTATATTCTTGTTCATAGGAGCAGTATTATAGTAGTTATATTCTTGTACATAGGAGCAGTATTATAGTAGTTATATTCTTGCACATAGGAGGCAGTATTATAGTAGTTATATTCTTGTACATAGGAGCAGTATTATAGTAGTTATATTCTTGCACATAGGAGGCAGTATTATAGTAGTTATATTCTTGTACATAGGAGTAGTATTATAGTAGTTATATTCTTGTACATAGGAGCAGTATTATAGTAGTTATATTCTTGCACATAGGAGGCAGTATTATAGTAGTTATATTCTTGCACATAGGAGGCAGTATTATAGTAGTTATATTCTTGTACATAGGAGGCAGTATTATAGTAGTTATATTCTTGTACATAGGGGCAGTATTATAGTAGTTATATTCTTGTACATAGGAGCAGGATTATAGTACTTATATTCTTGTACATAGGAGGCAGTATTATAGTAGTTATATTCTTGTACATAGGAGCAGTATTATAGTAGTTATATTCATGTACATAGGAGCAGTGTTATAGTAGTTATATTCTTGTACATAGGAGGCAGTATTATAGTAGTTATATTCTTGTACATAGGAGCAGTATTATAGTAGTTATATTCTTGTACATAGGAGCAGTATTATAGTAGTTATATTCTTGTTCACAGGAGGCAGTATTATAGTAGTTATATTCTTGTACATAGGAGCAGTATTATAGTAGTTATATTCTTGTACATAGGAGCAGTATTATAGTAGTTATATCCTTGTACATAGGAGCAGTATTATAGTAGTTATATTCCTGTACATAGGAGCAGTATTATAGTAGTTATATTCTTGTACATAGGAAGTAGTATTATAGTAGTTATATTCCTGTACATAGGAGCAGTATTATAGTAGTTATATTCCTGTACATAGGAGCAGTATTATAGTAGTTATATTCTTGTACATAGGAGGCAGTATTATAGTAGTTATATTCTTGTACATAGGAGCAGTATTATAGTAGTTATGTTCTTGTACATAGGAGCAGTATTATAGTAGTTATATTCTTGTACATAGGAGCAGTATTATAGTAGTTATATTCTTGTACATAGGAGGCAGTATTATAGTAGTTATATTCTTGTACATAGGAGCTGTATTATAGTAGTTATATTCTTGTACAGAGGAGCAGTATTATAGTAGTTATATTCCTGTACATAGGAGGCAGTATTATAGTAGTTATATTCTTGTACATAGGAGCAGTATTATAGTAGTTATATTCTTGTACATAGGAGCAGTATTATAGTAGTTATATTCTTGTACATAGGAGCAGTATTATAGTAGTTATATTCTTGTACATAGGAGCAGTATTATAGTAGTTATATTCTTGTACATAGGAGCAGTATTATAGTAGTTATATTCTTGTACATAGGAGGCAGTATTATAGTAGTTATATTCTTGTACATAGGAGCAGTATTATAGTAGTTATATTCTTGTACATAGGAGCAGTATTAAAGTAGTAATATTCTTGTACATAGGAGCAGTATTATAGTAGTTATATTCTTGTACATAGGAGGCAGTATTATAGTAGTTATATTCTTGTACATAGGAGCAGTATTAAAGTAGTTATATTCTTGTACATAGCAGGCAGTATTATAGTAGTTATATTCTTGTACATAGGAGCAGTATTATAGTAGTTATATTCTTGTACATAGGAGCAGTATTATAGTAGTTATATTCTTGTACATAGGAGCAGTATTATAGTAGTTATATTCTTGTACATAGGAGGCAGTATTATAGTAGTTATATTCTTGTTCATAGGAGCAGTATTATAGTAGTTATATTCTTGTACATAGGAGCAGTATTATAGTAGTTATATTCTTGCACATAGGAGGCAGTATTATAGTAGTTATATTCTTGTACATAGGAGCAGTATTATAGTAGTTATATTCTTGCACATAGGAGGCAGTATTATAGTAGTTATATTCTTGTACATAGGAGTAGTATTATAGTAGTTATATTCTTGTACATAGGAGCAGTATTATAGTAGTTATATTCTTGCACATAGGAGGCAGTATTATAGTAGTTATATTCTTGCACATAGGAGGCAGTATTATAGTAGTTATATTCTTGTACATAGGAGGCAGTATTATAGTAGTTATATTCTTGTACATAGGGGCAGTATTATAGTAGTTATATTCTTGTACATAGGAGCAGGATTATAGTACTTATATTCTTGTACAAAGGAGGCAGTATTATAGTAGTTATATTCTTGTACATAGGAGCAGTATTATAGTAGTTATATTCATGTACATAGGAGCAGTGTTATAGTAGTTATATTCTTGTACATAGGAGGCAGTATTATAGTAGTTATATTCTTGTACATAGGAGCAGTGTTATAGTAGTTATATTCTTGTACATAGGAGGCAGTATTATAGTAGTTATATTCTTGTACATAGGAGCAGTATTATAGTAGTTATATTCTTGTACATAGGAGCAGTATTATAGTAGTTATATTCTTGTTCACAGGAGGCAGTATTATAGTAGTTATATTCTTGTACATAGGAGCAGTATTATAGTAGTTATATTCTTGTACATAGGAGCAGTATTATAGTAGTTATATCCTTGTACATAGGAGCAGTATTATAGTAGTTATATTCCTGTACATAGGAGCAGTATTATAGTAGTTATATTCTTGTACATAGGAAGTAGTATTATAGTAGTTATATTCTTGTACATAGGAGCAGTATTATAGTAGTTATATTCCTGTACATAGGAGCAGTATTATAGTAGTTATATTCTTGTACATAGGAGGCAGTATTATAGTAGTTATATTCTTGTACATAGGAGCAGTATTATAGTAGTTATGTTCTTGTACATAGGAGCAGTATTATAGTAGTTATATTCTTGTACACAGGAGGCAGTATTATAGTAGTTATATTCTTGTACATAGGAGCAGTATTATAGTAGTTATATTCTTGTACATAGGAGCAGTATTATAGTAGTTATATTCTTGTACATAGGAGGCAGTATTATAGTAGTTATATTCTTGTACATAGGAGCTGTATTATAGTAGTTATATTCTTGTACAGAGGAGCAGTATTATAGTAGTTATATTCCTGTACATAGGAGGCAGTATTATAGTAGTTATATTCTTGTACATAGGAGCAGTATTATAGTAGTTATATTCTTGTACATAGGAGCAGTATTATAGTAGTTATATTCTTGTACATAGGAGCAGTATTATAGTAGTTATATTCTTGTACATAGGAGCAGTATTATAGTAGTTATATTCTTGTACATAGGAGAAGTATTATAGTAGTTATATTCTTGTACATAGGAGGCAGTATTATAGTAGTTATATTCTTGTACATAGGAGCAGTATTATAGTAGTTATATTCTTGTACATAGGAGCAGTATTAAAGTAGTAATATTCTTGTACATAGGAGCAGTATTATAGTAGTAATATTCTTGTACATAGGAGCAGTATTATAGTAGTTATATTCTTGTACATAGGAGGCAGTATTATAGTAGTTATATTCTTGTACATAGGAGCAGTATTAAAGTAGTTATATTCTTGTACATAGCAGGCAGTATTATAGTAGTTATATTCTTGTACATAGGAGCAGTATTATAGTAGTTATATTCTTGTACATAGGAGCAGTATTATAGTAGTTATATTCTTGTACATAGGAGCAGTATTATAGTAGTTATATTCTTGTACATAGGAGGCAGTATTATAGTAGTTATATTCTTGTTCATAGGAGCAGTATTATAGTAGTTATATTTTTGTACATAGGAGCAGTATTATAGTAGTTATATTCTTGCACATAGGAGGCAGTATTATAGTAGTTATATTCTTGTACATAGGAGCAGTATTATAGTAGTTAAATTCTTGCACATAGGAGGCAGTATTATAGTAGTTATATTCTTGTACATAGGAGTAGTATTATAGTAGTTATATTCTTGTACATAGGAGCAGTATTATAGTAGTTATATTCTTGCACATAGGAGGCAGTATTATAGTAGTTATATTCTTGCACATAGGAGGCAGTATTATAGTAGTTATATTCTTGTACATAGGAGGCAGTATTATAGTAGTTATATTCTTGTACATAGGGGCAGTATTATAGTAGTTATATTCTTGTACATAGGAGCAGGATTATAGTACTTATATTCTTGTACATAGGAGGCAGTATTATAGTAGTTATATTCTTGTACATAGGAGCAGTATTATAGTAGTTATATTCATGTACATAGGAGCAGTGTTATAGTAGTTATATTCTTGTACATAGGAGGCAGTATTATAGTAGTTATATTCTTGTACATAGGAGCAGTATTATAGTAGTTATATTCTTGTACATAGGAGCAGTATTATAGTAGTTATATTCTTGTTCACAGGAGGCAGTATTATAGTAGTTATATTCTTGTACATAGGAGCAGTATTATAGTAGTTATATTCTTGTACATAGGAGCAGTATTATAGTAGTTATATCCTTGTACATAGGAGCAGTATTATAGTAGTTATATTCCTGTACATAGGAGCAGTATTATAGTAGTTATATTCTTGTACATAGGAAGTAGTATTATAGTAGTTATATTTTTGTACATAGGAGCAGTATTATAGTAGTTATATTCCTGTACATAGGAGCAGTATTATAGTAGTTATATTCTTGTACATAGGAGGCAGTATTATAGTAGTTATATTCTTGTACATAGGAGCAGTATTATAGTAGTTATGTTCTTGTACATAGGAGCAGTATTATAGTAGTTATATTCTTGTACACAGGAGGCAGTATTATAGTAGTTATATTCTTGTACATAGGAGCAGTATTATAGTAGTTATATTCTTGTACATAGGAGGCAGTATTATAGTAGTTATATTCTTGTACATAGGAGTAGTATTATAGTAGTTATATTCCTGTACATAGGAGCAGTATTATAGTAGTTATATTCCTGTACATAGGAGGCAGTATTATAGTAGTTGCGTTCTTGTAAATAGGAGCAGTATTATAGTAGTTATATTCTTGTACATAGGAGCAGTATTATAGTAGTTATATTCTTGTACATAGAAGCAGTAGTATAGTAGTTATCTTCTTGTACATAGGAGTAGTATTATAGTAGTTATATTCCTGTACATAGGAGCAGTATTATAGTAGTTATATTCCTGTACATAGGAGGCAGTATTATAGTAGTTGCGTTCTTGTAAATAGGAGCAGTATTATAGTAGTTATATTCTTGTACATAGGAGCAGTATTATAGTAGTTATATTCTTGTACATAGGAGCAGTAGTATAGTAGTTATATTCTTGTACATAGGAGCAGTATTATAGTAGTTATATTCTTGTACATAGGAGCAGTATTATAGTAGTTATATTCTTGTACATAAGAGCAGTATTATAGTAGTTATATTCTTGTACATAGGAGCAGTAGTATAGTAGTTATATTCTTGTACATAGGAGCAGTAGTATAGTAGTTATATTCTTGTACATAGGAGCAGTATTATAGTAGTTATATTCTTGTACATAAGAGCAGTATTATAGTGGTTATATTCTTGTATTCTATAGAAAATAAGTGAAATTGCATAAATATTAGACTGAAAAAGCCTAGAAAATATAAATACCAGAAGGATTTCAGTAACTTCCATGACATCTTCAGAGAAGATTGTTAATCACTTAAGGAGAGCACAAAAATGTAAAAAGAATGAAACTGTTTGTTAGGTCACCAAACTACTTTAGTTGATTGAGTGGCCCATGGGTGTCGTTACTTCTGTGCTATTACATTACACCACCCTTCCCACCTATAGGGCACCATACCGTACGTGGCCTTGTGCTGATTAGTAGATCTGGTTTGGGTAAGTGTCTAACAAGTCAGGACAAGTGAATGACTTCAGCGCATGGGAATGATTTCAGGTATTGAAATGTCTCATTAAAAGTCTTTTAAACAGCTGCTTCCTATCAAACCCCCCTGTGCTGCCCGCAAAGTACGACGTTTCTGGGTTAATTACGGTATATTCAGTAGAACGGTCTCCTTTACTAAAGCTGGGTTCTGGGTTAGATAAAAGAATACTTGTTAGTCGAAACTTTGCACTTTTTTGAGTTATTTGCACATTTTTTCATGGACCCACTGTGAATATAATTCCCTTCTGGAGACGCCGCCGTCATTTGTCTTTGTTTGCAGTTTGCCGGGGTGTCAGTTGCTGGTGGCTTCCGAATTAAAGAGACACTGTCGGTTGCCTGTCTGAGGGCAGCACAGGATAAAGGGGGAGACGCTGAGCTTGGGGATATACACTTTTATATGGTTTCATTCTGTATTTTCACGTAAACAGGCAAGTTAATGGATGCAAAGACTTATAGAGAAAGCCTGTGAGTCCTGCTGACCCCGCCCACCCACACACAGGATTGGTTGTTACTCTTTGTGGGAGGGGTTAAGTAGGACTCACAGGCTTTCTCGATCTGTACTGGCATTACTTGAATAGCTTTTTACATGAAAAGATGGAAGAAAATTAAAGAAAACTATATATTCTCGACCTCAGATCTGACTGATACCTTTTAAAGGGGTTGCAGCGCCACTTAAAGGGGTTGTCTTACTTCTGCAAATGGCACTTATCACGTAGAAAAAGTTAATACAAGGCACTTAGTAAATGTATTGTGATTGTCCGTATTGCCTCCTTTGCTGGCTTGATTCATTCTTATATCATATTCTACACTGCTCGTTTCCATGGTTATAACCACCCTGCAATTCAGCATCAGTGGTCGTGCTTGTACACTGTAGAAAAAAAAATCACTGGCCGTAAAAAGTGCGTATAGGCCGACACTTTTTCCTATAGTGTGCAAGGACGACCACCACTGCTGGATTTCAGGGTGGTTGTTACCATGGAAACGAGCCGTGTATAATGCTGTGAAAAAATGAATCCGGCCAGCAAAGGAGGCAATATGGAGTAGTAAGTGCCTTGTATTAACTCTATCTACATGATCAATGCCAATTGCTGAAGTGAGACAACCCCTTTAATGATTATCATGCACGGCGCCCGACATTTTGTAGTGGCTGTGCCTGGAATTGCAAATCAGTCCTATTTACTTGAATGGGACTGAGCAACATTGAGCTGTAGTATCAGGCACAGCAACTCCAAAAGGCACCAACACCGAACGACCGCTGTGGACCCTTCGGCCAGATAATCAATGTGCATGAAGAAAACCCAGTAATGTAATATCTATACATATCCCCATTGTAGCCGATAACTGCTGATATTGATCATTCAGTCAGAAGTCTCTATACAAAGTCGAGGAGCAGAGCCTCGCGCGGCAGCTGGAAGTCAGGCGAGCCGTGCCATATGGTCTGGACGCCGATCCCTCCCGGACAATGGATAGACTTGCACCTACAGAATGAATACTTAAAGAGCTCTTCAAATATGCAATAAAGAGCGGCAAGACTTAATAATTCAGGAGAAAAACAGATCGCACTCCCAAGGAGGACTGCAAGAAATGGATGCTATTTACGTATCCTATTGTCTTATGGTTTCATAATCTGCCGGGGATTAGACGGGGGTCAAACAAGCCTTGTGACGAGAGGAAATCCCTCGCTTCGTCTGACACAAACACGTAGGTTGGCTCAGGATGGTAAACGTCACGAATACTGATAGACCCTGCTGGCGTAGGACGGGTGACTAAAGATATCAGAACCCACCACCCATCCGCTTTTGATTGTGGGTTCTGCAGACCATGGCCTCGTGCACACGGATTGCACGTATTCCCCCGTAATATGGCTTGTCATAAAGGCATCACAAGGCAGCTTATAGCGTGTCTCCAGGGATAGATGGCGACATTTTTTTTGTATCAAACGTTCTTCTGGGCATGTGGCGTTGTTGTATGCATGTACCCAAGGGTACGACCCGACAGATCGGCTTTATACATGCAGCCAACCACTCTAACAATGACAACAGGCACACAGTTTTTTACTGTAAAATCATGCGGCCATTGGCTGCCACGGGATTGCGTAGTTTGACCACGTGCGGCATTGGGCAGTACCTAAGGGTCCTTTTACATGGAGCACGGTAAACCCCCCAAAAGTGGCTATACAGAAGTTGATTGGAGCTTGTCTTTACACTTTTTAAACTGGGGGAATAAATGATCACTACTACGATCATTCATCCCCATACAGTTTGCATATTGTCAGGAGAACCCGTTTACCTGAAGCGATGTCCTGCTGGCATAAAGGATCCAAACATGTCCTCATATGGATGCATTCCCTCCTCTGTAGAACTTTTCACATGTCATTGACATTTGGAAGTTTCCAAAGGTGGGGCTCCGTATGTTAGGACTAGTGTCGGACTGGGGTACCTAGGGCCCACCAGTAAAATTAATTTTGGGGGCCCACCATACGGATACATTCAAATATAATAAATATCTATCAAGTTTTTTATATGAACATCGGCTGGTTGAGGTGCTGTACATTGAATATGTGTATGTAGTG
This sequence comes from Bufo bufo, assembly GCF_905171765.1. NCBI lineage: Eukaryota > Metazoa > Chordata > Amphibia > Anura > Bufonidae > Bufo > Bufo bufo. The sequence goes on along the minus strand of NC_053393.1, from coordinate 530,553,686 downwards.
CAGTAAATCTCATGTGTTATGTGCCACTTGTGCAGGGGGTGGGAGACTAGGGGCCCACCTTCATCAGGGGCCCACCGGGGGATTCCCCTGTACCCCTGTGGGCAAGGGCTCTTTTATTTACGCGCAGGGCAAAGGCTCTCTTACTTACAATAACACACTGCCGGACGGAGGCAGTGTGTTTGGTGACGTCACCGGCTTTAGCCGGCTTTAGCGCTGCCCTAGACGTTTTACAGGCTAGGGCAGCGCTAAAGCACGCCCATCAGTGCCGGTGACGTCAGCGGGCTCACTGCTGGGCAGAAGCCTCTGCCTGGCAGCCCTAAGGAGAGCCCGGTACGTCACCGGATCTCCTGAAAATGCCTTTGCCCTGCGATTCAGTGCAGGGCAAAGGAGAGCATCGGAGCATAAAATACTCTGATGCTCTTGTCTGGGTGAAAACATGGGTATGTACCATCCCTTTAATTCCGCCCTTCAGCTGCAAAGATAGATGCATTTCTCTCACAAGCAGGGAACGTCTCCCTTCTGTGGAATCTGCCAGCACTGTACTGCTGTAAAGTTCTTTCCTTTACTTCCCACTATGTTTTCTTTCAGCTCCAGAGCTCACAGAACAGATAACGGGGGGGGACACACACACTTAGAGACATGCAGGAGGCTCCTGTGATGTTCAGAAGCAGGGTAGAAGCAGTTCATCCATCAGGCTCAGGATCTCAGCTAGCTCTGACACGCCCCCACTTCCTCTCAGCCGTCTTCTGAGTCTCTGTTACCAAGGACGGATCTTGCTTTTTAACAGGCAGTGAACTGCAAATTAGTTGGAAGTGAGACCCCTAGTGGCCATAACTTTACAGCTTTTTTTAGATGGATGCAGGCAGATTTTTTAAATGCAGTGATTTAGAAATCTGCTATTTACGCCATTCTCCATTAAGTGAAATGAAATTGTGCGAAAGTACAGTGACTCTTTAAGAGAATACTATATTGCCGATTCTCCTTTAAAGGGCCATTACACCTAAACCATAAAGTATGCAAACATGTCTGCTAATATAATCCACACATATGTACATGTAGGTTGTTGGCAGTTTTCAGCCCTGAGAATACTACACTGCAGATTGCCTAAAGTGGCTGATAACAGGGAACAATAGATTGCACTCAACTGCACAACTGTCCCTTTAAACATAGAGGTTCCCTTGAAGAGTCCATAGAACCTTGGTCTTTACGTATCAGCCTCCTATACCTCTAGGTATACAGCACAGCCTATGTAAGAGGACTGGTAACCATTATCTGTTAGCTGCCGCCACATTCCTGGATCGGGTCGCGCTCTGTATATTTATAGAAACATTGATCTTTTGCCATTAATCCCATAAATAATTAAGCGATGGGTGGTAATTGCACGGTTGGTATGTTCTGCATCACACAGACGTCTTAGATTTTATTTCCAGGCCGGGCAGAAGAATAAGAGCACCCTTTGTCCATATAAAATCCAGAGTGGGCGTCAGTGCCTGGAGCCATACGTTATATAAATTAGGGTACTTTCACACTTGCGGCAGAGGATCCGTCAAAACGCATGCAAACTGATGGCATTTGTCAGACGGTTCAGGATCCTGATCATCTGTATGACAAATGCATTGAAATGCCGGATCCGTCTCTCCGGTGTCATCCGGAAAAATGGATCCGGCATTTATTTATTTTCAAATTTTTTGCAGTCTGAGCATGCGCAGACCCCAATGACAGATCCGTTTTGCCGGAACACGGATGCGGCAAGTATTCCGGAATTGTGGACGAAGATAAAACCGCAGCATGCTGCGGTATTATCTCCGTCCTGAAAAGTCAAAAAGACTGATCTGAAGACATCCTGAACGGAATTGCTCTCCATTCAGAATGCATGGGGAAAAAACTGACCAGTTCTTTTCCGGTATTGAGCCCCTAGGACGGAACTATGTGCCGGAAAAGAATAACGCTAGTGTGAAAGGGACCTTATATTATTCGGGCAGAAGAGAGCGACCCCTGTCCCACCTCTCCACCTAAGGACAGCGTATTCTGCCTGATTCAGATGAATTTTAGAATACATGAGCCCAACATGGAATGACAAGATCAATAAAAGCACCCCAATATCTTTAATGAGTCTTCTGCCTGAGCTAAGAGCTTTATATGTCCTATTAGGCTATTGTGAGGCAAAATGGTGCTTCTCTAATTTACCTTAGATTTTGTAGATAAAGCAGCGTCTGCTCACCATTTCATCACTTTTTAATAAATAGATAAATATGTATTGATTCAGAGTTACATCCTGTATTATACTCCAGAGCTGCACTCACTATTCTGCTGGTGGAGTCACTGTGTACATTACATTACTTATCCTGTACTGATCCTGAGTTACATCCTGAATTATACTCCAGAGTTGCACTCACTATTCTGCTGGTGCAGTCACTGTGTACATACATTACATTACTTATCCTGTACCGATCCTGAGTTACATCCTGTATTATACTCCAGAGCTGCACTCACTATTCTGCTGGTGGAGTCACTGTGTACATACATTACTTATCCTGTACTGATCCTGAGTTACATCCTGTATTATACTCCAGAGCTGCACTCACTATTCTGCTGGTGGAGTCACTGTGTACATACATTACATTACTTATCCTGAACTGATCCTTAGTTACATCCTGAATTATACTCCAGAGTTGCACTCACTATTCTGCTGGTGCAGTCACTGTGTACATACATTACATTACTTATCCTGTACCGATCCTGAGTTACATCCTGTATTATACTCCAGAGCTGCACTCACTATTCTGCTGGTGCAGTCACTGTGTACATACATTACATTACTTATCCTGTACTGATCCTGAGTTACATCCTGTATTATACTCCAGAGCTGCACTCACTATTCTGCTGGGGCAGTCACTGTGTACATACATTACATTACTTATCCTGTACTGATCCTGAGTTACATCCTGTATTATACTCCAGAGCTGCACTCACTATTCTGCTGGTGCAGTCACTGTATACATACATTACATTACTTATCCTGTACTGATCCTGAGTTACATCCTGTATTATACTCCAGAGCTGCACTCACTATTCTGCTGGTGGAGTCACTGTGTACATACATTACATTACTTATCCTGTACTGATCCTGAGTTACATCCTGTATTATACTCCAGAGCTGCACTCACTATTCTGCTGGTGGAGTCACTGTGTATATACATTACTTATCCTGTACTGATCCTGAGTTACATCCTGTATTATATTCCAGAGCTGCACTCACTATTCTCCTGGTCACATGACTGTAGAGTGCAGACACACTGTACACAGGTTCCAAGAATTAGTCTTTCTCTTTGGATGTGAATGGAGAAGAAAATTACAAATAGCTCAAAAGTGACACAATATAGATAAAGGAATGTATTGACAAAGTTACTCAGCTGATTGTGAAGGTTTCACTTGGGACATGTGTTTCAAAAGCGGAGTGCCTCTTTAAACGACAGGTGAATGATTTCAGCACAGTTCACTGAAGAGGCAGGTACCCTTTAAGCTCATCAAAGGAGACCCCCTGGGCGACTGCTAATTTTAAAAGCAGCCGGAGGAGACGGGGAGGGGCGCACTTTTCGGCTGTTCTTCTCTCGACTGACGTGTGTGGGCTCTAATCACAGCTCCGCGTTAGGCTTCACTCCATCTTCACGCCAATTTAAGGCAGAGGCTTGAACATGAAGAGGCTCATGTATAAGAAGGGTCCCTGCTAGGAGATGTTGTATAAATGGAGCCGGCACTTTCAGGATCGGTACAAGGGTAATTAGAAGGACTGATTATATGGGTCTGATGTTTCCGACATTATAGGACGCAACGATCAGGGCACGTTGCATGTACAAAACATCAAATCATTTAGGAAGTTTACTACAGCAAAAAGTCCCTTCTTGACAGAAAATGGTTCCACAGAGGCACATGGAGTGAGACCTTAAAGGGGTAATCATATTCTCTGGGACCTGCACCCATGTGCAGCAATGGGGTCCTGACAGATAAGATGGCTGCTTTCTCCATTCACTTCTATAGGACTTAAAGGACTTGTCCACCCTTGGAGGCATTTCAGGCCGACTTCCCCAGAATGGCGAGACCTGTGGAGGGAATCATACTTGTCTGATCCCCATCACTGCGTTCCGGCTCCTTCATTCCCCCGCTGACGCAGATCTCCGGTCTCCCTCTGTCAACATCCAACCAATGACTGGCCGCAGCAGGGACGACACGCCAGTCATTGGCTGCAGTGGTCACGTGACCCGTGTCAAACCAGATGTTGACACAGAGAGACCAGAGATCTGCAGTGGCGGTGGAGGAGCGATGGAAATGGAACCCAGGCAGGGATAAGGTAAGTATAATTCCTTCTGAAGGTCCGGCCAACTTGGGGGATCCGCCAGAAAGGCCCCCCTGGGATGAACAACCCGTTTAAAGGAGTAATCCCATATAAATGTCTAATAGAAGAGTGCCCCATCCCTATACCCTGACCCACATTTTGACCATGGGCAGTTTTTAGCAGCTGCATCCATGTGGAGAATCAACGTGGTCATGCGTGTGCGCAACACTCTCCATTTTTGAAACAGTCAAGCAAACTTTGGTTCACCTCTGCCAGACATTCATAGCATATCCCGTGCTTATGCCATGAATTTCTAAGCTGGGCATGGTCCTTTAAAAGAGGAAATCAGTTATTAGATTTGCATGCAGAAGAGAAGATCAAGCACTGAGAAGGTCACCAGTCTCTTACTGCCAATTCTCTGAGGTTTGCACCCTGATGAAGGTACGGCACACTATGCATCAATGACAAGACCCTTCCCATCTCTCGTGGAATGGGAATACTTCTTAAACTAGACATTTTAGCAGATGCATGGAAATCATTGCTAGCTTTCCATTACCTTGCCTACATTAAAAGAAACCTCTGCTATTTTCCTCATCCCTAACGTTTTAGAAAAAGTGTACCCCAGCTTCTGTCCCCCATCTTGATTGTAGACACTACGGTCTGTAGCCAGTAGCTCTGGTAACTTCATTCCAAGGTGCCAATATATATATTATTCCGAATTGTGAGCTGAAGTGCTGGAGAACTACAGATGAAGGTCTAAGGCAAAGGAGAGGGGAAAGCCTGTGCTCTGTGCAGCAGCATGCATGTCACAGGCGCTGAGCTGCAGGAAGGGACAGGGGTGACTGTTTGCAACAGCTTTACATCGTCTGTAGGAAACATCAGGCCTGCCTGGAGGAGAGTCAGCGGCCCAGTGACATCCGACATAGTGGTACTAGGTGAGAATTCACCTGGAGTCTTCCTTCTGAACGCACATTTTATTACATGATATAACAGTATTTCCCTCATGTATGATCTGCTCAGAGATTACGTCGCACCCTCTTCCCTGTTGTCAGCTCTTAGACGAGGTAAAGACTATTCTCGCTGAATGGCCTTTCCACTGGAGCGAGCACAAAATGTTCAAATGTCAGAGGAAAATATGTGATCTTACTGGGATCTAATTTTAGAAGCAGCAAAGAGATTGGGTGAGGCTCGTCAATGATGTGGGGGTGCGGTACCTTCATCAGGGGGTGCCATCCTCGGAGAACTGACAGTGAGGAACGGGTGACCTTCTCAGTGTTTGCGGCAGCTGGGGGAATTTCCTTACCATATCTTTACCTAGCTAATCGTATTATTTCCATATTCCGAAATAGCCTGGAGATTTGCCATAAAAGCCTGATTGAAGCTGGATCTCCCCTGGTGAGGCACCATATGCTTGACAGTTTCTGTAACACCCATAGAAGTAAATGGAGAGAGCTACAGAAGTCTCCTCTTCACCCATTCTCCGACTGGATGCAACCGCCACCTAACCAAGCAAGATGTGGGCTGGGGGGCCCCATTCTCCATACAGACGCAGGTCCAAGAGGTGGGACCCTGTGTATGTGCCATAAGCATCTGAGTTGGGACTACCCCTTTTAAATAGTCCCACATCTGGACATTTACAGCATAGCAATAGGATATGCCACAAATGCGTCCCTGACGCTTACAAAAAAATTTAAAGGAATTGTCGGAGACCTGAAAAAAAAACAGGGACAGTTAGTCATGATGTCAGAATTTAAAAATACAACAATCATCCCGGTTCTTGCTCCTGTCCTTGTCTGCACGTGTCACAGCTAAGGTCATTGACTGGCCTGCAACGGTGACTGCATGTCACGCTTCAGGTCGGTGGGAACTCGAAGCAGTGCGGACACGAGCCATGTTGCAGGCACAAGGATGACCCAACCAGAGGAGTGTGTTTTTGTTTTTTTGTTCTGACACCAAGCCTGGCAATTCCCAATATTTTTTCAGGTCACAGACGATTAAAGGGCATTTCCTACCAAAATTAAAAAAAAACACTAAACGGACGGTGAGACCCAGAGGTGTCCTCTACTGCTCAAGTGGTAAGACGTGCTATCCGCTATATTGCAATGACAGACAGATTTGTCATCCAGGAGAATCTGGGACAGCTGGGTGACTACCTGTGTGACGGTGTAACGGCGGCCATATTGTTATTCAGCTTTCTAAGAAACAAATATTAATAAGAAAGTGAAAAGACTTTCACAATTCGGCAGGGGGGGTGGGGGGGGGACTTCAGAGCTTGTATTGACTCGTTTGTGTGGTTTCGGAGGCGTGCACCTCCAGACCCTATACTTCAGACAGGCAGGCTTACTATAAGAACCTGCTGTTCCAGTTACCAATTATCCACATCACCTTCCCTCTTCTAAATGGAAATCGCTGACAACTCAGATTCTGTAAATCTATGTCAGGCCTCATGCACGCGGCCATTGTGCAGCCGTTCCGTGCATTGGGGACCGCCGTGCGGTGGCCGGGACGGATCGAGACGCATTTAACTTGAATGGGTCCGTGATCCGTCCGGTGCGGAGGCATGGACAGAAACACCACGGAAGCACTCCGTAGTGCTTCTGCGGGGTTCCGTGCTTCCGTTCCGCACCGCAGCTCTGGTTTGCGGACCCATTCAAGTGAATGCGGGGAGCACACGGCCAGTGCCCGCATATTGCGGAGCCGCTGTTTGCCGGTCACGGCCGGGTGCATGAGGCCTAATACTAAAAACTACACTTTCCATAAAGTATTCACACCTGACACCCCCCGGACTGTCTCATAGATTACTGAATAACATACCAACAATAAATAACTCTCTACAAGTGTAATAAAATCACACCACTTACTAAACGGTTTGCAAATAGCATTTATTATGTAGAGACATTTAATACAAGGCACTTACTAATGTATTGTGATTATCCATATTGCCTCCTTTGCTGGCTGGATTCATTTTCCCACTGCTCGTTTCCATGGTTACGACCACCCTGCAATCCACCAGTGGTGGCTGTGCCTGCACACTATAGGAAAAAGCACCAGCCTACGTGCGCTCCCACGGTCCCGGCCACCAGAGAGGTCGGCACTTTTTCCTATAGTGTACAAGCACGACCATTGCTGCTGGATTTCAGGGTGGTTGTAACTATGGAAACGAGCAGTGTATAATATGATGGAAAAATGAATATGGAGAATCACAATACATTAGTAAGTGCCTTGTATTTACTTTCTCTACATGATAAATGCCATTTGCTGAAGCGAGACGACCCCTTTAAAGGGGTTTTCCAGGAGTTCAATATTGATGGCCGATCCTCACATTAGGTCATCAATATCTGATCGGCTGTTTGGAATGGCCGATTGAGCACTGCGACCTCCTCTCGCAGCTTGCAAAGCACAGCGCTGTGCAATGCGTAATCCCACGCTTGGTATTGCAGCTCCCGCTCATTCATTTGAATGGGACTGAGCTGCGCCTAGGTCATGTGACCGATGAAAGTGACGTCACTGGTCTAGGAAGAGTCTGCAGCACCCGCCGGAGCACCATGGTCTCTTCGAACAGCTGATCCATGGAGGAGCAGGAGTCAGACCCCCACCGATCAAATAGTGATGACCTATCCTGAGGATCAATACCTTAATTCTGGGAACCCCCTTTAAAGGGGCTGTCCGAGTTATATAAAAACTCAGGCAACCTCTGTAAATAAAATAAAACCTATGTATACTCACCTGCTTTCTCCTCTGCTTCATCCTGAGCTGAGCGTTTTCTGGCTGCAGTGGTGACGTTCTGTGCACAGCTGGGGCCAGTGATTAGCTGCAGTGGTGATTTGAGCACGGAACGTCACTATCGCAGCAAAGAAGATGACGACCGCAGCGGTAGGACCGGAAACAGGGGAGAAAATGGGTGAGCATCCATTTATTTTTCATTTTTAGGCCATTTACAGGGAGTAAATAAGTATTCACCCCCCCCCCCCCCCCCCCATATAGTTTGTGACAATTTTGCATGATACTTAAAGGGATTGTCTCATCTGAGACATGGGTGGCATATTACTAGGAGGTGGGACCCGCACCTATCTCCAGAATGGGTGCTAGAGAGAGAGCATCCATGTGCAGCTACTCTCCATTCATTTCTATGGGAAATTGCTTGGCTTTTTTCAGAACTCCCATAGAAATTAACGGGGAGCGCGCCGCGCATGCGCAGTGCGCTGTCCTTCACTTTCGGAAGCCCATTTTATAGATAGAGATGGGACCTCCACCTATCTGACATTGATTGCATGCAATCAAAGTCCCAAATGACACGAACCCCTTTAAGGTCACAAGCAACTTTAATTCCCCTCATGAAATTCTTCCCTGTCTGAAACAACGTAAAGATTACACAAGAAAATTCCAAACCGGATACAAAAATAATTCCAAAAGCTCTCAGTAAGAGTGAATCCATTTTTGCTAAAAAAAAAAAAAAAAAAATCAAAGAGAGTATCTATTGGTAAACCTGCCAGCAACTTTTCCTCTCCCCTGCAGCACCCCCACAGGTGTAATGGAGTATGACACAATTCAAACTGAAATCAATGGGTTATCCATCTAATGCATGGACGGGCCAGGTCCTCCAAGGCAAGAAATGCTCCCGTGTGGCCGCGCTGCGTTCCGGCTCAGCTATAACCTGCCCAAATGCAATGGAAGATTACAAGAAGTTAATATTAAAAGGTTTTTTACGGTCTGACGAATCCAAAACTTGTCTTTTCGGTCACTGTCAACACGTTATCCTTGACATAAGCAAAGCATAGCACACGACATAAGATGTCGCCAGGCGTAAAGCATCATGCTGGAGAAATGCCTCCTTGTAGCACGGCAGAGGGGAAAATAGAGCAAAGGACAAAGAAATTCCCTATGAAAGCCTGCTGCAGTCCACGGGAGGAGAACTGAAAGTTGGGAGGAGATTTAGCAAAAGATAAAGACACAGCTATAAAGGAATAAGTGCCACGGACAAGTCAAGAGTCAGGGTAGGACGTGGCCGGACCTGGAAATAGGTTGACATAGTCCGAACTCACAGTAACTGCAGGCGACGAGTAGATGCTGGAGGATGTGAATTATTATGCAGTTATTCTGAGCTCACCCGCTGAAATGTAGGTGGGTTGCTTTGTAAATGAGTGTTTATACAGCGGGGGGTGAATACTTTTGCAGACACTGTAGGTGTCTGTAGTCACTGCAGCGATCTGCGGCTTCAGGTTAAACATTAACTTTTTGCTGTAAAGTAAACCTTCCGACCTTCCCGTGTGACCGACATTCTTGGCGTCTTCTGACTGAAGGGATCTGTTCGATGACATCACAACGGGTTCATTAAGAAAAACACAGAAGAAATAGTTTTCTGCTCCCGGCTTGTCCTGACCCGAGAATGCAGGGAAATAACCGCGCAGGAAGAAAAAGTCACCGACACAATAAATACATGTACTGTGCTGTAGTATGTACAACATATACACAGCTATACTGTACATACACTCACATACCTTGTACTGCGGCTACACATACACATGTACACATCCATACTACAGCATGCACAAATATACCTCCACCCATACTAGAGTAACATACACACATAAATACAGCGTACACATAGTGCAGCTATACATATATATAAGTATACCCATAGTGCAGCTATACATATATACAAGTATACTCATAGTGCAGCTATACATATATACAAGTATACTCATAGTGCAGCTATACATATATACAAGTATACTCATAGTGCAGCTATACATATATACAAGTATACTCATAGTGCAGCTATACATATATACAAGTATACTCATAGTGCAGCTATACATATATATACAGTACAGACCAAAAGTTTGGACACACCTTCTCATTCAAAGAGTTTTCTTTATTTTCATGACTATGAAGGCATCAAAACTATGAATTAACACATGTGGAATTATATACATAACAAACAAGTGTGAAACAACTGAAAATATGTCATATTCTAGGTTCTTCAAAGTAGCCACCTTTTGCTTTGATTACTGCTTTGCACACTCTTGGCATTCTCTTGATGAGCTTCAAGAGGTCGTCCCCTGAAATGGTTTTCACTTCACAGGTGTGCCCTGTCAGGTTTAATAAGTGGGATTTCTTGCCTTATAAATGGGGTTGGGACCATCAGTGGCGTTGAGGAGAAGTCAGGTGGATACACAGCTGATAGTCCTACTGAATAGACTGTTGGAATTTGTATTATGGCAAGAAAAAAGCAGCTAAGTAAAGAAAAACGAGTGGCCATCATTACTTTAAGAAATGAAGGTCAGTCAGTCAGCTGAAAAATTGGGAAAACTTTGAAAGTAAGGGCTATTTGATCATGAAGGAGAGTGATGGGGTGCTGCGCCAGATGACCTGGCCTCTACAGTCACCGGACCTGAACCCAATCGAGATGGTTTGGGGTGAGCTGGACCGCAGAGTGAAGGCAAAAGGGCCAACAAGTGCTAAGCATCTCTGGGAACTCCTTCAAGACTGTTGGAAGACCATTTCAGGGGACTACCTCTTGAAGCTCATCAAGAGAATGCCAAGAGTGTGCAAAGCAGTAATCAAAGCAAAAGGTGGCTACTTTGAAGAACCTAGAATATGACATATTTTCAGTTGTTTCACACTTGTTTGTTATGTATATAATTCCACATGTGTTAATTCATAGTTTTGATGCCTTCATAGTCATGAAAATAAAGAAAACTCTTTGAATGAGAAGGTGTGTACAAACTTTTGGTCTGTACTGTAAGTATACCCATAGTGCAGCTATACATATATACAAGTATACTCATAGTGCAGCTATACATACAGTACAGACCAAAAGTTTGGACACACCTTCTCATTGAAAGAGTTTTCTTTATTTTCATGACTATGAAAATTGTAGATTCACACTAAAGGCATCAAAACTATGAATTAACACATGTGGAATTATATACATAACAAACAAGTGTGAAACAACTGAAAATATGTCATATTCTAGGTTCTTCAAAGTAGCCACCTTTTGCTTTGATTACTGTTTTGCACACTCTTGAAATTCTCTTGATGAGCTTCAAGAGGTAGTCCCTTGAAATGGTCTTCCAACAGTCTTGAAGGAGTTCCCAGAGATGCTTAGCACTTGTTGGCCCTTTTGCCTTCACTCTGCGGTCCAGCTCACCCCAAACCATCTCGATTGGGTTCAGGTCCGGTGACTGTGGAGGCCAGGTCATCTGGCGCAGCACCCCATCACTCTCCTTCATGGTCAAATAGCCCTTACTTTCAAAGTTTTCCCAATTTTTCGGCTGACTGACTGACCTTCATTTCTTAAAGTAATGATGGCCACTCGTTTTTCTTTACTTAGCTGCTTTTTTCTTGCCATAATACAAATTCCAACAGTCTATTCAGTAGGACTATCAGCTGTGTATCCACCTGACTTCTCCTCAACGCCACTGATGGTCCCAACCCCATATATAAGGCAAGAAATCCCACTTATTAAACCTGACAGGGCACACCTGTGAAGTGAAAACCATTTCAGGGGACTACCTCTTGAAGCTCATCAAGAGAATGCCAAGAGTGTGCAAAGCAGTAATCAAAGCAAAAGGTGGCTACTTTGAAGAACCTAGAATATGACATATTTTCAGTTGTTTCACACTTGTTTGTTATGTATATACAGGGTGGATTTGATTTAAATCAAAATGATTTAAATCACGATTTAAATCACAATTTAAATCACTAGTCAGTAAGGCTTGATTTAAATCATAGTTTTCTACATAAAGACTAATTCTTGCTGGTATAACTTATAATATGCAAGTAGATGAAGATTTAAACAACTTTTCATATTAGTTTGATTAGGTTGATTCTGCATTCATAGGTTTGTAGAAGTTAGGATTAAGGTATTTTTCTCAACTCTGTTCATGTTATAACATTTTTGCTGTGAAGAAGAGGCATGTGATCTCTGCTGAGTCAAATTCAGTTTTGAGAACTGCAAAAGTAAACCAAGCATCTGTGATAATATCTTGTAGGCAGAAAACTGCCCAATAATCTTACAAAAACCTCTGGAAGAGCATGACATTGTGAATGGATTAATGGAATTTATTTACCAAAAAAATTACACATATAGAAACATAGAATTTTTGGCAGATAAGAACCATTTGGCCCATCTAGTCTGCCCAATATACTGAATACTATGGATAGCCCCTGGCCCTATCTTATATGAAGGATGGCCTTATGCCTATCCCATGCATGCTTAAACTCCTTCACTGTATTTGCAGCTACCACTTCTGCAGGAAGGCTGTTCCATGCATCCACTACTCTCTCAGTAAAGTAATACTTCCTGATATTACTTTTAAACCTTTGCCCCTCTAATTTAAAACTATGTCCTCTTGTAGCAGTTTTTCTTCTTTTAAATATTCTCTCCTCTTTTACCTTGTTGATTCCCTTTATGTATTTAGCAGTTTCTATCATATCCCCTCTGTCTCGTCTTTCTTCCAAGCTATACATGTTAAGGTCCCTTAATCTTTCCTGGTAAGTTTTATCCTGCAATCCATGTACTAGTTTAGTAGCTCTTCTCTGAACTCTCTCCAAAGTATCAATATCCTTCTGGAGATATGGTCTCCAGTACTGCGCACAATACTCCAAATGAGGTCTCACTAGTGTTCTGTAGAGCGGCATGAGCGCCTCCCTCTTTCTACTGGTAATGCCTCTCCCTATACACCCAAGCATTCTGCTAGCATTTCCTGCTGCTCTATGACATTGTCTGCCTACCTTTAGGTCTTCTGAAATAATGACCCCTAAATCCCTTTCCTCAGATACTGAGGTTAGGACTGTATCACTGATTTTATATTCTGCTCTTGGGTTTTTACGCCCCAGGTGCATTATCTTGCACTTATCAACATTCAATTTTAGTTGCCAGATTTTTGACCATTTCTCTAGTTTTCCTAAATCCTTTTCCATTTGGTGTATCCCTCCAGGAACATCAACCCTGTTACAAATGTTTGTCATCAGAAAAAAGACACACCTTACCATCGAGGCCTTCTGCAATATATATTAAACAATATGGGTCCCAGAACAGATCCCTGAGGTACCCCACTGGTAACAAGACCTTGGTCTGAATATATTCCATTGACTACAACAATATGGGAGTCTACGTACAGCCTTATTCTACATAATTAAAAAACTAATCTTTATTTCATGATGGAATAACCTTTGGATGGTAATATATTTTCCTCAAAAAGCATTTTATATCAAAAAAATCTGATTTTTTTGATTTTTTTTAAAAAAATCATTGATTTTTATCCACCCTGTGTATATAATTCCACATGTGTTAATTCATAGTTTTGATGCCTTCATAGTCATGAAAATAAAGAAAACTCTTTGAATGAGAAGGTGTGTCCAAACTTTTGGTCTGTACTGTATCTGTACTGTATATACAAGTATACTCATAGTGCAGCTATACATATATACAAGTATACTCATAGTGCAGCTATACATATATACAAGTATACTCATAGTGCAGCTATACATATATACAAGTATACTCATGCAGTAGCTATACATATATACAAGTATACTCATAGTGCAGCTATACATATATACAAGTATACTCATAGTGCAGCTATACATATATACAAGTATACTCATAGTGCAGCTATACATATATACAAGTATACTCATAGTGCAGCTATACATATATACAAGTATACTCATAGTGCAGCTATACATATATACAAGTATACTCATAGTGCAGCTATACATATATACAAGTATACTCATAGTGCAGCTATACATATATACAAGTATACGCATACTGCAGCTATACATATATACAAGTATACCCATAGTGCAGCTATACATATATACAAGTATACTCATAGTGCAGCTATACATATATACAAGTATACTCATAGTGCAGCTATACATATATACAAGTATACTCATAGTGCAGCTATACATATATACAAGTATACTCATAGTGCAGCTATACATATATACAAGTATACTCATAGTGCAGCTATACATATATACAAGTATACTAGAACACTGAGTGCAATGTACCCAGAAGGACTGATGCTGAAGGTAAAGGGCGGTCACATGAAATATTGATTGGATTTTGATTTCTATTTTCTTCATTCACTTTGCATTTTGTTAAGTGCTAAAAATAAACTATTAACACTTCTATCTTTGAAAAATTCTTATTTTGCTACATTTTTCCCCAAACCTGCTTAAAACTTTTGCACAATACTATATATACTCACACTGTAGCTATATATACGTTTACCCCTATACCATGCAGCAACACATACATATCCCTATATTTAAGGTAAAAATATATACAGTGCTGCCCATAATTGTTCATACCCCTGGCAAATTTTGACTTAGTTACTTTTATTCAACCAGCAAGTATTTTTTATGACGGGAAATGACATCGGTGTCTCCCAAAAGATAATAAGATGATGTACAAGAGGCATTATTGTGGGAAAAAACATTTCTCAGCTTTTATTTACATTTGAGCAAAAAGTGTCTAGTCCAAAATTATTCATACCCTTCACAATAATCAATAGAAAAGCCTTTATTGGCTATTACAGCAATCAGACGCTTCCTATAATTGCAGACCATCTTTTTGCAGGTCTCCGCAGGTATTTTTGCCCATTCATCTTCAGCAATGAGCTTCTAATCTTCCAGGTTGGAGGGTCTTCTTGCCATCACCCTGGTCTTTAGCTCCCTCCACAGATTCTCAATTGGATCCAAGTCTGGACTCTGGCTGGGCCTCTCCAAAACGTCAATGTTGTTGTCTACTAACCATTTCTTCACCACTTTTGCTGTGTGTTTTGGGTCATTGTGATGCTGAAATGTCCACTGGTGCCCAAGGCCACGTTTCTCTGAAGACTGCCTGATGTTGTCGGTGAGAATCCTCATGTATTGCTCTTTTTTCATGGTGCCGTTTACTGGGATTAGGTTCCCTGGTCCAGTGGCTGAAAAACACCCCCAAAGCATTAGGTTCCCACCACCATGTTTGACAGTGGGGATGGTGTTCTTTGGGTTGAAGGCTTCTCCTTTTTTACGCCAAATGAAGGAAACATCATTGTGACCAAACAATTCAATTTTTGTTTCATCTGACATAACACAGAAGACCAGAAGTCTTCTTCTTTGTCCAGATGAGCTTTTGCAAAGACCAAGTGAGCTTTTGTGTGCCTTATCTGGAGAAGTGGCGTCCTCCTTGGTCTGTATTGTGCAGTGTCTGTTGGATTGTCTGCCTTGAGACATTGCCACCAGCAGAGCCCAGATTCACCAGGACGGCCTTGGTGGTGATCCTTGGATTCGTTTTCACCTCTCTAACTATCCTCCTGCCCAGCACAGGTGTCACTTTTGGCTTCCGACCACGTCCTCTGAGATTTTCCACAGTGCGGAACATCTTGTATTTTTTGCTCAAATGTAAATAAAAGCTGAGAAATGTTTTTTCCCACAATAATGCCTCTTCTACATCGTCTTATTATCTTTTGGGAGACACCGATGTCATTTCCCGTCAAAAAATTACTTGCTGGTTGAATAAAAGTAACTTTACGTCAAAATTTGCTAGGGGTATGAATAATCATGGGCAGCACTGTATATACAGTATATAATCACACATATACTCATACTGCAGCTATATATATATATATTGCAGAATATACAGTATATTCCTACATCTTCCAGAAAGACAGTGACGCTCACACCTCCCCTGTGTAGGCTGCACTTCTGGCTAAGAACATTTTATAAATCCTTTCAGTTTTCTCCCCTTATAATTTCTGCCAAGTTTTCTTCCTACAACTCAACCCACATGAACTGAATAGGAAGAAAGTCAAACGCTCCACTTCTCCAATGTGACTGCTGATCATACCGCTCACTGACTGCCCCCCAACCTGACTGCTGATCATACCGCTCACTGACTGCCCCCCAACCTGACTGCTGATCATACCGCTCACTGACTGCCCCCCCAACATGACTGCTGATCATACCGCTCCCTGACTGCCCCCCAACCTGACTGCTGATCATACCGCTCACTGACTGCCCCCCAACCTGACTGCTGATCATACCGCTCACTGACTGCCCCCCAACCTGACTGCTGATCATACCGCTCACTGACTGCCCCCCCAACATGACTGCTGATCATACCGCTCACTGACTGCCCCCCAACCTGACTGCTGATCATACCGCTCACTGACTGCCCCCCAACCTGACTGCTGATCATACCGCTCACTGACTGCCCCCCCAACCTGACTGCTGATCATACCGCTCACTGACTGCCCCCCAACCTGACTGCTGATCATACCGCTCACTGACTGCCCCCCAACCTGACTGCTGATCATACCGCTCACTGACTGCCCCCCAACCTGACTGCT
Source organism: Bufo bufo (assembly GCF_905171765.1). NCBI lineage: Eukaryota > Metazoa > Chordata > Amphibia > Anura > Bufonidae > Bufo > Bufo bufo. Next base: position 530,537,000 of record NC_053393.1, on the reverse strand, counting down.
GATCATACCGCTCACTGACTGCCCCCCAACCTGACTGCTGATCATACCGCTCACTGACTGCCCCCCAACCTGACTGCTGATCATACCGCTCACTGACTGCCCCCCCAACATGACTGCTGATCATACCGCTCACTGACTGCCCCCCAACCTGACTGCTGATCATACCGCTCACTGACTGCCCCCCCAACATGACTGCTGATCATACCGCTCACTGACTGCCCCCCAACCTGACTGCTGATCATACCGCTCACTGACTGCCCCCCAACCTGACTGCTGATCATACCGCTCACTGACTGCCCCCCAACCTGACTGCTGATCATACCGCTCACTGACTGCCCCCCAACCTGACTGCTAATCATACTGCTCACTGACTGCCCCCCAACCTGACTGCTGATCATACCGCTCACTGACTGCCCCCCAACCTGACTGCTGATCATACCGCTCACTGACTGCCCCCCAACCTGACTGCCGATCATACCGCTCACTGACTGCCCCCCCAACATGACTGCTGATCATACCGCTCACTGACTGCTGATCATACCGCTCACTGACTGCCCCCCAACCTGACTGCCGATCATACCGCTCACTGACTGCCCCCCAACCTGACTGCTGATCATACCGCTCACTGACTGCCCCCCAACCTGACTGCTGATCATACCGCTCACTGACTGCCCCCCAACCTGACTGCCGATCATACCGCTCACTGACTGCCCCCCAACCTGACTGCTGATCATACCGCTCACTGACTGCCCCCCAACCTGACTGCTGATCATACCGCTCACTGACTGCCCCCCAACCTGACTGCCGATCATACCGCTCACTGACTGCCCCCCAACCTGACTGCTGATCATACCGCTCACTGACTGCCCCCCCAACATGACTGCCGATCATACCGCTCACTGACTGCCCCCCAACATGACTGCTGATCATACCGCTCACTGACTGCCCCCCCAACATGACTGCTGATCATACCGCTCACTGACTGCCCCCCAACCTGACTGCTGATCATACCGGTCACTGACTGCCCCCCAACCTGACTGCTGATCATACCGCTCACTGACTGCCCCCCAACCTGACTGCTAATCATACCGCTCACTGACTGCCCCCCAACCTGACTGCTGATCATACCGCTCACTGACTGCCCCCCAACCTGACTGCTGATCATACCGCTCACTGACTGCCCCCCAACCTGACTGCTGATCATACCGCTCACTGACTGCCCCCCAACCTGACTGCTGATCATACCGCTCACTGACTGCCCCCCAACCTGACTGCTAATCATACTGCTCACTGACTGCCCCCCAACCTGACTGCTGATCATACCGCTCACTGACTGCCCCCCAACCTGACTGCTGATCATACCGCTCACTGACTGCCCCCCAACCTGACTGCTGATCATACCGCTCACTGACTGCCCCCCAACCTGACTGCCGATCATACCGCTCACTGACTGCCCCCCAACCTGACTACTGATCATACCGCTCACTGACTGCCCCCCAACCTGACTGCTGATCATACCGCTCACTGACTGCCCCCCAACCTGACTGCCGATCATACCGCTCACTGACTGCCCCCCAACCTGACTGCTGATCATACCGCTCACTGACTGCCCCCCAACCTGACTGCTGATCATACCGCTCACTGACTGCCCCCCAACCTGACTGCCGATCATACCGCTCACTGACTGCCCCCCAACCTGACTGCTGATCATACCGCTCACTGACTGCCGATCATACCGCTCACTGACTGCCCCCCAACATGACTGCTGATCATACCGCTCACTGACTGCCCCCCCAACATGACTGCTGATCATACCGCTCACTGACTGCCCCCCAACCTGACTGCTGATCATACCGCTCACTGACTGCCCCCCAACCTGACTGCTGATCATACCGCTCACTGACTGCCCCCCAACCTGACTGCTGATCATACCGCTCACTGACTGCCCCCCAACCTGACTGCTGATCATACCGCTCACTGACTGCCCCCCAACCTGACTGCTGATCATACCGCTCACTGACTGACCCCCAACCTGACTGCTGATCATACCGCTAACTGACTGCCCCCCAACCTGACTGCTGATCAGACCGCTCACTGACTGCCCCCCCAACATGACTGCTGATCATACCGCTCACTGACTGCTGATCATACCGCTCACTGACTGCCCCCCAACCTGACTGCTGATCATACCGCTCACTGACTGCCCCCCAACCTGACTGCTGATCATACCGCTCACTGACTGCCCCCCAACCTGACTGCTGATCATACCGCTCACTGACTGCCCCCCAACCCGACTACTGATCATACCGCTCACTGACTGCCCCCCAACCTGACTGCTGATCATACCGCTCACTGACTGCCCCCCCAACCTGACTACTGATCAGACCGCTCACTGACTGCCCCCCAACCTGACTGCTGATCATACCGCTCACTGACTGCCCCCCAACCTGACTGCCGATCATACCACTCACTGACTGCCCCCCAACCTGACTGCTGATCATACCGCTCACTGACTGCCCCCCAACCTGACTGCTGATCATACCGCTCACTGACTGCCCCCCAACCTGACTGCCGATCATACCGCTCACTGACTGCCCCCCAACCTGACTGCTGATCAGACCGCTCACTGACTGCCCCCCAACCTGACTGCTAATCATACCGCTCACTGACTGCCCCCCAACCTGACTGCTGATCATACCGCTCACTGACTGCCCCCCAACCTGACTGCTGATCATACCGCTCACTGACTGCCCCCCAACCTGACTGCTGATCATACCGCTCACTGACTGCCCCCCAACCTGACTGCCGATCATACCGCTCACTGACTGCCCCCCAACCTGACTGCCGATCATACCGCTCACTGACTGCCCCCCAACCTGACTGCTGATCATACCGCTCACTGACTGCCCCCCAACCTGACTGCCGATCATACCGCTCACTGACTGCCCCCCAACCTGACTGCCCTCCAACCTGACTGCCGATCATACCGCTCACTGACTGCCCCCCAACCTGACTGCTGATCATACCGCTCACTGACTGCCCCCCAACCTGACTGCCGATCATACCGCTCACTGACTGCCCCCCAACCTGACTGCTGATCATACCGCTCACTGACTGCCCCCCAACCTGACTGCTGATCATATCGCTCACTGACTGCCCCCCAACCTGACTGCTAATCATACCGCTCACTGACTGCCCCCCAACCTGACTGCTAATCATACCGCTCACTGATTGCCCCCCAACCTGACTGCCGATCATACCGCTCACTGACTGCCCCCCAACCTGACTGCTGATCATACCGCTCACTGACTGCCCCCCAACCTGACTGCTGATCATACCGCTCACTGACTGCCCCCCAACCTGACTGCTGATCATACCGCTCACTGACTGCCCCCCAACCTGACTACTAATCATACTGCTCACTGACTGCCCCCCAACCTGACTGCTGATCATACCGCTCACTGACTGCCCCCCAACCTGACTGCTAATCATACCGCTCACTGACTGCCCCCCAACCTGACTGTTGATCATACCGCTCACTGACTGCCCCCCAACCTGACTGTTGATCATACCGCTCACTGACTGCCCCCCAACCTGACTGCTGATCATACCGCTCACTGACTGCCCCCCAACCTGACTGCTGATCATACCGCTCACTGACTGCCCCCCAACCTGATTGCCGATCATACCGCTCACTGACTGCCCCCCAACCTGACTGCTGATCAGACCGCTCACTGACTGCCCCCCAACCTGACTGCTAATCATACCGCTCACTGACTGCCCCCCAACCTGACTGCTGATCATACCGCTCACTGACTGCCCCCCAACCTGACTGCTGATCATACCGCTCACTGACTGCCCCCCAACCTGACTGCTGATCATACCGCTCACTGACTGCCCCCCAACCTGACTGCCGATCATACCGCTCACTGACTGCCCCCCAACCTGACTGCCGATCATACCGCTCACTGACTGCCCCCCAACCTGACTGCTGATCATACCGCTCACTGACTGCCCCCCAACCTGACTGCCGATCATACCGCTCACTGACTGCCCCCCAACCTGACTGCCCCCCAACCTGACTGCCGATCATACCGCTCACTGACTGCCCCCCAACCTGACTGCCGATCATACCGCTCACTGACTGCCCCCCTCCTGCTCATAAATCTGCTGGTCTTGATAGACTGGGTTTTAGTAGTAAAGAACACCCAACTTCCCGTGGTTCTACTTAACCATACTCAGACAGGGGCCTGGGGTAACTGAAATTTGGGAGTCCGGGGTCGTGTACCTATTTTTGGGGTGTATGAAACTAGCCTTACAGTGTATCAGGGCAGTGGAATATTATCAAGAGGCCATTCAAGTCTCTGAGTGCGGACAAGAAATTTTCCATCCAATGACAGCAAGCAGAGATATTTAAAATTGTAAAGAACTGAAATGCAAAGTATATTGGAAAGTTTTAGCACTATCAATGATATTTATGAAAATGACTGGTCTTGTGGGGTGTTCCTGGTAGTGCCTACCAAAAACTGGCCGTCCAAGGCTCATTCTAGGGCATCTGTCAGCAGTTTTGTACCTATGACACTGGCTGACCTGTTTCATGTGCACTTGGCAGCTGAAGGCGTCTGTGTTGGTCCCATGTTCATATGTGTCCGCATTGCTGGAAAAATGAAATTTAAATATATGCAAATGAGCCTCTAGGAGCAACGGGGGCGTTACCATTACACCTAGAGGCTCTGCTCTCTCTGTAACTGCTGCATCCTCTGACTGACAGTACCAGGCAGTGAAAACTTCATCACACCTGGCCCTGTCAATCAAAGTGAAGAAGGCGTGGCAGTTGTAGAGAGAGCTCAGCCTCTAGGTGCAATGGAAACGCCCCCGTTGCTCCTAGAGGCTCATTTGCATATATTAAAACATCATTTTTCTCAGCAATGAGGGCACATATGAACATGGGACCAACACAGATGCCTTCAGCTGCCAAGCGCACATGTAACAAATCAGACAGTGTCATAGGGACAAAACTGCTGACAGATGCCCTTTAAGGAGCGTGGAGAGCTACGGTTAGCCCGCCGGGCCCAATCCCACAGAACAGCCATTGTAAATTGCTGACAACTTTCTTGCTGTCGATGATAGAGAGGTGTCAGAACGCACAGGACATCGTACCTTGCTGGGTATGGGGCTGCGTAGGCGTTTAGTACACTGTGTTATGGCTGATGGGTGCACTGTATATGTGCACATGCTACATGTGCACAAACCGCAGTGACATACCACACAGCATGTGCAGGGGGCGCCATCTTGAATGCGGTATATAACAGGGACTGAGGGGCAAATGACATTCCGCTAAACACTGCGTTTCTGTTATTTCTAGCCAGTCTCCGAAATTGTGGGTTTATGGCAACGTAGAGGAATTTCATTATTAATGAAGTGTCCATGATCTCTTCCCTAAATGGGGAGGAACCAGACGCAGAATTATCAGCAGCGGCCAGGGGAGAGGCAGAGCGACTTCTAATGGCACTAGGCTGTCACCAGGTCCACCAGCTTGTATTACAGAGGGCAGGCGGCAGGGTGATGTACAGGGACAGCAAAGCATCAGGGGACACTAAGAAGTGCTGGGGTACGTCATCACTCCCTGAGCGGCTGCGTTCCCCTGCCGTGACTCCCACCTACACTCGTAATGACAGACCTGCAGCTTTAGTAAAGTGCTTCGGCTCCTTCACAGCTTTTTCCTACGGAGCAGCGCTCCTGTCCATGCACTGTGCAGGTACCTACAGCACAACCTACACGAGTGAACGGAGCAGTAAGTAGACATGATCAACAAAGTGCAGGCGGTAATCCAAATGGAAGGATCTTCTCCCAAACCCCCCACCTTCTTCTCCCCAGCATTAAGGCCTAGTTCACACGATCGTTTTTTTTTTTGCGAGTGTACGGCCCGTTTTTTTGTGGTCCGTATACGGAACCATTCATTTCAATGGTTCCGCATAAAAAACGGAATGTGTTCCTTAAGCATTCCGTTTCCGTATTTCCATTCCGTTGAAAGATAGAACATGTCCTATTATTGCCCGCAAATCACGTTCCGTGGCTCCATTCAAGTCACTGGGTCCGCAAAAAAAACGGAACACATAGGGAAATGCATCCGTATGTCTTCCGTATCCGTTCCGTTTTTGCGGAACCATCTATTGAAAATGTTATGCCCAGCCCAGTTTTTTCTATGTAATTACTGTATATGCCATACGGAAAAACGGAACGGAAAAACGGAACGGAAACACAACGGAACTCAAAAACGGAACAACGGATCCGTGAAAAACGGACCGCAAAAAAACTATAAAAGCCATACGTTCGTGTGAACTAGGCCTAAGAGTTCTTTTCAGCGGTTCCCCTAAGGGAACTATAGTGACAGCCACATGAGTTGTCAGCCAACACCTATTGGAGATCCTCTGAACAATATGATATGAAATCGCTTAAATAACAATTCCATTCATGCTGCTATTATGGGATCTGCCTTCAGCTGGTTGGGTGTGGGGGGCCCCCAGGTCCTCCAGGTGGTGGAGGTCCCAGCGTACATGCCCCATGTGTCCTTCCTCCTGATTATGTTTGTTTTGGGGTCCATCACCCTCTATCCCCCGGCTTCCTACAATCCCCGCTTACGTTCTGTGTCCTGGTCTGTAATTCTGCAGAAATGTCCTCCTGTCCTGTAAAGTCTGAGAATTAATTGCAGATCATATCCATGAACATGTGCACACAGAGCTTCCATCCAACCTGCAGACCGAGCCACACGGTCCACCGCTGCCAGACTAACCAAAACGCCATCCTACCGGAGGAACGCGGCGGACTGATGATCTAACTGAGAGACACCAGAACAACGCTCCAGGGGGACCGTCTGCATTAGTAGATTCAGAGAAACCACAAAGGATTTTACCACATTCCTTTAAAAATATATTATATGATCAACTTTTTATTATTTATTCATAGATATAATCATAATACATTACTCGGTGATTCCACCAGCAGAATAGTGAGTGCAGCTCTGGAGTATAATACAGGATGTAACTCAGGATCAGTACAGGATAAGTAATGTAATGTATGTACACAGTGACTCCACCAGCAGAATAGTGAGTGCAGCTCTGGAGTATAATACAGGATGTAACTCAGGATCAGTACAGGATAAGTAATGTAATGTATGTACACAGTGACTGCACCAGCAGAATAGTGAGTGCAGCTCTGGGGTATAATACAGGATGTAACCCAGGATCAGTACAGGATAAGTAATGTATGTACACAGTGACTCCACCAGCAGAATAGTGAGTGCAGCTCTGGGGTATAATACAGGATGTAACTCAGGATCAGTACAGGATAAGTAATGTAATGTATGTACACAGTGACTGCACCAGCAGAATAGTGAGTGCAGCTCTGGGGTATAATACAGGATGTAACTCAGGATCAGTACAGGATAAATAATGTATGTACACAGTGACTGCCCCAGCAGAATAGTGAGTGCAGCTCTGCAGTATAATACAGGATGTAACTCAGGATCAGTACAGGATAAGTAATGTATGTACACAGTGACTCCACCAGCAGAATAGTGAGTGCAGCTCTGGAGTATAATACAGGATGTAACCTCAGGATCAGTACAGGATAAGTAATGTAATGTATGTACATAGTGACTCCACCAGCAGAATAGTGAGTGCAGCTCTGCAGTATAATACAGGATGTAACTCAGGATCAGTACAGGATAAGTAATGTAATGTATGTACACAGTGACTCCACCAGCAGAATAGTGAGTGCAGCTCTGGAGTATAATACAGGATGTAACTCAGGATCAGTACATGATAAGTAATGTAATGTATGTACACATCTGCCTTAGAAGCTCTGTTCAGGGCCTCCATCACAGATCTCATTTAAAAATAACGAAAAGTCTGCAAGCAAGACCTTTCTCTCCGTAAAAAAAAAATTCTCCCTAATGGATTCCATTACAGTCAACAGGATCTGTTAGGCTATGTTCCTGTCAATTATGTGCCGAATCTGGCCCGTCTCATTCATCATTTTCTACGCCTGTTTTAGGCGTAGAAAATGGTCTAAATTTAAGCCAGCAAGGAAGCTGTCTTACACTTAGACCGGCGGTAGATGCATCGAAGTTATGGAGAGTCATCAGACCCCCTGCCATCAGTCCCCGACACCCTTCGTTCCCCCCTGTGCGATCAGCCCAAGTGCATCAGTTCCCCCCGGTGCCATCAGCTCCATTATCCCCCAGTGCCATCTGCTCTGTTCCCCCAGTGCCTTCAGCTCCGTTCCCCCAATGCCATCAGCTCCCCCACCCCAGTCCCACCAGCAATCCCCCACCCCAGTCCCATCAGCTCTCCCCCACCCCAGTCCCATCAACAATCCCCCACCCCAGTCCCATCAGCAATCCCCCCACCCCAGTCCCATCAGCTCCACTCCCCGAGTGCCTTCAGCTGAGACTGGGACTGAGCTGCGCCTAGGCCACGCGACCAATGGAAGAGACGACAGCGCTCACCGGAACGCCGCAGTCTCTTTAAACAGCTGATTGGCGGGGTGCTGGGAGTTGGACTCTCGCCGATCTGACACTGATGACCTATCCTGAGGATGGGCCATCAACATCAAAATCTCAGACATCCCCTTTAAATATGTTCCTTCAACAATGAAGGTCCCAGGAGCAGAAAACACTGACACCCGGGCCCGACGATGTCTTCTCCAAAGTGGTAAGACTTTAGACCAGATTTACTAATGTGTCTGCGCCTAGAATCTGTCGAAAAAGTGGCACAAACTGGGGAGAGGTCGGGCCTAATATGCCTCAGTTTTAGCTGAAATTGTACCACAATCTCAAAGCAAGCCAACCCATATTGGTATAGAGCTAAACAAAAGTGTCCGTCCATGCGCCTCATTTATCGTCCAGCCGGAGTCAGCCGGTCTAAGTTTACGCCCCCTACAGGATTTGCAAATCTTGGCCTTTGTTTTTTTGGCAAATTTAGTAAAATTCCTATTCGTCTGAAAGAACTGGAAGCCTCAGACTTCCTATCCTCGCCCATAAGAGGCTCGAATCTAAAGCCTGCAGCTGCATCCCCCTCCTCCCCCTCTCTGCTATGCCTTCAGTTACTGAAAGCTTTTTACTAACTGTAAATTTCTGAATATTTCTAAAAGAGAACCTGCAGGGAAAATATTAAAGTATGAATACCTTTGTGTCCTTACAGAATGGCAATAGAACAATAGTCTTCTTTGGCCCTGAAGCTTGCAAAATTGTGACCCAAAAATATCTAAATCATTCCCATTGGCTAGAAATGCTGTGGAGGCTGGACGGTCATCTGGGGTCATGGCAAAAATCTGCAACTTTTTTTACCTTCAAAAATAAAACGTTTGTAATTAATTTATCCATATTCCGCTTTATTGTAAACTCTCGGCAGCGTGATCGACCCTGGCGATAAATAAGCATCTCGGGGGTTCAATAACTTTCCCTGCAAAACCTGAAACCTAGTTTTCTCCATGGAAACTTGCAATAATGAATCAGACAGATCTCAGAGTGAAAAGCGGAGGAAACAATAGTTTGATGGTAGCGACAGACAGATGGCCGTGAAGCTCAGACGCCAAGTTACAAACAGAAAAGGCATAAAATATAGAGAGTAAAAAATGTCTGCAAAAATTCATTAAATTGTATAAATGTATAAAAAAGCCAAGCTCTTGCCTTTACCTAACCAGGGGGCACCATATGTGACATCAACATGTCCTAAAGGGTCACATGAGAAGGGTCTGCCTGTACCAAACAACACCTCTAATGGGGTTTTCCAGGGTCCTGATATTGATGGCCTTTCCTCAGGATAGGTCATTAATATCTGATCGTTGAGGGCCCAACACCCTGCACCCCCACAGTGCAGCCTCTGATGCTGGAACTATTAGGCTGGGTTCACACGAGCGTGTCCGGATTAGGTCCGGATGCGTCCCGGTGTGTTGCGGCAAACCCGCGCGAGTAGGAATGCAATTGCAGTCAGTTTTGACTGCGATTGCGTTCTGATGTTCAGTTTTTATCGCGCGGGTGCAATGTTTTTTGCACGCGCGTGATAAAAAAACGACTGTGGTACCCAGACCCGAACTTCTTCACAGAAGTTCAGGTTTGGGTTAGTTGTAGTGTAGATTGTATTATTTTCCCTTATAACATGGTTATAAGGGAAAATAATAGCATTCTGAATACAGAATGCATAGTAGGTGATCAATTGAGGGTTAAAAAAAAAAAAAATAATTAACTCACCTCCTCCGCGTAGTTCCCGGTCTCTTCTTTACTTCTTTAATGATGAGCTGTCGGCTAAAGGACCTTTGGTGACGTCAGATCACATGCTCCAATCACATGGTACATCACCACAGTGATGGACCATGTGATTGGAGCATGTGATCTGACGTCACCAAAGGTCCTTTAGCCAACAGCTCATCAGAAGAGACTGGGAACTACGCGATCAAGAGGAGAAGGTGAGTTAATTTGTTTATTTTTTTTAACCCCTCCAGCGCTATTTTACTAAGCATTCTGTATTCAGAATGCTATTATTTTCCCTTATAACCATGTTATAAGGGAAAATAATACAGTGAATAGACTGTCACCTAGCAACCATGCGTGAAAATCGCACCGCATCCGCACTTGCTTGCGGATGCTTGCGATTTTCAAGCAACCCCATTCACTTCTATGGGGCCTGCGTTGCGTGAAAAACGCAGAATATAGAGCATGCTGCGATTTTCACGCAACGCATAAGTGATGCGTGAAAATCATCGCTCATCTGAACAGCCCCATTGAAATGAATGGGTCCGGATTCAGTGCGGGTGCAATGCGTTCACCTACCGCATTGCACCCGCGCGGAAATCTCGCCCGTGTGAACGCAGCCTTACTGTGAATGGAACTGAAAGCACAGCGCCGTTCAAAGTGTAGTGGCCGTGCTGAGTTACTGCAGCTCAGCTCTTATTCACTTTCATAGGAGCTGCACTAACCCAGCATGGCCACTACACCTTGGACGGCGCTGTACTTCCTGTTCCATTCACAGTACAAGTTCCAGCGCCGGAGGCTGATCTTGGGGGTGCGCAGGGTGTTGGACCCTCAACAATGAGATATTATTGACTTATCCAGATGAAAGGCCTTCAATTTCAGGACCCTGGAAAAAAAAACTTTAACTGTTTCATGAGCAGCTTCATGCAATTTAGCATCAAAGGATAACATTTGGCGGAAAAAAAATACATCTAAAAATAAAAATTCCAGATGTGAATACACAGAAACTAATGCAGGTGAAGGGGGTCGTGCTGCCACAACATGACAGCTGCAAGAAATCCAAACCTAATGGTGTACTGATCGTTAACTCATTAATTTTCATTGCGATGCAGGCAATGCTGCTACACTGCGATCTTTGGCCGTGCAACATACGTTGCGTCCAAAGTGGCTATGTAGTCTTGGCCTAAATTTATCAGAAATGTATCAGAACATTTAACATGTAAAACCATGAAAAAACTCCAGCATCCCATTAAAGACCGTAGAGACTTTATTGGGTGTCCTTAAAACCAAACAGGGAATGACATGGACACATGAATGTCTGCGCATTTCAGGTCTAACTATAATGACCCCAAGTCTTTTTTTTATTTTTTTATGCCATAAGTAAGGGTCATTACTGTTAGACCAGAAATGCGTAGGCGTCATGTGTCCGTGTCATTCTGATAAGGTCTGTACAGTCTTTTATTGGGCATTTAAAGGGGTATTCTATAGAGCCAGGGACATGGACACTGCTATATAATAGTCATCATCTCTGCTCCATAGGGCTGCCTGCATACGGGGGGCGGGTTGAGAAGCAGAATTTTCGGAGCGTTTTTTGGTGCGGATTTGATGCAGATTTTCCGCAGCTCTTGCTCTTACATTGCAAAAAAATCTGCAGATTTCAGTCTGGACTCCAAGCTGATGCATATTAAAGGGGTATTCCGGTTGTTATTCTCTATCCACAGGATAGGGCGATAACTATTAGATCAGTGGGGGTCATACTGCTGGGACCCCTAAAGATCATAAGAACGGGGGCCCTGTACCCCCTTTGAAATGAACGGAGCGGTGGGTCACCCATGTGCATGGCCGCTCCATTCATCTGTATGGGAGTTCTGAAGATAGCTGAGAACAGCGCTCCATTATCTCCGGAATTCCCATAGAGATGAACATAGCGGCCGCACGCATGCCCGACCCTCCGCTCTGGGGGCTACAGGGGCCTCTGTTCTCAGGCAGTAGGACCCCCACCGATCTAATAGTTATCGCCCTATCCTGTGGCTAGAGGATAACTTCTAACAACCGGAATACCCCTTTAATATTCATCAGTCTTGAGTCCACACTGAAATCGGCAGATTTTTTTGCAATGTAAGGGGCGAGAGCTGCGGAAAATCTGCATCAAATCCGCACCAAAAACCGCTCGGAAATTCTGCTTCACAACCCGCCCCCATATGCATTATGGATGAATACTATATAGCAGTGTCCATGTCCTTGAGACGCTCCCTCTTCTAGAGCTCACCACTGTGGGCCGCAATGATCTACCACTTTGTGACGTATTAAGCTGCAATGAGGAACTTAAAAAAGTCTTATCTCCAGTTTTCATATCCTCTCACAGATACAAACAACGCAAAATCAGCAATTTGGCAGCAAAAAAGAAAACCGCCTTATGGAAACCTACGGATGACTACTCATTTGTGTCAATGTTTTCATGATTACAATTGGGCCTCCTATACACTGCGTGCAGAATTATTAGGCAAATGAGTATTTTGACCACATCATCCTCTTTATGCATGTTGTCTTACTCCAAGCTGTATAGGCTCGAAAGCCTACTACCAATTAAGCATATTAGGTGATGTGCATCTCTGTAATGAGAAGGGGTGTGGTCTAATGACATCAACACCCTATATCAGGTGTGCATAATTATTAGGCAACTTCCTTTCCTTTGGCAAAATGGGTCAAAAGAAGGACTTGACAGGCTCAGAAAAGTCAAAAATAGTGAGATATCTTGCAGAGGGATGCAGCACTCTTAAAATTGCAAAGCTTCTGAAGCGTGATCATCGAACAATCAAGCGTTTCATTCAAAATAGTCAACAGGGTCGCAAGAAGCGTGTGGAAAAACCAAGGCGCATATTTCAGAGCTGCAACATCACTGGAGTGCCCAAAAGCACAAGGTGTGCAATACTCAGAGACATGGCCAAGGTAAGAAAGGCTGAAAGACGACCACCACTGAACAAGACACACAAGCTGAAACGTCAAGACTGATTTTTCTAAGGTTTTATGGACTGATGAAATGAGAGTGAGTCTTGATGGGCCAGATGGATGGGCCCGTGGCTGGATTGGTAAAGGGCAGAGAGCTCCAGTCCGACTCAGACGCCAGCAAGGTGGAGGTGGAGTACTGGTTTGGGCTGGTATCATCAAAGATGAGCTTGTGGGGCCTTTTCGGGTTGAGGATGGAGTCAAGCTCAACTCCCAGTCCTACTGCCAGTTTCTGGAAGACACCTTCTTCAAGCAGTGGTACAGGAAGAAGTCTGCATCCTTCAAGAAAAACATGATTTTCAGGCAGGACAATGCTCCATCACACGCGTCCAAGTACTCCACAGCGTGGCTGGCAAGAAAGGGTATAAAAGAAGAAAATCTAATGACATGGCCTCCTTGTTCACCTGATCTGAACCCCATTGAGAACCTGTGGTCCATCATCAAATGTGAGATTTACAAGGAGGGAAAACAGTACACCTCTCTGAACAGTGTCTGGGAGGCTGTGGTTGCTGCTGCACGCAATGTTGATGGTGAACAGATCAAAACACTGACAGAATCCATGGATGGCAGGCTTTTGAGTGTCCTTGCAAAGAAAGGTGGCTATATTGGTCACTGATTTGTTTTTGATTTGTTTTTGAATGTCAGAAATGTATATTTGTGAATGTTGAGATGTTATATTGGTTTCACTGGTAAAAATAAATAATTGAAATGGGTATATATTTGTTTTTTGTTAAGTTGCCTAATAATTATGCACAGTAATAGTCACCTGCACACACAGATATCCCCCTAAAATAGCTAAAACTAAAAACAAACTAAAAACTACTTCCAAAAATATTCAGCTTTGATATTAATGAGTTTTTTGGGTTCATTGAGAACATGGTTGTTGTTCAATAATAAAATTAATCCTCAAAAATACAACTTGCCTAATAATTCTGCACTCCCTGTATGTCCCCATGGAGCCGTCTCCTGTCCATGACCTTTCTATGCAGAATGTCTGTATTGTCATCTGTCTAGGGGGAGTCTGTCAGCAGTTCAGAATCTTCAAAACTGCTGACAGCACTATATAGTTAGAGCGGGACTGTCTCCTGGGAACCTGAGATTGTGCTGCCATGGATTACAACTTGGATTCCTACAAAACCGACAACTGATGTACACTTTACTCTCCTGTCACCTGTACAGAGCTGTCACTAGATCTGAAGTCAGACTCCCTCTAAAGGGATTGTCTTACCCGAGTCACTGGTGGCACATCACGTGGATATGCCACCAATGTCAGACAGGTGCAGGTCACAAAGTGAAGGAGAGTGCACCGCGCATGCGTGGTCGCCCTCTGTTCATTTCTATGGGAGTGTTGAAAATAGACGATTGGCGAGCTCGGCCGTCTTCAGAAGTCTCACAGAAATGAATGGAGAGTTCACTGCGCATGCGCAGCCACTGCTCCATTCACTTCTATGGGCTATTTTCGGACTTCCCATAGAAGTGAATGTAGGGCGGGAGCTCAGCTCGAGAGATAGAGATGGGATCAGCATCTGTCTGACATTGGTGGCATATCCTAGCGACATGCCACCAATGGCTCCGGTGAGACAACCCCTTTAAAGAGCACCCGTCACCAGAATGTTGTTGTACATGTGATGAAGATAAAACCTTTATAATATCTTAATCCTTATATCCTGACTACGTTGATTCCGAGGATAGGCCGTCAACATCAAATTAGTGGAGGTCCGACTGTTCCGCTCACGAGAGTCCTGCAGCCTGTCCACTACATGGGGCCATCTACCTGCACACCATCATCCTCTTAGTGGCGGCACAAGGTACTGCATCTTGTTCCCATACGAATCTGCAAAATTCTGCACTTCCATTTCTGAGTGTATGTCCTGCAGGTAGACAACCCATGTAAATAATGGAGAGCTCTACGACCCCTTCCAACAGCAGATCAGCGGGAATGACGAGAGTCAGACATCCACCAACCTGACACTGACAGCCTATCCTGATACTGGAAAACCACCTTAGCTTTATACCATATAAAGGATAAAGTAACATGCTTAGCTCTGAGAAGCCCCCCTTTGCCTGCCTGCAGTCTTTGTGGAAATATTCAGAACTTCAGTAACAAAGTGAGTGAGGATAAGGAGGAAAAGAGAGGGCATGGGAGGAGGGGAGATGAAGCTGCAGTCTCAGCCAGCGTCTGTGCTGTGAGAGGGGAGAAAGAGCAGCTAGCAAAGACTTCTGAGCATTCAAAGCACACAGCTATAAAGAAAAAGCATACATTTACAGACGGAAAGGGGAGGAATAAAACCTAAAATCTTCAGGTTACACACCACATCCTTTTAAAGGGGTTTTCAAGGACTGATATATTGACGACCTATTCTCAGGATAGATCATCAATATCTAATCAGTGAGGATCCGACTCATAGATAAGACAGGATCCTCCATTCACTATAAGTGATTGTCAGAGCTTATCTATTCTATCCTTGTACAATGAGCAGGCCCAGAAAGGTCTCCCATAGAAGTCCATGAGGTCCCCTCCTGTCCATTGTGTCTATGGCCCATGGGGCTGCCGTAAAGCAATTCTCTTAATGCTTTCTGAATGCTGTGAAGAACAGCTCAGGCAAGATGGCCGCCACCATGGTAATGTTCAGGAAATAGAATGTAAAAAAAATCTGCAATCAGAAAATAAAAACAGATAGAAAAAAAGAAATGTTTTACTAAATTTGTGACACATTTCCTTTAATCACAGGTATTAGATAGATATAGATATTATTATATTAATAATGATATGTAGTAAAATCATTTCATATGTATACACTCCGACAATAAATGTACTGGATTGAAACTTATGACAAAAATATCTCTCCTTCCCTTAAAATAACAAAAAAATAAAAATAAAAAAATCTGTCATTTTGTATTTCTCGGAGAACTACCCTGCGGCCGAACTTCTGAAATGGCCTGGATATTGTTTCCTGGAAAGTCATCAGATTTGTCTGCGAGATTCATAGCTCTTCCGGGCATCACACATCGCACTCTCCGCTCTGTAATTCACTGCTCGACAATCACAGGTAACGACCCCGCCGCGATGGACGCGCAGCGCCCGCGCCTCGCTCCCCTTATCATTTGATGAATGCTAAGTGAAATGGTCACAGTGCATTCTGTTACCAGAAACGGCTGAGAGAAGAAGGCAGGCGTCCATTTGTCATGAACGCATACTGCATGTGACAAGGAGGAGGACGCTATTCATATGGTCGACAGGACGGAAAGCGGCTTACCCGTGCATAATAATGCTATAACAAAGGGTTAAGAATTACAAACCTCAATATATGCAAATTAGCTCTCATCCAGGAGGAAGATAGCTGCCTCTTTAGTGGCACCTGTCCATAAATCAATGTCTGGATCTTTAACTTATTTTATTTTGTCCATAACGCACTTGGCTTTGCTTATGACGAAGACCCTGGTTTTGCCTATATTGTAAGGTACGGTAAGGGTCGGAGATTGAATTATGGGGTATTTACCTCCAGCAGGCGGCAGTAAAGAGGCAGGAGGCTTTCTTTCTTATGGATGAGAGCTCATTTGCATACCCTTTTTTCCCAGGTAGCACTGCCTTGGCCTATAAGCCTCCCCACCTCAACTGGCCGTCTACACAAGCACAGCACCTCCTGGAGATAAATACCGTATACTGACAGCCAGGGTGCTTTGCCAATGCAAGGGGTAGATTTACTAAGGGCGAAGGGTTGGGGTTGGTTTATTGTTGGAGTAAAATGTTCTAACTATATTAGGGGTCTCACAATTTTAGGCTGTCCTAAAGGCATAAAGCTTCTGCAATATCCTTCTCTATATAATTGGGGGTCCCACCCACCGATCATAACGTCGTGGCATGTCCTATTAAATTCCTATTGCGTTAGTTAAAAGGTTCTCCTATCCATAAGCTAATGAAAGTGTGTCCTGCTCCTGGAACCACCAGCTGTGGGTGAACCTTACCGTAATCGTCCTGCCACCAGCACATACAGATTTGCATTGACATTTGCGCCATTTTCTTTAGACTTGATACATTTGTTTAACGTTCCTGACCGTGCCCCCTGCTTTTTCTGGGACAAGCGGATTGTCCAGTCTACAGATATTGATCACTTATCCTTAAGATAGGTCATCGATATCAGAACTGTGGGGGTCTGACATCCAGCACGGTCCACCCCCGTAATCTGCTGTTTTGGGCAGCCACAGAGCTTCAAACTATAGGGTATACAGGACTGGAAGCAGATAGCGCCATATATTGTACTGCATCTCGGCTTCCATTTAAAGGGTCTCTACCACCACATTTTCACCTATTTAGCTGTCAGACACTAGCGATCTGCTAGTGTCTGCTCTACCTAACCATGCTATTGTAATCCCTTTCTCTGCAGCGGTTACCCTAAAAAACGTAGTTTTATTGGTATGCTAATGAGCCTCTAGGTGCTATGGGGGCGTCTTGTCAGCACCTAGAGGCTCCGTCCACTCACCATTTCTGCCGCCCAGCGCGCTTCAGCCAGCCACTCTTCTCTAGATTGACAGCCTACTTCACTGCATCTAGGCCGAATTCTAGCGCCTGCGCCGTGTGCTTCTGTATTCGGCGCAGTGACTGTCTCCCTGCGCCGGCATCTTCACTGCGCCTGCGCCGTAATCGGCGCAGGGAGCAGTCCAACGGTCACTGCGTCTGCGCCTAATACAGAAGCACACGGCGCAGGCGCGAGTGGGCTGTCAATCTAGAGGAGAGGGGCGGGCTGGAGCGCGCTGGGCGGCAGAAATGGTGAGTGGACGGAGCCTCTAGGTGCTGAAAAGACGCCCCCATAGCACCTAGAGGCTCATTAGCATAGCAATAAAACTACGTTTTTTAGGGTAACCGCTGCACAGAAAGGGATTACGATAGCATGGTTAGGTAGAGCAGACACTAGCAGATCGCTAGTGTCTGACAGCTAAATAGGTGAAAATGTGGTGGTAGAAACCCTTTAAAGGGAACCTGTCACCAGGATTTTGTGTATAGAGCTGAGGACATGGGTTGCTAGATTGTCACGGAACCATGAACCAGACGTACAACAAGAGATAAGTGAAAATAAGAAGGCTTTATTGAAAATAAAGCTGTAAAACAAAAGTCCAAACAAATGGTGAAACCGAAGCAGAGTCTTTGAGAGGCCAGAGATCAGGAACCAGCAGGATAGTCAGACGAAGCCAGGATCAGGAACCAGAAGCAGCAGCAGTCTTAGAAGCATGTGAACACAGGGGGACCAAGCAAGGAACTGAAGCCACAGACCTCCTATATATATGAGCTAGGCATCTAGCTCCTCCCAGTAGGAAGGAGGAGCCGCAGGGTGGAAGGCTACAAGAAACCCAGAAACCAAGATGGCCGCCAGCACATGTCAAACGAAGGAGAACAGCAAGAAGGTAAGACCATGACAGTACCTCCCCCTCAAGGGCCCCTCCTCCGCGGAGCAAAAAACGGTTTCTGAGGGAAGCGTGCGTGGAAGGCTCGGAGCAAGGCAGGAGCATGGACATCTGCGGAGGGAACCCAGGAACGCTCCTCTGGACCATAACCACGCCAATGGACCAAAAACTGCACCCGACCGCGGACCAGGCGTGAGTCCAGGATATTGCTCACCTCATACTCCTCACGATTGCCCACTCGGACCGGACGAGGCCGAGGAACCGAGGAAGTGAAACGATTACACACCAGTGGCTTCAACAGGGAGACATGAAACACGTTAGAGATCCGCATGCCAGGAGGAAGCGCAAGGGCATAGGCTACCGGGTTTACCCTGCGAAGCACTCGGAAGGGACCAACAAAGCGAGGCGCCAGCTTGGGAGTGGGCACTCGAAGGTTGAGGTTGCGGGTGGACAACCATACACGGTCTCCGACCTGGTAGGAAGGAGCAGGCGCTCGTCTGCGATCAGCCTGGAGTCTCTGTCGCTGCGCAGAGGCCTCAAGGGACTTCTGGATCTGTACCCAAGAAGCACGTAGGACGGAAAGGTGATCCTCCACATATCCTGGGGAGAGAATACCTCCGGTAACACGGCAGGTTGGAACCCATAATTGGCCATGAAGGGAGACGTCCCAGAGGAAGAGTTCACCACCGTGTTTCTGGCAAACTCAGCCCAAGGCAGAAGGTCAACCCAATTGTCTTGGTGATCGGAGACATAACAACGAAGGAATTGCTCCAAGGCCTGATTGGATCATTCTGCGGCCCCATTGGACTGAGGGTGGTAGGCCGAGGAGAAGGAGAGATGAATCCCCAACTGGGAGCAAAAGGCGCGCCAGAACCTGGACACAAACTGACTCCCCCGATCCGACACAATCTCCTTGGGCAAACCGGGCAACCGGAAGACCTCCCTGGCAAAAATCGTGGCCAACTCTTGTGCAGAGGGTAACTTCTTGAGAGGAACACAGTGGCACATTTTGGAAAACCGATCCACAATCATGAGAATGACCGTATGGCCTCGGGATGCAGGGAGGTCCACAATGAAATCCATCCCCAGGTGTGACCATGGGCGCTCCCCGGTGGCTATGGGTTGCAGAAGGCCCAACGGAAGGTGCCGAGGGGACTTACTCTGGGCACAAACGGAGCATGCCGCTACATATGCGGCGATGTCGGAACGTAGGGAAGGCCACCAGAACAGACGTGAAACAGCCCAGGACAGCTGATTCTTTCCAGGATGCCCCGCGGTCTTGGAGTTATGGTAGGTTCGCAACAACCGAGTGCGCAACTCCTCAGGCACAAAACATCTGCCGTTGGGTCTCCCAGAGGGAGCACCAGATTGAGCCGCCAAAATCTGCTCACCCAGGGGAGAGGTCAGGCTGGTGCGAATGGCGGCCAGGATCTGATTCGGAGGTATGACCGAAGTCGGAATCGACTCCTCCCTGGACAGCTCGGAGTACTGCCGTGATAGGGCATCCGCCCTGATGTTCTTGGAACCGGGTAGGTAGGAGACCACGTAATTAAAACGTGACAAGAACAGAGCCCATCTGGCCTGACGTGGTGTCAATCTCTTGGCCTCAGAAAGGTAGGTCAGATTCTTATGGTCCGTCAGGATGAGAACCGGAACCACCGAACCCTCGAGCAAGTGCCTCCATTCTTTAAGGGCCTGCACGATGGCCAATAACTCCCTGTCACCAATCTGATAGTTGCACTCCGTGGAAGACAGTTTCCGGGAGTAAAACCCACAAGGAAGCAGAGGACCCTCTGGTGTTCTACGCTGAGACAGAAGGGCGCCTACTCCCGTCTCAGACGCGTCCACCTCGAGGACAAAGGGCAACCCAGGGTTGGGATGTGACAGAATCGGAGCCGACACAAAAGCGGACTTTAGGGCCTCAAAAGCTCGGATGGCCTCGAGCGGCCAGACCTGGGAATTACTGCCCTTCCTGGTCAGATCCGTGAGAGGCTTGGCCAGCATGGAAAAGTCCCTGATGAACTTCCGATAATAATTGGCGAAGCCCAAAAAGCGCTGCAGGGAACGAAGACCACTGGGCTGGGGCCACTGTAAGACAGCCGAAACCTTCTCAGGATCCATGGAGAACCCCTCAGCGGAAATGATGTAACCTAAGAAGGTTACCTGGGATCGGTGAAATTCGCATTTCTCAAGCTTACCGAACAGCTTGTTCTCTCGTAACCGTTGCAACACTCGTCTGACATCCAGAATGTGGGCCTCCATGGATTCAGAATATACCAAGATGTCATCCAAATAGACCACCACACACTGCTGCAACAGGTCACGGAAAACATCGTTGATGAATTCCTGAAAGACTGCGGGCGCATTGCACAACCCAAAGGGCATAACCAAGGATTCATAATGACCGGTCCTGGTGTTAAACGCGGTCTTCCACTCATCGCCCGCCTTGATCCTTACCAGGTTATATGCCGCCCTCAGGTCGAGTTTGGTAAAGACCGTGGCCCCTTTAAGGCGATCGAACAGCTCGGAAATCAAGGGTATCGGGTAAGCGTTCTTGATCGTGATGCGATTGAGACCCCTGTAATCGATGCAAGGCCTCAACTCACCGCCCTTCTTTTTCACAAAGAAAAATCCAGCCCCTGCCGGGGACGAGGATTTGCGAATGTGTCCGCGTGAAAGCGCCTCCCTCACGTACTCCTCCATGGCCTCATTCTCCGCTACCGACAGTGGATAGACTTTGCCACGAGGAGGAACGGCACCAGGTTGTAACTCTATGGCACAATCGTATGGGCGGTGCGGAGGTAGGGCAACCGCGCGCACCTTATCGAATACATCCCGGTACTCCTCGTATTCAGGAGGCAACAGAGAGTCCGAGGAAGTACACAGCAACTTGACAGACCCATGGATGCAACTAGCCCCACACTGCGGTGACCACGAGAGGATCTCGGCCGATCTCCAATCAAAAGTCGGATTATGCTTCTGGAGCCAGGGGTACCCCAAGACCACCGAGTAGTGTGGAGACGAAATAACCTGGAGGCAGACCGACTCTCTGTGAACGGCACCAATGGCTATCCCCACTGGAAGGGTCTCATGAGTCACGTGTGACGACAGAAGGGGTCTGCCGTCTATCGCCTCAAGAGCCAGTGGGGAACCTCGAGCCTGCAGAGGAATGGAATTGGCGGCAGCGAACACACTATCAATGAACAAACCACCAACACCAGAGTCCACCAACGCCTGGGTCGTCACCGAGCCCCCGACCCAGGAGAGGACAACAGTGATCAGTGGTTTGTCAACACGGGAAACCGGGGACGAGGAGACTCCACCCAAGATCTGCCCCCGACAGGATCTCAGGTACGAGCGTTTCCCGGACGGTTCGGACATGCCAACCGAAAATGCCCACCGAGACCACAGTACATGCATCGGCCCTCGCGTCTCCGGAGTACCCTCTCCCCCTCGGACAGGCGAGCAAACCCCAGCTGCATGGGTTCACCCCCAGACAAGTCATCCCCAGGAGGCGTGGGAGGAGAGGGAGGCACGGGTGGGACAGCAAACGTAGGCGCCAATCTGTTAGAAGACCTCCGCAGGCTCTCCTTAAAGGAAGGTCTCTCCCTGAGTCTGGTGTCAATCAAAATCAGGAAAGAAATAAGAGACTCGAGCTCCACTGGTAGGTCCTTAGCTGCAACCTCATCCTTCAAGGCATCCGAGAGACCATGAGAGAAAGCAGCGACCAGAGCCTCATTATTCCAGCCCACCTCTGCTGCCAGGGTACGAAACTCAATGGCGTATTCAGCTACGGATCGTGAACCCTGTCTGATGGACATAAGGAGCTTCGCAGCAGAGGCAGCACGAGCCGGCACATCGAATACCTTCCGAAGAGAAGCAACAAAACCGGAAAACTCGGCAACCACCGGATTGTTGTTCTCCCATAAAGGGCTGGCCCAGGCCAAGGCCTTGTCCGAGAGCAGCGAGATCAAGAAGCCCACCTTTGATCTCTCAGTAGGAAAGGCATGTGGCAGCAACTCGAAATAAATGCCCACCTGGTTAAGGAAACCTCGGCACTGAGTTGGCTCTCCCCCAAAGCGCTGTGGAAGAGGGGCAGAACCGGTCATACCCCGAAACACCGCAGGCGCAACAACAGGTGTCGGGGTAGACTCTGGCGCAACAACCGGAGCGGCAGTAGGAGCGACAACCGACCCATCGGCAACGGGAGCGAAATGAGCCGTGCGTTCAAGCAGGGTTTGCAACGCCACAGCGAACCGACCCAACAGGTGATCCTGCTGATCAAGTCTGGCAACCAGCATGGGTAGCGAGGATGGCCCTGTACCGTCAGAACTCATGGCTTGGTCCTAATGTCACGGAACCATGAACCAGACGTACAACAAGAGATAAGTGAAAATAAGAAGGCTTTATTGAAAATAAAGCTGTAAAGCAAAAGTCCAAACGAATGGTGAAACCGAAGCAGAGTCTTTGAGAGGCCAGAGATCAGGAACCAGCAGGGTAGTCAGACGAAGCCAGGATCAGGAACCAGAAGCAGCAGCAGTCTTAGAAGCATGTGAACACAGGGGGACCAAGCAAGGAACTGAAGCCACAGACCTCCTATATATATGAGCTAGGCATCCAGCTCCTCCCAGTGGGAAGGAGGAGCCGCAGGGTGGAAGGCTACAAGAAACCCAGAAACCAAGATGGCCGCCAGCACATGTCAAACGAAGGAGAACAGCAAGAAGGTAAGACCATGACATAGATGGCCGCTAGCACATCCGCACAAAACCCAGTCCCCATAGCTCTGTGTGCTTTTATTTGATTTTGATACATATGCAAATTAACCTGAGATGAGTCCAGCGTGAAGGAGCCCAGAACCGCCCCGCATCCTCAGAATCTTCTCCTTGCTCCCTGGTCATATGGAGAGAGGTAGTTACAAGACATCTTACCCAATCAATGTCATCAGAGGAGCTGAACTTTTTGTAAGGCCTCATGCACACGACCGTTGTTCTAGTCCGCATCCGAGCCGCAGTTTTTGCAGCTCAGGTGCGGACCCATTCACTTCAATGGGGCCGCAAAAGACGTGTGCTGTCCACATCCGTTGCTCCGTTCCGTGGCCCCACAAAAAAAATAAAACATGTCCGATTCTTGTCCGTTTTGTGGACAAGAATAGGCATTTCTACAATGGGCCGCCTGTTCCATTCCGCAAATTGCGGAAGGAACACGGGCGGCTTCCATGTTTTGCGGATCCGCAAAAAACGGAACGTTCGTGTGCATGAAGCCTTACGTGAATCAACGTTTTTAGCTTTCTGGCCCCTCCTCGCCCCTGGTAAAGGTCTTCAGTTACAGTTACCTCCACCCGTAGGAGCTCGGCCTCGTACCAGGTACCAGTCCAAATAACTGTAGAACAGCAGGGGCTTGTATGTGGCCACTAACTAACTTCATTACCAGGAATATCACTACATTAAATAAAGTTAACAAATAAACGTAAAAATTTAAAGGGAAAGAACCGCTACAAATAAACATTGCCAAACAGGGATAACTTGTTAAAACTGGAGTACCCCTTTAAGGGGGATTTCACGAGAAGAAGAGAAGCGCTTTTTCTGTTTGCAGAGTTGTGTATGTCTCAATACCAGTTTCTTCACAACGTTTTCTGCTGTGTTTAAAGCGCGAGAAGTCTTCATTTTGTCTTGAAAATGTGTGAAAGTCGCACGAGGAAACAGAAAGTCATGCAAGAAACTGTGTTCATTGTATTTTCCATCACTTCATGCATCTTGAGGTTGCTTAGTGTGAATTCTCTCTTAGCACTTCCTCTTCTCCACATACACATGACATCCTCTCCATGACTGCCAACGGGTTGAGAGCAACTTCATGCGTACATTGTCGCTATCTAGTAGCCAGAAGGTTTAGTGGCTGGAGAAACTGCCGTATGGGAACGCCAGTTTTGATAGATGTCCCCCAATGTGACCACTAAGAATGTGCCTCTCTCTGGAGGACCTAGCATGCCTGCACATTGCATGAATAGTCCACCGACTTTCATAGGAATCGTGTAATACTTCATTTGCCCTGTGGGGGTGCTGTAGAAGAATTGGACGATTACTATAAGGTTCACAGCTGATTGCTGGTGGTCCCAGGAGCAGGACATGCATTGATTAGGTTATGGACAGGAGACCCTTTTAACCAAAAGAGAGGGCTCTATAAGAATAAGAAAGGACATGAACGGTGGGACCCCCAATGATATAGAGAAGGATATTACAGAAGCTGGTGGCCCTAAAAAGATAAAGGATAGTGGGGTCCCCAGTCATCAGTAAGTAAGGGGTGATCCCACTAACAGAGCAGTGAGTGCACTCTGCAGACGGCCCCTATACAGCGACTATAGGGAGGGGATCCGATAAGATTTCAGATGGCTCCACGGAGGAGCATTATTTGCTCTCCCTGAAACCTTCCCCTGTATCCGACATCTACAATCTGAAATAATAGGCCAACTCCAGCCCCTTGAAGGTGCCCATTCTGATGTAATGTCCTCCGTTATCTGTATGGCTCGCCGGGCTCATCAGCTGCGGTTCTGCACCAGTCACTTACACTGGAGATATACCAGGCACACGTATAACACGGCTATCACCTCCTCTGCTGCTGATAATGGGAAAATAAATTGCACAATTTTGCAGAAAGCTGCATCTCTAGCGCTGGCAGGATGAGGCGATTACGTAGGAGACCGCTGCGGCTTCACACTGGATGTGCTAAAGACATCCCCTGATGCAGTCTATAAATGTGCACCGCCACCTGGTTATTATACCGGGGGCCAAGGCAATGATGCGGATATATGCGGCTTTAAGAGGCTCTTTGGACAGGAGGACGGGGGCCTAATAATTCCAAAGGCTTACACAAATCATCGGCACCAGTGAAGGCCAGGCTGGAGGAGACGCTGGACCTCCACGATCCCCTGTAAGACATAGAAAAGGGCGCTGCCGGCTCCTAATACCACAATGGGTAAAAAATGCTGGAAGTGTTGAAAAGTGGAAAAAGCCAGAGGTGAAATAAATATTTCATAGGTATATAACCATAAAACTCGAAACGTTTTATATCACCAGTTAATCCAACACCCCTGGAAACGTACGTCGGGCTTTCAGCTCTCCCCAAACTGGTTGGCGTTCATTACTACGGGTATTTATGCTCAGGGTGTGGTTGGTTGTCGGCCATGCCACCTTATATACCCTGCTATACCCAGTTTTTCACACAGTGAATTTTGCTGTTTATATTGAGTTGCAGAGAATTTTTTTTCCCCTGGGATAAGGGACGATCCATTTATGGGGCAGATGATTTATGTTTATTGTCACCGCACCATCGATACCTGGTATCCCCGCACTACTGTGTTTTACCTCATTGTGTTGGATTAACTGGTGATACAATATGTTTCAAGTTATGGTTATATATATATATACGGTACCTATGAAATATTTATTACCTCTGCTTTGGGGTTTGCCTGCTTTTTCCACTTTTCAACACTCCCTGCATTTTTTACTCATTGGTTGTATTGATTAATAAAGATGATATTTTTGAATGTGCGGTTTTGATTACTTTTAGGTTTTCTGATATGATCCCACACAGGCTTTGTTATATTGTGTATCTATGGATGACAGCTCATAATACCGCCACCCGCCCCCACTGTGCAGCAGTTATATTCTGTGCAGAAGTGGCCTGCCTTGTACTTCAGGGTGTCATACCATTATTTCATTAACCCCTTCCAACACAGGCACGAGTTAATTCTGAGAACCTACAAAAGGCGGCTTTTACACCACTTTTCGGCCCTATGTGTGTAATTTCTCCAACATACAGTATGCATAATGTACCCTGAAATCATTACCAGACCTACCCCAAAAAGTGTGCTTGACATAATGCAATGTATGTACACAGTGATTTCACCAGCAGAATAGTGAGTGCAGCTCTGGAGTATAATACAGGATGTAACTCAGGATCAGTACAGGATAAGTAATGTAATGTATGTACACAGTGACTGCACCAGCAGAATAGTGAGTGCAGCTCTGGAGTATAATACAGGATGTAACTCAGGATCAGTACAGGATGAGTAATGTATGTACACAGTGACTCCACCAGCAGAATAGTGAGTGCAGCTCTGGAGTATAATACAGGATGTAACTCAGGATCAGTACAGGATAAGTAATGTATGTACACAGTGACTGCACCAGCAGAATAGTGAGTGCAGCTCTGGAGTATAATACAGGATGTAACTCAGGATCAGTACAGGATAAGTAATGTAATGTATGTACACAGTGACTGCACCAGCAGAATAGTGAGTGCAGCTCTGGAGTATAATACAGGATGTAACTCAGGATCAGTACAGGATAAGTAATGTATTTAGACAGTGACTCCACCAGCAGAATAGTGAGTGCAGCTCTGGAGTATAATACAGGATGTAACTCAGGATCAGTACAGGATAAGTAATGTAATGTATGTACACAGTGACTGCACCAGCAGAATAGTGAGTGCAGCTCTGGAGTATAATACAGGATGTAACTCAGGATCAGTACAGGATAAGTAATGTATTTAGACAGTGACTGCACTGAGTGTGCACATAACACATTAAGCACTGCTACATCTGTATGCACACAGTGACTCAGTTCCTTATGTGGATTGTACAATGGTAGTTATAAGAATATGTCTAGGGGGTTATGTAATCTCTCCAGTGCTGGAGACATTACACACAACGTCCAATGTACCCGCCAGGTTGTGACACTACAGCTTGGAACACGATTGCAGCAGTGCAGAGCATCACAGATGTGGATAAAACCTTCTACATACAGGCGCCTTGATAACATGGAATATGGTTAAAAGAGAAGTTCCCGCAGTGTTATATACAAGGTCCAGTCAGTGTGAACAGCTTCCATTGCTGGGTTATTGAGGCCTTGATCTGAGGCCGGCTGCTCCCCGGCTCTCATGTCCTCATCACAATACTTCCTGCTTGCACTTTGAGTTCAGCCACCAAATCATCCTCTACCTAAACTGGCTTCCACAGCGGTAGCTTTGTGCGTGTGTATAAGTGAGCCACTGAGGTGACTGGTGATTGGGATATCTAATGACCCTATGACATCGAGGACGGAACACAGGCGGGAAGTATCGTCACGTAGATGCTACAGCACCATGTCTGGCGGCGCGTTATCTGTGGTATTACAGCTCGGCTTCGCTGGCTGCAATGCCGCATATGGCCTGTGGACAAGCGCGACACTGTTTTTAAAAAGAAAGCAGCCATGTTTTTCAAATCCCTGAGTTTAAAACGTGTACTGTGCAACCACGACCTGATGGCAGTGCAACACAACCCCATTGACTTCCATTAATTGCAACGCAGCCAGTGCTACAGTACATGGCGATCTTTGGTAATGCAGTACAGGACTTACTGAAATCAAATGCTTTTTAAAGGGGCCTTTTTTAAAGGGGTTGTCCCACGAAAAATATTCTAGTTTTCAAACCAGCACCTGGATCAGAATTTTTTTGCAATTGCATATAATTTAAAATTTTAGTTAGCCACTGAGTTATTCAATAAAATGTATCTGTATAGCACCACCTGCTGTTTGTTTTTTTCCTATTTCTTTGTCCTGCTCACTGAGAAGGCCGCACATGCTCAGTTTCATCTTTCAACTGCCTCCTGAGCTGTGATAGGGAGAGCATGGACACGCCTCCTGAGCTGTGATAGGTAGAGCATGGACACGCCCCCTGAGCTGCAGCAGAAAAGACCCTCCCCTTGAGCTGTCAGGCTGATATAAATCTAGCAGAGCAATGAATGTGGAGATCTCTGGATCCATGTGAGGTACAGGGCTGGTTCTAGCTGTGTCAGAAGGAGATTGTCTTGGACTATATGATGTCTGATTTTTACACTATTCATGGGATAAACCCTTTAAGTGACCACCTGTCCTCAGGATAGGCCATCACAAGCTGGCACCCCTGCCAAATATCTATTCTGCGTCACACTGCCCCGTCAACACTGTAAGGGGGGGCAGCGCTCATCACTGCTGCGCTGTTCCCGCTGAAAGCAGAGGTGCAGTGTCGGACACTGTGCATTACAATGTTGGCAGTGCTCTGTAGCCCTGGCGCTGAATTTCAGAACAGCGGCAGCATCCTGCACCCCTGTCGATCTGCTAGTAATGGCCTATCCTGAGGCTGGACAGCCCCTTTAATTAGTTTCGTTAATTTTCTGATTGCATATTTTTTATTCTACTTTCTTTACAGGATTGTGGGGGCAGCCATCTTAGAGCTGCATTAGAGCAGGCACACAAGAAAACAGACTCACTAACACTAACCTCTACGCAAGGGTGTTGTGGGCATGCTCTGTGAACGGTGTTACTGTGCAGGGAAGGGGAGGAGATGAGCTGTCACCTCCATGGTCCCATCCTGCGTAAAATGTCTACCTGTCACGGCCTCGGTGTTGTGCCGTGACACTTTTGCCGCGCATGCTGGTTGCCAGTGGCAACGTGTTTTATGCATGCTTGTGTGTTTTCCCTTTATTGCCGTTTCCCATTCTGGTGTGTATGGGGTCAAGGTGTGTGCAAGGTGGAGCTGGGTGTGGTGTCTTGTCTCTTTATTAATTACCGGCCATGAGCGGTCCGTGGTATCCCGGCCTGGCATCGTATGATCTATATGGGTGTATTACTGTAGTGCAGCAGCGGCATGAAGCGCACGGCGTCATAACAACCAATGACGCCGTGCGCTCCTGCTGTCAGCAGGAATCCAGGCCGGGATCTCACGGACCGCTCACGTCCGTGTTCCACAGCCGTGTGCATTCGGCCCGAGACTGAGATCAGTTGGATGCCTAGCTTTGTTGGAGTAGGAGCTTGCTCCTCTCTCTATGTTATCTGAGGGCCATCCATGTCTCCTGCAATGTCATTCCCTTGTCTTCCGTTTGTCTCTTTGCCTTGCCTTTCCTCACTTGTTGTCTGTGAGTTTGGGGTGTTATTTTCAGGGTGATATTTGTATGTCATTTTGTCCTCCATGTCTGGTCGGTGTGGTGTTTGTGATCAGCAAGGTTGTTTGACATTTCCCCTGTTTGTCTGTTGTGTCCTCCGGAAAGGGGTCTCATGGTTCCCCGGAGGGGGAACCAAAAGTCAAGTCTGTGAGCTGTTGCTGGAGTGCTGGTTCCTTTGTGTGTCAGTACGTACTGAGTCTGGTATGGTGTTCGGATGTCAGTACGTTTGCATGGGTTCCAGTTAACCTTGGTGTGGAATTCTGTTGTGCCGTCCAGCAGCTGCGGCAGGTAAGTTACCATGCATTCCAGGGTTCTTGGTTCAGTGGTTATCCCCCGCCACTGGATACTTACCTGCCATTCCACTTGGCTTCCTCTCCTTGCTGTTAGGCCTGCAGAGACTCCTGCTCTTTCGTGTCTTTGCAGGAAGGTGGACATCAGAATCGTCCCCGTCAGTCACAGACGTCCTCCTCTCGTCACGTGGAAGCTGCTGACTCCTCCAAATCCCCCATCATCGCCTCTTACAGCTCACTGGAGCCGGCCGCTTCTTAGAAAGTCCAACATGTTCGGGCTACGAATCTGACAAACCAAAAACCATGGCTCATTTCCCGCAAACGCCTGGAAATGAGCAATGCCGATGGCTGAATATGAGCAGATGGGCCGTCACGAGGAACGATGGGTCATCCCAAGGTCATTCCTGCTACTAGACAGACGGGAGCTGAGCCTGAAACTACATGGAGACGAGGAGCGAGGAGCCTAGTCATAAAGTCTCACAGCCAAAGGCTACTGCTCCCTGTTATCAGAAGAGTGAAAAGCTGACCGTATTGTATCCAGGGCACAAAACCTCTTTCCCACTTAAATCTTCTCACAGCTGAGAGTTTGTTACAACTGCATCCAGTCTAGACGGCCTTCCGTAAGCTAGTCCGAGTCCCAGCACCTCTGCTGATTAGCTGCTGTAGGGAGCCGCTATGCTCGCTGGAGCTATGGTGAGCGCAGCGCCGTACATTGTATACTGGTTGTGCTTGGTATTGTATCTTAGCCCCATTAAAGTCAACTAGTCCCAATGTGACTGACCTAAGAAGAGGCCGCGGCACTTACAGAGCACCTGAGCTCTTCTAATAGCTGTTACTCACCGCTCCGTCCTCTCCCACCGCACTGTATCCTGACATACACACATCGTCAGGACCTGATGCTGTGTGACGTCAGGTCCCAGTGCATCGTGTGAAGAGGACAATGGAGAAGCTGTGGAGTGTCCGCGGCGCCCCTACAGGAATAGTAAGTACTTGATTTCACTGCCACTGGGGGGGGGGGGGGGGGCAATGGCAATGGGGGAGCTGGTGGCACTGGGCGAGCTGATGGCACAAAGGAGGAGGAGGTGATGGCACTGGGGGAGTTCATGGCACTGGGGGGAGCTGATAGTGCTGGGGGCTGATGATGGCATGGGGGGCTGAAAACGTTTTTTTATTTGTTTTTTTTCTTATTAGAGCACTTGATTATTCGTTGGATTAGAATACTTGATTACTAAAATAATCTATAGCTGCAGCCCTATGTGATATTGATGATCTATTCCAGGGATGCTCAACCTGCGGCCCTCCAGCTGTTGTAAAACTACAACTACCACCATGCCCTGCTGTAGGCTGTCCGGGAATGATGGGAGTTGTAGTTTTGCAACAGCTGGAGGGCCTCATGTTGAGCATGCCTGATCTATTCTGAGGATAGGTCATCACTATCTTTTCCTAGATAAACCCATTAATACTTTACACAGTACACATCTTAAAATGTATCCAAAATTCACATTAAAGGTGTTTAATGGGGCTCCTGATACGGATAGCCTATCCTTTGGATAGGATAAATTATCAATATCTGATCCAGATCCCCCGTCGATCAGCTGTTCTGTGCAGCCTCCGGTAGAGATGCTGGTTGTCAGACTCCCACCAATCGGATATTGTGAGGACTGGCCGTCCATACGTGGAACCTGGAAAACCCCTCTAAGAGGAGAGGAATAGTCATGAACTCTTGATCAGGGAGATTGCTTCCTTCCACATCCCGGAATCCTGGTAAGTGATCTTGAGCTACTGCTGAAACCAACATGGCCGCTCTTCCGCTAGTAAACAGGTCCCTATGTCACCGCTGCTCTCAGCGCCGCGCCTCGTGGGAAATTTACACAGGATATTGATTCTGAGCAGCAAAACCGAGCGATTCCAGCAGCTGCTCGTCCCCAACCCTGGAGGACCTGGAGTAAAGCGCTTTTATTTTTTCGGTAAATATTAACCTGTTTCACGTGACCGATGCAGAAAATAACAATCGCTGGCGAGAACACTGCAGCTAATGAGCGGCAACAAAGCCCCATCTGTTTGCCTTCCATAAAGGAGGTTAATAAGTGCGAGTTCATTTACTAAGTGAAACCGCGGGGGGGGGGGACGTTGAACAATTTACGGTATTTTTTTTAAATCCATAATTCATTTTTATTAATGCAGGAGGTCACGGCTGAGAAAGGAGAATATATTGATCACTTTGGAGGGATAGAAATAGGAGTATATTCCCACCCCCTGCAAATATATTCAATAAATGGGCCCAGATTGGCGCTGAAGTATCAAATATTCTGGATTACGGGACAGCCATAAAAAAAAAGCTCAACTCTTTTTTTCTTTTTGAAGAGGTTTTAAGAGAATTAAAGTAGTTTCTGGGAGGTTAAAGGGGTTGGCCCATCTTGCACTATGGTGGCCCATGTCTACAACGGGTCGCCCAAAGCGAAGGAGTGCACCGCTCTGAGGGAGTTCAGAAAAGAGCCGAGCAAGCACCCTAGGAACTCCCATAGAAGTGAACGGAAGCCAGCCCTGTTCTAGAATTAGGTGCGGGTCCCTGCACCTATCGGACATTGGTGGCATATCTTAGCAATAGGATAGATGATGAGCCAACCCCTTTAACCTCCCTGAAGACCCCTTTAATTCTTTAAAAAAGATTAAAACATCCCTTTTTATGGCTGTCCCATAATCCAGAATATTGGATATTTCAGCAGAAATCTGGGCACCTACTGGACATTGGTGGCATATCCTAGCGATATGTCACCAAAATGCTTGATCGGCCATTCCTTGCATTGGGGACCGCAATTTGCACGGGCAACATCCATGCGGCTGCCGCAGATGGATCCAAAACCCATATAACTTAAATGGGTCCGTGGTCCGTCCGTCCGCACCGCAAAAAAGTAGTGCATGCATATTGCAGAGTCGGCAGCAATACGGGCACGACAGGGCAACAGCCGTGTGCAGGAGCCCTTATTGAATGGTTTCTTTTCAGAGGACTTGGCTATTTTATCTTTTGCTCTCGGTTTTGTAGTTTTGCACTGACGTAATCACATAGGCCCCTTTCACACGGGCGAGTATTCCGCGCGGATGCCATGCGTGAGTTGAACGCATTGCACCCGCACTGAATCCCGACCCATTCATTTCTATGGGGCTGTTCACATGAGCGGTGATTTTCACGCATCACTTGTGCGTTGCGTGAAAATCGCAGCATGCTCTATATTCTGCGTTCTTTACACAACGCAGGCCCCATAGAAGTGAATGGGGTTGCGTGAAAATCGCAAGCATCCGCAAGCAAGTGCGGTTGCGGTGCAATTTTCACGTACGGTTGCTAGAAGACGATCAGGATGGAGACCCGATCATTATTATTTTCCCTTATAACATGGTTATAAGGGAAAATAATAGCATTCTGAATACAGAATGCAAAGTAAAATAGCACTGGAGGGGTTAAAAAAAAACTCACCTTAATCCACTTGATTGTGCTGCCCGGCTTCTCCTTCTGTCTTCATCTTAGCTGTGTGCAGGAACAGGACCTGTGGTGACATCACTCCGGTCATCACATGGTCCATCACATGATCCATCACCATGGTAAAAGATCATGTGATGACCGGAGTGACGTCCCCACAGGTCCTTTTCCTGCACACAGCTAAGATGAAGACAGAAGGAGATGCCGGGCTGCGCGATCAAGTGGATTAAGGTGAGTTAAATTATTTTTATTCATTTTTTTAACCCCTCCAGCGCTATTGTACTATGCATTCTGTATTCAGAATGCTATTATTTACAGAACACCGATCCCAAGCCCGAACTTCTGTGAAGACGTTCGGGTTTGGGTACCAAACATGCAGATTTTTCTCATGCGAGCGCAAAACGCATTACAATGTTTTGCACTCGCGCGGAAAAATCGTGCATGTTCCCGCAACGCACCCGCACATTTTCCCGCAACGCCCGTGTGAAAGGGGCCATAGACTTGTAGGTTGTGAAGGAGACTGAGAAACCTGGACTATAGTCCTACTGGATACCAAAAGTAGGATCGCACCTCCTGGTGTTGAATAGATTTTGAGAGGTTCAGAGGAAAATCCACAAATCGTGGATCCACAAAACACGAATACCGGCTGACACCGGCCGGCCACCATTGTTTTTGCACTCCTTCACAAGTGTCCTGTCCTTGTCTGCAAAACGGAGAAAAATAGGACATGTTCGGAACATACGGATCTTTTGAGGCCCCATTGAAGTGAATGGGTCTGCATCCGACCTGCACAAAATGCGGATCGGAAGACCACAGTCGTGTGCATGAGCGCTAAGGATTAGCCATCAGTATGCTGATGACCGAAAACCCCTTTAAAGATCCTGCGGAGCTCAGAGAACATGCCGATAAAAGGATAATC
This sequence comes from Bufo bufo, assembly GCF_905171765.1. Classification (NCBI taxonomy): domain Eukaryota; kingdom Metazoa; phylum Chordata; class Amphibia; order Anura; family Bufonidae; genus Bufo; species Bufo bufo. The sequence goes on along the minus strand of NC_053393.1, from coordinate 530,502,704 downwards.
TGTAGGTTGAGAAGGAGACCAGGAAAAAAAGGAATTCTGGAGCAATGTCAAATTCTCCTTTTTGGTTGAAAGTACAATACACTGAGCGAATGACGGAAAGAAAGAAGAAGTAAAAGGGGACAATTAAACACTGTAAACTAAGGCATTGGAACTCTATAAAACAGGTCCGCGCAGCCGCATTTAGGCGGAGCTGCGCTGTAACATGAGAGGCAATGTGGTAATATACAGAGCAAAGGGTAAGTAGCCATAAACCATAATAAGCCGTATACTGGTGTCATAACTCCTGCCTCTCTACAGCTATACGTTAAAGCTGATGGCGATGGGCGTCCTGGAGGCTGCGACAACCAGGGGTCTATTTGTGTGCAATCCGTCAATGTCACATAAAACTTTGCAGAGACACAAATTAGCATGCCCCTACTATTCACACCGCCATTAACGCTCATGAATATACATTGAAATGCAGAGGAGACGGCCAAGTCCATGCACACACGTATGTAAATGGCGAGCTGCGACATAAACTGACAAATAAAACTAAAATATATCCCCATACATCTCGATATAATCTCTGCTGACAGACACCTGTGAGCCGAGAAGCCCCCCATCACCTGGCACCACACCAATTTTCTAATCCAGAATCGTCTCAAAGTCAAGAAACTTGGACGAAAAATCTAAAATAGAGAAACTGAATTGTGCAAAAAAATATAAAAAATTCAGATATGAAAGTTGCTTTAAAGGGGTTTAGAAAGCACATTTTGGGGATTCAGAGTGGGGGTCTTATGTTCAGGATCCTTATCCCTTCACCAGGGTAGAGAGTGATTGCAAAGAGGGTCTCTGGCTCTGGAGGACCGCCCCCCGCCCCCCCCCCAGCCACGCCCAAACAGCTGATTGGCGGGGGTCCCGGGTGTCTGACCCCCTCCGATGAATTATCCTCTGGATAATTAAAAAATCTTGGAAAACCCCATTTAAAGGGGCTGATGGCTATAGACCTCTCCTATGTATATGTGAATGAAATAGAGGGGGGGTCCACTGCTCAGGACAACAACTCCAAAAAGACGCTCCACTTTTAGGAGACCCCAGTCTACAATAATCCTCTATACAAGTGATATCTAAGCATGCATCCCCTTTAGGGGACATTCACACGACCGTATTTATGGGTCCGCATCCATTCAGCTGTTTGGCGGAACAGATGCGGACCCATTCATTTCAATGGGTCAGCAAAAGATATGGACAGCACACCACGTGCTGTCCGCATCCGTAGTTCCAATCCGCGGCCCCGCAAAAGAGATACAGCATGTCCTATTTTTGTCTGCAATTGCGGACAAGAATAGGCATTTCTATCATAGGGCCGGCCATGTGCGTTCCACATAATGCGGAATGCACACGGCCAGTATCAGTGTTTTGCGGACCGCAAAACACGTACGCTCGTGTGAATGTACCCTTAATGCAGAAGCTAATTGATGTGGGGCTTCACTCCACCATGATCACTTTTAGGCATCGTCATTTTGCTCTCCACTCCATCCCCAGTGTCTTTTTCTTCTTTTCTTCTCCTCCAATGATCTACATTCAACTTTCCATTGCTCCTCCACGAACCGCACCTCACATCTGACTGGAGACGGACCACCTTGGCTGCTGGGCCGCATAGCCATTCCCTTTACCCTTACAGTGTGCTCCATGATGGGGGTCTTACACCTTAAACGAGACACTGTTCTCACGCAGTGGTGCTGAAGGAAGGACTGCTCCAGTTGTGGTTCTCTGCCTTATGGTTCTGAATGTCTAGGTGAATTTCAGCACAGAAAAGCGCCTGCATTTGGCCATGTAAGCGACACCGTACTACTCTGCATGCTGCAACTTCCATTTGTGGGAATTATATTAGCGCACTAAGCATCTAAATCTCCTTTTACAAGACCCTCCAAGTCTGAAGTCATCTAAAGAACAGAAGAAATGTAAATGTTGGCAGCAAACCAGGATCGATAGAGCACATGCCGCCTCGGGGAAGGTCTTTCATGTGCTCTTGAAGACCTGTAGAGCACAATGTATCCGCAACCTGCAGAAACAAGGCGCTGTGTGGGAAAAAAACACCTCAATTACAGTATCTAGCCCAAAAATAATAATAATCCCCCTCCCCTCTAAGCAGATGTCAGTTCGGTAGGGTTACCCCATAGATACGATAAAGTGGGTTCTATTGACGAGAATTAATGATTGTCTACGGGTAAGTCCTTCCCTCTGTGATGAGTAAGTATGAGCCCCGTAAAGACATAATTGACAGCCAAGCTTGGCGTGGTGTCGGAATGGAAATGCTCGGCGCTAGCGATCGCCTCGTCATTGAAATGACACTAGAGTACTTTGAAGGCTTCGATGAAAGGCACTTTTAACATTTTAATTACGGTTCTTTTGATTTTCTTCTCGTCGCACCTGCCTCAGATCTCACGTTGCAGTCGACATTTATGCAGAGATTTTATGGACCCCGAGTTGCAGAGCAGGTGCGTACTGGTTGTCAGGTTGTCAGCTACTCAGTCATTGGCGTCTACAGGGGAGTCTGAACATACTAAGGATCGTAACCTGCTGCACGTAGAAAATCTAAAAAAACTAGGCAAAGATCAGCGTTTCAGAATCAGGTCCTCCAGAACCTTGTGGAGATGTAACATGTGATGACTAGTGTTGAGCGAACTCGTGTTTTAAGTTCGGCGTCTAAAGTTCGGGTTATCGAAGAATCGCGTTATGGATTCTGCTACCACGGACCATAAGTTATGGTCTGTGGTAGCGGAATCCATAACGCGATTCTTTGATAACCCGAACTTTAGACGCCGAACTTAAAACACAAGTTCGCTAAACACTAGCGATGACGTCACCTCCAGTGGTCACATGAAAAAGTTTCTCCTTTTTCTATAGGTAACCTTCTGGGCAATGTCCTTAATAAAAGGGACACCTATTCCATTGCTCCAGGTTACCGTAAGACGCTCTGTTGGCAGTTTCACCAGATTTGAAAGGGAATATGGCACTACACCATGGCAGAACCTCAGCAGTGTCTACTATAAGTCAATCTGGTCCATTGTGTGTCAATGTCCATCATCTAAGACCTCAGTGTAAATGGGGTCTACTGGACAACAATATGAGAAATGCCCTTTGGTAAATAGAAACCACTATGCAAGTGAGGACATAGCCTGAGACCAGATGTAATCCAGACAGGGCACACTACATGATGTCCACCAAAGACCCCAAAGGCTTCAGGACAACCAAAACGGCCAACAAGTTTCCGAGAAGCCAGGTAGTGGATGCACCTAGAGGTGTGATCTTGGTGTCTACATTTTAGGTCGGCTTTCATTGAGGTCTGCTTCCTAAAGCGGACATCGCTGGGTCTAAGTGAGACCAGACTATACAAAATCTAAAAAAGCAATTCTGCAGAAAAATCTAGTATTAGATCATCCATTACAGTTTTTTTCCCGATCGTTGAAGGATCCCAAATGGAACTGTGAATCAGAGTATAAAACTGGGACAATTGTTAGGTTTCGAGGACTGACCTTCAAGGCTGCATTATTCTTCTGTGGGTTTTTGGGGGGTCATTTTTGTATTTGAACATTTTTTGGTTGTGTTCCCGTCGTTTTTGGTATACGGCCCATTGCCATCTCTCTACAGTCGTCATACTGTGTGCTATCCAAACCTCACAAACTCGCAAAACGACTGGCGGCGATCATCTACCCAGTGGGCCACTCGAATGGACCACGCTTCTTGCCTTACTGAATGCATTTTGTGTCAGTAACCTTACAGTCCATGGTAATTTTGCCGCTTGGACTGTTTTAGAAAAAACTTTGCTTCAACCAAAAGTAATAATAAACAGAATAAAAACCTTTTCAGAGAAAAATGAAATTTGCAAAAACAAGCAGCAGAAAATACGTGTTCACCGTAGACTACACTGGAAAATAAGGTTTGAGACAATGCGTTATGACAACCCCCGGCTACATGTGTAAAGCCTGACCCCGTAGAGCACCGCGGACTGACGTTTAGGGTGGAAATTGTGTAAAAAGATCTTAAGGGAATTAAAATCTTCCTCAGTGTAAAATACTACAGTATATTCCTCCTTCCGTATAATAACCTTTGGGTCGATTTGCATTTACAGTCAATACTGTGAGAACGTTTTCCACTGAAGCCAATCTAAGAAGATTTACTGGAAGGGCTTATTTAAAGGGGTTCTCTTCTTTGGAAATGCCCTACTTTCTAGAAGGTTCCTCAGACAATAAGCCATTCAATAAGTATTCTCAGGCTGGGAGGAACCCAAGCGATCAGCTGTAATCTGCAGGGAAACCTGGTGTTCAATTTCCCTGCAGTGCCACTACAGGTGAAATTAGGTATTACACCTAACAGATGGAGGAAACTGTCCTATCACCCTAGTACATCTGTTAGTCCGCCGTGGTAAACCTTTATACCGAGGCCGATTCACCCCTGACCTGTGTAGGAGCAGACAGCTGCCGGCCTCAGGCAAAATTGGCTCTGAAAAGGGAAGAAACAGCAGGCAATGTCTTCCCGCTGAATGGTTTTTGTAAACTCCTAAAACTTTAGGGGTCCTAAAACTTTCCAATATACTTCATGTTTCAGTTCTTTGCCATTTTCTAGATAACCGTTTGCAATCAGTGAACGAGAACACTCCTGTCTACATTCAAAGGCAGTAAACCCGTCCATAGCTCATCCTGTCCACAATGCTCTGTGACTAATACATTGTAGCAAACTACTAGAGCCAGCTGCTCGCAGAGCACTGTCTAGACTGGATAACATTGTGACAAACCCTCAGCTGAGAGCAGGAGGAGCTGTGAACAGGTTTACTGCCTCTGAATGTAGACAAGAGTGCTCTCATTCACTGAGAGCAAACAGAGGTCGTAAAAAAAATGACAAGAACATGAAAGTATATTACAAGTTATGTGACTTTTTAAGATGGTGTTCAGACTTCACATTCAGATCGATCGCTCGCCAGTAAAATCACCTGACATATGTCCCAATAGTGATCCAGGTCTGCCATACAGAGGCGGATGTCATCCATTGATCGTCGATGTTAAAAAATTTACACCATGCAGTATACGTTTTTGCAGTAGATGACTGTGTGGGAAAGCTCAGCAGCAGCACAATTCTGTACAGTACAAAAAAAGTGTAAAAGGTAAAAAGTAAATAAGTAATAAATACATTTATAAAGGTAAAGTATGAAAGTATAAATACACACTAGTGTATTGTCTGCTGAACAGCGGCTCGGCTGACAGTTTAATGCGTATGGAGGGCCCCTGACTCTTCCCTGACAGATGGTGTCGGGGGAGAGAAGGATCGGGCAAAATTAACATTCCTTTTGTTGCCCCAGAAGATAGGCCGCCACCAGACGTGTCTGATAGAGGCTTTCTCCCCTCTCCCCATTAAATACACGTTTGGCTGAGTCAAAGGTGTTTGTGTATCGTGGAGTCGGGTGAGAAGTCGGATGAATGATCACTTGGCCGACAGCTATTGAAAATGTATAGCTACTTAAAAGGGGTTGTCCCAACAAAAAATATTCTGTATTTTCGAACCAGCCCCTGGATCTGAATACTTTTGTAATTAAGAATTTATTAGAGCCACCAAGTTATTCACTGAAATCTATCTGTACAGCGCCACCTGCTGTTTGCTCTTTTTCTAAGTTCTGCTGAGATGGATGCACATGCTCAGTTCCATCCTTAAACGGCCACCAGCTGCAGCAGAAAGGACACGCCCCCCTGAGCTGCAGCAGAAAAGACACGCCCCCTGGGCTGCAGCAGAAAGGACACGCCCCCTGGGATGCAGCAGAAAGGACACGCCCCCCCTGAGCTGCAGCAGAAAGGACACGTCCCCCTGAGCTGCAGCAGAAAGGACACGCCCCCCTGAGCTGCAGCAGAAAGGACACGCCCCCCTGAGCTGCAGCAGAAAGGACACGCCCCCCTGAGCTGCAGCAGAAAGAACACGCCCCTTGAGCTGCCAACTTGATATAAACATAGCAGAACAATTAGAGCAAGAAATGAAAGGATCTCTAGACCCATGTGAGGTCCAGGGCTGGTTCTAGATTTGTTAGAAAGAGGTTGTCATATCCCTATGATGTCTGATTTTATTTTTTTACATTAATTATGGGAGAACCCCTTTAAAGAGGCTGTCAGGTCAGGTCTGTCAGGGTCTATGAAGCCATTCAAGGTAAGGGTCGGTGGGTCTTCAGACTGTCCACTGTACAGGCTCATTTTCTGAACGTCTCCCCTGTATAAGATACGGCCACACGGTCAGGTTCCCCGATGCAGTTGTGGAAGACAAAAATCAGGAGTCCTGGTCTTGGCTTCCAAAACTGCATCAGGAGACCTGCTGTGTGGCCTGTACCCTAACAAGAAAGCAGCAGGAGCGACACGACTCACAAAGAAACCCGATACGTCAGGTCAACTCCCAACTAGGGTTGTCACAAATACCAAAATTTCGATTCGATTTCGATACCATAAAAAAGTACTGCGATACTCGATACCATTCGATACCACGCAAAAGAAAAATAAAACGCCCAAAAAAAGCTGCGTGCATTCTGCATTTTATGGAACATCCTATCCCATTTTTTTTTTTTGGGGGGGGGGGGGAAACGGGTGACAAAGGCGAATCGCGTGTTTATTTATTTTTCTATGTTACGGCGTTCACCGCATAGGAGATATTTTTTATATTTTGATAGTTCTGACATTTTCGGCCGCGGCGATACCTAATATGTTAACTTTTTTTTATTGTTTATTTATTTTTAAGTTACTACGCTGCGCAGCAGCACAGCCTGGTATCGGAAAACAGCAAATCCCAGTATCGTATCGACCCGAGTGCAAATGTATTGATTGGGTACCTACTCCCAACCACCTATTCTGTCTTCAGTTTCAGATCTGAGATTGTAAATTCCTTGTAGAAGGGATCCTTGAAGACATACAACAAAACATATAAAACAAGCCGGGAGAAATGTCTACCACGAAGTCCCGCCACTGACTCAAGGATCCATTTCTGAAGACTTTGCGACGACTTTTTGTCAGAATTCCAGATTTTCGCAGCAGAATTAAGGAGCGTCTGCACCTAAAATATAAATCTCGACCATTTCTTCCCTCCTGTAACAATGCTATAAACTCTCTTCAGCATCTGGTCACAAATGGGCAGATGTCTCGCAGGTATTTGCCGGTGGTCAGACATCTGGCCACTCTCGAAAAAGGAAGAATTTAAAGGGTTGTCTGCGGCGGGGCAAGAAGCTGCCCGAGGGTGGAAATGTGAAGATATAAGAAGCTTAGGCCTCGTTCAAATCTCCATGTTCAGATCTGGCAGGCTATACCTTCACCGTCGGATCCCCATTGACTGCAATGGGGTCCAGCAGTGATCCGGACGATTTCTAGCATAAATGCGGGGTTTCAGCCAGAAAAAAACCGCTGCATGCAATGTTTTTTTTTGTCTGGATCCGGCAGACGCATCTCCGAAACGGAGATGTGAACGGTGCCTTACTCACCCGTGTATTTCTACCCCATTCCAGCATCGCCACTTCTGTCCTCCCCACCAGTTTCTGATTACTTGGCTGCAGCGGTGCCGTATACACATGTGACCACTGCAGCCACTGGCATTAGCGGTATATGGAATGAGACCAATGAGGTCTATGATTGGCTGCAGCGGTAACATGGGTACATGTGCACGCCACCAGCGGTGGTGCTGGGAATACATGGGTAGTGCTTCTTTTATTATTTTGTCACATACCTCCAACCCTGAGCAATTTTTATCCAACATGGACAACCCCTTTAAATCACTCACATGTCATAAATCTCTAATTGACGATGAGATCCTTATTGCCCCCATAAATGGCCACTCTTGGGTCCCATCTTTAGACTATGCAGTACAACTGAGTCCTATGTGGTCAGCCATAGTTATACAGTAATTGATCTATTCATCACGGTCTCCAAAAGAAGCAACCTCGCTCTTCCAAAATTGAAACCCTTCCTGGTCACACAAGGACATGGGGCTGGGGGCATGCCTCATAAAGAGTCACCAAAAGCAGCTGTGACAAATGAAACCACTGAAGATGAGGTATCCCAGAAGAAGACACAACATTGACTTCTATGCTGCAGGTGGAAAGGCTCGCTGACCTGCACAGTATGGTCCATAGATCTATGGTGGCATCTGTAACACAACAGCATGAAATGTGACCCTCAGGCAATAACCTTACCCTTAAAAGGGGTTGAATTAAGGTAATTTCCTGGACTTCGATACTGAGGACCTACCCTTAGGAGAGGCCACACATCAGATCGGTGAGGGTCTGACTAGAGGCACCCCCCTCGATCAGCTGACTACAGGGGGAGCGGTGCCCCGCCGAGCACTGTGTACCCTTCAGTAGTCACAAGGCACAATGCCTTACTTCTGGCAGCGGCTGTGCCGGGTACCGCTTCCAATAACCCCTTCCTGACCGAATGACTATCCGTTTTTGCTTATTTGTTTTCCACTCCCTGCCTTCCCAAAGCCATAACTTTTTTATTTTTTCATTCACATAGCCAAAGCTAAAAGTGATGTATAGATGTATATATATATATATATATATATATATATATATATATATATATATATATATATAGCAAAAAAACCACTGGCAGCACCACCCTGGATAGTGTGGAAAAATAGACGGGTGCAATGTCCAAGTATGGTAAAAGGTGCTTACCCACTTTAGAAGACAAAAAAATCGGACTGCACTCCAAGCATCTCTTCAAGAAAGTTTAGTTTTTATTCACCCATAAGGTGGCAAAGCGACGTTTCGGCTCAAGCATGAGAAAGGCTCATGCTTGAGCCGAAACGTCGCTTTGCCACCTTATGGGTGAATAAAAACTAAACTTTCTTGAAGAGATGCTTGGAGTGCAGTCCGATTTTTTTGTCTCATATATATATATATATATATATATATATATATATATATATATATATATACATATATACACATACATACATACATACATATATATACACACACACACACACACACACACATCTATAGATAGTTGTTCTTGTTTTAATACTGAAAAAAAAAAATATTTCTTCTCATCTCCATATTCTGACCCCTATAACTATTTTTTGTGAGTTGAGCTGTAGTTTCTGTTGATGCTATTTTGGGGTATGTATGACTCTTTGATCAGTTTTTATTAACATGTGATTATCTGATTGCTTCTCCCACAGACTGCAATGAAATACCATTGCAGTCTATAAGAGGTTCACTATGTTGGTTATCTCTGGTGCCCCCTTATAATTGAATGGAGCGTTGGCGCGCATTTCAAATCGGCCACTCCGTCCATTTCAAGGTGGCTAGGGGATAACTTACTCTAAGGCCCCTTTCACACGGGCGAGTTTTCCGCGCGGGTGCAATGCGTGAGGTGAACGCATTGCACCCGCACTGAATCCGGACCCATTCATTTCTATGGGGCTGTGCACATGGGCGGTGATTTTCACGCATCACTTGTGCGTTGCGTGAAAATCGCAGCATGCTCTATATTGTTCGTTTTTCACGCAACGCAGGCCTCATAGAAGTGAATGGGGCTGCGTGAAAATCGCAAGCATCCGCAAGCAAGTGCGGATTCGGTGCGATTTTCACGCATGGTTGCTAGGAGACGATCGGGATGGGGACCCGATCTTTATTATTTTCCCTTATAACATGGTTATAAGGGAAAATAATAGCATTCTTAATACAGAATGCTAAGTAAGTTAGGGATGGAGGGGTTAAAAAATAAAATATATATATTAAACTCACCTCATCCACTTGTTCGCGCAGCCCGGCTTCTCTTCTTTCTTCTCCTTTGAGGACCTGGGAGAAAAGGACCTTTGGTGACGTCACTGCGCTCATCACATGGTCCATCACATGATCCATCACCATGGACCATGTGCTGAGCGCAGTGACGTCACCAAAGGTCCTTTTCTCCCAGGTCCTCAAAGAAGAAGAAAGAAGAGAAGCCGGGCTGCGCGAACAAGTGGATGAGGTGAGTTTAATATTTATTTATTTTATTTTGTACATTACATTGTGTGTCATGACGGATCCGTCTTGCTCCGCACCACATCGCGGACAGAAAAACGCTGTTTGCTGCGTTATTCTGTCCGCTATGGGGACGCAGCCAAACAGAACGGAATGCATTCTGGTGACTCCGTTTCGTTCAGTTCAGTTTTTTTTCCCATTGACAATGAATGGGGACAAAACAGAAGCGTTTTTCCCCCCGCTATTGAGATCCTATGACGGATCTCAATAGCGGAAAGGGAAAGCGCAAATGTGAAAAGTAGTCCCTCTCCGATCAGAAGAACGGAAAGCTAAACGGTGATGTGAATGCTCTCTTACCGGTGACTTTCCTGACGACAGGCTCCCTTTAGTGGAGTTGGATTGAGCTGCAGAACCTGGCAAGCTGCTACCAACAGTATGGCATTGTGCCTGGTAAACAATTTAGGGGAGGTTCCTGCGATCGGTGGCACTGCGTGGATTTGGACCCGCATGGATCTACTGATGCCCTCTTGTAAGGCTAGGTTCAGAAAACTTCTTCAAGATTAGATAAAAGTCTGATCTTCCTTCCAAAAACAGATCCACTCTTCTTTCAGGCTGTGCCTGGTACAGCAGCTCAGAGCCGATTTGCAATACCAGACAAAACCCAAGAAGATGCGTGGCACAGGGGACCTTTTTACTGACCACAGAAATTTACTTACTGACGTAAGAAGGAGAAATTCAATACATTGATCCACTAACGCAACTGTCAATACATTAACAAATAAATTTAAAAAAAAAAAACTGTCTTACTTTGATAGGTGCTTTACTAAATTTAATTTTCCTCTGAGTGGGAACTTCGTCTTCTTCTGGCAATCCCGGTACCTCATAATGTTCCATGTCAGGCTCGTAAGACTTATTTTCGTCGCTATCATCGTCATCCCCGGGTTCTGTCTCCTCCCAGTCCGTGCTAAACCGAGAGCGCACTCTGTACACGTTATAGTCGGAGTGTTCGTAGGACTGGACAGTAGACAGACAGTTCAAGTCACCGCTCATACTCGTCCCGACGTTGAGAGAAGTAGGAGCTCCGTGGTTACGACTGGTCAAAAAGCTGTCGTCGTTTTCCATGGATGTTGGAGATTCCCCGGATTTAGTCCTATCAAAAGCGTTCACGGACTCTTCCGACAGGTCATTGTGTTGCGCTACGTGCTCTGTTTTTTCCCCTATGTGCCTCGCATCGTCGGCGGCGCCGTTCTTGGCCAGCATGTCGTCGTTGGAGGTGCTACAGCCCACGCTCTTTTCTCTTGTGAACTCTATGGGGGAGACGAGGCCTTCTCGTGATGCCGCCACGTTCCTTTGATGCGTGTTCTCCACACATGTATCGGTGTCCGTTTCCGTCGACGGAGACCAAGAATTTGAGTCTTTATTTTGCCCGTAACCTTCTAATTCCACCACAGCAGGTGTGATGTTGAGCGGATAGTGTCCCATTACCGAATACCCTTCGCTGTTTTCATTTTTCTCCATAGCAGTCGGGCTCGGAGAGTCACTGTTCTCAAACACAGCGCTAAGTTGGCTCACGGTTGGGGACAAAGCTTCCGTCCTGGAACTCAAGCTGTCCAAAGAATCGCTGCTCCCCCTGTTGGACTTATTTGAACGCCCCTCATCTAGAAGTTCTCCAGATCCTCGTCTATCCTTCCTGGAATTATAGCAGCCACTCATCCCGGACTCTTGAGTGCTGTGTTCAAACATCTTCCTGGTTTCTGTAAACTTAGCGTAAGAAGGTCCGTCCAAGGTGTCGAAGCGACTGATCCTTTCCGAGATGGTGGTCTTGTGTTTTACATCCGTCACTTCCTTCTTTTCCAAATGCTCTCTGGGCTTTGATCTCCTCTGAGGAGACGATGGCGTAGCTTTCGACTTCCTTGTTGGGACGCCATTATTTTCGTTGGGCTCCATGCCCATCTGCATGAACAGGTTTTTGATCCGGTTGACGTTGGACCCATACCGCCGTCCCCTCGTCTGCTGGGTCTGAGGTACATCGCTCTCACCTTTCGGTTTGTCCTCCCCATCGGCTTTTGGTTTGTCGAAGGTGCTTTTGATGGCCTGAAACTCCGTCCTGTAGGCATTCCTGTGGGGTGAGGCGCTCCTCAGGTTCGAACGCTCTCCTGAGGCTTCTGTTTTCATCATGTTCATTTCAGCAGAGCAGCACAATGTGCATGATGACTAAGACGCGTTCCTCAGAGTTCTCCAGTCACACGGATTTCGTGGGGGTTGCAGTGGAAATATCGCTGTTGTTACATGTCTCTCTTTCAATCAAACCCCAGGAAAATCTTCAAGACAAGCTGCAACAGAGACAAGAAATTTTATGAGACAGGCTTATCGTCATTAGTACTGCGTTCTCTTCTACTTATTTCATTAACTACAGCACATTTGTGGTTTTCAGTGAAGGGAAGTGGAGACAAACCTGATAAATCACATATTACCTTGTTAAAGCAGGTGGAAGGGCACGGCTGCCCCGGCAGAAGCTCCGCACTGAGGCTCCACCATAAAGTATATAACAAAGCTCAAAGTAGCCGAGCCCTGAACTCAGTGCTCTTCTTTCCCTCAGAGATAATCATGACGTCATGAATGGCTGAACCAAAAGACAAACTGAGCCCTACTGCATCTACCAAACTCAGCCCTGTTTTGTTTCGCAAACCTAGCTCAGCAGTATCTCCCAAAGGGCTCATGCACACGACCGCATGTATTTCGCGGTCTGCAAAAAAAAACGGAACAGAAGGTCCCTAATAGAACAGTCCTATCCTTGTCTGTAATGCAGACAATAATAGGACATGTTCTAATCTTTTGCGGAACAGACATACGGAAAAAGAATGCACACGGAGTAACTTGTTTTTTGTTTTGCGGACCCATTGAAATGAATTGTTCCGTATACGGTCCGCCAAAAAAAAAAAACACGGAATGGACACGGAAAAGAAAATAGGTTTGTGTGCATGAGCCCTTACATACAGGCCAGCATCTCATAAGCGCCACTCCGCAACATCTCACAAGCTCAGCTCTGCTGCATCTCTGCTCTGCTGCACCTCACAAGCTCAGCTCTGCTGTATCTCTGCTCTGCTGCACCTCACAAGCTCAGCTCTGCTGTATCTCTGCTCTGCTGCACCTCACAAGCTCAGCTCTGCTGTATCTCTGCTCTGCTGCACCTCACAAGCTCAGCTCTGCTGTATCTCTGCTCTGCTGCATCTCACAAGGTCAGATCTAATGCTCCTCAGAGTCCTCACAAACTCATCGTTGCTGCTTAAGGCCTCCTTCACACGACCGTATGTTTTTTTTGTGTTTTGCGGTCTGTTTTAAACTGATCCGTTGTTCCGTTTTTTTCATTTCCGTTGTGTTTCCGTTTCGTTTTTCCGTATGGCATATACAGTAATTACATAGAAAAAATTGGGCTGGGCATAAAATTTTCAATAGATGGTTCCGCAAAAACGGAACGGATACGGAAGACATACGGATGCATTTCCGTATGTGTTCAATTTTTTGGGCGGATTCATTGACTTGAATGGAGCCACGGAACATGATTTGCGGGTAATAACAGGACATGTTCTATCTTTCAACGGAATGGAAAAACGGAAATAGAATGCATACGGAGTAAATTCAGTTTTTTTTACGGACCCATTGAAATGAATGGTTCCGTATACGGAATCAAAATACGGCCCGTATACGGAACGCAATAAACGTTCGTGTGCATGAGCCCTTACAAACTCACTTCTGCGTTCTCTTGTAAACTCAGGTCTACTGCAAAATGCAGACTCCACCCTGCTGCATCTCACAATCCCAACACTATATCTTTACTGCATCTCACAACTTCAGCTCTGCTGCATCTCACCTACTCTTCTGTCTTGCTGCATCGTACAACTTCAGCTCTGCTGCATCTCACAAGCCCAGCACTACTGCATCTCCCAAACTGTCCTGCGTCATACATGTTCAGCCCTGCTACTGCAGAACACTTAAATGAACACGTCCCATGCACGGGCGCGCTGCCTGACCTATTGAGTTCCTGTCTTGGCCCTCATGTCCCTGAACGGTTCCATTTACTCTATATACAAGCTTTATTGACGCGAAGCTAAAGGGGGGGGGGGGGGGGGCTTTTAAAAGACGTCCATTGTTTCCTATACGTCTGCCTTCAATAGCAGGGCACATATAGATACAGTATATACTGTGCAAGGATGGGTTTCCCAATATATGCCCTCATGAACTATAGTGCAGGAGAGAGGAGTTATTTACCAAAAATAGGCTCCCGCCATACAGGTAGCGTTATGGATGAGGTGCATTCATCACTGACTGGTATTCTCGGGACATATTCCAGGTATCTCAACCAAGGAGGCCCCTTACGGGTCACATAGGGTCCCAACACTCCTTGTACATGGGAGAGATTTAGGGGACAGTCCGTCGGGTAAAGCAGCCAATAACAGAGCAGCTTTCATTCCTTACAGTGCCCTTAAGGAATGAAAGCTGGGCTGCGATTGGTTGCTAGGGACAGCAAAGATGGGTATATTAAAAGAAAATCTACCTTGATTGCCCATAGCAACCAATCACAGAACAGCTTTCATTTCTTACAGTGCTCTTAAGGAATGAAACCTGGGCTGTGATTGGTTGCTATGGGCAGCAAAGATGGGTATATTGAAAGAAAATCTACCTTGATTGCCCATAGCAACCAATCACAGCACAGCTTTCAATTTTTATAGTGCTCTTGAGAAATGAAAGCTGGGCTGTGATTGGTTGCTAGGGGCAACAAAGGCCATTTTCAGACATCCGTCCCTCTAGTTTACAATCCCCTATGCACATCTGCACAGGCAGTCACAAAATAGCAACATTCACCACACAGTGAATACTAGGGGGCCCCACTGTCTTGTAATGGGGCCAGCAGGGAAAAATAGTGCTCCGCACAATGCCTCCTCTTAAACTCCGCAACTCCGGACAGAAGATGCGAGCCCTCGAGGGGGCCACATTTCACCCAGCTGCTGCTGTATTCATAGCTGTCTATTGGAAGCAACCAGATCACATGTGCTGTATTCTGATTGGCTGCTATGGTCAACCAATCCCCTTCATGTCGGATTCTATGCAGAAGGCCCTGCATGTGCACTGTTGTACACCCCCTTTAAGTGCACTCATTTTACAGGGCTCTCACCTAACGAACAGCTTATCCTTTTTTTGGGGGGGGGGGGGGGGCCTGATGAACGTTGCGCACGACATCCCACTGATCTCAAAGGGCGGTCTCACGTTTTCAATGGTTGGTCCAGGATTTCACAAGGGGTTATCCCAATCCAACCTCCCCCTTGAAGAGGACCCGTCCCCTCTCCTGACAGGTCTGTTTTAGTAACTAATTGCATTCCCCATGTAATAACATTTCTGGAGCATCTATTCCTATGACTCTATGTTGTGCCATTCCTCTATTATTCTTGTTAGAAGTTTTGAATGCATTGACAGTTTGCAATGAAGGTCCGCTGGTTGGGTGGGTGGGGGGGGGGGTGTCCCTGCACAATCTGACACTGGCAGCACTGATTGGACAGTGTCAAGGACACACCCTCGATTGGCAATACTCACCTGGACCTTTATTACAAACTGCTGTCAATTCATTCAGAATTTCTAAAAGGAATAATAGAGGGACGGCACAATATAGAGTCATAAGAACAGCTGCTCCAGAACTGTTATTACACGGGGAATGTGTGTAGTTACTAAAACAGACATGGCAGGAGAGGTTAGAGCTCCTCTTTAGGGCAGCCACTATGCATGCCGGCCTCTGCTATGTGCGTTTTTGGGGTGTCATATTGCTTTACACCATGCCGGGCGGCTCTTCTGGAAGCTTCACTACAAGTGACTGTCTCCTTCAATACTAAGGCCTCTTTCACACGGGCGTTGCGGGAAAATGTGCGGGTGTGTTGCGGGAACATGCATGATTTTTCCGCGCGAGTGCAAAACATTGTAATGCGTTTTGCACGCGCGTGAGAAAAATCGCCATGTTTGGTACCCAAACCCGGACTTCTTCACAGAAGTTCGGGCTTGGGATCGGTGTTCTGTAGATTGTATTATTTTCCCTTATAACATGGTTATAAGGGAAAATAATAGCATTCTGAATACAGAATGCATAGTACAATAGCGCTAGAGGGGTTAAAAAAAATAAAAAAATAATTTAACTCACCTTAATCCACTTGATCGCGCAGCCGGCATCTCTTCTGTCTTCTTTCTTTGCTGTGTGCAGGAACAGGACCTGTGGTGACGTCACTCCGGTCATCACATGATCCATCACCATGGTAAAAGATCATGTGACGAACCATGTGATGACCGGAGTGACGTCACCACAGGTCCTGTTCCTGTACACAGCAAAGAAAGAAGACAGAAGAGATGCCGGCTGCGCGATCAAGTGGATTAAGGTGAGTTAAAAAAATAATAATTAACCCCTCCAGCGCTATTGTACTATGCATTCTGTATTCAGAATGCTATTATTTTCCCTTATAACCATGTTATAAGGGAAAATAATAATGATCGGGTCTCCATCCCGATCGTCTCCTAGCAACAGTGCGTGAAAATCGCACTGCATCCGCACTTGCTTGCGATTTTCACACAACCCCATTCATTTCTATGGGGCCTGCGTTACGTGAAAAACGCACAAAATAGAGCATGCTGCGATTTTCACGCGACGCACAAGTGATGCGTGAAAATCACCGCTCATGTGCACAGCCCCATAGAAATGAATGGGTCGGGATTCAGTGCGGGTGCAATGGGTTCACCTCACGCATTGCATCCGCGCGGAATACTCGCCCGTGTGAAAGGGGCCTAAGGGTTTTAATGAAGAGCTGAAGGACTGCGTTCGCCCCAAAGGCGAAATACGGCCCTGCCTGACACTGGGGCCCCGGCGCCAGCATATGTGAAGCCCATGAAGTGCTGCACACATGATGCAAACAATGGCAGCATCAGTCTGCAGTCCTGGACAGTCCGGCCCTGAACAAAGAAAAAACTTTGATTGCCGTTCCCGTCACTTAATGGCGCCTATTGTTTGTGTCCCGGGACTATGGAATTCCTGAATCGATAACTGGACGACGAGAGGAAACACACAGAGCTGAGAAAATGTCACGGGTCCCAGCCATGGACCTCGCTGCGTCCCTCTGCCGAGCTCAGGCAGCGCTGCACAAATCCTGCTCCACCTGCAGGAGCAAAACAACTAATGACGGGATGGGGGAAAAGCAGCCGGTCAATAGGTAAAGGGTTAATGTCTGTCTCTAGGCTCTGCCATGATGGAAGACGGCGCTGCATGGTATACAGAGAGTGTGGAGATATGTGTGATGTCATAGAGGAGGATACATATATACCGTACACACTGCACAGGAGATACAGATAGCTCATAGCGGTCTATTACAATATGTACATCCGTGTACATGTCTGTATGTATATATGTAGGTATGTACACCGATGTATGTGGACAGTATATATGACAGCTGTACGTACAGGAGTAATCTGGTATTATAGCTGAATATATGGAGCTGTATGTACTTCATATATGTCTGTGTGAATACACGTGTGTACAGCTGTATATATGTACAGTACGTGTCTGTTTCAGCAGGTATATACGTGTTTATAACTATATATATATATATAGACTATGTCTGTGTACACATGTGTATATACCTGTACATGTGTGTATGAACAGTGATTATATATATATATCTGCATGTATGATTGGATATCTATATTTTACATATTATACTTTATATATGATTGTGTGTACTGTGCATGTATATACATGTGATTTTATCTATGTATGTATATACTGTATACATGCATATATATATAAATGTGTGTATACATGTATAGCTGTGTATCTATATACACATGTATATAAATATATAGCTGCCTGTGTATGTATATGTACATAGCTATATATGTATATGTCTGTATGTGTATAGCTGTATGTACATGTATGTGTATAGCTGTATGTACATGTATGTGTATAGCTGTATGTACATGCATGTGTATAGCTGTATGTACATGTATGTGTATAGCTGTATGTACATGTATGTGTATAGCTGTATGTACATGTATGTGTATAGCTGTATGTACATGTATGTGTATAGCTGTATGTACATGTATGTGTATAGCTGTATGTACATGTATGTGTATAGCTGTATGTACATGTATGTGTATAGCTGTATGTACATGTATGTGTATAGCTGTGTGTACATGTATGTGTATAGCTGTGTGTACATGTATGTGTATAGCTGTATGTACATGTATGTGTATAGCTGTATGTACATGTATGTGTATAGCTGTATGTACATGTATGTGTATAGCTGTATGTACATGTATGTGTATAGCTGTATGTACATGTATGTGTATAGCTGTATGTACATGTATGTGTATAGCTGTGTGTACATGTATGTGTATAGCTGTGTGTACATGTATGTGTATAGCTGTATGTATGTGTATAGCTGTATGTACATGTACATGTATGTGTATAGCTGTATGTATGTGTATAGCTGTATGTATGTGTATAGCTGTACGTACATGTATGTGTATAGCTGTACGTACATGTATGTGTATAGCTGTACGTACATGTATGTGTATAGCTGTACGTACATGTATGTGTATAGCTGTACGTACATGTATGTGTATAGCTGTACGTACATGTATGTGTATAGCTGTGTGTACATGCATGTGTATAGCTGTACGTACATGTATGTGTATAGCTGTACGTACATGTATGTGTATAGCTGTATGTACATGTATGTGTATAGCTGTATGTACATGTATGTGTATAGCTGTACGTACATGTATGTGTATAGCTGTACATACATGTATGTGTATAGCTGTGTGTACATGCATGTGTATAGCTGTACGTACATGTATGTGTATAGCTGTACGTACATGTATGTGTATAGCTGTATGTACATGTATGTGTATAGCTGTATGTACATGTATGTGTATAGCTGTATGTACATGTATGTGTATAGCTGTATGTACATGTATGTGTATAGCTGTACGTACATGTATGTGTATAGCTGTATGTACATGTATGTGTATAGCTGTACGTACATGTATGTGTATAGCTGTATGTACATGTATGTGTATAGCTGTATGTACATGTATGTGTATAGCTGTATGTACATGTATGTGTATAGCTGTGTTACATGTATGTGTATAGCTGTATGTACATGTATGTGTATAGCTGTATGTACATGTATGTGTATAGCTGTGTTACATGTATGTGTTGCTGTGCGTCTCGTCCATTCTCCCGGCGCACACAGAGGACATGTCCATGTTGCAGCCCAGAGCCGCGCTGTGTGCACTGCTCCTCACATGTACAGGTCACACTGCTGACACATGAACAATGCCTATTGTGAGGAGAAGCCCCAATTCCTCCCGTGTAATAATCTGTGTGCCGCACTACCTCCTGTGTGTGACCATGGCACTGCCCCCAGTGCGGTTACCTTGCGGAGCTGCTGCAGCAGCAGGGCGCTGGATGTGTGCACAGCGGCTCCCTCCTCCTCCTGCTCCTCATGACTCAGTGCTGCAGCTCCTCCACTGCCCCATCTCCCAGCCGCTGCCTCGTGTGTCACGCACGGCCCGGGATGCGGGAGCAGCGCTCACCGTGCCATCAGTGTCAGCACTACCAGCTCTAGCGCTCCGCTTGTGCACGGCGTTCTGCTCGGGAGAGACCATTCCCGCCAGCTGCAGGGGGTGTGGAGTCTACCATCGCAGCGTGTGTGATTACAGTACGACGGTGCTGCTGCCGCCGCACACGTACAGAATAGAAATGAAGGACATGGAGCTCAGCAGCAGCCATGTGCTGAGGACTAGGGGAGCTACAGAGACAGGCTGGGTGCTCAGTACTGCGGGGGTCAGACATGGGGGATAGAGAGGTGAAGAGGTACAGGTTACAGAGGAGGTGAGGAGCCGAGGTACAGGACAGAGAGGTGAGGGGAAGAGGTACAGGACAGAGAGGTGAGGGGAAGAGGTACAGGACAGAGAGGTGAGGGGAAGAGGTACAGGACAGAGAGGTGAGGGGAAGAGGTACAGTTCAGAGAGGTGAGGGGAAGAGGTACAGGACAGAGAAGTGAGGGGAAGAGGTACAGGATAGAGAGGTGAGGGGAAGAGGTACAGGACAGAGAGGTGAGGGGAAGAGGTACAGGACAGAGAGGTGAGGGGAAGAGGTACAGGACAGAGAGGTGAGGGGAAGAGGTACAGGACAGAGAGGTGAGGGGAAGAGGTACAGGACAGAGAGGTGAGGGGAAGAGGTACAGGACAGAGAGGTGAGGGGAAGAGGTACAGAGAGGTGAGGAGCCGAGGTACAGGGCAGAGAGGTGAGGAGCCGAGGTACAGGATAGAGAGGTGAGGGGAAGAGGTACAGGACAGAGAGGTGAGGGGAAGAGGTACAGGACAGAGAGGTGAGGGGAAGAGGTACAGGACAGAGAGGTGAGGGGAAGAGGTACAGGACAGAGAGGTGAGGGGAAGAGGTACAGGACAGAGAGGTCAGGGGGAGAGGTGAGGGGAAGAGGTACAGGACAGAGAGGTGAGGGGAAGAGGTACAGGACAGAGAGGTGAGGAGAAGAGGTACAGGACAGAGAGGTGAGGGGAAGAGGTACAGGACAGAGAGGTGAGGGGAAGAGGTACAGGACAGAGAGATGAGGGGAAGAGGTACAGGATAGAGAGGTGAGGGGAAGAGGTACAGGACAGAGAGGTGAGGGGAAGAGGTACAGAACAGAGAGGTGAGGGGAAGAGGTACAGGACAGAGAGGTGAGGGGAAGAGGTACAGGACAGAGAGGTGAGGGGAAGAGGTACAGGACAGAGAGGTGAGGGGAAGAGGTACAGGACAGAGAGGTGAGGAGAAGAGGTACAGGACAGAGAGGTGAGGGGAAGAGGTACAGGACAGAGAGGTGAGGGGAAGAGGTACAGGACAGAGAGGTGAGGAGAAGAGGTACAGGACAGAGAGGTGAGGAGAAGAGGTACAGGACAGAGAGGTGAGGGGAAGGGGTACAGTACAGAGAGGTGAGGGGAAGAGGTACAGGACAGAGAGGTGAGGGGAAGAGGTACAGGACAGAGAGGTGAGGAGAAGGGGTACAGTATAGAGAGGTGAGGGGAAGAGGTACAGGACAGAGAGGTGAGGGGAAGAGGTACAGGACAGAGAGGCGAGAGGAAGAGGTACAGGACAGAGAGGTGAGGGGAAGGGGTACAGTACAGAGAGGTGAGGGGAAGAGGTACAGGACAGAGAGGTGAGGGGAAGAGGTACAGGACAGAGAGATTAGGGGTTCAGGTACAGAATAGAAAGGTGAGGGGAAGAGGTACAGGACATAGAGGGGAGGGGAAGAGGTACAGGACATAGAGGGGAGGGGAAGAGGTACAGGACAGAGAGGTGAGGGGAAGAGGTACAGGACAGAGAGGTGAGGGGAAGAGGTACAGGACAGAGAGGTGAGGGGAAGAGGTACAGGACAGAGAGGTGAGGGGAAGAGGTACAGTACAGAGAGGTGAGGGGAAGAGGTACAGGACAGAGAGGTGAGGGGAAGAGGTACAGGATAGAGAGGTGAGGGGAAGAGGTACAGGACAGAGAGGTGAGGGGAAGAGGTACAGGACAGAGAGGTGAGGGGAAGAGGTACAGGACATAGAGGGGAGGGGAAGAGGTACAGGATAGAGAGGTGAGGAGAAGAGGTACAGGATAGAGGTGAGGGGAAGAGGTACAGGACATAGAGGGGAGGGGAAGAGGTACAGGATAGAGAGGTGAGGAGAAGAGGTACAGGATAGAGGTGAGGGGAAGGGGTACAGTACAGAGAGGTGAGGGGAAGAGGTACAGGACATAGAGGGGAGGGGAAGAGGTACAGGATAGAGAGGTGAGGGGAAGAGGTACAGGACAGAGAGGTGAGGGGAAGAGGTACAGGACAGAGAGGTGAGGGGAAGAGGTACAGGACATAGAGGGGAGGGGAAGAGGTACAGGATAGAGAGGTGAGGGGAAGAGGTACAGGACATAGAGGGGAGGGGAAGAGGTACAGGACAGAGAGATTAGGGGTTCAGGTACAGGACAGAGAGGTGAGGGGAAGAGGTACAGGACAGAGAGGTGAGGGGAAGAGGTACAGGATAGAGAGGTGAGGAGAAGAGGTACAGGATAGAGGTGAGGGGAAGAGGTACAGGACAGAGAGGTACAGGATAGAAAGGGAAGGAGAAGAGGTACAGGATAGAGAGGTGAGGGGAAGAGGTACAGGATAGAGAGGTGAGGGGAAGAGGTACAGGATAGAGAGGTGAGGGGAAGAGGTACAGGATAGAGAGGTGAGGGGAAGAGGTACAGGACAGAGAGGTGAGGGGTAGAGGAACAAGATAGAGGTGAGGGGAAGAGGTACAGGACAGAGAGGTGAGGGGAAGAGGTACAGGATAGAGGTGAGGGGAAGAGGTACAGGATAGAGAGGTGAGGGGAAGAGGTACAGGATAGAGAGGAGGTGAAGAGGTACAGGATAGAGAGGAGGTGAAGAGGTACAGCATAGAGAGGGGTGGTGAGGTGATGGGGTGCAGGGTAGAGAGCAGCTGGGAGGTGATAATGGGGTGCAGGTTTATTAGAGCTTGGTTCTGGGGTACAGGGAAGACAGTGATGAGACGAGCAATGAGGTAAAGAGGAACGAGAACAATAACGATGTGGAAGAGAAAGGACTGGTAATAAACGAGGAGCAGCTTTCTGTAATATGAAAGCAATGGGGCTAAAGGAAGGTGGTGGTGAGCAAAGCCATGCACCTAAGGGGGCCATGAGGTGACATTGGGGTGTATCTATCGGGGTGCAGAGGAAGCCCAGGGACAAAAGTCCCTCAACCACATAAGTCGACCCCAGTGTTACAAATGGCAGATGGGGGCCCTGGTAGAGATTTTGCATTGGGGCCAAAGAGCTTCAAGTGACTTCATGGTGACAGCGTTCAGAGAAGAGTGAGGTGGAGATGTGGTCAATATATGACCAGATGTTCAGATACAAACCAAACTGCATGCAAAACGGAAACAATCACAGCAAAAGTGAGAAGGAAGGAATATCTGCATTGCCAATATTGGACACTCGTGGATCCAGAGGTGTAATAAGGTGCCCAAAAACTTCTGCATGGCTGTTCTGCAGAACAGGAAAAAAACAAGTTCTGCATTCCATACATTGCCATATTACAAAGATCTTACCGGGCACCACTCACGTGACACCCCCATACTGAAGGGTAACTACCCACGACTGAAGGGTAACTACCCACGACTCAGATTTCCTATGGCGATTCTGACATGTATTTACAGGAGGATCTGTGGCACATGTCGTGGAGCGGAGCTGGGCAGCCCACTGGTTGTGTCAGATCCACTTGGGCCTGTCCCATGTAGCATCCTTTTTATTTTTAATATTTTTTTTTTTCCTCTGGTCCTCAGCAAATCCTGAAGGTGTCAACATTCCCCAAAGCCAATGCAGGAGGGAAATGCTGTGGACTTAACCTGCATATTTGCGCAGATTATAGCACCAAGAATTTGGTGGAGTTTTGAACAAATCTCATCCGCATAGAAATGTATTTATTTTGTTAGTCTGCAGCATGTTCATTTCTGGTGCTGATACCCCTATAAATATAGCGGTGAGAAATCCACTGTGAATGCAAGTTTCCAGATATATCTATATACAGTGCCTTGAAAAAGTATTCATACCCCTTGAACTTTTCCACATTTTTTCCCATTACACCCACAAACTTAAAGAGGACCTTTCACCGATCCTGACATTGTGAACTAAGTATACAGACATGTAGAGCGGCACCCAGGGATCTCACTGGACTTACTATTATCCCTGGGCGCCGCTCCGTTCCCTCGTTATGTCCTCCGGTATGTTCGGGGACTTGGTTATAGTAGGCGGGTTCTGCTAGGCATCTCCTTCTCCTAGGCTGTAGCGCTGGCCAATCGCAATGCAGAGCTCACAGCCCCCAGCAGAACCCGCCTACTATAACCCAGTCCCCTAAGTCTCCGCCTACTATAACCAAGTCCCCGAACATACCGGAGGACATAACGGGAGAACGGAGCGGCGCTCAGGGATAATAGTAAGTGCAGTGAGATCCCTGGGCGCCGCTCTACATGTCTGTATACTTAGTTCACAGTGTCAGGATCGGTGAAAGGTCCTCTTTAAATGTATTTTATTGGGATTTGATGTGATAGACCAACACAAAGTGCAAGTATGTGTGAGGTGGAAAGAAAATGATACATGGTTTTCTAGACTTTTACTAAATAAAAATCTAGTAAGTGTGCCGTGCATTTGTATTCAGCCCCCCTGAGTCAGTACTTTGTAGGACCGCCTTTTGACGCAATTACAGCTGCAGGTCTTTTGGGGTATGTCTCTACCAGCTTTGCACATCTAGAGGATGACATTTTTGCCCATTCTTCCTTGTAAAATAGCTCGCGCTCAGTCAGATTGGATGGAGAACGTCTGTGAAGAGTAATTTCCAAGTCTTGCCACAGATTCTCAATGGGATTTAGGTCTGGTCTGTGACTGGGCCATTCTAACACATGAATATGCCTGGATCTAAACCCTTCCTGTCACAACAGAGGGTAGGAATAAGTGCAGCCCTAAACTTCACCCCACCTCTGTCCCTGCCTACTTGACTCCTTGGAGAGTACCGCTCCTACCCCATCCTCGGAGGCGTCGACCACAAAAGGCTTCTCTTGGTCAGGTTGGACCAAAATAGGAGCGTTAACAAAACATCTCTTGAGTGTTTCAAAAGCCTTAGTGGCTGTGGGAGACCAATTCACTAAATCCGCTCACTTTCTAGTTAGGTCCGTGAGAGGCTTAACGACAACCAAAATTTTTAAAATAAATTTCCAGTAGTAATTGGAAAAACCCAAAAAACTTAACGCTTTTAGAGAGGAGGGCCTCACCCATTCCAGAATCGCCTGCACCTTCCCTGGATCCATCTTAAAGGATTGGGGAGTGAGAACATACCCCAAAAACAAAATTTCCTGTACCCCAAATATACATTTTTCACCTTTAGCAAATAGTTGGTTTTCTCAAAGAACCTCTAGTACCTGTCTAGTGTGGCTAACATGAGAATCCCAATCGGGTGAATAAATCAAAATATCGTCTAGATAAACTATCAAGAATTTTTCAATAAATTGCCTGAAAATATAATTGACAAAATTCTGGAAAATCGCTGGGGCATTGCCTAAACCAAATGGCATCACTAGATATTCATAATGCCACTCAGGGGTATTGAAACAGTTTTCCACTCATCCCCCTCCTTGATACGAATGAGATTATATGCTCCCCTGAGGTCGAGTTTAGTGAACCATTGGGCTCCAAGGACCTGATTAAACAGCTCTGGAATCAACGGCAAAGTGTATTGATATCCTGCCCCCATAGGGGAAACCGAAGGTCTAATATGACCTTTTTGTAAACTTTCCTTCAGATAGTCCGTCATAGACCTCCATTCAGGGCCAGATAGATTATAAATACGACCCTTAGGGTACTTGGATCTTGGAATAAGTTTGATAGCACAATCATACGGTCTATGAGGGGGAAGGAACTCGGCATCAGACTTGGAAAACACATCACCGAAGTCACTGATGTAAGGGGACAGGTTATTCGATTCAGAAGCGATTCCAGCCTGAATAACCGGTAAACAGCATGACTCACACTTTTGTCTCTATTTCTTTAATTCACCCGTGGACGAGTTGATAATTGGATTATGAATTTGAAGTCAGGGCATGCCCAAAACTACTTCCACAGGTACATTTTTTAATATCAAAAAGAAACAACTCTCCATATAACTTACCCCCACCGTCAAGGTTACCTCAGGCGTACAATATTCCACAGTACCACCCACCAAAGAAGTGGAATCAATAGCTATAATGTGTATAGGCTTGGGAAGAGACAAAATAGGTAATCCCAATGACAAGGCAAAATTATAGTTGATAAAATTAGAGGCGGACCAAGAATCAATGAACGCCTTCCCAGACCCTTTACACATGCCCAAAGAAAGAATCACCGGCAACAATACTTTTTCTTTTACTACCTCTGGGAGTACCTTATCCTTCTGATCATCAGGCCTGGAGCATCTCTTGGAGGGAGGAATTTTGGGGCAAAGGCGTACCCAGTGATCAGATTCTCTGGAATAGAAACAGGCACCCTTTTGACGTCTAAGATCCCTCCTGGTCATCCCAAGTTGCATGGGTTCTTCTGGGTTACTTTCCAACTTGACCCTCAAGGGTGAAGAGTCCGGTTTGACCACTACCTGTGGAAAAGTCAGAAGTTCTTTCCCGTCTTTCCCTAATACGTCGATCTAGTCTGACAGCTATGGTCATAGTCTGTTCTAAAGTGTCAGGGATGGGATAACAGACCAACATGTCCTTAATTTCATCGGAGAGTCCAGTTCTGAATTGACACCTAAGTGCTGGGTCATTCCAGCCAGAGGAAACGCACCATCTCCGCAATTGGGTGCAGTACTCCTTAACAGGTCTGTCCCCCTGACAAAGCGACTTTAACTGGGACTCTGCCACCGTCGACCTATCGGGTTCATCGTAGAGTACCCCTAGGGCCTGAAAAAAATGCTTCAACAGTAGTTATGCAGGGGGAGTCCACGGGGAGGGAGTAGGCCCATTCTTGTGGATCTCCCTGCAGCAAAGAGATGATAATGCCTACCCTTTACTGTTCGGAACCCGAAGAATGTGGATGTAAACGAAAATAAAGCTTGCAGCTTTCTTTAAATGTCAGGAAATACTTCTTATCCCCTGAAAAACGGTCAGGCAGTTTGACATGAGGTTCATGATTTTGAGCGGAGGAGGCCACTACAGGTGGGGCCTGGTGCAATTCCTGCTGCTGCAGCCTCTCCGCCAAATCCTGCACCATTTGGGCGAGACTATGTACCTGGTCCGTGAGGACTTGCATAGGGTCCATGGTAAAGGTAAGGCTTGTGAATCTGTCACGACAGAGGGTAAGGATAAGTGCAGCCCTAAACTCCACCCGACCTCTGTCCCTGCCTACTTGCATGGCCCGTCCAACCAACGGCGTACAACTTGGTGGCAGTCCCTCACTTACATATGTGCAGGGGCCTAAGAAGATAACAGAAGTACCGTAACAGAGTCAAAGCCAGGAGGTTACGCAGGTACACAGGGAGCAATCCGATAACGAAGTCAAAACACAATCCAAAGTCTGAAGCCAAGAGGTTACGTCAATTCCAGGGAGGTCACAAGGCCTCTACCAGGTTTTCCTCCAGGATTGCCCTGTATTTATCGGCTCCCCTATACCTGCTGAAGAAAACCCTCCCCACAACATGATGCTGACACCACCATGTGTCACTGTGGGGATGGTGTGTTCAGGGTGATGTGTAGTGTTAGTTTTCCTCCACACAG
Organism: Bufo bufo; assembly: GCF_905171765.1. Taxonomy (NCBI): domain Eukaryota; kingdom Metazoa; phylum Chordata; class Amphibia; order Anura; family Bufonidae; genus Bufo; species Bufo bufo. The sequence continues at coordinate 530,475,373 of NC_053393.1, read as the reverse complement.
CGTTTTCAACTTTGGTTTCATCTGACCAGAGCACCTTATTCCACATATTTTTTGTGTCCCCTACATGGCTTGTGGCAAAATGCAAATGGCTTGCTGTCAAAAATAGCTTTCTTCTTGCCACTCTTCAATAAATGCCAGATTTGTGTACAAACATGACTAATAGTTGTCCTGTGGACAGATTCTCCCACCTGAGCTGTGGATCGTTGCAGCTCCTCCAGACTGACCATGGGCCTCTTGGCTGATTCTCTAATTTGTGCTCTCCTTGCCTGGGCGGTCAGTTTAGGTGGACGGCCATGTCTTGGTAGGTTTGCAGTTGTGCCATACTCCTTCCATTTTTGGATGATGGATTGATCCTAATCCGCTTTACACTTGTGCACAACTTTATCCCTGACCTGTCTCGTGTGTTCCTTGGTTTTAATGATGCTGTTCGATCACTAATGTTCTCTAAGGCTACTTTCACACTAGCGTTGTTTAAATCCGGCGTTCAATTCCGACACCGGAACTGCCCGCCGGATCCGGAAAAACGTGTGGAAACGGATTACATTTGAATCCTGATCAGGATTTTGATCACAATGAAAAAATGCATTGGAAAAAACGGATCCGCCATTTATGGACTTTGACTTCCTTTTCACATTTTTCGGGTTTAACATGCAAAAGCCGGATCCGGTTTGACTGAACACACAGCGCCGGATCCGGCGTTAATGCAAGTCAATGGGAAAAAGACCGGATCCGGCGTTCAGTCAAAGTGTTCAGGATTTTTGGCCGGAGGTAAAAATACAACATGCTATGGTTTTCTGAAAAGCCTGATCAGTCAAAAAGACTGGACTGAAGACATCCTGATGCATCCTGAACGGATTACTCTCCATTCAGAATGCATTAGGATAAAACTGATCAGTTCTTTTCCGGATTTGAGCCCCTAAGGGCTCTTTCACACTTGCGTTGTTCTTTTCTTCCGGCATAGAGTTCCGTCGTCGGGGCTCTATGCCGGAAGAATCCTGATCAGGATTATCCCAATGCATTCTGAATGGAGTGAAATCCGTTCAGGATGCATCAGGATGTCTTCAGTTCCGGAACGGAACGTTTTTTGGCCGGAGAAAATACTGCAGCATGCTGCGCTTTTTGCTCCGGACAAAAATCCGGAACACTTGCCGCAAGGCCGGATCCGGAATTAATGCCCATTGAAAGGCATTGATCCGGATCCGGCCTTAAGCTAAACGTCGTTTCAGCGCATTGCCGGAGCCGACATTTAGCTTTTTCTGAATGGTTACCATGGCTGCCGGGACGCTAAAGTCCTGGCAGCCATGGTAAAGTGTAGTGGGGAGCGGGGGAGCAGTGTACTTACCGTCCGTGCGGCTCCCCGGGTGCTCCAGAGTGACGTCAGGGCGCCCCAAGCGCATGGATCATGTGATCGCATTGGACACGTCATCCATGCGCATGGGGCGCTCTGACGTCATTCTGGAGCGCCCCGGGAGCCGCACGGACTGTAAGTATACCGCTCCCCACTACTACTATGGCAACCAGGACTTTAATAGCGTCCTGGGTGCCATAGTAACACTGAAAGCATTTTGAAGACGGTTCCGTCTTCAAATGCTTTCAGTACACTTGCGTTTTTCCGGATCCGGAGTGTAATTCCGGCAAGTGGAGTACACGCCGGATCCGGACAACGCAAGTGTGAAAGAGGCCTAAGACGGAACTCAGCTCCGGAAAAGAAAAATGCTAGTGTGAAAGTACCCTAACAAACCTCTGAGACCTTCACAGAACAGCTGTAGTTATACTGATAATAAATTACACACAGGTGGACTCTATTTACTAATTACGTGACTTGTGAAGGCAATTGGTCACACTGGATTTTATTTAGGGGTATGAGAGTACAGGGGACTAAACACAAATGCAAACCACACTTTTCAGATTTTTATTCTTTTCACTTCACGTCTATCACATAAAATCCCAGTTAAATACATTTAAGTTTGTGGGTGTCACTTGAAAGAATGTGGAAAAGTTCACGGGGTATGAATACTTTTTCAATGCTCTTTATATACTGTATATATATTTTTTTCCTGTATAAGTTCCTCACAGATTTCAAGATCTCTGCTTGCTGTCATTCAGTAGAAACCTTCATACATCTAGCTACAAGACACAGCTTTGATAACTGAACTATAACCACAACGAGCCATGATCCTGGGTGATTGGCAGGGTGCGAGGCAGAACAGCAGGTGTAGGTAGGAGTTGGCAGATAATGGTGGAGTCAATAGATCAGGCCTGTTTGGTTACAATAAATAAAGAGTTGCAGTACATACAGCAGCAATAAACTCAGAGTAGGCTTTTCCTAATAGCTGTGTATAAACAGCAGCAATGACGGTGGTAGTAATCTTCCCTGAGTCTCTCACTCTAAACATACTTTGCAGTCTTCCACTAAATAATCCCAGACATGCAAATCCGTTCTCATTAACCATTTCTACAATTCTCAGTCTGCGGGGTGCAGTTCATCTGAAAGTGTAGTGAATGGCGAAGCAATATACAGTTTCTACAGCAGTAAAGTCTTTTGCCATAAACGTGCACTACCTTACTGTATGTCCAGGCACGACATTGGTCAGGCTCTCAGGGATAGTCTCTCAGTTCAGTTGCTTTTCCTGGCAGATTTCAATCTCAGGGGTGAAGATTCCCTGAACCAGGTTTCTCCTTAGGCCTACACACATACACATCTTAGGGCAGCTAGCTTAGTTGCCCATTACAACCAATCAGATTCCACATTTCATCTTCCAAAGGAGCTCTGAAAAATAAAAGGTGGAATCACCCAACATCAAGGGCAGCTACTTTACACCAGTTTTGATAAATCTCCCTCATTGTCTCTAGTTCTGGTAGATAGACCAGGTGGCGGGACTAGCCCAACACCCAGGCACCTGCTCTAGAAAGCTGCCTCTGCATTGCCCATACATAACCATTAGGGATACAATACACAAGCAAAAGGAGCATATAAGAGTGCCTAGGCCATAAATCACAACATTTACCTTTTTAGCAGTGATCCACTGGGTCACTGAAAGTTTTTATTTTTATTTTTTATTCATTTTAAGAAAACCTAAAAGGGGTTGTGTCACTTCAGCCAATGGCATTTATCATGCAGATAAAGTTAATACAAGCCACTTACTAATGTATTGGGATTTTCTATATTGTCTTCTTTGCTGGCTAGATAAATTTTTCCATCACATTATACACTGCTCGTTTCCATGGTTACGACTAAGGATGCGCGAAGCGAGCTTCAGATCCTAGTTCCGAAGTCACTTCGCTCAAAACATCTTTTTAAGTGTCCATTCACACGTCCTTTGTTTCTTTCCTGATCTGTTCCGTTTTTTTGCGGAACAGATCTGGACCAGTTCTGTACCCATTCAATTTCAATGGGTCCTGAAAAGAATCGGACAGCTCAATGTCTGATTTTTTTTCAGGACCCATTGAAAATGAATGGGTACAGAATTGGTCCAGATCTGTTCCCCAAAAAACGGAACAGATCAGGAAAGAAACAACGGACGTGTGAATGGACCCTAATGCTGTTCGGAGATCCGTGTCCATACAGCATTAGGCCCCTTTCACACAAGCGTGACGGATTAGGTCGCATCATTTTGCAATCAAGTTCAGTCAGTTTTGTCTGCATTTGCCTTTAGTTGTTCAGTTTTTTCCGCGCGGGTTCAATGCGTTTTGATGCGTTTTTTCACGCGCGTGATAAAAAACTGAAGGTTTACAAACAACATCTCTTAGCAACCATCAGTGAAAAACGCATCGCACCCGCACTTGCTTGCAGATGCAATGCGTTTTTCACTGAAGCCCCATTCACTTCTATGGCCTCTTTCACACGGGCGTCGCGTGTGAGGGCCAGACAAGATGCGATTTTTCTGCGCGAGTGCAAAGCGTTTTAATGCGTTTTGCACGCGCGTGAGAAAAATTGGCATGTTTGGTACCCAGACCCGAACCCGGACTTCTTCACAGAAGTTCGGGTTTGGGATCGGTGTTGTGTAGATTTTATTATTTTCCCTTATAACATAGTTAGAAGGAAAAATAATAGCATTCTGAATACAGAATGCTTAGTAAAATGTCCATTGAGGGGTTAAAAATAATAAACGAATTTAACTCACCCCATCCACTTGATCGCGCAGCGGATCTCCTCTTCTTTCTACTTTCTTCAGGACCTGGCTAAAGGACCTTTGATGACGTCAGTGCGCTCATCACATGGTCCATCACAGTTAAAAAATATAAAAAAAATAAATAGAAATATAAAAGTTTAAATCACCCCCTTTCTGTTGAATAAAAAAATAAATACATAAATAACAAAAAAGATAAACTTCATGGGTATCACCGCGACCAAAAATGCCCGTACTATCAAAATATTAAAATATATTCCCAATATGGCGAATGGCCACGGAAAAAAGGGTCAAAATGGGCAATTTGGCATTTTATCATCACTTCTCATACCCCCAAAAAATTAATAAAATGTGATCAAAAAGTCACACACACTCCATAATGGTATCAATAAAAACTACAGATTGTCCCACAAAAAATGAGCCCCCACACAGCTCAGTAGATACCACTATAAAAAAAAGTTATGGGGGTCAGAATATGGTGATGTAAAATTATTTTTTACTTTTACACTATTTACGGTAGACAAAAATAAATACAGTATATACATATGTGGTATTGTTGTAATCATATTGACCTAGAGAATGAAGGGCACAGGTCAATTTTGTCACATACGGAACGCCGTGGGAACAAAACACATAAAACGGTGGAGGAATTGTGCTTTTCTTTCCATTTCCACCCCATTTGGAATTTCTTTCCTGCTTCCCACTACATTGTATGCCATATTAAATGGTGGCATTAAAATACAACTTGTCCCGCAAAAAATAAACCCTCATACAGCTATGTGAATGGAGAAAAAAAAAGTTATGGCTCATCTATAGTTATGACCACCCTGCAATCCAGCAGCCGTGGTTGTGCTTGTGCACTATAGGAAAAAGTACCAGTTTATGCGTACTCCCACTATCCCAGCCACCTATATTGTGCAAGCACGACCACCACTGATGGATTGCAGGGCGGTCGTAACCATGGAAACGAGCAGTGTATAATGTGATGGAAAAATGTATCCAGCCAGCAAAGGAAGCAATATGGACAATCACAAGACATTAGTAAGTGCCTTGTATTAACTTTCTCTACATGATAAGTGACACTTGCTGAAGTGAGACAACCCCAATCTTGAAAACAGTGAGGAACTGGAAGAATGCATACCTCTTCTATGAGTGAGGCAATGACACAGATTTCCGTCTGTAGGAAGAATCTGTAGTATCATCAGTACAATTGGTAATCATTGATCACCTCAGCTATGTAGTCAGCATGTTAGTGGCAGTATTATGTTAGTGGCAGTATTATGTTAGTGGGGGTCATTATGTTATTATTAGTTTACCTCCAGCATCTACGCCACCGCCCCGCTCCCCCCATGCTTAACTGGCGGACAAGGCGTAAAATCGTCCGTGCAATTAAATATTGTCGCCCGGCCAGTTAAAAAAGGGGACTTGCATCTAAAATAGTCAAAAATCCTTTAGTAAATGTGCCCCAGTGTGACACATACAGACAACTATATACAGTACATACAAATGAGGCAAGAGGAGAGAATTAGCCATAGCTTTTTTACTTTTCCATTTATGTATCCATGTGAGGCCTTATGTTCTTTGTGGGACAACTTGTATTTTTTAATGGTGTCATACTTGGAAATCTTTTTGGGGTGAAATTAGAATTTCTTTTTAAATTCTGCCATTGTTTTTTCAGTTTGTTTTTACAGCGTTCGCTAAAAACGACAACCTTGTTCTGTGGTCAATACGATAATAGTGATATTATATTGTTTTTATTATGTTTTACTACTTTACAATTTTTTTTTATTTTTGCATCGTCATATTCTGACATCCATAACTTTTTTTTATATTTACATACATCTACAGAGCTGTGCGAGGCTTGTTTTTTACAGTCAAACTGTAGTTTTTATTTATACCATTTTGGGGTACATGTGATTTTTTTTAACTTATTATGCAATATTTTTGTAGGGCACAGTGACCCAAAAAACTGCAAATCTCCCATTTTTATTTCTGTTATAGAGTTCACTGCACATGATAAATATTTTAATATACAGTTTGGACATTTTCGGATGCAGCGATACCTATAATGTCTATTTTTTATTTTTATATGTAGAATTGGGAAAGGGATGTTTGAATTTACGTTTTTGTTTTCAAAGTTTTTAAACTTTTTAACATTTTTCTTTGCTGTCATTTTTATTTCTTTAAGGCCTCATGCACACGACCATATGTATTTTGCGGTCCGTGTGCATTCCGTATTTTGCGGAACAGAACAGCTGGTCCCTAATAGAACAGTACTATCCTTGTCCGTAATGCGGACAATAATAGGACATGTTCTATTTTTTGGCGGAACGGAAATACGGGAATACGGAAACGGAATGCACACGGAGTATCTTTCTTTCTTTTTTGCGGACCCATTGAAATGAATGGTTCCGTATACGGTCCGCAAGAAAAACGTAAAGGACATGGAATGAAAATACATTCGTGTGCATGAGGCCTAAGGGGAATTGAGCATGCGATCCTCCGATTGCCAGTTTTCTGGCTTAATGATAACTGAAATCTGTGCCAGCTCCTCTCTGGCATAGATTTCAGTTTAGGCGCACAGATTGCCAGAGGATGCGCCTGATTTATAACAACTCCTGTGCCTCATCATAAATTATGCACATCCTTGGGTGCCGTGGATATGAAGACTGGCATTAAAAAAAAACGACCTTTGATAAATTCCCCCTATGTGTTTCTTAGGCTACTTTCACACTCACGTTTTTGTTTTCCGGCATTGAGTTCCATCCTAGGGGCTCAATACCGGAAAAAAACTGATCAGTTTTATCCTAATGCATTCTGAATGAGGAGGATTCTGTTCAGGATGCATCAGTTCAGTCCCTCTTACGTTTTCTGGCCGGAGAAAATACCGCAGCATGCTGCAGTTTTCTCTCCGGCCAAAAATACTTGCTGGAATTCTGGATCCTGCATTCATTTTCATTAATGATAAGGCATTAAGTGTTCCGGCAAAACGGATCCGGCTTACGCAGACCTTTAAAAATGCAAAAAAAAATAATACCTGGTCAGTTTTTCCAGATGACACCGGAAAGACGGATCCCGTATTTCAATGCAATTGTTAGACCGATCCGCACCCGTCTGACAAATGCCATCAGTTTGCGTCCGGATTGCCGGATCCGACAGGCAATTCCGGCTGCCTGCCGGAATCCTCTGCCGCAAGTGTGAAAGTACCCTTAGGCTACTTTCACACTCGCGTTTTGTGCTGATCCGTCATGGACGGATCCGTTCAGATAATGCAGCCGTCTGCATCCCTTCAGAACGGATCCGTTTGTATTATCTTTAACATAGCCAAGACGGATCCGTCTTGAACACCATTGAAAGTCAATGGAGGACGGATCCGTTTTCTATTGTGCCAGATTGTGTCAGTGAAAACGGATCCGTCCCCATTGACTTACATTATGTGTCAGGACGGATCCGTTTGGCTCAGCTGCAGGCAGCGTTTTGGTGTCCGTCTCCAAAGCGGAACGGAGACTAAACGGATGCATTCTGAGCGGATCCTTTTCCATCCAGAATGCATTAGAATGCAAACTGATCCGTTTTGGAGCGCTTGTCAGAGCCCTGAACGGATCTAACAAACGGAAAGCCAAAACGCCAGTGTGAAAGTAGCCTTACTCTTTTGGTGTTACTGTTCCGTGCTAACAATATACAGTATCTGATACTATACAGTATATACACTCAAAGACAAAAGAATTAATGCACCAAGAAGGAGTTTATGGAATGGAATGAAACCTTCTATGTGTGAATGAAATGAGGATAAATGGAAGAGATTACAATTAGTGTTGAGCGAATCGAAGTCCACAAAGTGAACTTCGAACAAACTTCAAGGAAAATTCGATTAGCTGCAAAGCCGAATTTCCTCATGCTTCGTGGTAACGAATCAATTTTACCTGAATGGCAACACATGTGGCGTCAGGATGTCCTGCACGTATCGCTGAGCTGTTAGTGTCCCTCGTATCACTACTAGGGGTGACCGACTGTCGTAAGCCATGGCTCCGCAGATCATCACACCAGCAGTTGGGGCAGTGTGTCCTCCACAGTAAAGGCAGGATTGAAGCTCTCCCCACAACCGTCATGAGATCCCAAACAGAATCTGGATTGATTACTAAAAACAATATGGTTCCAGCCCGTAGCAGTCCAGACTTCTCGTCAACACCAGTGCAAACAAAGAGGACGGTGGCTGGCTGTCAGTGATGGGACACGTTATTGGTGCTGTGACATCAAATTTCCTTCAGCGAAGCACCTAAAAATGATCCAGGGCAGAGGTAAGGGTGTGTAATGAAGGGGCTACCTGTGTCTGGATGGTGGAGAAAGAAACCGTGGGAGCTGCTCGTGCTTGTCGGCTGATCAAACAATCCTCTCTACTGGTGGTCTACCTAGGCCGCCCAGAGCCTGTTCGCCAGTTGTGTGTGCCCTCAGTCCAATGATGCGCCCTCTCTCCGAGTCTGTCAACTAGAGGCACGTCTACAAGTCAGCGATCTCTCACCAAGAGGTGCACTACTCAAAAGTAGCCTCTGAGAGCCTTTTAATAGGGCAGCGGGGAAAGCACTTTTACATCTTCTTATGGCAAAACCGAATGTGTTATCAAACCACAACTGTAATTACATTTTATAACATAATTACATATCCTCCTGAGACATAACTGCATGATGAATTTTGCAGAAATCCAACATTTCTATCTGGGTGTGGTATTTTTTATTTATTTTTGTCAATGAGTGTATATAACAAAATGCAGGTAACAAATAGGGGAGTCGCTGGGCGAGTCCTCCAGACATTCCTCAAAAATACAGCCATTTGCTGACAAACAGTAAAAGCCATCAGGCAAAGTTCTGACAACCCAGGCAAAGAGAGGGAAGATGAAGACATTTTCACCAACCGAAGCAATAAAGTCCCCAAATAAGGTTATGGTTGGAGATCTCTTCCACAATACAAGAAGGCCAGCCTTGTGAAGAACGCCAAGCACTGACTAGAATAATAGCTTATGCATGTTTCTGTAAGGGGCGGATGTCTTCTTCGTCTTCTTCATGTGATTCACAGATATCCACTTTTCTCAATAATTGACAGCTGCAGGCAAAACTTAATCCCGGTCTTCATGAGCAGTAGATTTTCTCAAAATGAAGTAATTATATCTCAGAAGTTGCTTGGGAACCAAGTCTTTACTTGCCCAGATGAACAACCCGCCAGCTTAGCTAGAAATTTTTGCTGGTGTCAACTGGAAAATGTACAGTAGTGGGGGCCCATATTATAGCTGACCCATCAACAATGCCCACCCGTGGACCTAGCCACCCAGTGCTCCTATAGACAAGGGTGCCCACTTAAAAAATAAAGCTTTCAGTACTTCCTACTAGTTTGGTTCACTAATTGATTACCCATAGCTTAGAATCCTTATAAGGGCCAATTGATGATGCGCTTGTGCAGTACCCCAGAGCAGGGAGTACTTGCAAGTTGTTTTGTTCATTTATTTTATATTATTTTATACTTTGTATCCTCAGTATGGTAATATACGCAACTGACAGAGTTAACCAACACTGGCGCGGCCCATTGCGAAGCTAAGGTGTGGACTGTTAGCTCCAAACCTAGCTCAGTTTAGTCTAGAATTTGCAGAGTAAGTGAAAGGTTGTGTTTTCCCCCACTCCTCAGTATCAGGCCCCAAGCTACAGAGTCTAACCATCTCTGCATGGTCCAAGAGAGGACCATATTTACATTGGAATACGAGAGAGAGCAAGGAAATTCCATAATCTCTAACAGTCAGTAAGGTGCACTGCTATGTAAATCTATAGACATTACTGCTGTGAGGGGAATACTGCTAAGACACCATCCACCCTTAGACACAACCTGGTCGGTCGTTTCCCTAGATCTGTACGCAGCAGCAACTATTACAGCTATGTTACCAAAAGTATATTTGCCAGCTGTGGATTCTGCAGAGGAAGAATGAAGGAAGACATTAAATCTAAACCTGGCCTATATCCATACAAAAACATTTGGGGGAAGTCTTGCGCTGTACCTTTTTGGAAACTGTTGAAAGTACTACAACCATCATTTTGCAGTACAGTAAAGAGAGATGTTTATTCTGTTAAATCTGGCCTGATTACTGACTCCTACACCATATTCCGGATGTTGCACCCGTACAAACGCTAACACCAAGGCACCCCCAAACTGCCATCAGACAGGAGCCCTAACACCGGGGAGGGAATCACTGCACTTGCCTGAGGGAGCAATGGTGTGAGGAAAGCCACTGTAATAGATTTTCTACAGCCAGAGCCACTACCACTCTCATCCTCCACTTTGGCGACTCAAGGGCTCACTGGCACTTGTTTAAAGGACTGTGCATGCGGTCAGATGTAAGGTAAATGGGGACAAACTATCGATTAAGATTGTAATCATAATTCTAAGTGCACTGTATTCTTTTGGCGTTTCTATTCAAAATGCATCATTTTTATTTTATTGCGCCATTTTGGCTACTCAAAGTACGAACCCATATCTTATATATGCTTCCCGTACATAGGACACCATATTCAGCTGCTAATAGTACAAAGGTGCTAAACAACCTAAAAGAATTTATAGTATTTCATATAAATTGTACATTATCTAATAGATACCCCAAAAGGTACCAAAACATCTTCTACTTCCCCCCAAATAAGACCTCAGTCAGTTACGTAGTCATAGATGGTAGGGGTCTTAAAAATAAATATGTCCATCAAGTTCAAGGAATGGTAGATGATGTGGACAAAGCGAAGAGAGAAGGAGGCGTTCCTTCCCGACAATTGCCTGCTCATCATCACTGCATTTACTGTACATGAGGCGATCCCCTCCACAGTATGGGTATGAGCGATGGCTACTGCAACCACTCACCCCTATACAGATCCATTGTTCACACAGCACAATCTGCTGCCCAGGAACGATGATTGAGGTGTCTGCACCTAAGATTGTGCACCCGATAATAATAATAATCGCATAAAAATGATCAGAAACTGAAGAAAATATACAAAGTAAAAAAATAAGTTTGACTGAGTTCCTGCATCCGCCTGTGGAGGGAGAGAACACTATAAGGAGGCATCTGGTATTTTTCTTACAAAGGGGAAGATATTGTTAGCGCCTATTAGCACTTGCAATGAAAAAGCCTGTATCAAAGGCAGTAGATATCAGAGAGAACACTGAAGCTGCTTATAAAGCAGGATCAGAGCCTCACCCCGAGAACCAGGCTTCTCAAGGACGGCAGGTCATCACTGTACCACGCCGCAATGTGATACATCTGCAGACACAAGCTGGAAGGGGCTTTACCACAACTTTCAAGACTCAAGTCAATGAATATTTATGTTGTTTCAGGACGGTCACAATAGTGACTTTATGCAGTCATGTAAAAATGTGAGCTTTATGTGGAGTCCGTGACTGTAACTTTACTTGCCCAGCATGGCGGCACTTTCGCTGGTCTGGTGCTGATGTCATAGGGCATTGGAACAAAGTGAAACATTGTAACAAAATATTATTTTCAAAGACTTGCATAGTCACTGTTACAATGCTGACGTACACTAGCTGGAACTACAAACATAGTTTGCAACTATTCAGATCTATTCTCCCATAGAAATGTATTTAATCTGGAATCCGTAAGTTCAGAAAGTCTAAACAATCAGCACTTGTTTCAGTCATGTAGTATAGAGGATCTGTCGGCTCTCCTGTGTGGTGTAGTATAGAGGATCTGTCGGCTCTCCTGTGTGGTATAGTATAGAGGATCTGTCAGCTCTCCTGTGTGGTGTAGTATAGAGGATCTGTCGGCTCTCCTGTGTGGTGTAGTATAGAGGATCTGTCAGGTCTCCTGTGTGGTGTAGTATAGAGGATCTGTCGGCTCTCCTGTGTGGTGTAGTATAGAGGATCTGTCAGCTCTCCTGTGTGGTGTAGTATAGAGGATCTGTCAGCTCTCCTGTGCGGTGTAGTATAGAGGATCTGTCAGCTCTCCTGTGTGGTGTAGTATAGAGGACCTGTCAGCTCTCCTGTGCGGTGTAGTATAGAGGATCTGTCAGCTCTCCTGTGTGGTGTAGTATAGAGGATCTGTCAGCTCTCCTGTGTGGTGTAGTATAGAGGATCTGTCAGCTCTCCTGTGTGGTGTAGTATAGAGGATATGTCGGCTCTCCTGTGTGGTGTAGTATAGAGGATCTGTCCGCTCTCCTGTGTGGTGTAGTATAGAGGATCTGTCAGCTCTCCTGTGTGGTGTAGTATAGAGGATCTGTCGGCTCTCCTGTGTGGTGTAGTATAGAGGATCTGTCAGCTCTCCTGTGTGGTGTAGTATAGAGGATCTGTCGGCTCTCCTGTGTGGTGTAGTATAGAGGATCTGTCAGCTCTCCTGTGTGGTGTAGTATAGAGGATCTGTCACCTCTCCTGTGTGGTGTAGTATAGAGGATCTGTCGGCTCTCCTGTGTGGTGTAGTATAGAGGATCTGTCAGCTCTCCTGTGTGGTGTAGTATAGAGGATCTGTCGGCTATCCTGTGCGGTGTAGTATAGAGGATCTGTCAGCTCTCCTGTATGGTGTAGTATAGAGGATCTGTCAGCTCTCCTGTGTGGTGTAGTATAGAGGATCTGTCAGCTCTCCTGTGTGGTGTAGTATAGAGGATCTGTCAGCTCTCCTGTGTGGTGTAGTATAGAGGATCTGTCAGCTCTCCTGTGCGGTGTAGTATAGAGGAACTGTCAGCTCTCCTCTGTGGTGTAGTATAGAGGATCTGTCAGCTCTCCTGTGTGGTGTAGTATAGAGGATCTGTCAGCTCTCCTGTGTGGTGTAGTATAGAGGATCTGTCAGCTCTCCTGTGTGGTGTAGTATAGAGGATCTGTCAGCTCTCCCGTGTGGTGTAGTATAGAGGATCTGTCGGCTCTCCTGTGTGGTGTAGTATAGAGGATCTGTCGGCTCTCCTGTGTGGTGTAGTATAGAGGATCTGTCGGCTCTCCTGTGTGATGTAGTATAGAGGATCTGTCGGCTCTCCTGTGTGGTGTAGTATAGAGGATCTGTCGGCTCTCCTGTGTGGTGTAGTATTGAGGATCTGTCAGCTCTCCTGTGTGGTGTAGTATAGAGGATCTGTCAGCTCTCCTGTGTGGTATAGTATAGAGGATTTGTCCGCTCTCCTGTGTGGTGTAGTATAGAGGATCTGTCAGCTCTCCTGTGTGGTGTAGTATAGAGGACCTGTCAGCTCTCCTGTGTGGTGTAGTATAGAGGATCTGTCAGCTCTCCTGTGTGGTGTAGTATAGAGGATCTGTCAGCTCTCCTGTGTGGTGTAGTATAGAGGATCTGTCAGCTCTCCTGTGTGGTGTAGTATAGAGGATCTGTCAGCTCTCCTGTGTGGTGTAGTATAGAGGATCTGTCAGCTCTCCTGTGTGGTGTAGTATAGAGGATCTGTCAGCTCTCCCGTGTGGTGTAGTATAGAGGTTCTGTCAGCTCTCCTGTGTGGTGTAGTATAGAGGATCTGTCGGCTCTCCTGTGTGGTGTAGTATAGAGGATCTGTCGGCTCTCCTGTGTGGTGTAGTATAGAGGATCTGTCAGCTCTCCTATGTGGTGTAGTATAGAGGATCTGTCAGCTTTCCTGTGTGGTGTAGTATAGAGGATCTGTCAGCTCTCCTATGTGGTGTAGTATAGAGGATCTGTCAGCTCTCCTGTGTGGTGTAGTATAGAGGATCTGTCAGCTCTCCTGTGTGGTGTAGTATAGAGGATCTGTCAGCTCTCCTGTGTGGTGTAGTATAGAGGATCTGTTAGCTCTCCTGTGTGGTGTAGTATAGAGGATCTGTCAGCTCTCCTGTGCGGTGTAGTATAGAGGATCTGTCAGCTCTCCTGTGTGGTGTAGTATAGAGGATCTGTCCGCTCTCCTGTGTGGTGTAGTATAGAGGATCTGTCAGCTCTCCTGTGCGGTGTAGTATAGAGGATCTGTCAGCTCTCCTGTGCGGTGTAGTATAGAGGATCTGTCCGCTCTCCTGTGTGGTGTAGTATAGAGGATCTGTCAGCTCTCCTTTGTAGTGTAGTATAGAGGATCTGTCAGCTCTCCTGTGTGGTGTAGTATAGAGGATCTGTCAGCTCTCCTGTGCGGTGTAATATAGAGGATCTGTCAGCTCTCCTGTGCGGTGTAGTATAGAGGATCTGTCAGCTCTCCTGTGCGGTGTAGTATAGAGGTTCTGTCAGCTCTCCTGTGTGGTGTAGTATAGAGGATCTGTCGGCTCTCCTGTGTGGTGTAGTATAGAGGATCTGTCGGCTCTCCTGTGTGGTGTAGTATAGAGGATCTGTCAGCTCTCCTATGTGGTGTAGTATAGAGGATCTGTCAGCTTTCCTGTGTGGTGTAGTATAGAGGATCTGTCAGCTCTCCTATGTGGTGTAGTATAGAGGATCTGTCAGCTCTCCTGTGTGGTGTAGTATAGAGGATCTGTCAGCTCTCCTGTGTGGTGTAGTATAGAGGATCTGTCAGCTCTCCTGTGTGGTATAGTATAGAGGATCTGTTAGCTCTCCTGTGTGGTGTAGTATAGAGGATCTGTCAGCTCTCCTGTGCGGTGTAGTATAGAGGATCTGTCAGCTCTCCTGTGTGGTGTAGTATAGAGGATCTGTCCGCTCTCCTGTGTGGTGTAGTATAGAGGATCTGTCAGCTCTCCTGTGCGGTGTAGTATAGAGGATCTGTCAGCTCTCCTGTGCGGTGTAGTATAGAGGATCTGTCAGCTCTCCTGTGTGGTGTTGTATAGAGGATCTGTCCGCTCTCCTGTGTGGTGTAGTATAGAGGATCTGTCAGCTCTCCTGTGCGGTGTAGTATAGAGGATCTGTCCGCTCTCCTGTGTGGTGTAGTATAGAGGATCTGTCAGCTCTCCTTTGTAGTGTAGTATAGAGGATCTGTCAGCTCTCCTGTGTGGTGTAGTATAGAGGATCTGTCAGCTCTCCTGTGCGGTGTAGTATAGAGGATCTGTCAGCTCTCCTGTGCGGTGTAGTATAGAGGATCTGTCAGCTCTCCTGTGCGGTGTAGTATAGAGGATCTGTCGGCTCTCCTGTGTGGTGTAGTATAGAGGAACTGTCAGCTCTCCTGTGCGGTGTAGTATAGAGGATCTGTCAGCTCTCCTGTGTGATGTAGTATAGAGGATCTGTCAGCTCTCCTGTGTGGTGTAGTATAGAGGATCTGTCAGCTCTTCTGTGTCGTGTAGTATAGAGGATCTGTCAGCTCTCCTGTGTGGTGTAGTATAGAGGATCTGTCAGCTCTCCTGTGTGGTGTAGTATAGAGGATCTGTCAGCTCTCCTGTGTGGTGTAGTATAGAGGATCTGTCGGCTCTCCTGTGTGGTGTAGTATAGAGGATCTGTCGGCTCTCCTGTGTGGTGTAGTATAGAGGATCTGTCGGCTCTCCTGTGTGGTGTAATATAGAGGATATGTCAGCTCTCCTGTGTGGTGTAGTATAGAGGATCTGTCAGCTCTCCTGTGTGGTGTAGTATAGAGGATCTGTCAGCTCTCCTGTGTGGTGTAGTATAGAGGATCTGTCGGCTCTCCTGTGTGGTGTAGTATAGAGGATCTGTCGGCTCTCCTGTGTGGTGTAGTATAGAGGATCTGTCGGCTCTCCTGTGTGGTGTAGTATAGAGGATCTGTCGGCTCTCCTGTGTGGTGTAGTATAGAGGATCTGTCGGCTCTCCTGTGTGGTGTAGTATAGAGGATCTGTCAGCTCTCCTGTGTGGTGTAGTATAGAGGATCTGTCAGCTCTCCTGTGTGGTGTAGTATAGAGGATCTGTCAGCTCTCCTGTGTGGTGTACTATAGAGGATCTGTCGGCTCTCCTGTGTGGTGTAGTATAGAGGATCTGTCAGCTCTCCTATGTGGTGTAGTATAGAGGATCTGTCAGCTCTCCTGTGAGGTGTAGTATAGAGGATCTGTCAGCTCTCCTGTGTGGTGTAGTATAGAGGATCTGTCAGCTCTCCTGTGTGGTGTAGTATAGAGGATCTGTCAGCTCTCCTGTGTGGTGTAGTATAGAGGATCTGTCAGCTCTCCTGTGTGGTGTAGTATAGAGGATCTGTCGGCTCTCCTGTGTGGTGTAGTATAGAGGATCTGTCGGCTCTCCTGTGTGGTGTAGTATAGAGGATCTGTCAGCTCTCCTATGTGGTGTAGTATAGAGGATCTGTCGGCTCTCCTGTGTGGTGTAGTATAGAGGATCTGTCGGCTCTCCTGTGTGGTGTAGTATAGAGGATCTGTCGGCTCTCCTGTGTGGTGTAGTATAGAGGATCTGTCGGCTCTCCTGTGTGGTGTAGTATAGAGGATCTGTCGGCTCTCCTGTGTGGTGTAGTATAGAGGATCTGTCGGCTCTCCTGTGTGGTGTAGTATAGAGGATCTGTCGGCTCTCCTGTGTGGTGTAGTATAGAGGATCTGTCGGCTCTCCTGTGTGGTGTAGTATAGAGGATCTGTCGGCTCTCCTGTGTGGTGTAGTATAGAGGATCTGTCAGCTCTCCTGTGTGGTGTAGTATAGAGGATCTGTCGGCTCTCCTGTGTGGTGTAGTATAGAGGATCTGTCGGCTCTCCTGTGTAGTCTAGTATAGAGGATCTGTCGGCTCTCCTGTGTGGTGTAGTATAGAGGATCTGTCGGCTCTCCTGTGTGGTGTAGTATAGAGGATCTGTCAGCTCTCTTGTGTGGTGTAGTATAGAGGATCTGTCAGCTCTCCTGTGTAGTCTAGTATAGAGGATCTGTCGGCTCTCCTGTGTGGTGTAGCAAATTTTATGGGAAATATCAGGATATAGTAAGACAGACATGCCCCAATAGCTGTCAGGTTAAAAAGTAGATGTGTCAGTTCTCTTTTCAGCCGTGTCAGTCACCTTTATAGTTCCTTGAAAGCATCACCTGAAAGGAGTGATATGGGAAAAGCTGTAAAAAGAGACATCCATTATCATCAAACTTGGCTTAAGGGTCTTTCACACTTGCGTTGTTCTTTCCTTCCGGCATAGAGTTCCGTCGTCGGGGCTCTATGCCGGAAGAATCCTGATCAGTTTTATCCTAATGCATTCTGAATGGAGAGAAATCCGTTCAGGATGCATCAGGATGTCTTCAGTTCCGGAACGGAACATTTTTTGGCCGGAGAAAATACCGCAGCATGCTGCGCTTTTTGCTCCAGGCAAAAATCCTGAAGACTTGCCGCAAGGCCGGATCCGGAATTAATGCCCATTAAAAGGCATTGATCCGGATCCGGCCTTAAGCTAAACGTCGTTTCGGCGCATTGCCGGACCCGACGTTTAGCTTTTTCTGAATGGTTACCATGGCTGCCAGGACGCTAAAGTCCTGGCAGCCATGGTAAAGTGTAGTGGGGAGCGGGGGAGCAGCATACTTACCGTCCGTGCGGCTCCCGGGGCGCTCCAGAGTGACGTCAGGGCGCCCCAAGCGCATGGATCACGTGATCGCATGGATCACGTCATCCATGCACATGGGGCGCTCTGACGTCATTCTGGAGCGCCCCGGGAGCCGCACGGACTGTAAGTATACCGCTCCCCGCTCCTACTATGGCAGCCAGGACTTTAATAGCGTCCTGGCTGCCATAGTAACACTGAAAGCATTTTGAAGACGGCTCCGTCTTCAAATGCTTTCAGTACACTTGCGTTTTTCCGGATCCGGCGTGTAATTCCGGCAAGTGGAGTACACGCCGGATCCGGACAACGCAAGTGTGAAAGAGGCCTTTTTAGAGTGCATATCCTTCTGGTAGTTTTGACTGGAGTTGTTATATACCACAACGTTTTAAAGTGAGTCTTCTTCTGGACATCTCTCAGAGTCCTTCCATATTACAAATGGAACCCGGCAGGGGTGCCCCCTCTCCTCTTTAATATTCACTCTGGTTATGGAACCTTTGGCAGCAGCAATTAGAGCATCAAGGGATATAGCAGGCATATCCATAAATGGGGGGGAACACAAAATAGGATTATTTGCTGACGATGTTATTGTGGCTCTAACTAACCCCCTGAGGTCTTTGCCGGCAGTCATGAATCTCCTGTCACAATTTGGTGACATTTCATATTACAAACTTAATGCCAACAAATCCCTTATTTTAAACATGGGTCTTTCACCGCTGGATGTCTCCCGGCTGACTTCCCAATACCTGTTTAAATGGACAAAAGAGGGTTCACCTTATGTGGGCATAACACTTACCTTCCCCTCCAGGGATCTCTTTGCAAGTAACTATGTCCCCTTACTCAAAACGATTACAGAAGATATAGCCACCTACTCCAAAGTAGAATTATCATGGGTGGGCAGGACTGCGACAGCTAAAATGATGCTTCTGCCTAAAATACTATATTACTTTAGGAACCTCCCTATACTACTTCCTAAAAGATACATTACTGAACTGCAAGCGGCATTAAATGCCTTTATATGGAACCACAAAAAATCTAGAGTGGCAGCTTCCACCTTATATAAACCAGTAGCACAGGGAGGATTGGGCCTCCCCAACCTGTTCCTGTATTATCACGCAGCATTACTAGATCAAACGAGATGCTGGCTTTTAGGTGAAGATGTCCCACAATGGGCCCAAATGGAAAGAGTAGTATTGGGCCCAATTGTGGTAGGTGCAGCACTATGAAGTGCCTTTTGCGCTGTGGCATTAGAAGAATTTTGATATCTCTGACTTTTAGTCTAACCAGACTGTCTATTACTCTGTAATTCCTCTAGCGCCGTTCTATGGATACAGTAGAGCACACCAAATGCTTGAAATAACTTCTTTATTAACTTCAACTTTTCTTCATATATAACACTGCCGCCTCCGCAGCAGATAGTCCATGTACAAAACACGTGTTGAATAAAGTATCATAAAATGGCAGTATGCATAAGATGGTGGTTCAACTGTTCAATCTTGTCATTCAACATAAAATGGTGGATATATTTCTCTCTTGAGTATCTGTACTCTCACTTTAAGTTATTTAAGCACTTTATGATCCCTCTGAGAGGTATATCTGAGGTCTAACTAATAGTACACTTGCAGAATTTGGTCGCAATTTTCAATATGCAGTTACCAGTAATTATTTGCAGATTGGTTGAGTATGATCTGGTATGGTTGTATGCAATTTGGATTGCAATATGGAATTTGAATTTGGATTGTGAACTTTGTAGTTTGCAGTTGAATTTGTGGTTTGCAATTGGTGGAACGAACTGTAAGTAAAAACACATATAACTGGTTCAGTATACAGTTCTAATCACTATATTAACAGTGGGAACATTATATAACTGTTTAAAATACCTGTTTTGGCCTCTCTGCTTCCATAAAACACAGCAGCTCTTAGTGGAGTGAATGTCTGTTGTGCTGCTACTCAGTTAAAATATATATAGTTTAATTCATATCATATTCTATATTTGGTCATATGTTCCCATCTAGTGGCCGTTTTTGGTAATGCACATGTTTTTCTGTTCGTTATATGTCATTCATTTCATTGCTCCACCCCTTCTTCTGTGTACCTCACTTCCTGTTTCTCCATACTGCTCCAGGCATTGAACAGGTACACATGTATTCTCATGTAAGCTTACAAAAGCATCATCTTTTGACCGCACAATACCGGAATCCATCTGTTTCTGCTGTACTCTGTTATCTGTTTTACAGAATAAAGCTTCTTACACGGATAAACTCGGTGTTGGTGAGTTCAAGCTATCTGATGAGGATTGTCCGCAGGGATTATATCTGCTTATACAGGCCAGGCATAGAGGTCTTACTAGGGATAAATCGCTATTGCAACAATCGGAGTCAGAATATCTTTTCAGCTTCTCTCTCTCTGGTGAATAATAATTTCTAGCAGATCCTGCTAGGGAATTTCCAACACAGGCTGTGTGTGAGGCTGGCTGTGATTGGCCAAGACTCCCGCTTTGTGTGAGGCTGGCTGTGATTGGCCAAGACTCCTGCTGTGTGTGAGGCTGGCTGTGATTGGTCTAGACTCCTGCCCAGCAACAACTGTTTAACTCTATGCTTTCTGTTGCTTCTGCTGTGTCATTGAGCTTACCTCACATCCATATAATGAATCTTAAAGGCATATTTTCTTTTCTGCTTCTGTGAATACAATATTTCTAACAGTTATATGACATCCAAACATGAAGTCACTGTAAATAACTCTGCTTTTGTCTTTAACACAGAAACATAGGAATTGTATTAAGGTTATTGGCAGGTCTAGCTGTATAAACTTATAAGCTGTATTAGCAACCTAGGACAGATCTTAGCTGGCCAGCTACACTTTTGAACTTCTAGAACTTTGGCCAATTTCCATTGACTTCTAGGTAAATCCTCATCTTTTACTAACACTATATGACCAACTTGGACATTTCTTCTGGGTGTTTGCCATTTACATTTTAGCATAAAATTGGCTAAGTACTCTTTTCTCCATCTATTCCAAAACTGTTCTGATAGATATTGAACTATTCACCATCTCATTCTGGCATATAAATCCTCTTTGGTGAACTTGCCAGGCGGTGGCTGTATGTAATCAGACTTAAGGTGATGTAGATGGTTGGGAGTTAAAGGGTCCAAACTTGTTGGATCGTTGATGTCATCAACTGTAGGTGGACGACTGTTAACAATAGACATTACTTCATAGAATAGATTCCTAAGTGAAGCATCATCTATTCTCCCGGCATTCCTTTTCAACACTGAACTTAACACATTTCTCACAGTTCTGATTTGTCTTTCCCAAACTCCTCCTGTATGGCTTGCATGTGGAGCATTCATGTGAAAATCACACTGTTTCTCTAACGAATACTCAGTTACCTTTTTTTTATCGATCTCTTTTAGAGCTTTCTTCAATTCATTCTTTGCTTCGACAAAATTAGATCCTTGGTCAGATCTAAGCTCTCTGACAGTACCTCTAATGACTATGAAACATCTCAAGGCATTGATGAATGCATCAGTTGACATATCCTCTAACATTTCCAGGTAAATTGCTCTGGAGCTCAGACATGTAAATATTAGTCCATATCTCTTGTACTCCTTGCGGTTCTGTTTGGTGATGAATGGGCCAAAACAATCCATTCCGCTATGAAGAAATGGTGGTGATGGGTTTACACGATCTGCCGGTAAATCTGCCATTCTTTGTTCTTTGGTAGGTCTACGTGCCTTTCTGCAGACTACACATTTACTTATGTACTTTGATATCATTTTGCTTCCTTTCACTATCCAGTAACCACCTTCTCTCAAACAGCTTTGGGTAAAGCTTATTCCCTTATGCAAGGATTTGTTGTGGTAGTGATCAATAATCAATCTTGTGAAGGTAGAGTTTTTGGGTAGAATTGCTGGATGCTTCACTCTACTAGGTAACGATGCATTTTCCAGTCTCCCTCCCACCTTCAGTATACCATCCTGCAGAACAAGATTAAGCTTGTACAATGGGTGGTTGTTTGGAAGCCTTTTAGGTTCTTGACTAAGTCTCTTCAACTCTTCACTGTAGAATTTCTGTTGAATGAGTCTTATGACTGTTTCTTCAGCTTTCATTCTTTCCTCTACATTTAATGATTCCTTCTTTCTGATTCCCTTTGCTAAACGTTGAATTCGAGCTACTACATTTATGACTGTATTCCATTTTAAACATCTGGCTAGTCTTTCAAGTATGTTATCTTGACACTTGGCAGCAGTGCTCAATGTTTGTACAACTTTTACTTCTGGATCACCCATAGACAATTCTGTGTAACCTTAACTGGGCGTGACTTCCTTTTCCCAAAGGAACTCTGGGCCTGTGAACCAATTCGAATTTTTAAATTCTGTTACATTCAGGCCTCTTGAAATCATGATCTGCTGGGTTATGCTTTGTGTCAATGTGATGACAATGTTCTGGATTTGTTATTTCCCGAATTTTCTCAACTCTGTTGGCGACAAAAATATGGAATCTTCGTGCTTCGTTGTTTATGTATTCTAGGACAACTTGTGAGTCTGTCTAAAAATATTCTTCATCTATTTTCAACTCCAATTCTTCTCTCAGAAACTTGCTTACTGATGCTGAAACAGCTGCTGTCAGTTCAAGTCTTGGAATTGTCTGAATACTGGTAGGTGCCACTCTGGCCTTCCCCATAACCAGGGCACAGTGTATCTTTTCTTCTCCTGTCACTCTGATGTAGGAGCACTGACCATAACCATAACTACTGGCATCTGAAAAGTGATGAAGTTCTATTTTCTTTTACTTTCTGAAATCATGAGGTACAAAACATCTGGGTATTCGAACTTCTCTTAAGTTTTGCAAGTCTCTTATCCAACTCTACCACCTTGGCCTCAAATTTTCAGGTATGGGCTTGTCCCATCCCAACTTCTGTCTGCATAATTCTTGTAGAATTTCTTTTGCTCTGAGGATTACTGTAGCAAAGAATCCTAATTGATCATCATTTTCTGCGGAAAGAATGGTACGTCTAGTTGCAACTTTCTCTTCAATAGATACTTCAAAGAAGAACTTGTCATTCTCTACATTCCATCCCAATCCAAGTACGTTTTGAACTGGAAGATGATCATAATTGAGATCTACATTCTTCATTGTTGATGCACGTTTAGAGTCACTGATGGATTCCAGTACCTCTCTGTTGTTTGAGATAAAGTTGCTCTTGGCTTTCTTTCACTAGTTTGATTGCAGATTCTGTGGACTCTAGACTTATAAGACCATCATCTGCATAAAAGTTTTTCTTCAGAAAATTTGCTGCTGATGGGCAATCCTTTTCATTCTGATTGGCCAGGTACTTCATACCATACTTGGCGAAACCTAGAGACGATGCTGCTCCAAACAAGTGTACTTTCATTCTGTATTCTGCTGGCTCTGAATCTGTATCTCAGTCCTCCCACCATAGAAACCTCAGGAAGTCTCTATCTTCATTCTTCACATGAAACTGGTGGAACATCTTTTCAGCATCAAACATGACCGCTACGGGATACTTTCTGAATCTACAGAGTACTCCAGGCAGAGTGTTTGTAAGATCTGGTCCCTTTAGTAGATGATCGTTCAATGCAACACCATCGTACTTTGCGGAGCAATCAAATACCACTCTAATCTTATCTGGTTTCTTTGAGTGGTAGACACCTTGATGTGGGATGTACCACACTTCTCCTTCTTTAGGCTGATTATTAACTTTCTCTGCATGTCCTGTTTCAAGGATGCCTTACATGAATTTCAAATAATCATTCTTCACTTTGGGATCTCTTACCATCCTTCTCTTCAAACATTTCAATCTTCCTAGGGCAAGATTTCTGTTATTTGGCAGACAAAGTCGTTCTCTAAAAGGTAAGGGCATTTCAAGATGACCTTGTTGATTCTGCTGAATACTTTCTTCTAGAGTGTGTACGAACTTTATGTCTTCTTGGGATACACTCTTTTCTTTAGAACTTATGTCTGCAAAGTCGGATTTAAGGATCTTGATTACTTTTGCTGGATTTATAGTTGGTAACTCTTGGACAGAGTTTCTTGATTTGCGATCTGCTGTTTTCCTTCAACAAAACCCCATCCTAGATCAGTTTGAACAGCGTAGGGTTCACCCTTTCCTCCTGGTACCAAGACTTCCGGAAAATCGTAGCCTATCAACAGTCCAACAGCAAACTCCTTCAGCAGGGACATTTCATGAGATATGACAGATACAGTAGGTGCTCCCATTTATTGGCTGTTTCACCCGTAGGTATGCGATCTCGATCTAGAGTCTTTTGTATAAGCCGGAGGTAGATCTAATGTGAAGTTTGAATGAAGTCCTCTAACTCTCAGTCCTTTGACCCTTTGACTGTTCACTACTGTGTCTCTCTCATTAGGGTGAGTTTGAGCTTCACTGGTTCTGTAGCCACTTGTAATTTCTTGCAGATTTTTTGATCAATGAAGGTGACGTCACTCTGGGCATCCAGTAGCGCATCTGTTGGCGCTTTGCCTCGATTTCAGCTTCCTTTTCAGCCACCAGTTGGCGCTGCGCCTTCGATGGCAGCTTCCATCTCAATTTCTGTTCTCTTGACAGCAATCTGCTCTCTTGACAGCAAGTTGTTCAGCTAATTCCTTTCTTTTGGCTGAAGTACTTGAGGACTCTGATACGGGGGCGGCACTTCTGCTAGCGAAGGAAGTCCCACTTTTAATTGTGGTTCCACCTAAGGACCTAGCATAGTCTCTCATAAAGAGCTCGTTCATTCTCCTTCTTACTTCATCATAGTTTTCTGCAGACGATAGTTCTCTCATAAGCTTTACTAAATCTTTAGTGACCGCAGTACATGTGTCCATGTTCCTTACAATGCCCTGCAAAGGTGTCGTAAGCAACCGCAGGTTGATATATGCTGCCATAAGCTCTGATTCAGATTCTTCTACCGTCTCTACCCAGGGCCGGTGCAAGGATTCTTGTCAACACAAGCAAATCTACATTTCTGCCCCTCATGATTCATGTCTATTTCTTGCCCCCCCCATCATTTCACATTTCTGCCCCTCATGATTCATGTCCATTTCTTGCCCCCCCATCATTTCACATTTCTGCCCCTCATGATTCATATCCTTTTCTTGCCCCCCCATCATTTCACATTTCTGCCCCTCATGATTTATGTCCATTTCTTGCCCCCCCATCATTTCACATTTCTGCCCCTCATGATTCATGTCCATTTCTTGCCCCCCCCCCCCATCATTTCACATTTCTGCCTCTCATGATTCATATCCATTTCTTGCCCCCCCCCCCATCATTTCACATTTCTGCCCCTCATGATTCATGTCCATTTCTTGCTCCCCCCCATGTGCCAATATCATAGTGCCATCCTCTCCCCCTGCCCCCTAATGTGCCAGTATCAAGTGCCTCTCTCCTCCCCCCTCCATGTGCCAGTATCATGGAGCCAATAGCCCCCCTCCCCCCCTCCCCAGTGGCAGTAAAGTAACAGTCCGGTATTTAAAAAAAACAAAAACACTTTTATACTTAACTCCATGTCAGCGATGCGATGCAATGCAGGCCTCTTCCTCTTCCTGTGTTCCCACCAGCCTCTAGTGTTGAAGATTTGGTAATCGTGTTCTTATTTAGCCTGTCTTTCAGAAAAGTTTATGAAGGGATTCAAACCCATGACCTTCTGTATCCGAGGCAAAGCACTTACCCACACAGCTATGAGAGTTGTATAGCCAGTTACTTAAAAAAAAAAAAAAAGATAAGACTTCTACTGTAGATAACTTTGATACCAAGTGTACAACCATACACATGACAGTTGCCCCAACACACCCAGCTCTGCTACATCCATACACAGTGTGCTGGGGCAGTTGTCATGTGTATGTACACTAGGTATCAAAGTTACCTACAGTAGAAGTTTTATATATATATGTATATATACAGTACAGACCAAAAGTTTGGACACACCTTCTCATTCAAAGAGTTTTCTTTATTTTCATGACTATGAAAATTGTAGATTCACACTGAAGGCATCAAAACTATGAATTAACACATGTGGAATTATATACATAACAAACAAGTGTGAAACAACTGAAAATATGTCATATTCTAGGTTCTTCAAAGTAGCCACCTTTTGCTTTGATTACTGCTTTGCACACTCTTGGCATTCTCTTGATGAGCTTCAAGAGGTAGTCCCCTGAAATGGTTTTCACTTCACAGGTGTGCCCTGTCAGGTTTAATAAGTGGGATTTCTTGCCTTATAAATGGGGTTGGGACCATCAGTTGCGTTGAGGAGAAGTCCGGTGTATACACAGCTGATAGTCCTACTGAATAGACTGTTACAATTTGTATTATGGCAAGAAAAAAGCAGCTAAGTAAAGAAAAACGAGTGGCCATCATTACTTTAAGAAATGAAGGTCAGTCAGTCAACCGAAAAATTGGGAAAACTTTGAAAGTAAGGGCTATTTGACCATGAAGGAGAGTGATGGGGTGCTGCGCCAGATGACCTGGCCTCCACAGTCACCGGACCTGAACCCAATCAAGATGGTTTGGGGTGAGCTGGACCGCAGAGTGAAGGCAAAAGTGCCAACAAGTGCTAAGCATCTCTGGGAACTACTTCAAGACTGTTGGAAGACCATTTCAGGAGACTACCTCTTGAAGCTCATCAAGAGAATGCCAAGAGTGTGCAAAGCAGTAATCAAAGCAAAAGGTGGCTACTTTGAAGAACCTAGAATATGACATATTTTCAGTTGTATCACACTTGCTTGTTATGTATATAATTCCACATGTGTTAATTCATAGTTTTGATGCCTTCATAGTCATGAAAATAAAGAAAACTCTTTGAATGAGAAGGTGTGTCTAAACTTTTGGTCTGTACTGTATATATATATATATATATATATATATATATATTTTTTTTTTTTTTTTTTTTTTAAAGTAACTAGTTATACAGCTCTCATAGCTGTGTGGGTAAATGCCTTGCCTCTGATGTGAAAGGTCACGAGTTCAAATCCCATGAGAAACTTTTCTGAAAGACATGCTAAATGAGATTTAAATACACCAGGGTCTCGTAGCTCAGAGTGTGTGTTGCTGCGGCTGCTGCCTGTCAGCTGTGTGCCGCTCTGTGACTGGGGCGGGGGTGGCCGGGCTGCTCGGTACACAGGCTCAGCGGGGTAAATGTAAGTTAGCAAGTAAATTGTTTTCTGCCCCGGCACCGCCCCCCCTTCTCTGCGCCCTCAAGCAGACGCTTGGGCTGCCTTATGATAGAGCCGGCCCTGTCTCTACCATATCACTCAAGTTACCTTTTATACTTTCTAGTTTTAACTTTCCCCTTTAATGTATAATTTCCACTTCTCATACATTCAGGCAAACTTTTTTCCTTTTAATGCTGCTTTTTGCTCCAAATTTTCCAGCATCTTTGGGGTCAGTTTTCTGGCACGTGATGAACGTCTTAGTTCATCTGTTTGGAATATATTTGTTTGAGGCAAGACTAATGCTGCATCAGACTCTTCTAACTCAGACAGGTTCTCTTGCTCTTCACCTTCTATCCTATCTATCTTTGTATCTTCTAACAGCACTACAGATTAATATACCAAATAAGATCCTAGACTCACTCAAACGCTCATCACTGTTTAAATGGCCAACAACAGCAATCAAATTCCTGGGTGTCAATGTCCCGATAGATTTGAATTTGTTGTTCAAAATTAATTACACCCCGTTACTTGCAAAAACCAAATCCTTCATTTCCTCATTAAAGGTGTCATACATGTCCTGGTTTGGTAGGAAAAACTTGTTGGCTACGTTCGTCCTACCCCAACTTTTGTATTTATTCCAAGCCCTCCCGATACATATACCTACATCCTTTCTAACGCAAATTAGGAGAATTTTCACATCATTTCTGTGGAAAACCAAAAGACCCAGGTTGGCCTATTCACTTCTTACCCAGAAGAAGCACAAAGGAGGTTTATCGTTGCCGGATATGGCTCTATATAATAAAGCCATTCACTTGGCTAGATGGGCGCTCTTAGCGAATTAAAATATACAAGAACCCTTCCTTGATATAGAGAGGACTCTCTTAGGTATACATAGACATGCTCTAATGTGGCTACCAGTGGCTCCGCTCTCTCTCTGCCAAGAAATGTGCACCCTGACAAAGAGTATGCTGGTGAATTATCGTAACTCTAAAGTAGCTTCACTAAGGGGAAAGAAAGTCTCAAAAATAACTCCACTAAATGTTCTTCCTTACCTGTTTGACAAGATGGGAGGAGGTGACAAAAGTTGGTGGCACTCATGGGAGGATATAAGGATAGGTGAGGTAACAGAAAACAACCGCTTCTTATCATTAGAAGAAGCTCATGATAAATTAGGCAGAAAACCTCCTACCCTAATACAAAGCTGGGATTTCAAAAACATATGCAAGAAATACGATAAAGAATCAGATCACACGTTTCTGGAGCCCACATGGCTCGAAAACTTCACTGCCCTCCCTTCAACTTTGAAGAAGTCACTCTCAGTTACATATAACAACCTACTGACCGAACGTACTGTACACAAACCATACTATATACATCAGTGGGAGAAAGACCTGGGAAGGACCCTCTCAGACACTGAATCTGTATATATTCTCTCCCATGCACAGGGATTTTCTTCTTGTGTTCGCTATCAGGAGAACTCTTATAAAACTATTACTAGATGGTACAAAACCCCTGAGTATTTATGCTCCATAGGACTTTCCCCCACTGATCAGTGTTGGAGATGCCAATCAGATGTAGGATCTATGATTCACATATGGTGGTCTTGCCCCTTAGTAAAACAGGAACCAAAAAAGGGGGTCAGTCAGCACATACCAAACCGCAGAAGCACATTGCTAAGGCAGGGAACAACATTGAAAGACAGAAACATGCAATGCGACAATTAACTGCAATATAGAGTACAAAATTGCATAATAATAACAAGTGCTACACTATAAGTGCGAGATACTTGGCAAATCGTTAGGTATGTGGAACCTCACTCCCTGAAGTGTATGGTAGCCGTTATGGCGCGTAACAGGTAGAATTTAGCGTAGGTACCCGTCTAACAGAGATCGCCTTGACGCTCGGCAGACGGGCTCAAATAATTTTGTACAAAACGATTTGCCAAGTATCTTGCACTTATAGTGTAGCACTTGTTATTATTATGCAATTTTGTACTCTATATTGCAGTTAATTGTCGCATTGCATGTTTCTGTCTTTCAATGTTGTTCCCTGCCTTAGCAATGTGCTTCTGCGGTTTGGTATGTGCTGACTGACCCCCTTTTTTGGTTCTTCTTTGCAGTTTGTACTGGAGGTGTGGCTGCCTCTTCAGTCATGCACTCCTAACCACCCTGTCTGCCCTATAGGCTGATTTTAATTAGTGTTAGTACATAGTCAGGCCTGCTCCCCTTCACTCACTGAAGCCATGGCACCAGGAGTGGGATAGTTTGTGGACTCTCACTGCAGTCCTTGGTAGCCATTTGGCGCCGGTGATGTCGTGGAGTGGGCCTGCTGTGTAACCTACACTCCCTGAAATGTATGGTAGCCGTCATGGCACCTAACAGGTAAAATTATCGTAGGTATGTGGAACCTCACTCCCTGAAGTGTATGGTAGCCGTTATGGTGCCTAACAGGTAGAATTTAGCGTAGGAACCCGTCTAACAGAGATCGCCTTGACGCTCGGCAGACGGGCTCAAATAATTTTGTACAAAACGTTTTGCCAAGTATCTCGCACTTATAGTGTAGCACTTGTTATTATTATGCAATTTTGTACTCTATATTGCAGTTAATTGTCGCATTGCATGTTTCTGTCTTTCAATGTTGTTCCCTGCCTTAGCAATGTGCTTCTGCGGTTTGGTATGTGCTGACTGACCCCCTTTTTTGGTTCTTCTTTGCAGTTTGTACTGGAGGTGTGGCTGCCTCCTCAGTCATGCACTCCTAACCACCCTGTCTGCCCTATAGGCTGATTTTAATTAGTGTTAGTACATAGTCACGCCTGCTCCCCTTCACTCACTGAAGCCATAGCACCAGGAGTGGGATAGTTTGTGGACTCTCACTGCAGTCCTTGGTAGCCATTTGGCGCCGGTGATGTCGTGGAGTGGGCCTGCTGTGTAACCTACACTCCCTGAAATGTATGGTAGCCGTCATGGCACCTAACAGGTAAAATTATCGTAGGTATGTGGAACCTCACTCCCTGAAGTGTATGGTAGCCGTTATGGCGCCTAACAGGTAGAATTTAGCGTAGGAACCCGTCTAACAGAGATCGCCTTAACGCTCGGCAGACGGGCTCAAATAATTTTGTACAAAACGATTTGCCAAGTATCTCGCACTTATAGTGTAGCACTTGTTATTATTATGCAATTTTGTACTCTATATTGCAGTTAATTGTCGCATTGCATGTTTCTGTCTTCCCTTAGTAAAACAGTTTTGGAAAGATGTCGAAAAGGCTATTAACTCTATTTGTTCAACATGTATAACCCTATCTCCCGAGCTTGTGCTGCTATTGATCCCTGCTTCCAACTTTAAGCCATCAAAAGCAGATCTACCTACGCATATGATTGCTACAGCTAAACTGCTCATTCCAACAAAATGGAGAGACCCTTCTCCACCAGATTTGAAAATGTGGTTTAACAAAATGCACCAGCTTCACAGAATGGAGGAGATGGTGGGATGGATCCAAGGTAGTAGGCTCAGATATTTGGAGACTTGGCTCCCTTGGAAAAGGTCTCAGGAGGTCAGAGATTCTGAAATTCTAGACGGGTTGGGCAGGAGACTCTCAATAGACGTCACTGACTCACTTGTAAATGTAGGACCTACCTAAGTGAGATATGAGATACTTTCACACCAGACCTGGTCTAGTTATGAGGGACCTTGACACAACCATGACCTATAAGAAAACTTAACACATTATTTGGTGGCAATATAATATGTAATATGTAACTTGGTACATTATTTATGACTTTGCCTGTATAGGGATATTAATCAGATGCTGTTGGAGAGCCTACTCGTTTACATACCTCTATATTATTTTGTCCCATCCTTTTAGTATTATTTTACATTCTCCCCTCCCTTCTTTCCCTCGCCTGTTGTTAAATATTTGTAATGAAGGTGTATCTGAACAAAGATTTGTATCAATATGCACATTGTAATTTACAACAATGTACACACATTTTATGTTTACAGTATTGGAAATGATGCAATTTTTTGTACTTGTAAGCTTTGAAACAATAAAAAGATTTACAAAAAAAAAAAGAAGAGCTCTGAGTTTGTCACAAAGTCACCTGGGCTTCCCAGAAAGGCATGTACCCTGCTTTCTCTGGTTCGTCCTTTTGCCCTGCATTTAATGAAGTGGTGGAGGATGCAGCTTGGAGTGTTAATACCCGCAGTAATGGTTATCTGCGGCACTCCTGTCAGTGTGTAATGATTAACTCTTCGTCTAGCAGTTAGACAATGGGTAGGTCTGAAATCAATCTGAGACTTGCTATTACGTCACTGGGATATGCCCGGATATGAGGAGTCAATAGCCGATATACCCCACTGTATGCCAAAACTGTAATATAGGCTTCCTTCAGATTCGCCTCGCATATTCCTCCGGCGGAATAAAAAATTGAAGAGAGCCTCAGACGGACGTGCCCTTCCTTATCTTTCCACTTGAGTCAAAATATTCAGAAAAGATTTGGGGGAAAAAAAGTTTGCATTTCTCATAATTCCCGACAAAAGATAGCACCGCTTATCTCTGGATATCAGGAGCCAAAAATTAAGGTAAGGAAGGGCTCTGCACAAAGTATTAGGAAGATTACAGGAAACATAGCCATCCTCTATCCCTCATACATGTGAGCACATCTATCTTAGAGGTCAGGGTGACTTTAAAGACATTCTTAGGGTGGGTTCACATCTGCGTTCTGGATTCCATTATGGCTTTCCATAATCCATAATCCATAAGACAGAAGGACGGATCCGTTATGCTGCCCATAGACTTGCATTATGACAGAAATAGGCATTCCGTTTTGCTTTCCGTCTTAATAGAAGTCTATGGGGAAGCATAACGGATCCACCTGGTTTCCGTTATGCAGAACGGAGAAAAAAGTCCTATCGACAGGACTTTGTTTTCCGTCTTGTATAACGGGACCCAGACGGATCCGTTATCATTCCCCAGAGACTTCTATTAAGACGGATCAAAACGGAATGCCTCTAAAGGCTTCCGTTTTGACTTCCATCTTATGGATTCCGTTATTTTCCGTTATAACCATTTTATAACGGAAAGCCATAACGGAATCCAGAACGCAGATGTGAACCCACCCTTACATAATCTAGGAAGTAGAAATATAGAGAAATAGCAGTTATTGCGGAGGAAGTAATTCCATTCTTTGCTGTTATTTTTTATTACATGCTTGTGTTCTATTAACCCCTTAAAGGGGTATTCCATAGGATAGGGGATAACTATTAAATTGTGTGGGTCCTACCACTGGGACTCCCACAGATCAAGAAATGGGGTGCCCTGTACCGCCCGCAGTCCACCTGAAAAGAATAGAGTGGCCAGTCGCAGATGCATGCGGCTACTTTCTTAATTTCTATGGGAGTTTCAGAGATAGGTGAGCGCTGTACTTGGCTATCTCCGGAACTCCCACAGAAATTAATGGAATAGCCACGTGCATGCGCGAGCTGCTGCTCCGTTCTTTTCAGCAGTAGGACCCCCACCCATCTTGTGATTATGTTGGGGGCATCATAGCATTAATAGGGGTACTGTTGTGATGAGAAGTTGTGATGGAGTACCATGGTTGTAATGGGGTATTGTGGGGTTGTGATTTGTTGTAGCGTGGCTTTAATGGGTACACTATGGTTATGATAGGGTACAGTGACTGTGATGGGGGTACTATGGCTGTGATAAGGGTACTGTGGCTGTGATTTGGTCATTACGGTTGGGATAAGGGTATTGTGACTTGGATGGGGATACTATGGTTGTGATATGGGAACTGTGGCTGCCATAAGGTCAGGGTGCTTTAGCCAGGATGGGGATACTATGGCTCTGATAGGGATACTGTGGCTGTCATAAGGTCTGTGTGGGTTTTGATAAGGGTGCTCTGGCCATGATGGGGACACTGTGGCTCTGGTAAAATCACTGTGGTTGTTGTGATAGAGGGACTATGACTGGGATGGGGTAATGTGGTTGAGATGGGTGTATTGTGGCTGAAATAAGGTCACCATGATAGTGATAGAGGTACTTTGCCTATGATGGGAGTACTGTATTACACCGTTGGTGTAATAGAGACATTTTGGCACTAATGAGGTCACTTCGGTTGTGATGGGGGTTTTGTGGCTGTAATTAGGTCACTGTAGTTTTGATGGCGGCACTACGGTTATGAGGAAGGTACTGTAATTTGATGGCAGCACTCTGCCATTGGGTTACTATGTGACTAGGTTATTGTGGCTGTGATAGGGGTACTATGGTTTCAAGGGGGCACTCTAACTGTGATGCAGTGCTGCCCCACCATACTGTGGTTCACAGAGCTGCGTGGTGGCCATGCCTTGCACTTGTTTTTCCTTACATGTACATCACACGGATATGTAGACGAACAAGGTTCCCCAGGGGATTTTCCAGGGGGGCTCCAGCCATTAGATAATGATAAATCCTATGAAATCCGGCAAATGGCAACTCCATCTGAACAGACTGGACCGTGTTATTTGGGGTTTAAATTCTTTGTTGGGCTGATCTATTATTATGGAAGTAACCCTTGCACTTAGTGGGTCAAATTTGGTGGGCTATCAGGGCATGGTGGGAGTTGTAGTTTTATAATAGCTGGAGGGCTACAGGTTGGAGAGCACTGCTTTAGACTGGTAGAGATGTCTCACAAGTGGCAAAATGTGCCTAAAAGCTTCATTGCCCCAATGGGAGATTACTGGTAATGACATATTCTGCCATTTACAGGGGATAGACCGGTAGCTTCTCCGAGTAAAGATGAGATTCCTGCTCACATATTGTTTTAGAAAGCAGATAATCCCCAGAAATCCCTCCGTAATGGTAGTTAATCCTCATGTCAGATCCAAAAAAACAGCATTTATCTGCCGCCATCAAAGTCTTTGTTCCATAATTATAAAAGCCATATTTGTGAAATAAGCATCCTCTGGCCGGCCTCCTCAGATCGGGAAAATGTAGGCACAAAAAAAGCAGATTTCAGGTTTGAGACTGAAAATATGAATATAATAAGATGTAAATATGAATTATTCATGAGGGAGCCGTTCCTCTGGATTTCATAATAAATCTTAGAAGAAATTCTTGAGGTTAACAATGGTTTTCATACCGAGGGTAATGTATTGAACATTGATAGCTCCATTAGAAATACTGTAAAAATTGTTTTTTTAATAAATTTTTTATATTAATTGAGAAAAATGGGTTAAATGTTAAAAATTAGATGGGGTTTCCTCAATTATCCTTCATTAATTAGCCGAAGTGCAGAGTGGTTAGAAAGAGCATCTCTGGAGGACCCATCATGTCCATACATTACATAGACAGCCCACTGATATGGACACTATGTATTGTTGCATCTCTACTGTGGTGGCGCTGCAGGGGTATAGAACACATGCTTCCAGGTTTTGTATAGATGCACATATTAGGTATCCACATGACTGTAATAACCTGAAGAAGGTGTGAAATATGAATTGTATAAAAGAATTGTAAAAAAAATGACTAAATAGTTTTTATTTTTAGTATTCTATATTTGTGCTGAAAAAAAAATTATATATATATATGTAACGGATCTCCTGGCACCCCGACTGGGTACCTCCGTCGATGGATGCTCCTAGCGCTTCCCGAGGACTCCAAGCACTCCACTTGACACCATAACCGCCACAGACCCCACGAACCGCCGAAGCTTGGTTGAGGTCTCGCCGTCTCCTACCCACCCTGGACCTACGACAAGGCTCCAGGCTCCAGTGGGTGAACCTCTCCTAAATACAGAGAGCAGGAACAGCTCTTACAAGAGCTAGTAGTTATAGCCAGGGGAGTATAGCAAATCTTCAGCGTATAGCAATCCCCAGTGTCGATCAGTTACCCAAACACCAGCCTCAACATGATGAAGGGTAAAACAGGAACTCTTTATTGAACACACAAGCATTGACTTATACACATTTCCAACAAGGTTACCACCCACAGGGTTTTGTAAAAACAACCAATAAACACGTATAATACAGTAAAACACTCCCACACAAAATCCTCCCCTCTGCCTGTGATACAATTACCTTACACAATGGGTTATGTAATCATCACAGGCAGGAGAATACACAATGTCTTCTGTCCTGGAGACAACCGAGGAGTAATTCAATTATCTTTCAGGACAAAGGGAAATCGCCAATACACACGTGGAGACAATAGGACAGACATCACTACTCAAATATACAATGTCCCACCCTTTACAGTACACATAGACATTTAACATATCCCAAAATGGCACGAATTAGACCAGGGGTTCAAAAGTTTAGCATGGGCTGATGAGAGGACCCATAATCCTGGGGCAAGAGGCTGGCAAACAGGCCCCTCCAAAACCCAGTGGCGAGGTTGGTTTCGCCACAATATATATATTACACAGTTATTGACTGAACAGAAATACAATTTCTTCTGCATACAAGGCATCGAACAGTCATAGTTATGAAAAGGGTAAAAAAAGGCAGAGCATGTTAGAAATGAAAACATTTGTTTAAAAGGCCTAATCATTAAAGGGGGTGTTCCCTGTGGACATATATAACATATCCTTATCCTTCTGTGGGAACTGTTCCTATATAGAGAACGTGGCCCAGTATGGCATTGCTGCGACTGTAGAGGGGGTCTCTCCCTATTCACTTTTATTGGGCATTCACCATGATATTTACAGTGGCTCCATTTGCGGTGGGATCTGCACCCATTGGACATTTATGGCATATCCTGTGGTGTTTCATCCAGTGTACAATGTGTGTACTATGTCTGTAGTTCTGACGCTGACTTCCGGCATCTTAGTTACTGTAGAACAGCTACTGTAGAACACCCTGTTCCACCCTGTTCCTCCCCTAGCTAAGACACCTATCATTCAGAATCCTACTAGGCCAGCACTAAACTGCCGCCAACCAATCTGCCTCAATATCCTTACTAGTACTAGAGAATTGCACTTGGAAATTGCTGCTGGTGAATGTATTTGAAGTTCTTCATTGCACTTTGTAAAAGAGACTTGTATATGTTTAATTATGGCCTCATTCTTCAATACTACATTTCCACTACACCCCAGGGAGCAATCGCCTGAAGGAGTAAAATGTGACACAAAACTTCATCAGGGCGACTACCACTCCCATTCTCTGCACCGGCTCCTCCGGGGCTCCCTGCAGTTTCTCTGCCACACCTCCAGCACCGCCCCTAAGAACGTTATGTTTATAGCTCCTCCCACACAATTAGTTACATAGACACTCCCCTATTACTGCTCCGCCCATGGACATAACATCACAGGAAATAAGAAGGAGCTGCATGGACAGCCCAGAACGGGAGACAGGAGCCATAAAGGTAAAATAAATACAATACAAAATTACAGCTAATTTGATAAATAATTTTTTTAAAGAATGTTCATGCAAACTGGAAAACCCTGTTAAACTAACCCCGATTAAGGTGTTTCCCCTCCACACCCTCACAGGTCAACAACACCCAACAGCAAAATGCATGAGACCGACAAGGGCTATCCCCTCTATCTGCAAAGATGTATCAGCCATATGATTATATGAGTGGGGGCAAGGCTATATGTGACAGAATTTCTGTATATCGGGTGAACACAAAGCACCCTATAGCCAGGAATGTTGCTAGGGTCTGAAAACATCCGGGGCACAAGCCCACTGTGTTGAAGTTGCACATTAAAGGCATGCTTAAAGGGGTGTTCTGGTTTACGCAAATGAAGTGCAGTACTGCAGACTGCAGTCATTATATAATACAACATTCGGTAACTTTCCAATTCATTTCCTCACCACTGCAGAAATCTTTCCTTGGGCCCTTTAATATTGATGGGAGTGGACTCTGGGCAACCCCACAGATCATCCTGCCACCCCCCTTGTACTTGTTCCGCTGATCCGCTACTTGTGGGCTGCGCAGGCATGAGTTAAGTCACTTCGGTGCGCAATCCCGTCCTGCGGGGCGTGATCCCGCAAGACCCGTGACCTCCCGCGGCGGGTCTGTCAGGATCACGCTCTGCAGGACGGGGTTGCGCACCGAAGTGACTGAACTCATGCCCGAAAATAGCGGATCAGCGGAACAAGTACAAGGGGGGTGGGGGGATGATCTGTGGTGGGTTGCCCAGGTCCAATCAATATTAAAGGACCCTGGAATAGCTCAAGCCCCGAATGTTTTGACCTAACGACGCCCCGGCCTATAGCAAATCATATCATGCAATATTCACAGCAGCAGCACAGAGGAGATTGGTGCTTGTTTTCTCTGGTGGGAGGTTGCTGCAAGGGTGGAGGTTGGAGACACAACGCTAATGATATTATTATTCTGAACAAATCCTCCTCTCTTAGGTTTTATAGTCAGAATCACAAGGCTTCGGAATTCGTATGTTTGTGCCCTACATAAGCCCAAAGGGATCCTGCAAAAAGAAAAAAAAAATGTTAAGAGCATTTTCTAGAGGAAATTATTTGGTCACGCAGCTTTACTCCAGCCCTCTGCAGCATGCCGAGGCAAACGGCAATAAAAGTAATGTATCACTGCAAAAACGGGCCGATTCGTCAGCAGTGGTCATATTGCTTGTCGCCCAGGTGCAATAATAAAGAGCTGAAAAGAATGTATGAACTTGAGAGAAGAGAACAATACATTTTTTACGAGGGAACTGTGTTGCCATAGAGGTTCATTTTGGTCTACTGCAAGGGTGGACTGACCATCTGAGAATTAGGCAGTGCCCAAGGGCTCATAGCCAGAGGAACCTACAACCCTATAGTCGGTTAGAGTGCTCCTAAAAGATCATGTAAGGGGGTGGTTGAGCTAAACTGCCTACAACCTTAGGGCTCCTTCACACGAACGTAAGGGCTCCGTGGCCGTGCTGCGGACCGCAAATTGCGGTCCGCAATGCATGGGCACCGACTGTGGGGCAGCCGCATGCGGATCGCAGACCCATTCACTTGAATGGGGTCCGCGATCCGTCCGATTCGCAAAAAGATAGAACAAGTTCTATCTTTTTGCGGAACGGAAGTACGGAACGGAACACCACAGAAGCACTCCGTAGTGCTTCTGTAGTGTTCCGTTCCATGCTTCCATTCCGCATCCTGGATTTGCGGACCTATTAAAGTTAATGAGTCCGCATCCGTGATGTGGAATGCACACAGAACGGTGCTCGTGTATTGCAGATCCGCATATGCGGTCCGCAATACGGCAACGGGACACCTACGGTCGTGTGAATGAGCCCTTCATTTGCACCCCTCAGTGAGGATATCTGGACCGTGTTATGTTTAGCAGTGGCGTAACTAGAACTGACTGGGCCCCCTCTTGGTCCCCTTAATGCAGGCCTCATGCTGGACCAAGAAAAAAAATATACTCACCTCTCTTCTCCTCCTGCAGGCGCCTCCACTCTTCGTGCAGCATTGCGTCTAAGTACGCACCACACAGTGACCTGACGTTGCACATCAAGTCATAATGCACTTCTATGTCCTGTCCTGAAGAAGAAGACCAGGGAACAGTGAGTAATACCAGTGCTAGGACTAGGAACACCATACTCACCACTCCCCCTAGGCCCTGAAAAAATAAATCCATTTGTCCTTCTCCAGGGCCCCTTCCTGAGTTTGAGCCAAGTAGCAGCCAATTCACCTGCTTCCATGGTACCTACGCCCCTGTTGGCAGCTTTGCACACCTCGTGGTGAGTTGTACATGTAGAGCAGTTCAGAGTACAGTGCATCAGATGTGGCTCTGAATAGTTGCATGGGACTGATGGACAGCTGCAGTAGCGCACCGATCTCTGAGAGTAAAGTTGGGTTCAGGCAGTAAGCTACGCTAGAGCTTTGGACTCTCTGCCAGTACATCAATGAGGCTAACTCAACATAGCGGCCGGAGGGCTCTGAGCTTCAGACATTTCCATTCAGGCGTGCTAACGTGACGTCTCCTCAGCACTTCTGAGCTCCTGGCATTTGGTTCTTCTCTTCCCTTCAGCCAGTGTTTTGAAATCTGTATGAGCGGTACTTGGAGGGTGATAAAGTGTGTCAATCGGCAAACCAAGCATTGCTATGTATGACCAACTCAGATCTGAATCATGGGATATTGGGGACAAATAATACCTGCATGCTTCATGAGTTGCGTCATGCATGTGCAGTATGTCTGGAAGATATCTCAAGAATTTCTACAGAAAGGTAAATAACCATGAGGTCAGTTTGGCCCCCGTCCAGTCCTCGTCAGAAAGACTAAATTCTGGTCACTCTCTTCACACATTTGGCTTCTGTCAACACACAAATGGTGAATGCCATGGTGACCTCCTCCTCCATACTATGGCCTGTTGGAGGGTGGTGCGTGCCTCAGTACAGATATTGTTGGGATACTTGTGCAATGGACCCTCATCACATAAAAATCTGCAGGATCACGCATACAGTGTTTAATTATATGCACCCAGTGGCGGGCGTATGGGCATCGCTTACCTCACCTCAAATGGCTCTAGCCCTAATCCAAAACACTTACATGCAGGGGAGCACCCAGAAATTTGGCTGGGGGAAGAGGAACCCGAGCAGAATGAAGGTGGCGTGCAAAATTTTAGGTCCCGCACATTATTATAAACCCCCCTACATATAATAGGCCACTCCCAACAAACACCATACAGCTGAAATTATATTGTTGCGGGGGAAAGTTAGGGCTCATGCACACAAACATATTTTCTTTCCGTGTCCGTTCCATTTTTGTTTTGCGGACCGTATGCGGAACCATTCATTTCAATGGGTCCGCAAAAAAACCTCGAAGTTACTCCGTGTGCAATCCGTTTCCATATATCCGAATTTCCTTTCCGCAAAAAAAAAAAGAACATGTCCTATTAATGTCTGCATTACGGACAAGGATAGGACTGTTCCATCAGGGGCCAGCTGTTCCGTTCTGAAAAATACGGAATGCACACGGACATCATCCGTATTTTTTGCGGATCCAATTTTTGCGGGCCACAAAATACATACGGTCGTGTGCATGAGCCCTAAGAAAAGCGCTTAAATAAGGAATGCCTCAGTATAATGGTTTCTTTAATAAACTCCCACAAGATATATGATTAGAAGACAGAAACTCCTAGCAAGAGGAAGGGAATTAAAACGTAACTTTTAATCTGAATAATAAATACTAAAATGACAGCTACACCATTATTAGACCAATACAAATAAGCAATAAAGTTACAATACCAGTATATCAATCCTGAAGATCCACCGTTTGTCAATGATAGAAAAAACGGAACAATCTTACCAATCGTGTAGTGCAGGGTGGTTTCAAAGTGCAGAATGATGGTTCCAGATGCGGATCTCAGTGTCAAACCAGCTGTTGTACAGAATAGGCGTCGGGAAACTATCCCTGATTATCCCTGTAAAGTACAAAGAACAGTTTTTGGCACAAAATGAGGAGGCATGGTGGCTGGTTGGATGGCAATTTAATAGCAGGCACTTGTGGATATAAGTGTCTATGGTGTGATACAGGCTCGATGTCAGTCTGGCCTGGTAGTTTTGGTGAGGGGTGTCTGAGCCCTAGCCTTCACCTGGAAGAAGGATCTGTAAGGCTGTGATTTCGCTGTTCACTCTACTGTCTTGTCACACTGATGCTTGCAAGCAGTGTTCTGGATATTGATGATCTCTTTGGTGTGTTGGTCTCACAGGAAAATTAGGAACCGTTCCTAGTATGCGCTGCCTTTCCCTTTTCTATATACTCAGGAACTCCCCCTCCTGGCAGGAATTAGGATCTGCCCACTCCTACAAAGAGGGGAGAAACAGGGTGGTTAGCCCTGTTCCTGACAACCATACCTCTTCTAGCTGGAATGAACGGCCAATCCATAACATGAACATAACAATACATAATACAATATATATTAAAATAACAGCAAATGCAGATACTCCTAGGTCTGGGGAACTGCACAGTCCTCTGTGATCTCCAAGATGTGTCAGGATGTGATCTGAGGAGGGGTGGGGTGCATCAAGGGATTGATGGATGGATGGCTATGTAGCTGGCAAGTTAAGACCTGTCCTAGGTTGCTAACATAGCTTGTGTGGTGACGTCACCTTAATTGATCAAGAAATCTGCAAGAAATTACAAGTGACTACAGAACCAGTGAAGCTCAAACTCACCACAATGACGGGGAGAGACACAGCAGTGAACAGTCAAAGGGTCAAAGGACTGAGAGTTAGAGGACTTCATTCAAACTTCCCATTAGATCTACCTCCAGCTTATACAAAAGACGATATACCTCAAGATCGAGATCGCATACCTACCTGTGAAACAGCCAATAAATGGGAGCACCTATCTGTCATATCTCATGAAATGTCCCCGCTGAAGGAGTTTGGTGTTGGACTGTTGATTGTCCAGAAGCCTTGGAACCACAAAAGGTAATCACAGGAGGAAAGGGTGAACCCTACGCTGTTCAAACTGATCTAGGATGGGGTGTTGTTGGAGGAAAACAGCAGATTGCAAACTCAAGACAGGTGACAGGATTGTGTCATCGAATATCTGTCCAAGAGTTACCAAATGTAAGTCCAGCAAAAGTAATCAAGATCCTTGAATCCGACTTTGCAGACATAAGTTCAAAAGAATACAGAGTGTATCCCAAGAAGACATACAGTTTGTACACACTCTAGAAGAAAGTATTCAGCAGAATCAACAAGGTCATCTTGAAATTCCCTTACCTTCTAGAGAGCAACCTCGTCTGCCAAATAACAGAAATCGTACCCAAGCAAGATTGACATGTTTGAAGAAAAGGATGGTAAGAGATCCCAAACTGAAGAATGATTATTTGAAATTCATGGAAGGCATCCTTAAAGAAGGACATGCAGAGAAAGTTAATAATCAGCCTAAAGAAGGAGAAGTGTGGTACATCCCACATCAAGGTGTCTACCACTCAAAGAAACCAGATAAAATTAGAGTGGTATTTGATTGCTCAGCAAAGTACGATGGTGTTGCATTAATCGATCATCTACTAAAAGGACCAGATCTTACAAACACTCTGCCTGGAGTACTCTGTAGATTCAGAAAGTATCCCGTAGCAGTCATGTGTCATGTTACAAATATGTTCCACCAATTTCATGTGAAGAATAGAGATAGAGACTTCTTGAGGTTTCTATGGTGGGAAGACAGATATACAGATTTAGAGACAGCATAATACAGAATGAAAGTACACTTGTTTGGAGCAGTATCATCTCCAGGTTGCGCCACATATGGCATGAAGTACTTGGCTAATCAGAATGAAAAGGATTGTCCATCAGCAGCAAATTTTCTGAAGAAAAACTTTTATGTAGATGATGGTTTTATAAGTCTAGAGTCCACAGAATCTGCAATCAAACTAGTGAAAGAAAGCCAAGAGTTATGCTCAAGAGGAAACGCCTTTACGCCTTTACAAATTTATCTCAAACAACAACGAGGTACTGGAATCCATCAGTGACTCTGAAGAATGACTCTGAACAATGAAGAATGTAGATCTCAATTTTGATCATCTTCCAGTCCAGAACGTACTTGGATTGGGATGGAATGTAGAGAATGACAAGTTCTTCTTTGAAGTATCTATTGAAGAGAAAATTGCAACTAGACGTACCATTCTTTCCGCAGTGACTTCTATATTTGATCCATTGGGATTCTTGGCCCCAGTAATTCTCAGAGCAAAAAAAATAATACAAGAATTATGCAGACAGAAGTCGGGATGGGACGAGTCCATACCTGAAAATTTGAGGCCAAGGTGGGAGAGTTGGATAAGAGACCTGCAAAACTTGAGAGGTTCAGATAACCAGATGTTTTGTACCTTATGATTTCGGAAAGTACAAGAAAATAGAACTTCATCACTTTTCAGATGCCAGTAGTTATGGTTATGGTCAGTGCTCCTACATCAGAGTGATAGGAGAAGAAAAGATACACTGTGCCCTGGTTATGGGGAAGGCCAGAGTGGCACCTACCAGTATTCAGACAATTCCAAGACTTGAACTGACAGCAGCTGTTGTTTCAGCATCAGTAAGCAAGTTTCTGAGAGAAGAATTGAAGATGAAAATAGATGAAGAATATTTTTGCACAGACTCACAAGTTGTCCTAGAATACATAAACAACGAAGCACGAAGATTCCATATTTTTGTCGCCAACAGAGTTGAGAAAATTCGGGAAATAACAAATCCAGAACATTGGCATCACATTGACACAAAGCATAACCCAGCAGATAATGCTTCAAGAGGCCTGAATGTAACAGAATTGAAAAATTCTAATTGGTTCACATGCCCAGAGTTCCTTTGGGAAAAGCAAATCACACCCAGTAAAGGTTACACAGAAATGTCTATGGGTGATCAAGAAGTTAAAGTTGTACAAACATTGAGCACTGCTGCCAAGTGTCAAGATGACATACTTGAAAATGTCACGGAACCATGAACCAGACGTACAACAAGAGATAAGTGAAAATAAGAAGGCTTTATTGAAAATAAAGCTGTAAAGCAAAAGTCCAAACGGATGGCGAAACCGAAGCAGAGTCTTAGCGAAGCCAGAGGTCAGGAACCAGAAGGGTAGTCAGACGAAGCCAGGATCAGGAACCAGCAGGGTAGTCAGACGAAGCCAGGATCAGGAACCAGCAGGGTAGTCGGACGAAACCAGGATCAGGAACCAGCAGGGTAGTCGGACGAAACCAGGATCAGGAACCAGAAGCAGCAGCAGACTAGAAGCATGTGAACACAGGAGGACCAAGCAAGGAACTGAAGCCACAGACCTCCTATATATATGAGCTAGGCATCCAGCTCCTCCCAGTGGGAAGGAGGAGCCGCAGGGTGGGAGGCTACAAGAAACCCAGAAACCAAGATGGCCGCCAGCACATGTCAAACGAAGGAGAACAGCAAGAAGGTAAGACCATGACAGTACCTCCCCCTCAAGGGCCCCTCCTCCGCGGAGTAAAGAACGGTTTCTGAGGGAAGCGTGCGTGGAAGGCTCGGAGCAAGGCAGGAGCATGGACATCTGCGGAGGGA
This sequence comes from Bufo bufo, assembly GCF_905171765.1. Lineage (NCBI taxonomy): Eukaryota > Metazoa > Chordata > Amphibia > Anura > Bufonidae > Bufo > Bufo bufo. The sequence goes on along the minus strand of NC_053393.1, from coordinate 530,431,766 downwards.
ACCCAGGAACGCTCCTCTGGACCATAACCACGCCAATGGACCAAAAACTGCACCCGACCGCGGACCAGGCGTGAGTCCAGGATATTGCTCACCTCATACTCCTCACGATTACCCACTTGGACCGGACGAGGCCGAGGAACCGAGGAAGTGAAACGATTACACACCAGTGGCTTCAACAGGGAGACATGAAACACGTTGGAGATCCGCATGCCAGGAGGAAGCGCAAGGGCATAGGCTACCGGGTTTACCCTGCGAAGCACTCGGAAGGGACCAACAAAGGGAGGCGCCAGCTTGGGAGTGGGCACTCGAAGGTTGAGGTTGCGGGTGGACAACCATACACGGTCTCCGACCTGGTAGGAAGGAGCAGGCGCTCGTCTGCGATCAGCCTGGAGTCTCTGGCGCTGCGCAGAGACCTCAAGGGACTTCTGGATGAGTACCCAAGAAGCACGTAGGACGGAAAGGTGATCCTCCACAGCCGGAATATCCTGGGGAGAGAATACCTCCGGTAACACGGCAGGTTGGAACCCATAATTGGCCATGAAGGGAGACGTCCCAGAGGAAGAGTTCACCGCCGTGTTCCTGGCAAACTCAGCCCAAGGCAGGAGGTCAACCCAATTGTCTTGGTGATCGGAGACATAGCAACGAAGGAATTGCTCCAAGGCCTGATTGGATCGTTCTGCGGCCCCATTGGACTGAGGGTGGTAGGCCGAGGAGAAGGAGAGATGAATCCCCAACTGGGAGCAAAAGGCGCGCCAGAACCTGGACACAAACTGACTCCCCCGATCCGACACAATCTCCTTGGGCAAACCGTGCAACCGGAAGACCTCCCTGGCAAAAATCGTGGCCAACTCTTGTGCAGAGGGTAACTTCTTGAGAGGAACACAGTGGCACATTTTGGAAAACCGATCCACAATCATGAGAATGACCGTATGGCCTCGGGATGCAGGGAGGTCCACAATGAAATCCATCCCCAGGTGTGACCATGGGCGCTCCCCGGTGGCTATGGGTTGCAGAAGGCCCAACGGAAGGTGCCGAGGGGACTTACTCTGGGCACAAACGGAGCATGCCGCTACATATGCGGCGATGTCGGAACGTAGGGAAGGCCACCAGAACAGACGTGAAACAGCCCAGGACAGCTGATTCTTTCCAGGATGCCCCGCGGTCTTGGAGTTATGGTAGGTTCGCAACAACCGAGTGCGCAACTCCTCAGGCACAAAACATCTGCCGTTGGGTCTCCCAGAGGGAGCACCAGATTGAGCCGCCAAAATCTGCTCACCCAGGGGAGAGGTCAGGCTGGTGCGAATGGCGGCCAAGATCTGATTCGGAGGTATGACCGAAGTCGGAATCGACTCCTCCCTGGACAGCTCGGAGTACTGCCGTGATAAGGCATCCGCCCTGATGTTCTTGGAACCGGGTAGGTAGGAGACCACATAATTAAAACGTGACAAGAACAGGGCCCATCTGGCCTGACGTGGTGTCAATCTCTTGGCCTCAGAAAGGTAGGTCAGATTCTTGTGGTCCGTCAGGATGAGGACCGGAACCACCGAACCCTCGAGCAAGTGCCTCCATTCTTTAAGGGCCTGCACGATGGCCAATAACTCCCTGTCACCAATCTGATAGTTGCACTCCGCGGAAGACAGTTTCCGGGAGTAAAACCCACAAGGAAGCAGAGGACCCTCTGGTGTTCTACGCTGAGACAGAAGGGCGCCTACTCCCGTCTCAGACGCGTCCACCTCGAGGACAAAGGGCAACCCAGGGTTGGGATGCGACAGAATCGGAGCCGACACAAAGGCGGACTTTAGAGCCTCAAAAGCTCGGATGGCCTCGAGCGGCCAGACCTGGGAATTACTGCCCTTCCTGGTCAGATCCGTGAGAGGCTTGGCTAGCATGGAAAAGTCCCTGATGAACTTCCGATAATAATTGGCGAAGCCCAAAAAGCGCTGCAGGGAACGAAGACCACTGGGCTGGGGCCACTGTAAGACAGCCGAAACCTTCTCAGGATCCATGGAGAACCCCTCAGCGGAAATGATGTAACCTAAGAAGGTTACCTGGGATCGGTGAAATTCGCATTTCTCAAGCTTACCGAACAGCTTGTTCTCTCGTAACCGTTGCAACACTCGTCTGACATCCAGAATGTGGGCCTCCATGGATTCAGAATATACCAAGATGTCATCCAAATAGACCACCACACACTGCTGCAACAGGTCACGGAAAACATTGTTGATGAATTCCTGAAAGACTGCGGGCGCATTGCACAACCCAAAGGGCATAACCAAGGATTCATAATGACCGGTCCTGGTGTTAAACGCGGTCTTCCACTCATCGCCCGCCTTGATCCTTACCAGGTTATATGCCGCCCTCAGGTCGAGTTTGGTAAAGACCGTGGCCCCTTTAAGGCGATCGAACAGCTCGGAAATCAAGGGTATCGGGTAAGCGTTCTTGATCGTGATGCGATTGAGACCCCTGTAATCGATGCAAGGCCTCAACTCACCGCCCCTCTTTTTCACAAAGAAAAATCCAGCCCCTGCCGGGGACGAGGATTTGCGAATGTGTCCGCGTGAAAGCGCCTCCCTCACGTACTCCTCCATGGCCTCATTCTCCGCTACCGACAGTGGATAGACCTTGCCACGAGGAGGAACGGCACCAGATTGTAACTCTATGGCACAATCGTATGGGCGGTGCGGAGGTAGGTCAACCGCGCGCACCTTATCGAATAGATCCCGGTACTCCTCGTATTCAGGAGGCAACAGAGAGTCCGAGGAAGTACACAGCAACTTGACAGACCCATGGATGCAACTAGCCCCACACTGCGGTGACCACGAGAGGATCTCGGCCGATCTCCAATCGAAAGTCGGATTATGCTTCCGGAGCCAGGGGTACCCCAAGACCACCGAGTAGTGTGGAGACGAAATAACCTGGAGGCAGACCGACTCTCTGTGAACGGCACCAATGGCTATCCCCACTGGAAGGGTCTCATGAGTCACGTGTGGCGGCAGAAGGGGTCTGCCGTCTATCGCCTCAAGAGCCAGTGGGGAACCTCGAGCCTGCAGAGGAATGGAATTGGCGGCAGCGAACACCTTATCAATGAACAAACCACCAGCACCAGAGTCCACCAACGCCTGGGTCGTCACCGAGCCCCCGACCCAGGAGAGGACAACAGTGATCAGTGGTTTGTCAACACGGGAAACCGGGGACGAGGAGACTCCACCCAAGATCTGCCCCCGACAGGATCTCAGGTGCGAGCGTTTCCCGGACGGTTCGGACATGCCAACCGAAAATGCCCACCGAGACCACAGTACATGCATCGGCCCTCGCGTCTCCGGAGTACCCTCTCCCCCTCGGACAGGCGAGCAAACCCCAGCTGCATGGGTTCACCCCCAGACAAGTCATCCCCAGGAGGCGTGGGAGGAGAGGGAGGCACGGGTGGGACAGCAAACGTAGGCGCCAATCTGTTAGAAAACCTCCGCAGGCTCTCCTTAAAGGAAGGTCTCTCCCTGAGTCTGGTGTCAATCAAAATCAGGAAAGAAATAAGAGACTCGAGCTCCACTGGTAGGTCCTTAGCTGCAACCTCATCCTTCAAGGCATCCGAGAGACCATGAGAGAAAGCAGCGACCAGAGCCTCATTATTCCAGCCCACCTCTGCTGCCAGGGTACGAAACTCAATGGCGTATTCAGCTACGGATCGTGAACCCTGTCTGATGGACATAAGGAGCTTCGCAGCAGAGGCAGCACGAGCCGGCACATCGAATACCTTCCGAAGAGAAGCAACAAAACCGGAAAACTCGGCAACCACCGGATTGTTGTTCTCCCATAAGGGGCTGGCCCAGGCCAAGGCCTTGTCCGAGAGCAGCGAGATCAAGAAGCCCACCTTTGATCTCTCAGTAGGAAAGGCATGTGGCAGCAACTCGAAATAAATGCCCACCTGGTTAAGGAAACCTCGGCACTGAGTTGGCTCTCCCCCAAAGCTCTGTGGAAGAGGGGCAGAACCGGTCATACCCCGAAACACCGCAGGTGCAACAACAGGTGTCGGGGTAGACTCTGGCGCAACAACCGGAGCGGCAGTAGGAGCGGGCCCAGGAGCGACAACCGACCCATCGGCAACGGGAGCGAAATGAGCCGTGCGTTCAAGCAGGGTTTGCAACGCCACAGCGAACCGACCCAACAGGTGATCCTGCTGATCAAGTCTGGCAACCAGCGTGGGTAGCGAGGATGGCCCTGTACCGTCAGAATTCATGGCTTGGTCCTAATGTCACGGAACCATGAACCAGACGTACAACAAGAGATAAGTGAAAATAAGAAGGCTTTATTGAAAATAAAGCTGTAAAGCAAAAGTCCAAACGGATGGCGAAACCGAAGCAGAGTCTTAGCGAAGCCAGAGGTCAGGAACCAGAAGGGTAGTCAGACGAAGCCAGGATCAGGAACCAGCAGGGTAGTCAGACGAAGCCAGGATCAGGAACCAGCAGGGTAGTCGGACGAAACCAGGATCAGGAACCAGCAGGGTAGTCGGACGAAACCAGGATCAGGAACCAGAAGCAGCAGCAGACTAGAAGCATGTGAACACAGGAGGACCAAGCAAGGAACTGAAGCCACAGACCTCCTATATATATGAGCTAGGCATCCAGCTCCTCCCAGTGGGAAGGAGGAGCCGCAGGGTGGGAGGCTACAAGAAACCCAGAAACCAAGATGGCCGCCAGCACATGTCAAACGAAGGAGAACAGCAAGAAGGTAAGACCATGACAGAAAGACTAGCCAGATGTTCAAAATGGAATACGGTCATAAATGTAGTAGCTCGAATTCAACGTTTTGCAAAGGGAATCAGAAAGAAGGAATTGTTGCATGTAGAAGAATGAATGAAAGCTGAAGAAACAGTCATAAGACTCATTCAACAGAGATTCTACAGTGAAGAGTTGAAGAGACTTTGTCAAGAACCTTAAAGGCTTCAAAACAACCACCCATTGTACAAGCTTAATCTTGTTCTGCAGGATGGTATACTGAAGGTGGGAGGGAGACTGGAAAATGCATTGTTACCTAGCAGAGTGAAGCATCCAGCAATTCTACCCAAAAATTCTACCTTCACAAGATTGATTATTAATCACTATCACAACAAATCCTTGCACCAGGGAAGAAGCTTTACCCAAAGCTCTTTAAGAGAAGGTGGTTACTGGATAGTGAAAGGAAGCAAAGTTATAGCAAAGTATATAAGTAAATGTGTAGTCTGCAGAAAGGCACGTAGACCTACCGAAGAACAAAGAATGGCAGATTTACCGGCAGATCGTGTAAACCCATCACCACCATTTCTTCATAGCGGAATGGATTGTTTTGGCCCATTTATCACCAAACAGAACCGCAAGGAGTACAAGAGATATGGACTAATATTTACATGTCTGAGCTCCAGAGCAATTCACCTGGAAATGTTAGAGGATATGTCAACTGACGCATTCATCAACGCCTTGAGATGTTTTATAGCCATTACAGGTACCGTCAGAGAGCTTAGATCTGACCAAGGATCTAATTTTGTCGGCGCAAAGAATGAATTGAAGAAAGCTCTAAAGGAGATTGATAAAGAAAAAGTAACTGAGTATTTGTTAGAAAAACTGTGTGATTTTCACATGAATGCTCCACATGCAAGCCATACAGGAGGAGTTTGGGAAAGACAAATCAGAACTGTAAGAAATGTGTTAAGTTCAGTGTTGAAAAGAAATGCCGGAAGAATAGATGATGCTTCACTTAGGACCCTATTCTATGAAGTAATGTCTATTGTTAACAGTCGTCCACTTACAGTTGATAACATCAACGACCCAACAAGTTTTGACCCTTTAACTACCAATCGTCTACTTCACCTAAAGTCTGATTATATACAGCCACCGCCTGGCAAGTTCACTAAAAAGGATCTATATGCCAAAAGGATATGGCGAAGAATTCAATATCTATCAGAACAGTTTTGGAATAGATGGAGAAAAGAGTACTTAGCCAATCTTATGCTAAGAAGTAAATGGCAAACACCCAGAAGAAATGTCCAAGTTGGTGAAATAGTGTTAGTAAATGAAGAAGATTTACCTAGAAGTCAATGGAAATTGGCCAGAGTTCTATAAGTTCAAAAGGATAAAGACAAACTAGTAAGAAGAGTGTTGTTACAAATAGGAGACTCAAAACTTGACAAAAAGGGAAAACGTCTCACTACTCCACTCAAGTTGGAACGTCCTATACAGAAGTTAGTTGTTCTACTTGAGAGTGATAAAAGACACTTGGAAGTTGAGAACCTGATGGAAAATTCCTCAAATTCATGTTCAAGTCCTACCACTAAGAACATCGAATTTGTAGTATAGAAAAAACGCTCACTCCCCTTACAATTCTGGATTGGGTGCTCTAGTCTCAAATTGATTCACTCAAATCAACAAAGGTGTAATAAAAAGTATATATTATGTAGTATGAGACTGGCACTCCCTCGCATGGAAATAGAGCAATAGTAATAGTGTTGTTACACAATATTTAATTGGCAAAATATATTAAAATAAAACATCACAATACAATATTAAAATAACAATCGCAGCAGCGGAGACAATATCAGTCCCTAAAAATACTTAAAATCTAAAACTTCAATAAAAACTCAAAAAAAGTCGAAAAAGAAGGGGACCATACGTCCTGAATGTGCAAAAATATCGCAAGCCAAAAGTGTCAGTCTATTCCTTATAATAGTATTGGCATTCCTTTCTTGTAGGCAATATAACATGCAAAATCCATGCAAGGCACCTTTTCAAATATTCGGAATTGTCCGATATAAATATTCAATAAAGTATCCAATCGGACACCAAGTTGTTACTCACAGGTGAATGTCGATTATCCTGCAGTCCCAATATTCAATCCTTTTGATTTTTACTCACAGTATTTATTCACGTGGTTCTCAGTGTTTAGCGTCCCACCTGGTTCGTTCGTCTCTGGTCTTTCTCGATCGTTATCCACAAATCTCAGATCCGGTTATACGATCAGGGTGTAATATCGCGAGAGGTGAACTTAAACTTGTACTGACCAGTTTGAATGGCTGAAAATCCGGGTCTTTATCTTTGGAGCGCTCCAATTTCTTTGTGTATCTCCGGATATTAGAAGCTGAACTTCCAGTGGGGGTCACTTGTTGGGGATGTCTTTGAAAAGCACCAAACGCGTTTCGGGGATCTCCTTTCCCCTTCCTCAGTGGTGACAAGAACATAGAATTATAGGTAATTTTGGATGGAAGCTTGGATGTCATATAACTGTTATATATATTGTGTTCACAGAAGCAGAAAAGATAATATGCCTTTAAGATTCATTATATGGATGTGAGGTAAGCTCAATGACACAGCAGAAACAACAGAAAGCATAGAGTTAAACTGTTGTTGCTGGGCAGGAGTCTAGACCAATCACAGCCAGCCTCACACAAAGCAGGAGTCTTGGCCAATCACAGCCAGCCTCACACACAGCCTGTGTGGGAAATTCCCTAGCAGGAGCTGCTAGAAAATATTATTAACCAGAGAGAAGCTAAACAGACATTCACTCCACTAAGAGCTGTGTTTTATGGAAGCAGAGTGGCCAAAATAGTTCCATCAATTGCAAATGCCATACAATTGCAAACTACAAAGTTCACAATCCAAATTCAAATTCCATATTGTAATCCAAATTGCATACAACCATACCAGATCATACTCAACCAGTCTGCAAATAGTTACTGCTAACTGCATACTGCAAACTGCAAACAAAGTTGAGCAAGTAGAACTATTAGTTAGACCTCATATATACCTCTCAGAGAGATCATAAAGTGCTTAAATAACTTAAAGTGAGAGTACAGATACTCAAGAGAGAAATATATCCACCATTTTATGTTGAATGACAAGATTGAACAGTTGAACCACCATCTTATGCATACTGCCATTTTGTGATATCTTTTCAACACGTGTTATGTACATGGACTATCTGCTGCGGAGGCGGCAGTGTTATATATGAAGAAAAGTTGAAGTTAATAAAGAAGTTATTTCAAGCATTTGGTGTGCTCTTTAAACCTACTGTTTCCATAGAACGGCGCCAGAGGAATTACAGAGTAATAGACAGTCTGCTTAGACTAAAAAGTCATAGATATCAAAATTCTTCTAATGCCACAGCGCAAAAGGCACTTCATAGTGCTGCGCCTGCCACAGGCTAACTTGTAAAAACACAACCCAGGACTTAAAGCATAATTAGACTTTATTGGTTCTTTAATCAAACAACTATTGACCCTGGACTTTGATACTTCCTCTTCTGCTTTATGTGGAGAATGATACTGTTGTATGACATCTGTGTAGATCATTTTTATTTATTATTCTTTTGAACAATTTATAATGAGGAAACACATCAGGACCTGTTGGTGTCGTGACGGCCTCAGCCATTCCTCTAGAATCTCTGCTCTTCTGGGATCTCAATAAGGGACACTGGTGATCACTCAACATCAGAATTACAATACTGATTTACTTAGTATATAAAAAATTTGAAGCTCTCTGCACACATTGTTGTCAAAATTGTGTCGGGCCCATCTACCAGCAACAAGGTGGGTTCCACAGATGGGACCTACCCTATCAGAATTGCTTCTCCTGGGCTTGAAGCCTACAACATCCAGGGCAATGTAGAATCCAGCTGTAGTATACTCTGATTTAAAGCCTTCTGCAGCTGGGTGGGTCTGGATGGTCCAAATGGAGATGGCCAAATCCTTAAATGTACAATGCAAAAAAAAGTTATACCAGCTCCTTCAAACAATATGACAAAAAGTACAGGTGCATGCTACCACAGCTGTAAAGCAAAAGCAGACAAACACTATATGAAACAATACACCACTCCATGTGCAGAGACACACTATGTGCGCACATTTTTTATTAAATTGTGCCTTGAATTTAGGCCCAGGGAAGGCAAGTCTTAGTGTAGGTCCCATCTGTTGGAAGTCACCTTGTCACTAGTAGATGGGCCTGACACAATTTTGTGCGTAAAGAGCTTCTAATTTTTATATAGTAAGTATGGCAGTAATGCTATTCAGATTAATCCATGTTTCCAGTGTTTGCACGCGTCTGCACATGGAGCTGCTGCATACAGTGTGTGTTTGCTTCTGCATTGCAGACATGGTAGCGTGCACCTGTACTTATATACAGTTGCAAGAAAAAGTATGTGAACCCTTTGAAATGATATGGATTTCTGCACAAATTGGTCATAAAATGTGATCTGATCTTCATCTAAGTCACAACAACAATAGACAATCACAGTCTGCTTAAACTAATAAAACACAAAGAATTAAATGTTACTATGTTTTTATTGAACACACCATGTAAACATTCACAGGGCAGGTGGAAAAAGTATGTGAACCCTTGGATTTAATAACTGGTTGAACCTCCTTTGGCAGCAATAACTTCAACCAAACATTTCCTGTAGTTGCAGATCAGACGTGCACAACGGTCAGGAGTAATTCTTGACCATTCCTCTTTACAGAACTGTTTCAGTTCAGCAATATTCTTGGGATGTCTGGTGTGAATCGCTTTCTTGAGGTCATGCCACAGCATCTCAATCGGGTTGAGGTCAGGACTCTGACTGGGCCACTCCAGAAGGCGTATTTTCTTCTGTTTAAGCCATTCTGTTGTTGATTTACTTCTATGCTTTGGGTCGTTGTCCTGTTGCAACACCCATCTTCTGTTGAGCTTCAGCTGGTGGACAGATGGCCTTAAGTTCTCCTGCAAAATGTCTTGATAAACTTGGGAATTCATTTTTCCTTTGATGATAGCAATCCGTCCAGACCCTGACGCAGCAAAGCAGCCCCAAACCATGATGCCCCCACCACCATACTTCACAGTTGGGATGAGGTTTTGATGTTGGTGTGCTGTGCCTCTTATTCTCCACACATAGTGTTGTGTGTTTCTTCCAAACAACTCAACTTTGGTTTCATCTGTCCACAGAATATTTTGCCAGTACTGCTGTGGAACATCCAGGTGCTCTTGTGCAAACTGTAAACGTGCAGCAATGTTTTTTTGGACAGCAGTGGCTTCCTCTGTGGTATCCTCCCATGAAATCCATTCTTGTTTAGTGTTTTACGTATCGTAGATTCGCTAACAGGGATGTTAGCATATGCCAGAGACTTTTGTAAGACACTCTAGGATTCTTCTTCACCTCATTGAGCAGTCTGCGCTGTGCTCTTGCAGTCATCTTTACTGGACGGCCACTCCTAGGGAGAGTAGCAGCAGTGCTGAACTTTCTCCATTTATAGACAATTTGTCTTACCGTGGACTGATGAACAGCAAGGCTTTTGGATATACTTTTATAACCCTTTCCAGCTTTATGCAAGTCAACAATTCTTAATTGTAGGTCTTCTGAGAGCTCTTTTGTGCGAGGCATCATTCACATCAGGCAATGCTTCTTGTGAAAAGCAAACCCAGAACTGGTGTGTGTTTTTTATAGGGCAGGGCAGCTGTAACCAACACCTCCAATCTCATCTCATTGATTGGACTCCAGTTGGCTGACACCTCAGTCCAATTAGCTCTTGGAGATGTCATTAGTGTAGGGGTTCACATACTTTTTCCACTTACACTGTGAATGTTTACATGGTGTGTTCAATAAAAACATGGTAACATTTAATTCTTTGTGTGTTATTAGTTTAAGCAGACTGTGATTGTCTATTGTTGTGACTTAGATGAAGATCAGATCACATTTTATGACCAATTTGTGCAGAAATCCATATCATTCCAAAGGGTTCACATACTTTTTCTTGCAAATATATATATATATATACATACATATATACATATATCCGGCCTGAAGAAGCGCTATCCTTGCGCGAAACGGCCGTCGCCGCCGACGCACATTGTGGCCATCCAGCTCCCCTGCCTGCGCAGCATGCCACTTTACCTGCAATAAAAGCAACGAGTAAAGACCACTGGTGAGTGCCGCGTCTCTCTCTACCCATTCACCGTCATACCACTTCATTACGTTGAGCACCACCTCCTGCATGGTCCCTACAGACGGCTGCTATCTCTGGATTTGATACGGATACACATATACAGAGGTGTACTTACGTAGTAGTCTCCCTGTGCCACATATATACATACAGTATATGTTACATATTGTTTGGAGATGCTGGTATAAATTTGTAAACTCAATCTCATCCACAGTGTTTTTTTACTCCATTATCTGCCATTTGTATGGTTGTTTTTGAGGCTTTGTTATCTCTAGTAAATACTAGTATCTTGCACTTAGAAGGTTTTTATGCTGTTCTTTCCCTTTTTACCCAAATTAAATTTTGGGGTCTGGTTATGTTATAGGGTAACTATATAGTGTACCTCATGCGTTCCCTATAATTTACAGCATAGAGCTTTCATCCCTATAGGCACTATCTCTACATAAATAGTGATTTGTTTGTACGTGTCTCTGGTTCCGTGATATGTGTATAGGATGGCATTAGTTTTATAGGTGGAGGGCCCTGATACAGATTTCTCTTTGGGGCCCGGGAGCTTGGAGTTGCACCAGAAGTAACCACCTCTTGGGGCCCTCTGCTGTATGCGTCTGCCACTTTTTGGGCCACATGACGACACTATTAATATTTTACTCCCAGATGGTTCAGATACGTTAGATGTGTCCTGACAGACTGGGGATGTAAATTACGGCATTTCCTAATTACACCGAGCATCCATGAATGCCGTGCCATCTGCTTATCGTCCTTATGTCATCACTGCATTTCTAGTGGAGTCTTAAAGGTCCAGGAAAGTTATGCATTATATTATGATTCGTCCAGGGACTTTCTCTACCACCGGAGACATTTATTTGGGTCATTTTACAAATTTTTATTTTCTTAGAAAATTTTCTATAAAGTGACTGGTGCAATAGCCTCTCCTGGGACATTTAAAGAAGAACTCCCACTCCCACAAAAATTGTATTCTCTGACCTGCTAGAAAGGTACATGATGTAATCTGTAGTGAAGGTAATCTTACCAGTGATTGTAATTGTGAGTTATAACCTCCCTTCTGATCCTCATCTGTCATGTGTGGACAGGAAGTCAGTTTCTCTATGTATTCCTATGGGAGCCTCAATGTCAGTCTCATAGGAATGAATAGAGAAGTAACTGACGTCCTGTCCTGTGTCAGTTGGAGATCAGAGTGCTGTCACATGACACAGCTGAGGATCAGAAGTGAGGGGATAACTTACAAATACTGTCATTGGTGAGAAGATTACTTTCACTATAGATTACATCATGTACCTTTCTAGCAGACCAGAGAATACATTTTTTTGCGGGAGTTCTTCTTTAAGCTAGAGCTACCTGCAGTGCCTGATTGAGGTTCTTAGGACCCACCTGTCAGGAAAACACCACACCGAACATAGGAGGGAAAGGGGTGAGGGAATAAGGCCTGGAAACTAGGGAAAGGAGATGGACAACTCCTAGTAAAACACTAATCAAAGTCCTAACTAACTACCAGTATGAACATACACAGGAATACCTAATGTCCTAACTCACCCTATAGGACCCTGGTACTAATGTCAGGACTGAGACAACCTGTTCCTCCAAAAGGAAGGACAAACAGGAGTCTCCCTCAGGTCTTAATACAAATTACAGGGAAATACAATGCACAAAATAAACCAAACAAAATACAAAAGGGAAATAAAACACTTAACTTCAAGTGGCTATGGCAGCACCAGGAACTCAGCCAAGATCCGCACACCAGCTATCCACAACTCAAACTGAAGCAATAAACCGCATAGCATAGTGGGAGAAACAATATAATAATAAATAGAGAAGGTTAAATGACCATAATAGCCACACCTGGGGAAAGAAGGTGTGGCAAGCACCAGAAACAACACAGACGTCATTTGATCCAAACGGAAAACATGTCAGATCAAACCACGTGTTGCCAGTCTCACCGATCTCCTGCCACCTGTCGCGGAAACGTCCGTGACTGTCACCGCCACTTCTGTGAGAAGGTCTGACAGACGTCCTTTTCTACCTCTTGCATGATGTTCTTTGTTTTGGTTTCACTTTGTCATCTCATTTCCTTCTCCCAGGTGTCACCTATTTAGACTAATCCTCTTTCCTTTATATTCCCTCCCATACTGCCTCGCTTTGCAGTTTATACTACTTCCTGGATTGAAGTGTTCACTGCTCACTGCTGGAGACTTCTGTTGCTGCTTGTTCATATAAGTCCTTTCATGTATTGTGTTTCCTTGCTGGCTTGATTCTAGGTGACCCTGACTCCCTCCGTATTAAGTGCAGGGAGCCGGTGGTCGTGTCCCCTCACTATTATAGGGTTCAGGTGTCACACAGTCTAGGTACGAGGGCATGCAATCATCTACCTCTGAGACCCTTGTATGTGCTTAGCAGTCAGGGTGAGCTCTTAGGGTTTTATAGGGGTCACCTTTATGCTCCTTAGTTTGGGATCAAGCCAGTCGGATGTTTATCCATAACTTCCAGCTATCTGCAACATCATCCGTGACAGTGACACCACCAGAGGAAATACATTTTGAGGTCCAATCCCTTATATTATCAGTAAAGTTTAATAACTTTTAAATCAAAGAAACAGACCCCAGTGGCAAGTGATTGGCTCCAAAGGCGGAAAAATATTTTAGTTTTTTTTCCCGAATCTTTGGGGCCCGTAATGGTATCAGTGCTTGGGCCTACCGGGGCATCCTGACCCTGGCTACATGGAGACTTTTGCAAAATTTAAAGGGGTTTTATAGGCTCCACCTCTTGATGAACGGGAGTCAGACATCCACCGAATGGATGTTGATGACTAGTCCTGTGGATAGGTCATCAAAATATGGAGCCAGGAAAACCCCTTTAAGATTGCAGTGTTACACTGCTATATTTCAACAAATAACCCTCAAGTTGACACAAACGCAACGGTTTTCAATGCAACAACATTCACTATGATTAGTTGAGATTAGTGATGATCGAGCGTGCTCGGATGAACACCTGTTCGGCTCGAGCATCTCGATGCTCGGCACATGGCGGTACTCGGCCGAGCACCGCATGTGCTCGAGCGCCATGCTCGAGTCTCCTCCCCGCATGTTTCTTGGCTACTACGCAGCCAATAAACATGCAGGTAATTACTGCCCTCACTGTAATGCCAGTAGCCATGTTGGCGCTTCAAAAATGTATCTGTGACATACAGTGTACTTTGTCAGCTTTCAAACCATACTCCCCCCGGAACCCAAAGACTTTGTTTTCTCGAAGCAGCTCGGCGGGTCATGGGAATAACGCCACCAGATCGCCGGTCGTCATAGTTTATGGTTGGAACTACGACGGTATTTAATCGTCTTCGAACCTCCAACTTTCGTTTTTGATTAATGAAAATATTCTTGGCAAATGCTTTCGCTTTGGTTCCAAGAATTTCACCTCTAGCGGCGCAATACGGATGCCCCCGACCATCCCTCTTAATCATGGCCCCAGTTCTGAAAACCAACAAAATAGAACCGGAGTCCTATTCCATTATTCCTAGCTGAAGTATTCAGGCGTCCCGGCCTGCTTTGAACACTGTAAATTTTTTTAAATGGTCAGCTCAGCAGCAGGCCCTCGCATATAATTTTTTTGAGGGTCAGATCACCTGCAGGCCCTCACATACAATCTTTTACAGGGTCAGCTCACCTGAAAGCCCTCTCCTAATTATACCTAATAGGTAATTTTCTGCGCATGCTGCCTTGCTTGGATGTGGTAGCCGTAGCCGTTTCTCAGGCTCCCTCTCGGGAATCGAACTGATTCCCCCTTACCCGTGGTCGACGCTGAAAATAACATCGAAAGTTGATAGGGCAGACATCCGAATGGATCGTCGCCGTCACGGGGACGTGCGATCGGCCCCAGGTTATCTAGAGTCACCAATGCGGCAGCAGGCCCTCGCCCATAAGGTTTTAGATGGTCAGATCAGCAGGCGCTTGCTCCAAATGTTTTTGAGGGTCACCAGCAGGCCATCAATCATAATTTTTCAAGGCTGTGTATGATGCTCTCCTTTATGTGTAATAAAGGATGTATCGGAGTGCCGGTTTCTTGTAATTTTTGGCAGCCCTTTCACTTAGTGCATAGGCTTTATGAGTGTAGGAGTCCCACTACCTGAACTATTGTACAATTGTGAATGAGGCCCTCCTTTATGTGATATACAGGTTGTATCGGAGTGCTTCTTCCTTGTTATTTTTGGCAGCACTTGCACTTTATATGCAAGTAAATATACAGGAAAGATTGTTTCCTCTAAAAAAATAATTTTTTCCGGTTTTGTGCATATTATTGTCAGTCTGTAAAATTGGCGTACTACTCGGACAACATCCTCCCCATGCTGTTCCCGAACCATTTCGGTGGTGTTTCCATCAATTTCTGACCTTTTCCTATGAACCAGACACCCTCCCCTCTTCAGAGCAGGGGATGCCTGGTTTAATGCTCGGGTTCTCCCATTGACTTCCATGTGTTCGGCCCGAGCATCCTGGTGCTCGATCAATACTAGCTGAGATTTTAGGTGCACGACATTTCGATCTTAATGTTGCATGTCCAAAGTCACCATGTAGCCTTGGCCTCAATCTGCGCATTTACGGAAGGCGGATAGAATATGACCTTGTTGCTTTTGCTCTAGCATTGTGCTGCTTCACCAGCACCAGTGACACCTGGAGGCCAAAAGAAGGTACTGCACTGTATAAAAATTCTAACTTGGATCATTAGGAGAGCTCCACATGTGCTGGTAAATTCACTGCAAAGATATTTTTGCGCCATATCTGGATGTAGATTTTGAAGTTGATGTGTCAACTGTCACAGTGGATATAAATCGATTGAAAACGCACACTGCACAGAAGATTTCCGCAGAGTGTGGA
The DNA here is from genome assembly GCF_905171765.1 of Bufo bufo. Taxonomy (NCBI): domain Eukaryota; kingdom Metazoa; phylum Chordata; class Amphibia; order Anura; family Bufonidae; genus Bufo; species Bufo bufo. The sequence goes on along the minus strand of NC_053393.1, from coordinate 530,415,953 downwards.
TGACATTTCAAATCTCATCCACTTTGCTGCTACTGTATCGTACTGCAGATTTTGATGGAAAATGCCCAGCTCTTCTGACCCAAAATGTTGTCATTAAAGAGAAAAAATAACTGGACTGTAGAAATTGCATTTTATTTTTGGAAAGGTTAATTCAGTTGTAGCCAAAAATTATACAACTTTCTGCATAAATTTCATAGGTTTAAGGATCTCTGCTTGCTGTCATTCAATAGGGAACTTCATTGAGATTACTTCCAGTGGATAAATATCTGTTTCCATCATATCACTCATTTGCCATGGTTTTGCAAAATCAGTAATATGCACCCTATGGCGGCATGCTGGGGTCATAGATGGTTTGACAATTGGCACCAAGTAATGGATTGTATTATATCAGCCATTATGCTGACACGGGTTCATATCCCCAAGTGGGACAGAAATAAAAAAAATATATAAAAAATTAAAAAACCTACAAAAAATGTATATATATGATAGATAGATATGAGATAATAGATAGAATTTGTACTATTGCAGCGTCCCAAACTGTAAAGTTATCACGTTAGCACATGACCACCGTAAAAAGAACTGCGCCTAGGCCACGTAAACGATGAACGTATCGTCACTTGGCCTAAGAAAAGCGGAGAGAAGGCCGTGACGCTCACAGGAGCGCCGCTGCCTTCTCAAACAGCTTATCGGCGGGGATCCCGGGTGTTGGACTCCAGCCAATCAAATACTGATGACTTATCCTTAGGATAGGTCATCAGTATAAAAATCTCGGAAAACCCCTTTATGGGTCATTAAGGTCTCCTGAAAAGCTGGGACGTGTCCCTTGTGAGAGGTGCCACGTTGGTACATTGGTTGTTTTTTTAGAGGTATAAAGGATTTTCATTTTCAATTTGTTTGTTTTTTGGACGATATCCCTCATATTTGGCTTTGAACAGAATCTCACTGGATTTCTGCGTCGTTCTGATTTGATAATGGTTCACTAATGAGTCCCTGGGGAGTTGTGAAATGGAGGCTCCGGCGGCGCGTTAGCTCCGGTATAAATATCTCATATGCCGCAGAAGACGATGGAAGTGAATATGTAACAAACACTTCTTCTACAGCACGATAATGAGATCACAATGTAGACAGGGGAATAATCCGCTCCAAAGCAGGGAAAATTTATTTACTAACCAGTATGGACTGTCCGGGAGCACCCCAAAAAGGGCAGACATCATGGATCCACAATAGGGCAGTAGTCAAATCCCCCTCAGTCACTGACTCTATACTGGGTATATAGTGGCACTATACATGCGGGTACTAAGCCAGACAAAGTTTAAGGGTTCCTGGGTGGCTTATTTATGGAGGAACCCCTGCTGGAAATATGGGGGGAAATCTATCTGACAGCATCCATGAGGTATTTTCGTTACCATTATTTATAGAGGCACTCTGATCGACACTGTTAATTAAGGCACTGTTGTTGACACTGTTTATGGGGGCACTCTGTTTGGTGCTGTGCAATGGACACTGAGTCTTGCACTATTGATGAGGTTACTGTGGCTGACACTATCCTATACAGTAGAAGTCTCATATTATAATTTTTTTTAAGTGATTGGCTATGCAGCTATATAGTGTAGTGGTTAAAGTTCTGGGCTGTGATGCAGAAGCTGTGAGCTCAAATTCTGTCACAAACTTTTTCAGAAATAGAGGCTAAACTTAATTTAAACATATATATATATATATATATATATATATACACTCACCTAAAGAATTATTAGGAACACCATACTAATACGGTGTTGGACCCCCTTTTGCCTTCAGAACTGCCTTAATTCTACGTGGCATTGATTCAACAAGGTGCTGATAGCATTCTTTAGAAATGTTGGCCCATATTGATAGGATAGCATCTTGCAGTTGATGGAGATTTGAGGGATGCACATCCAGGGCACGAAGCTCCCGTTCCACCACATCCCAAAGATGCTCTATTGGGTTGAGATCTGGTGACAGTGGGGGCCATTTTAGTGCAGTGAACTCATTGTCATGTTCAAGAAACCAATTTGAAATGATTCGAGCTTTGTGACATGGTGCATTATCCTGCTGGAAGTAGCCATCAGAGGATGGATACATGTTCTCATTCTGTTTACGCCAAATTCAGACTCTACCATTTGAATGTCTCAACAGAAATCGAGACTCATCAGACCAGGCAACATTTTTCCAGTCTTCAACAGTCCAATTTTGGTGAGCTCGTGCAAATTGTAGCCTCTTTTTCCTATTTGTAGTGGAGATGAGTGGTACCCGGTGGGGTCTTCTGCTGTTGTAGCCCATCCGCCTCAAGGTAGTGCGTGTTGTGGCTTCACAAATGCTTTGCTGCAGACCTCGGTTGTAACGAGTGGTTATTTCAGTCAACGTTGCTCTTCTATCAGCTTGAATCAGTCGGCCCATTCTCCTCTGACCTCTAGCATCCACAGGGCATTTTCGCCCACAGGACTGCCACATACTGGATGTTTTTCCCTTTTCACACCATTCTTTGTAAACCCTAGAAATGGTTGTGCATGAAAATCCCAGTAACTGAGCAGATTGTGAAATACTCAGACCGGCCCGTCTGGCACCAAGACCGGCCCTGCCAAGTATTGTGTTTCTTTTCTGCCTTTTTGTGTGAATAAACACTGACTTTTGCTTTTCAACTGTGGTTTTGCCTCTGTATTGCGTCCGCTTAGCCTGCCTACCAGAGCAAATCCCTACAATTGGTGAAGGATGCGGGCAAACGCAGTGAATCTGGCGTGAACGCCGAAATATTTTTGGTTTGCACACAGTTGAATGTCATTTATCAAAATAGATTCAAACCGGTGTCATGTGACGAAATGGAGGCTGTTATGAAGGCCCTCGTGGAGGCTAACCTGCAGCAACGCGAGGCTAATAAGCAGCAGCAGGAGACCAACTAGTTGCTGCTACAACACATAATGGCTTTGCAGCCAACAGGAGCAACCCCAAGCGTACACGATGCCCGGAAAGCAGTCCGTGCAGCGATCCCTAAAATGACCCCCGCAGATGACTTCGAAACCTACCTGGCGATGTATGAGAAAGTGGCCACCAGGGAAAAGCTGGCCCAAGACCAGTGGGCTGAGGTCGTCGCTCCTTTTCTGACATCAGAGTCCCAGCGGGTGTTTTTCGACTTGCCGAACGATCAAGCGTCCGACTACCCAAGGGTAAAGGGGGAGATTTTGGCCAGACTGGGGGTGAATGTGCTGGTCCGGGCCCAGCGGGTGCATCAGTGGGGGTTCAACCTGGCGGAGCCCGTGAGACCCCAGTATTATGACCTGCTCAACCTGTTGCAAAAGTGGCTACAACCTGACGTCCTGAGCCCCACTGCTATGTTGGACCAGTTGTTAGCAGGGTTCTCGCCCTTCGAATTGCTATATGGCAGACATCCTCGTGGCTTGTTAGATGTAGCCAAAGAGGCGTGGGAACAACAACCCACTCCGCATAAAAGCGTCCTTGAATATGTTACCAAGATGCAACAGCGGATAGAGACCGCTTTGCCTCTTGTCAGGGAACATATGGAGGCCGCTCAGCAAGCCCAGAGTCGGATCTATAATCGGCAGGCTCGGGTCCGGAACTTTAACCCGGGTGATCGGGTTTTAGTTCTGGTGCCGACCTTGAACAGTAAGTTCCTAGCCAGGTGGCAGGGGCCCTACGAGGTACGTGAAAAAATTGGAGAGGTAAATTACAAGGTACACCAGCCGGGGAGGCGAATGCCGGAGCAGGTTTACCATGTTAATTTACAAAAACCTTGGAAGGATAGGGAAACCTGTACGGAAGAAAGCCCGCGGAAGGGCTTTCTTGGACAAGAGGTACCGGCTCCTCTGTCTGATGCAAGGGAAGCGGTTGCCACAATAAAAATTGTTGACAGCCTCTCCTCTAAACAGGCTCAGGAAACCAGGGAGTTCGTTAGTCGGAACACGGACGTGTTCTCGGACCTCCCTGGACGCACTTCCGCAATCCAACATGACATTGTCACTGAGCCTCAGGCAAAAATCCGGTTAAAGCCATACCGGGTACCCGACGCTCGGCGAAAAGCCATCTCAGAGGAAGTGCAGCTCATGTTGCGGCTGGACGTCATTGAGGAGTCTAAAAGTGAGTGGGCCAGTCCTATAGTCTTAATTCCCAAGCCAGACGGGACGTTACGATTTTGTAACGATTTTCCGAAATTAAGCGAAATATCAAAGTTCGATGCATAGCCCATGCCTCGGGTAGATTAACTTATTGAGAGGTTAGGCCAAGCCAGGTATTTTTCTGTTTTGGACCTCACCAAAGGGTTCTAGCAGGTACCCTTGACGGAGGCTGCCAAAGAGAAAACTGCCTTCATTACACCAGAGGGGCTGTATAAGGTGTTACCCTTTGGCCTGCATGGCGCCCCCGCCACTTTCCAACGTCTAATGGATATTGTACTTTGTCCACATCGGCAGTACGCATCGGCTTACCTGGACGATATTATTATTCATAGTACTGACTAGGAGAGTCACCTGCCCAAGGTGCAGGCCGTAGAGGACTCCCTTCGAAAGGCGGGACTAACAGCTAACCCAAAGAAATGTGCAATAGGGTTAGAGGAGACTATTATATGAGGTTCGTCCCCCATTTTGCCACTTTAGTGGCTCCGTTGACGGGGCTCTTAAAGGGACGGAAGTCCGTGATAGTTTGCTGGAATGACCAGGCCGAAGTGGCTTTCTTTGAAGTCGGCCCTGTGTGGGTCCCCAGTTTTGGTGACGCCCGACTTCAAGAGGGAATTTGTGGTACAGACCAATGCCTCCGAAGTAGGCCTCTGTGCGGTGCTGTCTCAGGAAGTCAACGGGGAGGAGCATCCCAATGTCTTCCTCAGCCGTAAGCTCACTCCAGCGGAGACCCGGTACAGTATAGTGGAGAGAGAGTGCCTGTCCATCAAGTGGGCACTCGAGGCTCTCCGCTATTATCTGTTGGGGAGGAAGTTCCGTCTGGTGACTGATCACTCCCCTCTCAAGTGGATGAGCCAGGCCAAAGAGAGGAATGCTCGGGTCACCAGGTGGTTCTTGTCTCTACAGAACTTTAAGTCACAGTAGAACACAGGGCAGGCCGGTTACAGGGAAACGCAGATGCCCTGTCCTGAGTACACTGTCTGGCGTGTGTTCACCCCCTCAGGGTTGAACAAAGGGAGGAGGTATGTAGGAAGGCGCAAGGGTCCGTCATTGACGGAAGGTACGTGTCACCGAGGTTTCTGGCCTCGGTCAGATAAGAACCAGGAATTTTATAGAAACATAGAAACATAGAAACATAGAATGTGTCGGCAGATAAGAACCATTTGGCCCATCCAGTCTGCCCAATATACTAAATACTATGGATAGCCCCTGGCCCTATCTTATATGAAGGATGGCCTTATGCCTATCCCATGCATGCTTAAACTCCTCCACTGTATTTGCAGCTACCACTTCTGCAGGAAGGCTATTCCATGCATCCACTACTCTCTCAGTAAAGTAATACTTCCTGATATTACTTTTAAACCTTTGCCCCTCTAATTTAAAACTATGTCCTCTTGTAGCAGTTTTTCTTCTTTTAAATATTCTCTCCTCTTTTACCTTGTTGATTCCCTTTATGTATTTAAAAGTTTCTATCATATCCCCTCTGTCTCGTCTTTCTTCCAAGCTAGACATGTTAAGGTCCTTTAATCTTTCCTGGTAAGTTTTATCCTGCAATCCATGTACCAGTTTAGTAGCTCTTCTCTGAACTCTCTCTAGAGTATCAATATCCTTCTGGAGATATGGTCTCCAGTACTGAGCACAATACTCCAAATGAGGTCTCACTAGTGCTCTGTAGAGCGGCATGAGCACCTCCCTCTTTCTACTGGTAATTCCTCTCCCTATACACCCAAGCATTCTGCTAGCATTTCCTGCTGCTCTATGACATTGTCTGCCTACCTTTAAGTCTTCTGAAATAATGACCCCTAAATCCCTTTCCTCAGATACTGAGGTTAGGACTGTATCACTGATTTTATATTCTGCTCTTGGGTTTTTACGTCCCAGGTGCATTATCTTGCACTTATCAACATTAAATTTTAGTTGCCATATTTTTGACCATTCCTCTAGTTTTCCTAAGTCCTTTTCCATTTGGTGTATCCCTCCAGGAACATCAACCCTGTTACAAATCTTTGTGTCATCAGCAAAAAGACACACCTTACCATCGAGGCCTTCTGCAATTTCGCTGATAAAGATATTAAACAATATGGGTCCCAGAACAGATCCCTGAGGTACCCCACTGGTAACAAGACCTTGGTCTGAATATACTCCATTGACTACAACCCTCTGTTGCCTGTCCCTCAGCCACTGCCTAATCCATTCAACAATATGGGAGTCCAAGCCCAAAGACTGCACTTTATTGATAAGCTTTCTATGTGGGACAGTATCAAAAGCCTTACTAAAGTCTAGATAAGCGATGTCTACTGCACCTCCTCCATCTATTATTTTAGTCACCCAATCGAAAAAATCAATAAGATTAGTTTGACATGATCTCCCTGAAGTAAACCCATGCTGTTTTTCATCTTTCAATCCATGGGATTTTAGATGTTCCACAATCCTCTCCTTAAGTATGGTTTCCATTAATTTCCCCACTATTGATGTCAGGCTTACTGGCCTATAGTTGCCCGATTCCTCCCTACTACCTTTCTTGTGAATGGGCACAACATTTGCTAATTTCCAATCTTCTGGGACGACTCCTGTTGCCAGCGATTGGTTAAATAAATCTGTTAATGGTTTTGCTAGTTCAACGCTGAGCTCTTTTAATAGCTTTGGGTGTATCCCATCAGGCCCCTGTGACTTATTTGTATTAATTTTAGACAGCTGACTTAGAACCTCTTCCTCTGTAAAGACACATGCATCAAAAGATGCATTAGTCTTCCTTCCTAACTGAGGTCCTTCTCCTTCATTTTCATTTTGTGTGTCAGCTGCAGCTAGTGCTCGCTGACACTGTTTTACTTAGTGTGGCTGTAAAGCCAATCCGGACCGGTTTTTATTGGGAGCAGCCAAAGAGCAGGGTGGGTGGCTGTTCCCCAAGTCGAGGCCAGGTTTTGGACTGGGGTTTAAAAACCCAGCCAGCAGCTCAGCTGGGTGTGGAATGAACCTCCAGGTGATAGTGGAGCTGCCAGCTGGGAGTCAGACGCCCTAAAGCCTGCTGTGGACTGCCAGGTGACATGTTTCTTTGACTTCTGTGGACTTTTGCTGTGTGAATTAACATGAGGATTCTTGCGGTGTGAGTTAACACCAGGGCCCTGCCAAGTATTGTGTTTCTTTTCTGCTTTTTTGTGTGAATAAACACTGACTTTTGCTTTTCAACCGTGGTTTTGCCTCTGTGTTGCGTTTGCTTACCCTGCCTACCAGAGCAAATCCATACAATATATATATACGTTTTTAGCCATAATATATTTACACATATTATTATATATTTAGAATATATAATATATTATAATATATGTAAATATATTATGGCTAAAAACATCAGTAGTAGTTTCCCACATATTATGCATTCATATATATCAAAAGTATGATTTTATATATATATATATATATATATATATACAAAAAAGCAGAACAGCACCTCCAGAGGCAATCGCAGGTGCAAGCTACCAGGCAACAATGTAGAAAAACTAAAAAGTAGCAGCACACTACTAAATGCACTAAGACTGGGTGAACAGGTGAATGTGTGAACAGGGTCAAATACATGATTCCAATACTTACTATTAAATAGGGAAGAAGCTCTTAGCGCATATAATTGATCAAATATATGTCGAGCACATCTACCAGACGTCAAGGTAGCTTCTTATCAGATGGGACCTACTCTAACAAGGAGTGTCCAGCTCCATTGTTACTCTGATTAAAAGCACCAGGGGGTGGGCGGGAGTGCTTATATTTGATCAATTATATGCGCTAAGAGCTTCTTCCCCACTTAATAGTAAGTATTGGAGTCATGTATTTGACCCTGTTCACACATTCACCTGTTCACCCAGTCTTAGTGCATTTAGTAGTGTGCTGCTACTTTTTTGTTTATATATATATATATATATATATATATACACACACATACACTGAGCAAAAATATAAATGCAACACTTTCGGTTTTGCTCCCATTTTGCATGAGCTGAACTCAAAGATCTGAAACATTTTCTACATACACAAAAGACCCATTACTCTCAAATATTGTTCACAAATCTATCTAACTCTGTGTTAGTGAGCACTTCTCCTTTGCCGGGATAATCCATCCCACCTCACAGGTGTGGCATATCAAGGTGCTGATTAGACAGCATGAATATTGCACAGGTGTGCCTTAGACTGCCCACAATAAAAGGCCACTCTGAAATGTGCACAGTTTTGCCTTACTGGGGGGGTCATAAAACCAGTCAGTATCTGGTGTGGCCACCATTTGCCTCACGCAGTGCAGCACATCTCTGTCGCATAGAATTGATCAGGTTGTTGTTGATTGTGGCCTGTGGAATGTTGGTCCACTCCTCTTCAATAGCTGTGCGAAGTTGCAGAATGTTGGCAGGAACTGGAACACGCTGTCGTATACGCCGATCCAGAGCATGTCCTGTGAGTATGCTGGCCATGCAAGATCTGAGATGTTTTCAGCTTCCAGGAATTGTGTACAGATCCTTGCAAAATGGGGCCGTGCATTATCATGCTGCAACATGAGGTGATGGTCGTGGATGAATGGCACAACAATGGGCCTCAGGATCTCGTCACGGTATCTCTGTGCTTTTAAAATGCAATCAATAAAATGCACCTGTGTTTGTTGTCCATAACATACACCTTCCCATGCCATAACCCCACCACCACCATGGTCCACTCCATCCACGACATTGACGTCAGCAAACCGCTCACCTACACGACGCCACACACGCTGTCTGCCATCTGCCCTGAACAGTGAAAACCGGGACAGACGATCATGGAGATGAACATGCTGGATGTGGAGGTCCTGGGCTGGTGTGGTTACACGTGGTCTGCGGTTGTAAGACCGGTTGGATGTACTGCCAAATTCTCTGAAACGCCTTTGGAGATGCCTTATGGTAGAGAAATGAACATTCATTGCACGGGCAACAGCTCTGGTAGACATTCCTGCAGTTGCACGCTCCCTCAAACATTGCAACATCTGTGGCATTGTGCTGTGTGATCAAACTGCACTTTTCAGAGTGGCCTTTCATTGTGGGCAGTCTAAGGCACACCTGTGCAATATTCATGCTGTCTAATCAGCACCTTGATATGCCACACCTGTGAGGTGGGATGGATCATCTCGGCAAAGGAGAAGTGCTCACTCACACAGATTTAGACAGATTTGTGAACAATATTTGAGAGTAATGGGTCTTTTGTGTATGTAGAAAATGTTTCAGATTTTTGAGTTCAGCTCATGCAAAATGGGAGCAAAACCAAAAGTGTTGAATTTATATTTATGCTCAGTGTATATATATATATATATATATATTTTTTTTTTTATTATAATTTTTTCTCTAGTAATTACACATTTATTTTGTGCCATACATTTTTTACAATTACTAAAAAAAATATAAAATATATAAATCTAATTTAACCTCTATTTCTGAAAAATTTTGTGACGGGATTTGAACTCGCAGCTTTTGCATCATAACCCAGAACTTTAAAGAGGACCTTTCACTAGAATAAAACATCTAAACTAACTATACAGACATGTAGAGCGGCGCCCAGGGATCTCCCTGCACTTACTGTTATACCTGGGCGCCGCTCCGTTCGCCCAGTATAGCCTCCGGTATCTTCATAGTTAGGCTCCACCCAGGGGAACCTGCCGGCGTCTCATTCTCCCATGCTGTAGCGCTGGCCAATCACAGCGCTCAGCTCATAGCCTGAGAGAAAAAAAAGCCTCTCAGGCTATGAGCTGAGCGCTGTGATTGGCCAGCGCTACAGCATGGGAGAATGAGACGCCTGGAGGTTCCCCTGGGTGGAGCCTAACTATGAAGATACCCGAGGCTATACCGGGCGAACAGGTATAACAGTAAGTGCAGGGAGATCCCTGGGCGCCGCTCTCCATGTCTGTATAGTTAGTTTAGATGTTTTATTCTAGTGAAAGGTCCTCTTTAACCACTACACTATATAGCTGCATAGCCAGTCACTTAAAAAAAAAAAAGAGAAACTTCTACTGTATAGGTCTCAGTATAAGTACAGTAGAAGTCAAATATTTTTTGGTTTATTTTTTTAAGTTACTGGCTATACAGGTATTATAGCTGAGTGGTTAAGTGCCTTGCCTCTAATGCAAAAGGTTGTGAGTTAGAATCCCGGCAGAAACTTTTCTGAAATACAGGCTAATTTAGATTTAAATACACTGGGTGTCCCCAAGCACTGACTCCATATATGGACATAGCTATATATAGAGTCAGAGCAGGGACTCCTAAGTCGTGGACTCACACTGAGGGATTCCATCACTGTACCTCATAGAAATAGAGGCTAAATTAGATTTAAATACACTGACTCGAGCATCGCGCTCGAGCACACGTGGTGTTCAGCCGATGTTCATGCTCGCTCAACACTATTGATGAGGGCACTGTGTCCGGGGTTATTTATGAGGTTACCCTGGCTGGCACTATTGAGGTTACTGTGTTTGGCATTATTGATGTGGGCACTGTGTCTGGCACTATTGATGAGGGCATTGTGTATAATGCTATTGATGAGGGCACTGTGTCTGGCACTATTGATGAGGGCACTGTGTCTGGCGCTATTGATGAGGGCACTGTGTATGGTGCTATTGATGAGGGCCCTGTGTCTGGCGCTATTGATGAGGGCACTATGTCTGGCACTATTGATGAGGGCACTATGTCTGGCATTATTGATGAGGGCACTGTGTATGGTGCTATTGATGAGGGCACTGTGTATGATGCTATTGATGAGAGCACTGTGGCTGGCACTATTGATGAGGGCACTGTGTCTTGCACTATTGATGAGGTTACCCTGGCTGGCACTATTCATGAGGGCACTGTGTCTGGCACTATTGATGAGGGCACTGTGTATGGCGCTATTGATGAGGGCACTGTGTATGGTGCTATTGATGAGGGCACTGTGTATGGTGCTATTGATGAGGGCACTGTGGGGCACTGTTCTTGGTGGTCTTTTGACTGGAACAATTCATGGTGATTCTCTGGTTGGAGCCATTCATGGGAGCACTCTGGCTGGCACTATACAGAAGGGTGCTCTAGCTGCCATCATATATGGTGACACAAACTGGCACTAGTCATAGAAGCACTCTGACACCCTTTTTTATTGTAGGCACCCTGGCTGGCACTATTTATAGGCACCTTTACTTCCTTTCTTGTATTATCCTTTAAATGTCAGTTCTAAGTTCTGCACCTGAAAACGCGTTGTACGATTGGCTATTTTTACCCAGCGCCCCATAGACACTATTTTTAGATGCATTGTTTTTATTGGAATACGAATCCTGGGATCTTGAGGACACTACTCCCTCCCACAGCCACCACACAGATCTTCTGTCTCAGCACCCAGAGCTGTGCCTGTCCATGCAAAATCATTTCTGGTGCCTCTGGTGCTTTGATTTTATGGCAATATTCATGAGGACCGTCTGACTGGCACTTCTCATGGCATCACTCTGGCACTATACATAGAGGACACTTTGACTCACTCTATTCCTGTGGCACTATGGCTCTAGTCAAAAGAGTAATACACATGTGGGCATACTGACTGGAACTATTCATAGGAGAAATACAGATGAGGATACACTAGCTGGCACTATCCATAGTACTACAAATGAGGTCACACTGACTTGCACTATTCATGTGGACACTGTGTCCGGCACTATTCATGTGGACACGTGTCTGGCACTATTCATGTGGACACGTGTCCGGCACTATTCACGTGGACACTGTGGCCGGCACTATTCACGTGGACACTGTGGCCGGCACTATTCACGTGGACACTGTGGCCGGCACTATTCACGTGGACACTGTGGCCGGCACTATTCACGTGGACACTGTGGCCGGCACTATTCACGTGGACTCTGTGGCCGGCACTATTCACGTGGACACTGTGGTCGGCACTATTCACGTGGACACTGTGGTCGGCACTATTCACGTGGGCACTCTGGTTTGACACTGTTCATAGCGGCATTCTAGCTGGCACCATTCATGTGGGTACTCAGGTTGGCACTATTTATGTTGGCACTATGGTTTGCACTATTCATATGGACACTCTGGCTGGCACTATTCATGCAGGCACTCTGGATAGCACTAACTAGGTTGGCATTAGGACTGGCACTATCCATGTGGGCACTCTGGCCAGCACTATTCATGGGGGAATTCAGGCTGACACTATTGATGTGCGCACTCTGGCTGGCATTATTGATGTGAGCACTCAGGCTGGCATTATTGATGTAAGCACTCTGGCTGGAATTATTAAACTGGGCACTCTGGTTGGAATTATTGAACTGGGCACTCTGGCTGGCATTATTGATGTGTGCACTCTGGCTGGCATTATTGATGTGTGCACTCTGGCTGGCATTATTGATGTGGGCACTCTGGCTGGCATTATTGATGTGGGCACTCTGGCTGGCATTATTCAATTGGGAGTTTCTATTAACCTGATTTTGTGGATCAATAAAATTAAAATGAAAAGTGACAATACTATGGTGACAATGAGAGATTAGTGAGCGGTGGCCATGACTGTACAGCGGGTACACAGCTTCAGGAGGGCGGTTGTCCACCATAGCATCCAATCAGGTTGCAGCTTTACTTTTCTAATCTTGATTGGATAAAGAATAAAAGCTTGAATTAGATTGGCTGGACACCTGCTTCACTTCTCCGCTGGTTTTCACATCAAGGCTCCCATATGAACCGCCGGTGAACAGACACCTAGGGAGAGAAAACTAGTTCAACAGAAAAGTGGAACTTTTGCTCATAGCAACCAATGGGATTGAAACTTTTAATGGGGTCTGGGGTCAGTATTGCTGGGTCTACAGAGTTTATTAGTTTAAGTTGTCTGCCTTTAATGCTTTTTATGAGGCCTGGTCGGGTTCTGTATTAGTTTAAGGGGTCTGTATTTCTTTAGAGAGTCTGGTCTGGGGTCATGCTTGTTTAGAGGGTGTGGGATTTATATTATTTTATCAGTCTGGGGTCTTTTTATGTTATTGAGGTCCATATTTATTTAGGGAGTCTGATGTTCAGAGGTCTGGTCTGGGGTCCATATTTGTTTAGAGGGTGTGTCACGGAAGGGAGGAAAGAGTGCAGCCCTGAATTCCACGCCGACCCGTCCTAACTGACGGCGTAGAACTTGGCGGCGGTCCCTAGCTTATATACGTGCAGGAGCCTAAAGTAGATAATAGGAAAACCGTGAACAGAGTCAGGAAGCAAAAGGTCAAAGCCAGGAGGTCACGCAGGTACACAGGGAAAAACATGACAACAAGGTCAATACAATCCTAAGTCAGGTGCCAAGAGGTCACGTCAAATCAAGGGAGGTCACAAGGTCGAGATCAAAAACAGAGCCGAGGTCAAATCATACAGGGTACACAATATGACGAAATGTTGGTGAGGATAGCAAGACCAATCACAGGCAACCTGTGGCCAGCAGGTTGCCTGTTTAAATAGCCCTTACAGGTGAGTCACGTGACGTGGCCAGCACCCAGTGACTCTCATTGCACACCACACAGCTGAGCGCCGATTCATTCCCACCAGCGCAAAGATCCTCTGTTGCTCATTGTCTAGGGCAGTGATGGGCAAACTGCGGCTCTCCAGCTGTTGTAAAACTACAAATCCCATCATGACCTGCTGTAGGCTGATTGCTGTAGGCACACTGGGCATACTGGGAGTTGTAGTTTTACAACAGCTGGAGAGCCGCAGTTTGCCCATCCATGGTCTAGGGGATGGAGGATGCCGGCCATGCTGAGGAGGCATGCACGGCCGGGTCCTTCCCGCTACCTAGTCACCACGGAGACGAGGATGCCAAACGTATGCTCGCTCCGCTATCTGCGCGGGTTGCCGGCAGCGCTGCGAAGGGAGAGCACGCCGCTGGCTCCCCATTAAAGGGGGTGTGATTTACATTATTACGTTCGTCTGGGGTCCTTATTTGTTTAGAGGGTGTAGGATTTAAATTATATTATATTATATTGGTCTGGGGTCCATATTTGTTTAGAGGGTGTGGGATTTATATTAGTTTAAAGGGTGTAATGCAAGCGGGTATCGACCCACTGCGCAACTGACTGGCTGTACTCTTGAGGGGCATAACTAAGCAACTACCTGGTCTTCACTAGAGCCTCTGATGGTGAGAATAGGCTTGAGCCGTTTGGGTAGTTGCCAGGTGCCACTCCAGAGCAGTCCCCGAGTCAATGGCAGCTGACCAGGGGGTCAGAGCACTGGTGCAAGCACGGAGCGGACATGCGTAGCCACGAGGATCCGGTTCTGGACAGGCAGCGATCAAGAAAGGTCAGTAAGCGAAGTCCGAAGTCAGAGGCAGGCGGCAAACAAACAAAGTCCATAAACGAGATCCGAGGTCAGAGTCAGGCGGCAAACAGGCAAAGTCCAGGAGTTCAATAAGCAGAGTCCGGTAGACAGTGAAGCAGATAAGAGAAACACCTTTGCACATGAAGCTAGAGACCATGAGTTGCTCAGGCATCTTCTTGTGGTAGGAAGCGCCTTTAAATACCTCCTGCAATCCAGCCATAGGCTGGTGAGACAGAGGGCGTGTATGTGCTGCTTCATAGGTAAAGCAAGCTCAAACACCAGTACAAGTCTCCAGCAGGAAGGAAACTCTGGCATGGAACACAGATACCATATTAAGCTATCTGCTGCCTGCAGCATGGCGCATGGCAGCAGGGAAAGAGGGAGCCCAGCGCCCTTGCCCGTGGTTAGGGGCAGCAGCGCCGGCACGGACCGCTGAGCTAACAGTACCCTCCCCCTTACGCCCCCTCTCAGGCCTGGTCCTGGATAAGAATTTTTTCAGAAGAAGAGGTGCATTGATGTTCTCTCTAGGTTCCCAAGATCTTTCCTCAGGGCAAAACCCCTTCCAATCCACCAGAAACAGGGTTTTCCCTCTACTCTTCTTCATCCCCAGAATAGCTTTTACCTCATAGACGTTCTCATCACTGACCGCAATAGGAGCTGAGACAGGTTTCTTCAAAAAACGATTCAGAATGACAGGTTTCAGTAGGGAGACTTGAAAGGAATTCAGTACCTGGAGAGAGGCCGGTAGCTTAAGTTTGTAGGAAACATCATTGATTTGCTCAAGAATTTCAAATGGACTGATGAAGCGTGGGCCCAATTTGTAGGAGGGTATTTTGAGCCGGATGTATTTGGAAGCAAGCCACACTTTATCACCAGGACGGAACTTAGGCGAATCTCTACCTCTTTTATCAGCGGCCTCCTTCATGCGCACAGAAGCCTCTTTCAGAGCTCCCCTGGTCTCCTCCCAGATTTTAGAGAACTCTCTTGAGGTGGCATCTGCAGCAGGATACCGGAAGAAGACACCGAGAGTGGGATATTCGATTGTTGGCCATAAACAACAAAAAATGGCGATTTCTTAGAAGACTCGCTGATATGTTTATTGTTGTACAAAACTCAGCCCAAGGCAACAGCTCAACCCAGTTGTCGTGATGACTGTTAGTGAAGTGACGCAAAAAGTTGGTAAGAATTTGGTTGACTCGCTTCACCTGACCGTTGGACTCAGGATGATACACTGATGAGAAGTCCAGAGATACATTTAATAGCTTACATAGAGGTCTCCAGAATTTAGACGTTACCTGTACTCCTCTATCGGGTACAATACGGAGTGGGAAGCCATGGAGACAAAAAATGTGCTCGATAAATTTCTTTGCCAGTTGGCGAGCAGAATGAAGTCCAGGCAGAGGAACGAAATGTGCCATTTCAGAGAAGCGGTCAACCACTACCCAAATTACAGAACAACCGGAGGAAATGGGTAGATCCGTGATAAAGTCCATGGCTATTTGTTGCCAGGGAACCTCAGGAACAGGAAGAGGAAGCAGAAGACTGGCTGGACGTTGTTTGGGAGTCTTATTTTGCGCACAGGATGGACAAGCAGCTACAAATTCTTGGATGTCTTGTCGCATGGATGGCCACCAGTACCGCTGCATAATGAACCTGAAGGTTTTTCGCTGACCAGCTTGACCCGCCACTTTAGATAAATGGCCCCATAGTAAGATTTGCTTTCAGAGAGACTCTGCAACAAAGGTCTTTCCAGGAGGGATTTCGGATAGCTTATAATTGACAGGACAGGCTTGAGATTTTAGCGGGAACAATGATGAATTGAGGCTCCTCCTCCTCCTGGTCAGTGGACTCAAAGGATCTAGAAAGAGCATCTGCTTTGATGTTCTTATCTGCAGCACGAAAGAAAAGAGCAAAATCAAAACGAGCAAAATATAGGGACCATCGAGCTTGTCGAGGATTAAGTCTCAGTACAGACTGTAGGTAGGTGAGGTTCTTGTGGTCAGTATAGATCAATACAGGATGACTGGCTCCATCCAGAAGGTATCTCCATTCCTCCAATGCCATCTTGATGGCCAACAACTCTCTGTCCCTAATTAAGTAGTTGCGCTCAGGAACGGAGAAGGCCCTGGAGAAGAAGCCACATGTTGTCATCTTACCTGAGGGAGATCTTTGTGAAAGCACCGCCCCAGCTCCAATAGACGATGCATCCACCTCCAAGAAATATTGCTTTCTGGCATCAGGGCTATGGAGTACTGGATCCGCTGAGAAGGCCTGTTTCAAGGCTTGAAAGGCTGATTCAGCCTCAGCAGTCCAATTTTTAAGATTCACCCCTTTACACGTCAAGGCTGAGATGGGGGCTGTCAAAGGAGAGAAGTGTGGCACAAACTGGCGGTAGTAGTTGGCGAACCCCAGAAAATGTTGAATATCCTTTAAACCAGAAGGACGAGGCCACTTCAAAATCGCAGACAGCTTTTTCAGGATGCATCTGTAGGCCAGTATCAGATATTATGTACCCCAAAAATGGAAGCGAGGTTTGTTCGAAAATACATTTTTCAAACTTGGCATACAGGTGATTTTTTCTTAGCCTCTGAAGGACCAGACAAACCTGCTTCTGGTGAGTAGCCAAATCTGGAGAAAAGACAAGGATATCATCTAGATAAACCACAACACAAGAGTATAACAAGTCTCTGAAAATATCATTAACGAATTCTTGGAACACTGCAGGAGCATTGCTTAGTCCAAAGGGCATCACCAGATATTTATAGTGACCGTCACGGGTGTTCGTCCCCTTGACGAATTTGAATCAAGTTGTAGGCTCCACGCAGATCTAATTTAGAGAAGATCTTAGCTCCTCTGAGGCGGTCAAACAACTGTGGAATAAGGGGAAGCAGGTATTTGTTCTTGATTGTGATTTTATTTAGGCCCCTGTAATCGATGCATGGCCGAAGAGAACCATCTTTTTTCTTTACAAAGAAGAAGCCAGCGCCAGCTGGAGAAGATGATTTCTGGATAAATCCTCTGTTAGGATTTTTTTTCAAATATAATCAGACATGGCCTGTGTATCTGCAGGTGACAGAGGATAAATGCAACCACGGGGAGGTGAAGAAACAGGAACCAGATCATAGTGGTACCAAAGGTAACCAAGCAGGCTGAACAGGAGAAAGACACTTCCAAAGGCAGTACTGTCCCCAACGAAGCACCTCTCCAGACTTCCAATCAAGAACAGGTTCATGGGTACAAAGCCATGGTAGCCCCAAAAGGAGAGGATGAGAGAGACTTCGAAGAATAAAGAACGAAATTTCTTCTGTATGAAGAGCTCCTACCTGTAGTTTCACAGGTTCAGTAGAAAATTGTACAGACTTAGATAGAGCCCTTCCATCGACAGATGACACCATCAATGATCTCTGCAGGCGTCAGACTGGAATGCGATATCGATCCACTATGGCTTGCTGCAGGAAGTTTCCTGCCGATTGAATCCAGAAGAGCCGTCTCCGTGAACCGATTATCTCCAAACGACAAAGCTGCCGGCAGAGTCAGGGGTGGAGAGGAATTATCTTCACCTAGGGCCGCCTCTCCAATGGACCCTAGGCTCGGGAGTTTCCCGGCTTCAGGGGACAAGCATGGAGCACATGATCAGAACAACAAATAGAAACAAAGTCCTTTGGCACAGCGGTGATCACGTTCCTGTTCAGTCAGCCTAACTCGGTCGACCTGCATGGGCTCAGAAACTGCAGACAACATGGAAGGCAGAGGGTTGGGAGCTTGCTGAAAAGAAGTCGCCAGGCGAAAAGGTCTCCCCTCACGTGCTGGGACGTTCCTGGAAACGTAAATCAATTTGAGTAGCCAGGGAGATGAGGTCATCTAAGGTGGAAGGAACATCCCGCCCACAGAGGCCCTCCCAAAAGTTAGCTACAAGAGCCTCATTATTCAAGTTCAGAGGCTAGCGTACGGAACTGGACTGCATACTGGCTCGTCGAACACCCTGCGGAAGGCTTCTAGGAAATCATGTAGATTCATTATGACTGGTTTGTTTCTTTCCCAGAGAGGATTGATTCAGGCCAGTGCCTCCCCAGTAAGGTGTGACAAAAGAAAAGCCACTTTGGCTCGGTTGGAGGAAAACTGCTGGGGCAAGAGTTTAAAAGGAAGGGTGCATTGATTTATTAACCACCGGCACTGCTTAGGATCACTATTGAAGCATGGAGGAGCTGAGAGACGTGGTTCAGATCCTAGGACATAGGAAGATGGCGGAGCAGGAGCCGAATTAACCGGGGCAGAGGAGCCCGATGACTGGGTTAGCAGATGTCAGGTCATTTAGATGCATATTCAAATGACGTAAATAGGACAGTATTTGAACCTGCCTCTCACGCTGTTGGGCCAACTCCTGGTGTAATTTGGGGAGACTGGAAGTGGTTCAGATCAGCAGGGTCCAATTGCCTGAGCAAACTGTAATGCAAGCGGGTGTGGACCCACTGCACCACTGACTGGCTATACTCTGGAGAGGCGTAACTAAGCAACTACCTGGTCTTCACTAGAGCCTCTGATGGGGAGGATAGGCTTGAGCCGTTTGGGTAGTTTCCAGGTGCCACTCCAGAGCAGTGGCAGCTGACCAGGGGGTCAGAGTACCCGGTGCAAGCACCAAGGGGATGTGCGTGGCCAGAAGGTTCCGGGTCAGGACAGGCAGCGATCAAGAAAGGTCAGTAAGCGAAGTCCAAAATCAGAGGCAGACGGCAAACAGACAAAGTCCATAAACGAGATCCGTGGTCAGAGGCAGGCGGCAAACAGACAAAGTCCATAAACGAGATCCGAGGTCAGAGGCAGGCGGCAAACAGGCAAAGTCCATAAACGAGATTCGAGGTCAGAGTCAGGCGGCAAACAGGCAAAGTCCAGGAGTTCAATAAGCAGAGTCCGGTACACAGTGAAGCATATAAGAGAAACACCTTTGCACATGAAGCTAGAGACCATGAGTTGCTCAGGCGTCTTCCTGTGGTAGGAAGCGCCTTTAAATACCTCCTGCAATTCAGCCATATGCTGGTGAGACAGAGGGCGTGTACGTGCTGCTTCATAGGTGAAGAGAGACACACCTATGCAAGACCTAACACCAGTACAAGTCTCCAGCAGGAAAGAATACCATAGTTAAGCTATCTGCTGCCCGCGATTGTCAGTACGGCGCATGGCGGCAGGGAAAGAGGGAGCCCGGCGCCCTTGCCCGCGGTTATGGGCAGAAGCGCCGGTATGGACCGCTGAACTAACAAAGGGTATGGTCTGGGGTCCATACTTCTTTACGGTGTGTACTTATTTATGGGGGGATGGGGAGAGTCTACATTAGGGCACGATTTTAAAAGTTTTGTTGATTTTAAGAAATAATGCAATCTGATTTTTAAAAGATCATGACAATAAAAAAATGAGTGTTATCCTAGACTTATGTAGGCCCCGCCACCCCTTAATCTTAGGGCCCCCTCCTCTGCATCGCGCTGCTTGTATTTTAAAAGCGTCTGCAGACATTGCTTGTGTTTTTTCCATGATTCTCCTCCCCAAACCCCAGGAATCTGCAGAGGCCGACAGACAACATTGTCAATGGCTATTACAGAGGAGAAGAGAGGGGCATGGAGGGAGGAGGAGGATGGAGATGAAGGGAGGGAGAGGAAGAGGAGGGGAGGCTGCTGCTGCTGCTGCTCTCGCCTTCCACAAGCACAGTCAGGGAGAGTGAAGATGCAGACGCTGCTGGGGATGAACCTCGTCGCTGTGAGATGCGGCCCCCTACTGCTGACAGGTCTGTGTGCATTACACATATGTGCTAACGTGCAGCTCCATCCACACCGCGCGCACACAGTCGCCCTGGCACTCCGAGCCCGTGCCATGGACAACATGAGACTGCTGTGTGCAGATGCCACATCTGTCCAGCTGCTGTGAGACCGGCCGCTGCTGGCTGCGTGAGCACGGATCGTACACACGTCTCCTATGGATTTATCTATTGTGTGTGCAATCTATGGATGCAGCAGAGCCGAATTTGTTGTTGAGCATAGTAATAAACCCTGTGGAGCCCAAAGTTGTGGACAATGACAAACTCATCTCTTCTACATATGTGTTCCATATAAGGCCTTATGCACACAACCGTATGTATTTTGCAGTCTGCTAATTGCGTGTCCGCAAAATGTGTTATGCATCCGCGTTCTGTGCAGACGCATTGACATCAGTGGGTATGTGGTCCGCATTTTGCGGCCAAGTATAGGACATGTTCTGTCTTGTTGCGGAACTGACATACGGAGACGGAAAGCACACGCATCATCCATGTGCTTTCTGATTCTGTATATCTGTTATGCAAAAAGATAGAATGTGTCTGCAAAATGCGGACCACGGGCCCATTGAAGTCAATGGGTCTGCAAAAAAAAAAATGCAGACGGCACAAGGAATGCATACATATTTTTAAAAATGGATACAGTCGTGTGCATGAAGGTCTTAATCTAATATTTGATAGGACAGATGCTCTATGGCTGATTGCATACGGGTGTATTGTCGTATTACAGTTGCAATTCCCGTTCTGACCTCGGAAGGACATTGTCTCCCCACCAGCGGTGTATTTGCAAAAATAGAACTATCCAAACATCACTTCTTAGGTCTGATACAAGAGATCGAATTATATGGGCCCATAGTGAACCTACATGTCTGTACATGGCACATGAATATTCTCCCCTTGCTTTACCGAGACACTATATGGCGGTACACGTAGTAGCTAGCCTACCAGGGCCCATAGATGTCCAATAATTGGTTACCAAAGCAAATAAAGTACAGCCTGAGCAATCTGATGCTTAGGGCTCGTGCACATGGAGTGGAAGCCATACAGCGCCCTACAGTATGGAGCCTCACAGCCTCCGTGTACTGCCGTAAAGCCTCAGTCAGGTACCTTATACAGTTGCAAGAAAAAGTATGTGAACCCTTTGGAATGATATTGATTTCTGCACAAATTGGTCATAAAATGTGATCTGATCTTCATTTAAGTCACAACAATAGACAATCACAGTCTGCTTAAACTAATAACACACAAATAATTAAATGTTACCATTTAGCTGGAAAGGGTTATAAAAGTATCTCCAAAAGCCTTGCTGTTCATCAGTCCACGGTAAGAAAAATTGTCTATAAATGGAGAAAGTTCAGCATTGCTGCTACTCTCCCTAGGAGTGGCCGTCCTGTAAAGATGACTGCAAGAGCACAGCGCAGACTGCTCAATGAGGTGAAGAAGAATCCTAGAGTGTCAGCTAAAGACTTACAAAAGTCTCTGGCATCTACGATACGTAAAACACTAAACAAGAATGGATTTCATGGGAGGATACCACAGAGGAAGCCACTGCTCTCCAAAAAAACATTGCTGCACGTTTACAGTTTGCACAAGAGCACCTGGATGTTCCACGGCAGTACTGTCAAAATATTCTGTGGACAGATGAAACCAAAGTTGAGTTGTTTGGAAGAAACACACAACACTATGTGTGGAGAAAAAGAGGCACAGCACACCAACATCAAAACCTCATCCCAACTGTGAAGTATGGTGGTGGGGGCATCATGGTTTGGGGCTGCTTTGCTGCGTCAGGGCCTGGACGGATTGCTATCATAGAAGGAAAAATGAATTCCCAAATCGAGACATTTTACAGGAAAACTTAAGGCCATCTGTTCACCAGCTGAAGCTCAACAGGACAACAACCCAAAGCATAGAAGTAAATCAACAACAGAATGGTTTAAACAGAAGAAAATACGCCTTCTGGAGTGGCCCAGTCAGAGTCCTGACCTCAACCCGATTGAGATGCTGTGGCATGACCTCAAGAAAGCGATTCACACCAGAAATCCCAAGAATATTGCTGAACTGAAACAGTTCTGTAAAGAGGAATGGTCAAGAATTACTCCTGACCGTTGTGCACGTCTGATCTGCAACTACAGGAAACGTTTGGTTGAAGTTATTGCTGCCAAAGGAGGTTCAACCAGTTATTAAATCTAAGGGTTCACATACTTTTTCCACCTGCACTGTGAATGTTTACATGGTGTGTTCAATAAAAACATGGTAACATTTAATTATTTGTGTGTTATTAGTTTAAGCAGACTGTGATAGTCTATTGTTGTGACTTAGATGAAGATCAGATCACATTTTATGACCAATTTGTGCAGAAATCCATATAATTCCAAAGGGTTCACATACTTTTTCTTGCAACTGTATATGCAGAATGACTTGGATCATTCAATGTGCTGTCTAATAATATCATCTAGGCTACTTTCACACATGCATTGTTAATTCTGGTATTGAGATCCGGCAGAGAATCTCAATACTGGAATTAAACGTTTAGATTTTGCACATCTGGATGCATCCGTTCCGGAAAAAAAAACAGATCCCTCACTAAATACATTGAAAGTCAACGGTTGATGGATCCGTTTTTTTAGGCTCTTAAAAGAACGGATCCGTCACCATTGACTTACATTGTTTTCTGTGCAGGATCCGTCTTTTTCCGGTTTTATGACCGGACACAAAACCGCAGCTTGCAGTGGTTTTGTGTTCGTTCACGAAACGGAATGCTGCCAGAACGGAATGCATGAGGACTTAAACGGAAACATTTTTTTTCCGGTATTGAGCTCCTCTGCTGGAAAACAACAACGCAACTGTGAAAGTCGTCTTAGTGATACGTGGTAGGTGGGGTGTGTTCCTGATTTTGCATTAGAGCCAAAGAGCGTTACTAACGCCTCTGCTTGTGGGTGAAGAGTGGTGACTGCCATTCAGAAAGAGCGAAACTAAGTAAGAGAGGAGCGGCCTGGATGAAAATGGTCATAACATATAAAAACACGTGTAATTACAACACACAAAAAAGACAAACAAAACCGGTCATGCGCTGTAAGGTCCAGCGGCTTTGTGTGTTACTATTGTATTGTATTAGTTGCTCTCGTCCTGAACACTTTATGTTGGGCCAAATAAGGAAACCGAGCTTTAATGAATATTAATACTGTCCATACAAGGAAGGAGCTTGTTGTCATCAGTTTATTGTCATCGTGTTACCAATTTACTACAGTTTATACTTATCTTTCAACACTTTATATACTGTACTTAATACTCATTCATAAATACATTATATTAATATATTACGTGTAATGTGTATGTACAGTGACTCCACCAGCAGAATAGTGAGTTCAGCTCTGGAGTATAATACAGGATGTAACTCAGGATCAGTACAGGATAAGTAATGTATGTACACAGTGACTGCACCAGCAGAATAGTGAGTGCAGCTCTGGAGTATAATACAGGATGTAACTCAGGATCAGTACAGGAAAAGTAATGTAATGTATGTACACAGTGACTCCACCAGCAGAATAGTGAGTGCAGCTCTGGAGTATAATACAGGATGTAACTCAGGATCAGTACAGGATAAGTAATGTATGTACACAGTGACTCCACCAGCAGAATAGTGAGTGCAGCTCTGCAGTATAATACAGGATGTAACTCAGGATCAGTACAGGATAAGTAATGTAATTTATGTACACAGTGACTCCACCAGCAGAATAGTGAGTGCAGCTCTGGAGTATAATACAGGATGGAACTCGGGTTCAGTACAGGATAAGTAATGTAATGTATGTACACAGTGACACCACCAGCAGAATAGTGAGTGCAGCTCTGGAGTATAATACAGGATGTAACTCAGGATCAGTACAGGATAAGTAATGTATGTACACAGTGACTGTACCAGCAGAATAGTGAGTGCAGCTCTGGAGTATAATACAGGATGTAACTCAGGATCAGTACAGGATAAGTAATGTAATGTATGTACACAGTGACTGCACCAACAAAATAGTGAGTGCAGCTCTGGAGAATAATGCAGGATGTAACTCAAGATCAGTACAGGATAAGTAATGTATGTACACAGTGACTGCACCAGCAGAATAGTGAGTGCAGCTCTGGAGTATAATACAGGATGGAACTCGGGTTCAGTACAGGATAAGTAATGTAATGTATGTACACAGTGACACCACCAGCAGAATAGTGAGTGCAGCTCTGGAGTATAATACAGGATGTAACTCAGAATCAGTACAGGATAAGTAATGTATGTACACAGTGACTGTACCAGCAGAATAGTGAGTGCAGCTCTGGAGTATAATACAGGATGGAACTCAGGATAAGTACAGGATAAGTAATGTAATGTATGTACACAGTGACTGCACCAACAAAATAGTGAGTGCAGCTCTGGAGAATAATGCAGGATGTAACTCAAGATCAGTACAGGATAAGTAATGTATGTACACAGTGACTGCACCAGCAGAATAGTGAGTGCAGCTCTGGAGTATAATACAGGATGGAACTCGGGTTCAGTACAGGATAAGTAATGTATGTACACAGTGACTCCACCAGCAGAAAAGCGAGTGCAGCTCTGGAGACAACCTAAATTACTTGATGTGAAGTGATTTTGTTCATGCAATGTGTATCCCACTAAAATAGAATTCTAGTCTCATTTTTTGACCATCTTGCCCAGTCTCTTTAAAGTTGTGATCATTTTCAGTGATACTCAGTATCCAAATAGAGGGCCAAATCATGGATCCATAGAATGGCGCACATACTTGTAGCCTGGCATGAGCTCTTACTGCATAACAAGGAGAGAAATGTCCAGCACCAAATCCGAATTCTTGATAAAATGCGTCAAAATGTATTTACATCTTCATTTAATCCATAATAGAAAAATAATCCATGGTCATTCATGAATAAGGATTCAGCAATCTGAAATGCGTAGACCTGACCGCGGGGTTCTTGTTTTTCTATTAGGGATTTAATGAAGATATAAATAAATCTCTACGTATTTTATCAAGAATCCGGATTTGGTGCTGGACATTTCTTCTTCCTGTGACGTTCTGTTTGATTCCTTTCCCAGGAGTCCAAGACAGGTGGTGGACTGATCATCGTATTGTTTTTTAACTAATTCTTTGTGGATCTCCGTATACCCCTGATTTTCTATGGAACATCTAGAGTTTCGGGTTTTTTAATCATCGATTTGCTAACATAAAACAAAAAATAAGGGCTACCAGCAGACACTTAGCAGAAGGCTACTTTAGATGATCTTTATTTACATTGTGTATTGCAGTATAAAGGTCTGTGTAATGCTGACTGCACCCAAGACAGGAATTTTGGCAGCTTTGTCTTCTGACTTGCTAATGGCCCTGTAAACACCTCTACACACATAGTCACCAGCTAATTTAATATCAGTATTTTTATTTTGACAAGTAAAGGTGTTTTCTGGGAGTTATATATTGATGACTTCAGGACATATCAACATCAGATCGGTGGGTGGGGTGGTGGGGTTGACTCCCACCACCCCTGCCGGTCACCTGGTGGAAGGGGCCACAGCACTCCGACAAGCACTGCAGCCTCTTCATAGTATACAAAGCACAGTGCCCTACATTGTATAGTGGCTGTGCTTGGTATTGCAGTTCCATCCCATTCACCTGAATGGGACTGAGCTGCCGACAGGCCATATAACTGATGGACATGACACAGACTGTTTCCAAAAGCTGATCGGCAGGGGGTCCAGGAGTTGGACCACCACCGAGCGCATATTGATGATCTGTCCTAAGGCTGGGTCATCACCATTTAAGTCTGAGAAAATCTAATGTTTGACAAACTCCAGGAAAAGGCCTTGTAGACTCACAGTAGAGAAGTCAAATCTACCAAGCTGCATCTCTCCATTCCTGCACCCTTGAGTGCAACCATAGACGATGTGCTGACCCTAGCGCTGGCATAAGGACACTGTTTGCTGTGACACTCGGGAGTGAAGAGGGGTGCAGGAAAGAGGTGCAACAAGTATCTGGGGTCTGTAAAAGGGCTGGACTGGAATGGGTTCTATAAAAATGGGGGTTCTGGTGTAGGGCCTGTATAAAGGGGGGGGTCTGATATGTGGTCTGTATGTATAGGGGGGTTTGGTGGCTGTGTAATGAGAGGTCTATATTTTGAGGGCTTGATCTAGGGTCTGCTTTTCTTTAGTCAGTCTAAAATGGGTCTGGTCTGGGGTCTATGTTTGGGGTCTGATCTTGGCTGTATACTTTGAGGGCTTGATCTGGGGTATACATTTCCTTAGTAAGTCCTGCTTGCATATGGAGGGGTCTGGTCAGGGGTCTATGTTTATTTTTCGGGGTCTGATTTTGGCTGTATATTTGAGGGTTTGATCTGGGGTATGCATTTCCTTAGTCAATCCTGTTTATATATGGGGAGTCTGGTATAGTAGGGTCTATGTTTATTTTGGGGGTCTGTATTTTGATTTACCTGGGGTCTGCATTTTTTTTTGAATGTTTGGTGTGGGGTTTATATTTATTTATGGGGTGTGCATTTGTTTAACGATTACTTTTTCATTTTGGGGTTTAATGAAGTAGTTAAATTCCATAAATTATGGGCTTGTCCGATATAAGGTAAACAGGCAGGACCAAAAGTGTTGCCAAAAATTTTGTACAACTATTTTCTAAATCTCCCAGATGTCCCTTCTGAAGAGTTGTCTAATATGAGATAGAAGTAGTGTAATGGTTGGGGGCCCTGATACAGCATGGGGGCCCCATGGGGGGCTAATAGTTATAGCCAGGACATAAATGTGGCCACACAAGAAACCAGCGGTCGCTTCGGTTCTTTCACTTGTATGACTCTCATGTTCTTCTGTTTTGTTCTGTAAAGCTTTATTTCTGTGCTGTGCTGATGGCAGTAATGACTCCGTTTACGGGATGGTTAAACGGTTGAACCCTCGTGCCATCAGCAGACTAAATCCTGCTGAGAAGACCAATGGTGAGTCCAGGCCACACCTTGTAACACACTTGGAATTAATGATCCTTCCCTTTAAATGTGTTTTCAAACCTATATTAATCTATAGTAGAAAAAAACCATAAATGATGAGATTTTCTGTGACTTACACATCTTGCCCCTGAATTGACCAAATGTTGTCTACTTATCTCCTGCGTTGGTTTATCTTACCACAGTAACCAAATGTCCATTCCTTTTTGACGCTTATCTCCAGGTAAAGCAGGGATCCGATTGATGCAGGAACAGTCTTATGGATAAGTAGGAGCCATGGTCCTGATTTTCAGAGATTTTTAAGGAGATATCCAGTGTATACACCACACAGCCACATGCCGAAATACCATGCCAAATAATACTTTCATAGAATGACCATTTAGTACTGCCTTTCAGTGACCAAATAATACTGCTATACAATGCCTGATTCATACTACACTACAATGTCTGCAAAATACCCCTACTCCATATCCAGCCCATGTAAAAGTGCCACCTAATGCTACCATATAGTATGTGGTGCTATTAAAACTATGGACACTGTGACAAAACCCATTATAAGTCAATGAGGTCCATCAGGATCATTGCGAAGAGTGCCTACTGTAAATGCCAATGGAAATGTGTTTCCTCTCCACTCCCAGGTTGCTGTTAAGGGTCCTGTCTTTAGGGACCTCTGGGAAAATAAGGGTCCTGGGCAATCGCCCAGGTTTCCACTAACTGATATAGGGCTAAAATCCCAAATTACCTGACTCATTAGGTGACCTTACACCTCCTATAGCTTTCAGCTGATAGTCATTTCTCACGACCTGCCCATGCACGCTAAGAACGGCCAAACACACTTGTTCTCAATGGAGAGAGAGTAATACGCTGATTCAGGACATTTCTGGAAGAGAACAATGCATTGGAGATGCTGAAATCCAACATGATTGACCCTGACATCTGCCATTGGGGTAGAGTTGGAACCAGTGTCAGACTGGGATTCTTTGGGCCACCGGAGGACATTATTCTTGGGACCCAACCCCTGTATCATCAATAAAGTCTAATAGGTTTTGATTCAAAGAAAGAGATCCTGGTGGCAAGTGATGGACTCCAAAGAGAGCTTCAAATGCTTTTTTTCTCTTGGACCTTTAGGGCTCACTATGATATCAGAGTCTGGGTCCACTGGAGGATCCCCTGGTACTTTGGGGGCCAGTCTGACCCTGGTTGGGACATTCCCATACTACACATTAGATTGTTGGCCAGGTAATTGGTGGGTTTGGCTTATATTCCTCTAATGTGTATGGCCACCTTATATGTCCCCGACATTTGTGTTGTCCTCATACTTGAAAAGCCTTTGAAAAGAGTCAATTAAATCCATATCTATGAATAGCTTTAGTCCTGCAAATCAGATTATGTGTCTGTACTGTACAATTTAGACTCTAGTAAACATCTCTCATGACATCGGATCTTGTGTTTCTGAAGAACCGAATAACTGAATTTATATGGAACTCACTGTACATAGAAAGAACAAAGGGGCTTTTGTGCTCCCGCCTATGAAATAAAGGGCATTTCTTAGGACATGTGGAGAATATGATGCTTAATAATAGAAGATCTCAGCTCTGAGCCCTGATACAACACAATATAAGAAAATTAAGTAAAGAAAATCCAGCATCAAAATGACTATAGATAGGGTAGTCCATGAGCTACACTGCCACCATAAACCGTGTTCTAGAGACCACCCAGTTTTCTTTCTCTTCTAAACCAGTAGACTCCAATCTGAGGCTCTCTAGCTGGGACAAAACTCCAACCTCCAGCACGCCCTGACAGCCCAACCTGCTGCGAGTTATAGTTTTGCCACAGCTGGAAAGCTACAGGTTGTTATCTAAGTCACAATTATAGACAAACACAATGTAACTAAACTTATAACTCACAAACAGTCGTACCGTTAATGAGCACGTTGAGTAAACATCCACAGTACATGGAGAAAAAGTAAGTGAACCTCTGTGTTTATGACTTTGCTAGGAGCCAATTGGGAGAATATGGACTCTTACTGTTCTCCCTAGGAGTGGGCATCAGATGCACAACTCTACGTTTAATGCAAAACAACAACTGTGAAGTAGCGAGGAGGGAGCAACAAGTATGGTTTGGGACTGGTGGAGGGGGCATCATGGTTTGGGGCTACTTTGCTTGTCTCAGAGCCTGGATACTCTGAGATCATTCCGGGAACAATAAGTTGCAAGATGTACGAAACCACTTTATAGGAGAATGTAAGGGCAACATCAGTGACTTAAGGCTGAAGAGACGTTTGGTGATGCAAGAAGACAAACATCTAAACGCCACAAATAAGTCAATTAAAGAATTGTTGAAAAGGAAGATGTGTTTTAGAATGACCAAGTCAGAGCCCTGACTATAACCCTAGTGAGATACTGTGGTGTGACCTGAAGACCCGTAATGCACCCCAGAAATATTGATGAACTGAAACACATTGGCAGGAAGGAATGGTCCAAAATTCTTTCTCAACATTATGCTAATCTTATTTGCAGCTACAGGAAATGTTTGGTGGAGGTGATTGCTGCTAAATGGGGATCTATAGGTTACTAAATCTACAGGTTCACTTACTTTTTTCCCTATACTGTTGATGTTTTCTCAATGTGCTCAATAAAAGACATCATACAGTGGTACAACTGTTTGTGGGCTATTAATTAATAACATTAACTTTGTCTGTAATTGACTTGGATAACAATCAGACCAGACTTTTTCTTGTAACTCTCATTATCTATCTATGTATCTATCTATCTATCTATCTATCTATCTATTATCCATCTATTTATCTATCTATCTATCTATCTATCTATCTATCTATCTATCACACCCCAGAGTGGTAGCACTCCTGCACCCTGCTACTATCTCAAAAGGGGCTAACCTGTATGTCATCTTATGCATTATGTTCCAGGCCCACTCCATAATGTGCATCTATAATAATGTTTGCAACTGTTAATAACATGTAGTATGCCTGGTTCACCAGCAGGTGGAAGCAAACCTGGCAGAGCTGTAATTATGTAGAATGGAGCTAACCAATCCATTCGAACCCCCCTCTGGAGAGAAGTGGGCTAGTCCTACTTCCTGCAGGAAGTGTGGGGACCAGTTCCAGTTAGTTTAGTTTACCCCCAGCTAGGGGAAGGGTGTGCAGGGGCACTTCTCTGCTGGACATGCCCACGCCAGCCAGAGCACCTTAAGCTCTGCTGGCAATGGAGGCCAAAGCTTGAAGCCTCAGGAGCCAGGAGGAAAGTTCCCTGGCGTAACTTAGAGTCAGACTACAAAGTGAAGTGCAGCATACAGAAAAAGCTGAGTTATACAGCCAGCCTGTCAGTACAGGAGAGTATATAGCAGTATGGAGTTTGCCTGCCAGTTTCATGCTAAAGCCTGCTGGAACCAAGATAAAGCCTGTAAACCGTTTTGGAGAACATTTACTCAAGTAAAGCTGCCATTGAACTTCATCTCAAGTTCTGGATTCAAGTTCGTCCTTAATCCCTCAATTATCCCCTTTATTAATTGCTTTGGAGCCAAAGCCTGGAGTCCAGCGGTATCCAGGTAGGAGCACCGTGACACACAATAAGAGACATTTTAGGCCGCAACATACCACTTGGCATTTCCTATACCTGGGACACGCAATATAGAGGGCTCTATGGGGAGGCGCCCGTTGCATATCTATCTATCTATCTATCTATACGTTTCTGGGTAAAATTATCACAAATTTAGGGTACAGGGCCCCATGGCGATCCTTCCTGCTTCTGTGCTCACAGCTATATTAGGGCTAAGGTGCTAATAGTAGTAATAACATAAACCAATGTTTCAATGGTTATAGAGATAGTGATAATGGGCAACTCTAAAATCAATACAGAAGGAAAATGGAAGGTAATTCTCTACCTGGGCGTAAAGCGTAGCTCAGGCCAAGTAGGGTCAAAACAGGGATAGCGACCCAGCACCCTGACATTGGGGACCCCTCAGAAACCACAGAATCAGAAAGTGGTAAGGCCATTCCATTATTTGCACTGTTAATTATTGCACAATATGTACTATTTAACCACTTAAGGACCACAGGTTTATACCCCCCTAAAGACCAGGCCCTTTTTTACAAATCGGCACTACACTACTTTCACCGTTTATTGCTCGGTCATGCAACTTACCACCCAAATGAATTTTACCTCCTTTTCTTCTCACTAATAGAGCTTTCATTTGGTGGTATTTCATTGCTGCTGACATTTTTACTTTTTTTGTTATTAATCGAAATTTAACGATTTTTTTGCAAAAAAATGACATTTTTCACTTTCAGTTGTAAAATTTTGCAAAAAAAACGAGATCCATATAGAAATTTTGCTCTAAATTTATAGTTCTACATGTCTTTGATAAAAAAAAAATGTTTGGGTAAAAAAAAAATGGTTTGGGTAAAAGTTATAGCGTTTACAAACTATGGTACAAAAATGTGAATTTCCGCTTTTTGAAGCAGCTCTGACTTTCTGAGCACCTGTCATGTTTCCTGAGGTTCTACAATGCCCAGACAGTACAAACACCCCACAAATGACCCCATTTCGGAAAGTACACACCCTAAGGTATTCGCTGATGGGCATAGTGAGTTCATAGAACTTTTTATTTTTTGTCACAAGTTAGCGGAAAATGATGATTTTTTTTTATTTTATTTTTTTTCCTACAAAGTCTCATATTCCACTAACTTGTGACAAAAAATAAAAACTTCTATGAACTCACTATGCCCATCACGAAATACCTTGGGGTCTCTTCTTTCCAAAATGGGGTCACTTGTGGGGTAGTTCTACTGCCCTGGCATTCTAGGGGCCCAAATGTGTGGTAAGGAGTTTGAAATCAAATTCTGTAAAAAATGACCTGTGAAATCCGAAAGGTGCTCTTTGGAATATGGGCCCCTTTGCCCACCTAGGCTGCAAAAAAGTGTCACACATCTGGTATCTCTGTATTCAGGAGAAGTTGAGGAATGTGTTTTGGGGTGTCTTTTTACATATACCCATGCTGGGTGAGATAAATATCTTGGTCAAATGCCAACTTTGTATAAAAAAATGGGAAAAGTTGTCTTTTGCCAAGATATTTCTCTCACCCAGCATGGGTATATGTAAAATGACACCCCAAAACACATTCCCCACCTTCTCCTGAGTACGGGGATACCAGATGTGTGACACTTTTTTGCAGCCTAGGTGGGCAAAGGGGCCCATATTCCAAAGAGCACCTTTCGGATTTCACTCGTCATTTTTTACAGAATTTGATTTCAAACTCCTTACCACACATTTGGGCCCCTAGAATGCCAGGGCAGTATAACTACCCCACAAGTGACCCCATTTTGGAAAGAAGAGACCCCAAGGTATTCGCTGATGGGCATAGTGAGTTCATGGAAGTTTTTATTTTTTGTCACAAGTTAGTGGAATATGAGACTTTGTATGAAAAAAAAAAAAAAAAAAAATCTGCATTTTCCACTAACTTGTGACAAAAAATAAAAGATTCTAGGAACTTGCCATGCCCCTCACGGAATACCTTGGGGTGTCTTCTTTCCAAAATGGGGTCACTTGTGGGGTAGTTATACTGCCCTGGCATTTTCCAGGGGCCCTAATGTGTGGTAAGTAGGTAAATGACCTGTGAAATCCTAAAGGTGCTCTTTGGAATATGGGCCCCTTTGCCCACCTAGGCTGCAAAAAAGTGTCACACATGTGGTATCGCCGTATTCAGGAGAAGTTGGGGAATGTGTTTTGGGGTGTCATTTTACATATACCCTTGCTGGGTGAGAGAAATATCTTGGCAAAAGACAACTTTTCCCATTTTTTTATACAAAGTTGGCATTTGACCAAGATATTTCTCTCACCCAGCATGGGTATATGTAAGACGACACCCCAAAACACATTCCCCAACTTCTCCTGAGTACGGCGATACCAGATGTGTGACACTTTATTGCAGCCTAGATGCGCAAAGGTGCCCAAATTCCTTTTAGGAGGGCATTTTTAGACATTTGGATACCAGACTTCTTCTCACGCTTTGGGGCCCCTAGAATGCCAGGGCAGTATAAATACCCCACATGTGACCCCATTTTGGAAAGAAGACACCCCAAGGTATTCAATGAGGGGCATGGCGAGTTCATAGAAATTTTTTTTTTTTGGCACAAGTTAGCGGAAATTGATATTTTTAATTTTTTTCTCACAAAGTCTCCCGTTCCGCTAACTTGGGACAAAAATTTCAATCTTTCATGGACTCAATATGCCCCTCACGGAATACCTGGGGGTGTCTTCTTTCCGAAATGGGGTCACATGTGGGGTATTTATACTGCCCTGGCATTCTAGGGGCCCTAAAGCGTGAGAAGAAGTCTGGAATATAAATGTCTAAAAATTTTTACGCATTTGGTTTCCGTGAGGGGTATGGTGAGTTCATGTGAGATTTTATTTTTTGACACAAGTTAGTGGAATATGAGACTTTGTAAGAAAAAAAAATAATAATTCCGCTAACTTGGGCCAAAAAAATGTCTGAATGGAGCCTTACAGAGGGGTGATCAATGACAGGGGGGGTGATCAATGACAGGGGGGGTGATCAATGACAGGGGGGTGATCAGGGAGTCTATATGGGGTGATAACCACAGTCATTGATCACGCCCCTGTAAGGCTTCATTCAGACGTCCGTATGCGTTTCGCGGATCCGATCCATCTATCAGTGCATCCGTAAAAATCATGCGGACATCTGAATGGAGCTTTACAGGGGGGTAATCAATGACAGGGGGGTGATCAGGGAGTCTATATGGGGTGATCACCACAGTCATTGATCATGCCCCTGTAAGGCTTCATTCAGACGTCCGGATGCGTTTTGCGGATCCGATCCATCTATCAGTGGATCCGTAAAAATCATGCGGACGTCTGAATGGAGCTTTACAGGGGGGTAATCAATGACAGGAGGGTAATCAATGACAGGGGGGTGATCAGGGAGTCTATATGGGGTGATAACCACAGTCATTGATCACGCCCGTGTAAGGCTTCATTCAGACGTCCGTATGCGTTTTGCGGATCCGATCCATCTATCAGTGCATCCGTAAAAATCATGCGGACATCTGAATGGAGCTTGACAGGGGGGTGATCAGGGAGTCTATATGGGGTGATCACCACAGTCATTGATCATGCCCCTGTAAGGCTTCATTCAGACGTCCGGATGCGTTTTGCGGATCCGATCCATCTATCAGTGGATCCGTAAAAATCATGCGGACGTCTGAATGGAGCTTTACAGGGGGGTAATCAATGACAGGAGGGTAATCAATGACAGGGGGGTGATCAGGGAGTCTATATGGGGTGATCACCACAGTCATTGATCACGCCCCTGTAAGGCTTCATTCAGACGTCCGGATGCGTTTTGCGGATCCGATCCATCTATCAGTGCATCCGTAAAAATCATGCGGACATCTGAATGGAGCTTTACAGGGGGGTAATCAATGACAGGGGGGTGATCACCACAGTCATTGATCATGCCCCTGTAAGGCTTCATTCAGACGTCCGGATGCGTTTTGCGGATCCGATCCATCTATCAGTGCATCCGTAAAAATCATGCGGACATCTGAATGGAGCTTTACAGGGGGGTAATCAATGACAGGGGGGTGATCACCACAGTCATTGATCATGCCCCTGTAAGGCTTCATTCAGACGTCCGTATGCGTTTTGCGGATCCGATCCATCTATCAGTGCATCCGTAAAAATCATGCGGACATCTGAATGGAGCTTTACAGGGGGGTGATCAATGACAGGGGGTTGATCAATGACAGGGGGGTAATCAATGACAGGGGGGTGATCAGGGAGTCTATATGGGGTGATCACCACAATCATTGATCATGCCCCTGTAAGGCTTCATTCAGACGTCCGGATGCGTTTTGCGGATCCGATCCATCTATCAGTGGATCCGTAAAAATCATGCGGACGTCTGAATGGAGCTTTACAGGGGGGTGATCAATGACAGGGGGGTGATCAATGACAGGGGGGTGATCAGGGAGTCTATATGGGGTGATCAGGGATGATCAGGGGCTAATAAGGGGTTAATAAGTGACGGGGGGGGGGGTGTAGTGTACTGTAGTGGTGCTTGGTGCTACTTTACTGAGCTACCTGTGTCCTCTGGTGGTCGATCCAAACAAAGGGGACCACCAGAGGACCAGGTAGCAGGTATATTAGACGCTGTTATCAAAACAGCGTCTAATATACCTGTTAGGGGTTAAAAAAAACACATCTCCAGCCTGCCAGCGAACGATCGCCGCTGGCAGGCTGGAGATCAACTCTCTTACCTTCCGTTCCTGTGAGCGCGCGCGCCTGTGTGCGCGCGTTCACAGGAAATCTCGGCTCACGCGAGATGACGCCTATTGGCGTTAGCGTAGCCTGGGGGAGCCGCCGCAATGACGCCTTTCGGCGTTACAGTTGCGGGAAGTGGTTAATGGACTTATATTTTAAATGTATGTATTAAAAGTTGAGTATTACATACAGGGTTACCTTCCATTTTCCATCTAAAGTGCTAATAGGTACCAATAATAATCCAGCTGTTATTCTTCTAGTATAAACTAGAACATCCATTTATTTTACCTGAGGCAGATTGCAGCTAAAAATGTGTTGTACTGTACTTCTCAATGTCTTGATAACCCCCTGATCGGGCTGTCGCAGTATCTCACTTTCTGGGTGATATTTACCTTCTTAACATATTAACTGCACCTCCACTGATGTGTCTTTATCGTATCACTCTCTAATAACATGCAGAGGATTACATATCTGACCTCATTGCATCTTCTGCTTTCCAGTGTTCACCATCCTGTCCAAAGTGCACTCAGACCGGAATGTGTATCCTTCCTCCGGGGTCCTGTTTGTTCACGTTCTGGAAAGAGAATACTACAAGGGAGAATTCCCCCCTTATCCAAAACCAGGTATGGAAACACCTAAAGTATATAAAATCTCAAGCCCAATGTCCCTAACTGTGTGAGGCGCCAGAACGTTTCATCATCAGGCTCATTGCCGGCGCCCAAAGACTTTTTGAGGTGGCCAAGACCCATAAAGGGAAGTGGCCTAAATCTAAAAAAGGGTGTCTCAATGCAAGAAAGAATGTTTCTGTTGCGCAATGCAGTCTTCCATCTCCTGGAAACGTCCTGAAAGTTGACGACAAGTTTGGTTTAAGGGACCAATAAGATTTGAGTAAACATGGTCTAAGCTTGTCAACTCAGAGAGGCCAGAGATTGGATATTGCTCTTGCTCAAGGGCGTGAACCAATATAGCAGTTGCTCCTTCAACCTGATACAGTAGCCCCTCTTATGACCTTCATTTCTTAGGGTATTTTCACACTAGCGTTTTTCTTTTCCGGTATTGAGTTCCGTCCTAGGGGCTCTATACCGGGAAAAAAACTGATCAGTTTTATCCTAATGCATTCTGAATGGAGAGCATTCCGTTCAGGATGTATCAGGATGCATCAGTTCAGTCCCTCTTACGTTTTTTGGACGGAGAAAATACCGCGGCATGCTGTATTTTTCTCTCCAGCCAAAAATCCTGAACACTTTCCGGAATGCCGGATCCGGCATTAATTTCCATTGAAATACATTAAAATTGCCGCATTGACTGATCCGTTCTTCCGGTCCGCGCATGCGCAGACCTTTAAATCTGTGAAAAAAATAAATACCGGATCCGTTTTTCCGGATGACACCGGAGAGACGGATCCGGTATTTCAATGCATTTGTCAGATGGATCCGCATCCGTATCTGTCTGACAAATGCCATCCGTTTGCATCCGGATTTCCGGATCCGGCAGGCAGTTCAGGCGACGGAACTGCCTGCCGGAATCCTCTGCCGCAAGTGTGAAAGTACCCTTAGCCAAAGTGGAGAACAAAGAGCATCTCTCACTCTGGAGGACCTGGCATGCCCATACATTACATGGACAGCCCACTGATTTCATAGGACACTGTGTAATACCTTACTTCCCCTGTGGTTGCGCTGCAGAGCAATTGAACAGGTGCCACCAGATTCACATGAAAAGTGCATGTGATTGCTGCCACAAAGCGAATGCAAATCTGCCTTCACCTTTTTAGAACATGTGCCTTTTTCTATTTTATTTTTGATAGGGGAAGAGAAAGGGAACATTAACCAATTACTAAAAGAATATATTATCAATACTAATTTTATAGATCTAGGGAGCTTCCCAGAGCAGAATTATATCACTTATCATTTAAAAATACAAAACTCCCCTAAAAAAATGAACTTAAACCTTAAACTCTTCCCACTCCATGCCATAAATGTACAGCATGTCGAGCTGAACATTAATGAGCCATGCCATATATTTACGGCACAGAGATGGTAGTGACTCAGGAACATACAGCTGACACCCCGCTGCCACGGCTGAGATCGATGCTAGCACCAATACAGGGTCCCAATAGTTGCCATGGCAGCCAGAGGCCTTACAAAGGCCTCCAGGCCTGCCATCTACAGAAGCCGGCCAGGCCCTGCCAGAGGCAGGGTCTGATGACTCTGATCAGGCCACATGTCAGTGTAAAACTGACATGTACAATACACTGCGAAAGATAACTTTTGCAGTGTATTGTACCAATAATATGATTGTTGTATGTTTAAAGGGAACTTGTCATCAACTTTACACTGCATATACTAACGGCAGCATAAAGAAGAGACAGGTGAGTTGATTTCAGAGGCCGGTCATTTAAAAGTTAAAAGTAAGTGGTTGTCGAGAACCAACATCACAATCATTGCAGACTGGGCCTGGAAAAGAGTCACGGCCACCTGAGAAGAGTCCTGGTTATTCATGAATTCCTGCTCTCCTGCCCACCTGCTGATGACTAACAGTCTTCTACCTAGTTTTCTCCATTTCTCTCTAGGAGAGATCTGCCAATCATCAGCAGATGGCGGAGAGCAGGAGATTAGGAATAACCAGGACTCTTCTCAAGTAGATTTGACTCTTCTCTAGGCCTGGGCTGCAATGATTATGATGTTGGTTCTCAGCAACCACTTACTTTTAGCTCATGAGTGACACACGACTGAGATCAGCATTTCTGTCACTATTTTATGCTGCCCTCAGTGAGGTCACCATAAAGTTGATGGCAGGTTCCCTTTAAGTCCCCAAGTGCGACTTTAAAAAAAGTGAAAAAGTAAAAAAATAAATAAATAACATTTTCAAGTAAAAAAAATCCCCCTTTTTTCTGTATCCACTCAGATATAATTGGTTAAAAAATGTAAACAAAAAAAACCACATAGTTGGTATCGCAACATCTGTAACTACCTGATCTATAAATGCATTCTGTGACTTATCCAGTGTTTTTTATAAAAACCAAAACAATAATGCTGTTTGTCACCTCCCAAAAAATTGTATAAAATGAGATAAAAAAATTATATGTACCCCAAAATAGTACCAATAAAAACTACAGCCTGTCCTGCAAAAACTATGTTGATGAAAAACTATATAAAAACGATATAAATCTGGTATCAACATAATCATATCAGTCTGCACAATAAAGTTGACATATCATCTATACCACATGGGGAATATACCCCATAAAAAATAAAAATAAAAATCTGACAAAATTGCTATTTTTTTTTGCCCACCTCACCTCCCAAAGACATGAAATAAAAAGTGATTAAAAAACTAAATGTAAAACGACAGCTTGTCCCACAAAAAAATAACCGCTCACACAGCTCAGTCAACAAAAACTAAAAAAGATGTCTCAAAAAGTATTTCAGCAAATTCCAAGTTACAAAGTCCAGATGCTGCTCTTCCCCTTTTGAGCGCTGCCATTTCCCCAGAAGGCAGTTTAGGACCACATACAGGGGCAGACTGGGAACTTAAAGTAAACTCTGTCAAAGCTTTGACCAGCTCCTCTGGGGCGGGGTCTCTGGTAATGACAAAACCCCTGATCAGCTAAGCACAATAGTTTACTCAGAAATTGATGTTAGGTCCATCTAGTGTTTTGAAGACTGGAGAGGGTTTGATTGTTAAGGATTCTAGAACTTTTATACCATTCCTTTGTATTTTATGAGCTTTCATACTGGAAGGGACGTACCAGTTGTATATTGATCAAGCCTATGTATTTGTATCATGGACAGTTTTATGACTTCATTATTTATTTTTGTTTACATTTCTCACTATTTTCATGATGACTGCTTGCTTATTTTTTGTTTGCTTGTTATGACAATGTAGATATTTACTATGATTTTCCAATAGAAATATTGTATCCTTGCATCATCCCATGGGTATTTTACTTAAACAGTTCAAGGATTATATTATAAATATCCAATAGACGTGGATTCCACCTTCATGACCTGCAACTGATTAGTGGGGATGTGACTATTGCTAGAATGAAGTCGTTTTCAGATTCTTTCCCCGTATGATGCTGCTTCTAACCCAATACTGTGTGGGTGCTGAAACTCAATGCCATCCCCAGTGACCGATTTATTCTATTAATCATTGGGGGTCCTAGTTGTTGGACCCCACCCCCAGCAGTGAGAAAGATATAATATCTCCTAGCAATATATCATACAGGGGTTGTCCAGCAATGCATCCAGGATACTTTTAAGTAATAAAAGAAGTAATACTCCCATCATGGATCCTGGTCTCTGTTGGCACACACTACGGCTAATGATTTGCTTAATGGTCACATTCCTGTTTCGAAACAGGGACCAGAAAGTAAAGACTTGGGGACCTGGAAAGCATGATTTGGAGTGGCTTAGAGGGTAGTATTTATTTATTTATTTATTTATTTATTTTCAAAACAATATAACTAGCTGGACAATCCCTTTAACATTTTTTCTGTGAAAATCACCATAAAAATGTCAAATTTAATTCGGACTCCCTTAAAAAAAAAATTTTTTTAATTACTTACGTTTTGTCTCCCATCTAGGCGAACTAAGCAATGATCCAATCACATTTAACACAAATCTAATGGGTTTTCCTGATCGGCCGGGTTGGCTGCGGTATATTCAGAGGACGCCTTACAGTGATGGGGTTCTGTATGGATCGCCGACATTTGACAGTGTGGGAAAGCCAACCATAATCGAGGTACGGTGTTAATTTTTACTCTTACTCAGGAGCTAGAAAAAAACTAGAAAATGCTGGGCCCCTTCTGTGGCTAGTCAAATTTGACCACACTTGCCATACAACCCCCCACCCACTCAGTCATGTAAAAAATGCTTTCTAGCACTGGACAGGAGGAGGAGTCAAGGGTTTACTTTACAGTATGCCGCCTAGGCTCTGTACGCCACCTTAGTGCCCACACAGTAGCTATTCCCCCTTAGTGCCCCCTTCACTGTAGAATACTCCCTTAGTGCCCTCTTCACCGTATCAATGCCCTCTTTGTTCCCCTTACACAGTAAACATGCCCCTTAGTACACCCACACAGTAGTTAAGCCCCCTTAGTGGCCCCACACAGTAGTTATACCTCCTTAGTGTTTCCGTACAGTAGAATGCCCCCTTGGCGCTTCTACACATTAGAATGCTCTCTTAGTGGCCAAGTAGAATAGTAGAATGTCACCTTAGTGCCCCGACACAGTAGATATGCCCCTTAGAGCCCACTAATAATGCTGCCCCCTTAGTGCTCCCCCTTACAGTAGTGAAGCCCCTGTAGTCTTAATATAATAACAAAGTAATACTCACCTAGCCCCATTCCCCTGATGAATGGAAAACATCATGTTGTCCCTAGCAACAGATGCGATGCTGTGACTGAGCTGACCAAGAGAACGCATAGGCTCATGACCCTACTCAGCCAATTAGGCGCAATGACGTCACAGCATGGTGCTGCTGTTAGGGAGAGCACAGGCTGGAAATGAGGCCCGGGCCGTAATGGAGGACAGAAACAGCAGCAGGACTCAAGGACAGGCCTCGTTTGCCAGCACACACACAATAATCATTATGGCTACAATGTTACAGCGGTAGTTCCACCACAGCTATTGTTATAAAATACTGAAGTCACCCTATTCATGATTAGACCATTTTTCCAATCATTGCACAGTTTGGCTGCCATTGGGAAACACTGGGCAGATTTATACTTATCTCTGCAGTTTGCCTTTGATGAGTCGAAGAGAATAACAAGGGAATCAATTCGGCCATTGTGTTGTATGAGCTGAGGAAAGGGAGCATCGAATTGCTAATCGCATTAGTATCAACTTTTTAAAGTATAGAAAGGTTCTTGTTTTTTTTCATTTTGTTTATACTGAAGAAATAATAAGGAGAGGGGTGAATTATATTAAAGGGATTGTCTGGTTTAGAAAAGGGGTATTCTCACCTCAGTTATTTATGGCATATCCACAAGCTATACCATAAATATCTGATTAGAGATGAGCAAATTTTTCCAAAATTCGATTTGGCCGGATCGCCGAGTTTTTCGAAAAAATTTGGTTCAACCCGAATTTATTTGCGGCGAATTGCGTTAAAAAACTGCTATTTCCTGGCTACGGAGAGCCTGTATTTATAGTGGTGTAGAACACTGTGCCTTGCAGTAACACGCATAGGGAGTCGCTCTTAGAATCACTGCACACTTTACTTATTTGGGCAGTCACAGGGCCAAATATGACCAAATAACTCAAGTATGAACTCAGCTTTACAGGTCGATGTTAGCGCCAAGAAGAAGCGCACTCCTTTTTCACCGCCGTCAGCTGATTCCACATAGATGTCTACAGAACCTGTTCTATTAAACGCTTATACAAGTAGAGCCCCCGACAGAGTGGAGAGGGTGTCAGCAGTAAGTTTGTGTTGACGTCACTGATTATTTTGCCCTTCCTCTGATCCGTCAGAACAATAACCCCCAAAAAACGGATCCTGTCTGTTGAATATCCGCCTTCACTCGGTCAGCATTTGGTTAGTAATCCATCAGTATTACTAATGCCCAAAAAAACAGGAGTGGATCCAAAACAAAGATGACAAGTGAATGGAATATTTGCATGTCTTCTGTCTTTTGTACCCACTCCTGCTTTTGGCTACAAAATCACAAGCCAATTTAGATAGGACCATACAGGCCTTACAGCTGCTACACAGATAGGATCTGTTGTGCGTCTCATTTTTCCTTCCTTCTGACCGATCAGAAGGGTCAAATAAATGATGATGTCAGCCAGGCCCAAAGGCAAATCAGTGGCCCAGTCATGAAGTGGGCAGGGTGGGAACAGCATGAGAAGTGCACAGAGTGTCCCTATGACATAGTGGTGAGGTGAAAGTGTCATAAGGAGACCACAGAGTGGCCCAATGACAGAGTGTGGAGGTGGCGGCAGCAGCAGCATCAGGAGGAGGCCACAGAGTGGCACAATGACAGTGTGGAGGTGGCGGCAGCAGCATCAGAAGACCACAGA
Source organism: Bufo bufo (assembly GCF_905171765.1). Lineage (NCBI taxonomy): Eukaryota > Metazoa > Chordata > Amphibia > Anura > Bufonidae > Bufo > Bufo bufo. The sequence continues at coordinate 530,373,389 of NC_053393.1, read as the reverse complement.
GTGGCAAAGTGACATAGTGTTGTCGGGAAGTAATAATTCAATTAAGAATTATTAATTATGGTCATAAAAATAATTAACCATAAAAAATTTTTTTTATAAAATTTGTCATAAATTCTTGAAATCATGAACTGGTGAATTGTAGACAAACTAATTGATACAATTCACATCTGAGTCCGGCTATTTCCTCAGATAAGGCTACTTTCACACTTGCGGCAGAGAGATCCGGCAAGCAGTTCCGTCGCCGGAACTGCCTGCCGGATCAGGCAAAATGTATGCTAACTGATGGCATTAGTAAGACTGATCAGGATCCTGATCAGTCTTAAAAATGCCTGATCAGTCGAAAAAATGCATTGAAATGCCGGATCCGTCTTTCCGGTGTCATCCGGCAAAAACGGATCCGGCATTTATTTTTTCACCTTTTTTTCAGTCTGCGCATGCGCATACCGGAAGGACGGATCCGGCATTCCGGTATTCTGAATGCCGGATCCGGCACTAATACATTCCTATGGGAAAAAATGCCGGATCCGGCATTCAGGCAAGTCTTCAGTTTTTTTAGCCGGAGATAAAACCGTAGCATGCTGCGGTTTTCTCTTTTGCCTGATCAGTCAAAACGACTGAACTGAAGACATCCTGATGCAAACTGAACGGATTACTCTCCATTCAGAATGCATGGGGATAAAACTGATCAGTTCTTTTCCGGTATAGAGCCCCTGTGACGGAACTCTATGCCGGAAAAGAAAAACGCAAGTGTGAAAGTACCCTAAATATGTTCTTTTGACGTGAGGTGACGTTAATGATAAAAATGTAGTTCTCCATTATACAATAATACACAGGTTTATTGGTTACAAGGTTATTAACATATATAAGTAAATAAACACAATGATACATGCAAATGAATATATATAGCATTAATATAAAGCATTACAAGCTTATACAATACATGTGAGTGGAAATAACTCGTCACATTATAACCAAGCTATTATTAGGTTAAGATATCAAAATATGAACATAATTTATATACATCACTTGTTCAGATAAAACCTCATGATATCAGGATGGGCATGTCTAATCCTAGACATCAATATAGAATGCTAAATACATTCTGCCCCCTTCTAACCAACTACACATCACATGACTTCAGGCATGGGCAGATCCATCCAAGGATATAACTTATAAGAGATAACTGTATCCTTCCGCCCCATCCTGGACTATTTTCACACATATGACTTTGGTAAAAATATTAAGACAAATAACAGGGATCTAGGATCTTTGCTAGACCATATCTTAAATGGGAAGGACTTGAAACAAGTCTTTCCTGTGGGAATCCATCACAGAATATTCTATCAATATATATATATATATATATATATATATATATCTAAGCAATTATTTAATGCTTTGCTAGATTATGAGTCTTGATTCTTCTGCAGGTAGAATGAAGCCTCACAATATCCTAAGACTACATCTCAATATGGAGATGATCAATTAATTTATTTATTTATTCGCCAATCTAGATGGTATAATTTCACCCACAATATGAAAATTAGTCTTAATAAAATGAAATATCATTTTCTGTGTCTCTTACCAAGTCCTAGTAGGAATCTCACTTCTGCTCCTAGGAAAGCTGGGTGGTCCAGCATAGCGCATCTCATCATGGCTTTCATCTTGATAGACCCCTCTAGAGAGCTCAACTTCTCTTTCTCTCGCCTCCTCCTTTTCTCTCCTCTTGTGTGTGGTTTATAATTACAAACTTATCAGTTAGACACACCTTCCTAGTTTGGAACTTTCCAATCATTGTTGGATGGGCGTGACTATTGATAAGAAATATGACATCATAACCTTACCCAGAATGCACTTTTGCTACTGTTGTAATGTCACCTACTCATACCTAGGTGGCACTGCTGTGTAAGCTATTTGCATCATAGTATAAAGGGTTAACTTATGCAAGTCTGAATAAAACTTATTCTATACATTTGACCTTAGAAGCTTTAATTCAAAGCTATAGGGATTAATTCTGACACTTGTAGCAATTAGAGACAGACCTCTAGGCGTCTCTCTGAATGTTTCTCACACTGTTGATCTATGGATCATAATGATATGAATGGCCTTGTTTTATCACAGAGATATCAGTACCTCCTCTGTCATACCAAAGATGTGATTAATTGTTACAAAACACACATCTTTACAGACACTCTTTTAGAGACGAATATTCTCCTAATGAGAAATATATATAATATACTGGATACATGTTGTCTTCATAACATATAACAATATAATACAAAGTCTATATATATATATATATATATATATATATATATATATGTCCTACTGATTGTCTTATGCTAAGGACTAAGTAAGACTCATTAAATGAATACATGAATATTATATATTTTGCTTCATTAATAAATACCTAATTGTATAGGTATTTATCATCAGCTGCATAGAGCTTATCTTTATCTCGCGTCATAAATTTATAAGTAGACAAGGAGGCTTCTCAGACCGGTATATTAATGAGAAGAATAACACTGAAGAGTAGAAACCTTTTTACACAGAAACCTTTTTGCGACCTTACATTGGCCTACTAAAGACATACAAAATTGTAAATATAGTCGAGTATGGCTCTTAAAGGTAATGAACATCCATCTTGACTAGAATAATTGGATATCAATGCATTTACCTATGAAAAGACACAACAGTGTGGAGGTGACAGCAGCATCAGGAGACCACAGAGTGGCAAGGTGACATAGTGTGGAGGAGGCAGTAACATCAGGAGACCACAGAGTGACCCGGTGACAGATTGGGGAGGTGGAAGCAGCATCAGAAGACCAAAGAGTGGCAAGGTGACATAGTGTGGAGGTGGCATCAGCATCAAGAGATCACAGAGTGGCAAGCTGACATAGTGTGGAGGTGACAGCTGAATTAGGAGACCACAGAGTAGCAAGGTGACATAGTGTGGAGGGGACAGCAGCATCAGGAGACCACAGAGTGGCAAGGTGGCATAGTGTGGAGGTGGCAGCAGCATCAGGAGACCACAGAGTGACCTGGTGACAGAGTGAAAAGGTGGCAGCAGCATCAGGAGAACACAGAGTGGCAAGGTGACATAGTGAGGAGGTGGCAGCAGCATCAGGAGAACACAGAGTGGCAAGGTGACATAGTGAGGAGGTGGCAGCAGCATCAGGAGACCACAAAGTGACCCGGTGACAGACTGGGGAGGTGGGTACCAGCTGAAGATGGCGTGTGAAAGAACAAGCACTTAGCATCAGATGTGTAGCATCAGGCGGGTGTATAGTAGCAGAAAAAAACGGTCTCTTTTGTCAAAGTGTTGGTGTGGCACCATGGATCTAGTCTGATGCATCAGGCATTGGTGGGTGGAAATCCAGGCTGATCCATGCCTGATTCATCTTGACAAAGGTTAGTCTCTCCACATTTTAGGTGGACAGGCGAGTTCTTCTTGGGGTAACTATGGCCCCGCCGCACTAAACACCCGCTCTGATGCCACACTACTGGCCGGGCAGGACAGTTTTTCCAGGGCAAACTCTGCTAGTTGCGGACACAAATCCAGTTTGGCTGCCCAGTAGTCCAGCGGATCTTTAATGTGGGCAGTGTACTGTCCAAGTATGCCATCACCCACCTGCTGGTTCAGGTCCTGCTCCAGGTCTAGCTGCTGCTGCTGGTGAGTAGTTTCTTCACTAGGCAGGTGAAGAAAGCTGCTCATCAGCGACTATAGACTCAAGAGGAACGTGAGCGCAAAGGGCCCCCCCAGTCAGACCTGCGAGAGGATGGACGATGGCGCAGAAAGGCAGCTGCCAACTCACTACATAGGATGTCTCTATACTAGTTCAGTTTGTCCTCCCTCTCAGCGTGTGTACAAAAGGCCCCCATTTTGGACCGGTAGCGAGGGTCCAACAAGGTGGAGAGCCAGAAGTCATCACTCTGCCGAATGGTGACAATTCGTCTGTCACTACGCAAGGAAGTGAGCATGCATCGGGCCATTTGTGCAAGTGACTCGGAGGGAATCCCTGCCTCCATCTCCACTGCATACTGCCACGGTGTGTCTGGGTCCTCTGTCTCGTCTTCCTCATCACCCTTTAGCTCCTCTTGCAGCTCCTGCTCCTCCTCTACTATCACCTGTGCATAAAAACCACCCATTTCGCTACACATTGCTTGTGCTCCAATGTCCTCCTCCTTCTCCAGTTCAGCCCCCACAGGAATCATGTGGCCATGAGATCTAGGCGCCACGTCTCCAGTCCTCTGACCAGCCAGATTTATCAGCATCTGTTCCAGGACATGAAGCAGTGGAATGGCGTTGTTCATCCTGTAGTCCTGGCGACTGACAAATAACTTGGCCTCCTCAAAGGGCCTGAGCAAACGGCAGGTGTCACGCATGAGCTGCCCCTGACTGACATCTAAGTACTTCTGCCTGCTTGAATCATCAAGAAATTGTTTATGGCCTTTCTCTGTTCGTATAGTCGGTCCAACATATGGAGGGTGGAATTCCAATGGGTGAAAACGTCGCATATCAGCCTATGTTGGGGGATGCCGTTCTGCCGCTGCAGCTCAAGGAGGGTGTGCTTTGCGGTGTATGAGTGGCTGAAGTGCATGCAAAGTTTCCTGGCCATTTTTAGGATGTCTTGCAGATGGGTGGAAGACTTCAGGAACCGCTTGACAACCAGATTGAACACATGTGCCATGCAGGGCGCATGGCTCAGCCCTCCTTGACGCAGTGCTGACAGCATGTTCTTCCTGTTGTCGGTCACCATGGTTCCGATTTTGAGTTGTCGCAGAGAAAGCCAGGATTCGATTTCTTGATGAAGGACATGGACCAGTTCTTCCCCTGTGTGACTCTGTTCGCCCAGGCAAACGAGGTGCAGAACAGCGTGACACTGCCATGCCCTGCACATGTGGTATGCTGGAGGGGCACTGTGAATTGTCCCTGCAGTGGAGGCTGAGGACACGGTGGACGATGAGGAGGCAGAGGCGGACATTGTCGCAGGACCAACAGCGTGACAACTTAGAGGCGGAAGCGGCATCACGTGGCCAAGTTGCTGGTGTGTCTGTGCAGGAACCACATTCACCCAGTGGGCTGTAAAGGACATGTATTGTCCCTGATCGCAGTTACAGCTCCACACGTCGGCGTGTGCTGTGCACTTTGGCAGACACCGACAGGCTCAAGGACTGGCCCACCTTCTGTTCTACATGTGTGTGCATGGCTGGTACTGCCTTTTTGGCAAAGAAATGACGGCTTGGGACTCTCCACCTCGGCTCGGCACAAGCCATCAGTTCTCTGAAAGGTGCAGAGTCCACCACTTGGAAAGGAAGGAACTGTAGCACCAGTAACTTGGACAGGAGCACATTCAGCTTCTGTGCTGTTGGATGAGTGCACGCATACTGTTGTCTTTTGGCAATCGCTTTGGTGATCAATTGCTGCCGGAATGACTGATGAGGAGTAGGAGGAGCAGGAGCATCAGGACCAGCAGATGATGGGAAGGACAGACAGCTCTTTTCGGCTGAGGTGGTGGAGCCTTGACTGCCTGAAACCGGGTGCGTGCCACTGCATGATGCAGCGGTTGCTGCGGCAGGCTGGACCACCACATCGGAGCCACGGTTCTCCCAAGCCACTTCATGATGACGCTGCATATGTTGACACAGGGCCGCGGTGCCAAGATTGGCACCCTGGCCACGCTTCACCTTCTGCCCACAGATTCTACATATGGCCATGTTCACCTCCTCCAGAGGTTTAACAAAAAACTGCCACACCGCCAAGAAGGTGATTTTACCCCAAACACTCGAAGCGGGTGGTCTACCCGGGGTGCGCTTGGCTACCTACCTCACACTGCTGCCACCCTTCTGACTCCCGGCCATGCTAGCGACTTGCTCGCTCTGCCGCTGCCTCACGCGTAAGCTGCCACCCTCTTCTCTCAATGATGATAAAGCCCCTAATTCACCCGGCTCCCAAGTGTGATCAGCTACATCCTCATCATCGAGTACTGTCTGCACATCACTGATGTCCTCCTCAACTGTCTCTGGGTCAGGAGCCTCACCGCTTGCAACACCAGCTCCCACACCACTCTCCTCATCACTACTTGCCCGCCTACCGGAGGAAGCAGCGGATGTCTCCTCCACATCTTGGCTGGCCAGTAGCTGTTGACTGTCTTCTAATAGCTCTTCCTCGCTGTATAGTGGGGCTGAGCCCACAGCATATAATACTTCTCTGGCTGAGGGAACAGAAAAGGACAGAGGTAGGTGGAGGACAGATGAGGGCGCAGGTCCTGCTCCCGGGCCATGCCAACTAAGGGTTGTGACTGACGAACCCACCGACTCTTGGCTGAGGGTGTCTGATGTCACTTGGGATGAAGTGGATGACCGAGTCAACCATTCAAGAACCGCTGGGTTGCTGGTCAAGACACAACCGCTAGATGACACCGGGATCTCAGGCCTCTTGCTGTGACTCCTGCTGCCACGCCCCTTACTCTGCTGCGACCTGTGGCTTTGCCAGAAACATTTAGGCCTCTGCCACTCCCCTGTGCAGGGCCTGGCACTTCTCTGTCTGACATACTGTCAAATAAAAAAAATAAAAAGGAAATTAATACACCCCCAAAAAGTTTGTAATTTTCTCACTTCACCACATGACAGCAAATACTTTTTAGCACCACTAATATACCCAAAAAAGGCCTTTAGAACATATAACTGCACCGCTGAACAGCAAATATTTTTTTCTTTTTTCCACTTACACTGCGTGCAGAATTATTAGGCAAATGAGTATTTTGACCACATCATCCTCTTTATGCATGTTGTCTTACTCCAAGCTGTATAGGCTCGAAAGCCTACTACCAATTAAGCATATTAGGTGATGTGCATCTCTGTAATGAGAAGGGGTGTGGTCTAATGACATCAACACCCTATATTAGGTGTGCATAATTATTTGGCAAAATGGGTCAAAAGAAGGACTTGACAGGCTCAGAAAAGTCAAAAATAGTGAGATATCTTGCAGAGGGATGCAGCACTCTTAAAATTGCAAAGCTTCTGAAGCGTGATCATCGAACAATCAAGCGTTTCATTCAAAATAGTCAACAGGGTCGCAAGAAGCGTGTGGAAAAACCAAGGCGCAAAATAACTGCCCATGAACTGAGAAAAGTCAAGCGTGCAGCTGCCAAGATGCCACTTGCCACCAGTTTGGCCATATTTCAGAGCTGCAACATCACTGGAGTGCCCAAAAGCACAAGGTGTGCAATACTCAGAGACATGGCCAAGGTAAGAAAGGCTGAAAGACGACCACCACTGAACAAGACACACAAGCTGAAACGTCAAGACTGGGCCAAGAAATATCTCAAGACTGATTTTTCTAAGGTTTTATGGACTGATGAAATGAGAGTGAGTCTTGATGGGCCAGATGGATGGGCCCGTGGCTGGATTGGTAAAGGGCAGAGAGCTCCAGTCCGACTCAGACGCCAGCAAGGTGGAGGTGGAGTACTGGTTTGGGCTGGTATCATCAAAGATGAGCTTGTGGGGCCTTTTCGGGTTGAGGATGGAGTCAAGCTCAACTCCCAGTCCTACTGCCAGTTTCTGGAAGACACCTTCTTCAAGCAGTGGTACAGGAAGAAGTCTGCATCCTTCAAAAAAAACATGATTTTCATGCAGGACAATGCTCCATCACACCCGTCCACTTACTCCACATCGTGGCTGGCAAGAAAGGGTATAAAATAAGAAAATCTAATGACATGGCCTCCTTGTTCACCTGATCTGAACCCCATTGAGAACCTGTGGTCCATCATCAAATGCGAGATTTACAAGGAGGGAAAACAGTACACCTCTCTGAACAGTGTCTGGGAGGCTGTGGTTGCTGCTGTACGCAATGTTGATGGTGAACAGATCAAAACACTGACAGAATCCATGGATGGCAGGCTTTTGAGTATCCTTGCAAAGAAAGGTGGCTATATTGGTCACTGATTTGTTTTTGTTTTGTTTTTGAATGTCAGAAATGTATATTTGTGAATGTTGAGATGTTATATTGGTTTCACTGGTAAAAATAAATAATTGAAATGGGTATATATTTGTTTTTTGTTAAGTTGCCTAATAATTATGCACAGTAATAGTCACCTGCACACACAGATATCCCCCTAAAATAGCTAAAACTAAAAACAAATTAAAAACTACTTCCAAAAATATTCAGCTTTGATATTAATGAGTTTTTTGGGTTCATTGAGAACATGGTTGTTGTTCAATAATAAAATTAATCCTCAAAAATACAACTTGCCTAATAATTCTGCACTCCCTGTATACATTCCACAAAAGGGCTTTAGAACATATAACTGCACCGCTGAATTGCAAATAGGCCCTTATTTTTTCCACTTATACACTCCACAAAAGGGCTTTAGAACACATAGCTGCACCACTGAACGGCAAATAGGCCCATATTTTTTTCCACTTACACATGACATAAAAGGCTTTAGAACATATAACTGCACCGCTGAATGGCAAATAGCTTTTTATTTTTTCCACTTATACATTACACAAAAGGCTTTAGAACATATAACTGCACCGCTGAACGGCAAATATATTTTTCTTTTTTCCTCTTATACACTCCACAAAATGATTTAGAACATATAACTGCACCACTCAACGGCAAATATATATTTTTCTTTTTTGCACTTATACACTCCACAAAAGGGCTTTAGAACATATAACTGCACCGCTGAACGGCAAATAGGCCCTTATTTTTTTCCACTTATACACGACACAAAATGCTTTAGAACATATAACTGCACCGCTGAACGGAAAATATATTTTTCTTTTTTCCACTTATACACTCCACAAAAGGGCTTTAGAACATATAACTGCACCGCTGAACGGCAAATAGGTCCTTATTTTTTCCACTTATACACTCCACAAAAGGCTTTAGAACATATAACTGCACCGCTGAACGGCAAATAGGGCGTTATTTTTTTCCACTTATACACAACACAAAAAGCTTTAGAACATATAACTGCAACGCTGAACGGAAAATATATTTTTCTTTTTTCCACTTATACACTCCACAAAAGGCTTTAGAACATATAACTGCACCACTGAACGGAAAATATATTTATCTTTTTTCCACTTATACACTCCACAAAAGGGCTTTAGAACATATAACTGCACAGCTGAATGACAAATAGGTCCTTATTTTTTCCACTTATACACTCCACAAAAGAGCTTTAGAACATATAACTGCACCGCTGAACGGCAAATAGGCCCTTATTTTTTTCCACTTACATGACACAAAAGGCTTTAGAACATATAACTGCACCACTGAACGGCAAATTTATTTTTCTTTTTTCCACTTATGCACTCCACAAAAGGCTTTAGAACATATAACTGCACCACTGAATGGCAAATATATTTTTCTTTTTTCCACTTATACACTACACAAAAGGGCTTTAGAACATATAACTGCACCGCTGAACGGCAAATAGGCCCTTATATGTTTCCACTTATACACGACACAAAAGGCTTTAGATTATATAACTGCACCACTGAACGGCAAATTTATTTTTCTTTTTTCCACTTATACACTCCACAAAAGGGCTTTAGAACATATAACTGCACCACTGAACGGAAAATATATTTATCTTTTTTCCACTTATACACTCCACAAAAGGGCTTTAGAACATATAACTGCACCGCTGAATGACAAATGGGCCCTTATTTTTTCCACTTATACACTCCACAAAAGAGCTTTAGAACATATAACTGCACCGCTGAATGGCAAATAGGCCCTTCGTTTTTTCCACTTACATGACACAAAAGGCTTTAGAACATATAACTGCACCGCTGAACGGCAAATATATTTTTCTTTTTTTCGACTTATACACTCCACAAAAGGGCTTTAGAACATATAACTGCACCGTTAAACGGCAAATAGGCCCTTATTTTTTTTCACTTATACACGACACAAAAGGCTTTAGAACATATAACTACAACGCTGAACGGAAAATATATTTTTCTTTTTTCCACGTATAACCTCCACAAAAGGGCTTTAGAACATATAACTGCACCACTGAACGGCAAATGTATTTTTCTTTTTTCCACTTATGCACTCCACAAAAGGCTGTAGAACATATAACTGCACCACTGAATGGCAAATATATTTTTCTTTTGCCACTAATACACGACAAAAAGGGCCTTAGAACATACAACTGCACTGTTGTAGGCAAATATATTTTTGTATTGCTACTAATACACGACAAAAAGGGCCTTAGAACATATAACTGCACCGCTGAACTGCAATTTTTTTTTGTGCCACTATTATACGACAAAAAGGGCTGTCATTTTTGCACTTCACCACACACGACCACTAATACAAGGAAAAAAATGCTTTAGAACATATATACTGTAACTGCACTGCACAAGGGCAAATAAGACATAGAAATATTTCCTTGTAATAAACCCTGTTAATGGCTGTATCAAACAACACTTGCACCCTAATAACAAGAACAGTTTGCTGAAATTACAGAGCTGTATAATGGCAATTTGGATCCCCAGTCAGTGCAGCAAGGTGTAATAGGATTGTTCCTATTACCCAGGCTGTAACCTCCCCTACTGCACCGTTTCTACATAAATGCTGTGGAATAATTCCTCCCTATCCTTTCCCTACACCTTATCTTTCCATAAACTTGTAAATCTTTTTTTTAGCACAGTGAAGTCTTTCCTAGCACTGTCCCTAGCACCTGCTGACATCTCTCCCTGCCCTATGTACACTGGAAAATGGCAGAATCCAAGATGGCTGAGGCTATTTATAGGGCTGTGACATCACAGGGCTAGCTGCTGATTGGCAGCATGCTTGGCATTATGGGTGATCCCCCGTTCCCAGAGTTCCTTGCTCCATGTCCTCACACGTGCAGCAGCCATTTTAGGAAAAAATGAGTGGGGAAATTCAGATTCGATGCAAATCGAATTTTTCCTGATATCCGGATCGAATTCCACTTTGTCAACTTCGATTCGCTCATCTCTATACATGATAGATATGGTTCCTACATCTGGGACTGGCACCTATCTATAGAATGAGGGAATAAGGCAGGAGGTGTCCTCTGGGACCTGTACCTATCTATAGAATGAGAGAATGAGGCAGGAGGTGTCCTCTGGGACCTGTACCTATCTATAGAATGAGGGAATGAGGCAGAAGGTGTCCTCTGGGACCTGCACCTATCTATAGAATGAGAGAATGAGGCAGGAGGTGTCCTCTGGGACCTGTACCTATCTATAGAATGAGGGAATGAGGCAGAAGGTGTCCTCTGGGACCTGCACCTATCTATAGAATGAGAGAATGAGGCAGGAGGTGTCCTCTGGGACCTGTACCTATCTATAGAATGAGGGAACGAGGCAGGAGGTGTCCTCTGGGACCTGCACCTATGTATAGAATGAGGGGGTGAGGCAGTAGATGTCCTCTGGGACCTGCACCTATCTATAGAATGAGGGAATAAGGCAGGGGGTGTTCTCTGGAACCTGCACCTATCTGTAGAATGAGGGAAGGAGGCAGGAGGTGTCCTCTGGGACCTGCACCTATTTATAGAATGAGGGAATAAGGCAGGAGGTGTCCTCTGGGATTTGCAACTATCTACAGAATGAGGGAATGAGGCAGGAGGTGTCCTCTGGGACTGTCCCTATCTATAGAATGAGGGAATGAGGCAGGAGGTGTCCTCTGGGACCTGCACCTATCTATAGAATAAGGGAATGAGGCAGGAGGTGTCCTCTGGGATCTGCACCTATCTATAGAATAAGGGGTCCTCTGACCTCTCCTGCCTCATCCCATCTGGTCTCCACATCCAGGATGTGAGAGGTGGCTAAGCTCACTGTGCTACAGTGTTTCCGCAATTCCTGTTGACTTTTATAGGAGTTACATAGCACAATGATCACGGCTCTTTCCATAAACCCGGCCACCTCGCATGGTGTGGATGTAGCGGCCAGTGGGAGAAGGTGAACCGGAGAAACCTGTTCTAGAAATAAATGAGGGTCCTGCATATGTGATACATTTATGGTATATCTTGTGGATTTACTAATAATGTCTAAATTGAGAATACACCTTTAAGCAGATTGTGAGTTAGGGCTCATTCACACTGCCGTTGTTTGGCCGTTCCATGCATCTGGGGCCACAATTTGCATTCCCCGATGCATGGGCACCATCCGTGCGGCTGCCGCGACGGATCCAGACCCATTCTACCTGAATAGGTCTGTGATCCGTCCACACCGCAAAAAAATAAAACATGTTCTATTTTTTTGTGGTGCGGAGGCATGGACAGAAACCCCACTAGGCACTCCTTAGTGCTTTCGTGAGTTTCCTTGCCTCCGTTTCGCACCGACCGCCCGGATTGCGGACCCATTCAAGTGAATGGGTCCACATCGGTGATGTGGGGTGCACATAGCAGGTGCTCGCATTTTGTGGACCTGCTGTTTGCGGGCCGCAATATGGGCACGGCTGACCAACTGCCATGTGCATGAGCCCTTATTATGTGGAGGGTAGGGGGTCTCACGTGCAGGATCCTCATTTATTACCCAAATTGGAGAGCAGATACAAAGAGTATTTCACTTTGGAGGACCAAGCACATTTGGAATCGTGTAATACTTCATTTCTCCTGTGGAGGCACTGCAGCAGATTTGAACACTTATTTCCTCCACAGATTACAAACAGTTCATTAAGGTGCTCAGAAGTAAGACACCCTGTGGCCAGCTTATATTTAGGTAACCTTTCAAACCAAAAGGGATAATCCAACATGGACAACCCCTTTGATTTAAATTTCATTTACCAACTTTAATAAAACACAAAGAGATAGTTAATAGCAAATACTAGTGAAATACCATATGATGAGTAAAGTAAAGGATGTAGAAAGATATTGAATAGTTAAGGTGGATCTTAACCTGATCTTGTTGTTAAAATGGAGAATTCCTTTGCATTTTACCATTCCCTAGTGCCGTTTCTGCAGTGAGGGTGATATGTGCAGCTCTCAGCCGCCCTCATGCTCTTATGTCTATGAATGCTAGGCTGGAACTAGGAATTATGTCCCATAATAACGTATGATTTTACCTTCCGCTCTGCCGGTTCTGGTTTTGACATTCTCTAGGCGCGCCGTCCTCATCTATAACTTGCCTCACGTTGCTTCATTGAATGAGTCTTGTAGATGTGAATGTTGAGCGAAGGATGTTAAGTGCTCAGACGGAATTGAATTAATGAGGGTAAATGTATATCGCGAGCCCAGCAGAGCACGTACAGATCAGACTCTTAATATCTCTTTATGTACTGCGTTCTCATTTTCCCTACATATTCAGAACAGAGGAACTTTGTGCCACATGCCTCATTATGTCCATGTGTGATATAGAAAGCCAATGGCTATAACATAAATCCAGGTTACTGTACAGTATATGGAATGGAGGGCAGCAATACAACCCAATAATGAGCACACAGCTCGCCCACTGAACCAGCCGGACCTTCTTTCTTTCAGTAAGCACTCAGCCTATGAGTAACACCAAGAACAGCTGAAGCCATTGCTGCTACTACTCCATCTAACAGACTTGAGTATGGTTAGAGGGTAGTAGCTGTGTAAGCGAGCACAATTCTCTCTGACTTACACATGACCTCTTGCAATGGTGCTCATTGGCGTTGCGTTGTGATTATCTGAACAGCAGGTTGGGCCTTTTCGGTAAGTGGTTACCATACATTTGGCACCTTAGCTACATAGACCATAAGTAGCAGAGCCCACATACTAGTGAATACAATACTAGCAGCCACACGTTTGTGCTCATACGTTAGTCAAAGCCACATAGTAGTCTTCATAAATTAGTAGAATTCATTTGATATTGGTCATACATTGGTAGATGTTAGGTCTGTGGTTTGTGTCTGACACCCTCCTGCTGTCCCCCGTGGGCACGGACGCCACGGCACTTATCATGTAACTTGGCGTCCTGGTTGCCAACATCCTCTTCATGCTGCGGCCTCCATGCTCCTGCCTGACGCTCCCTTAGAGAGGCCAGAGGTAAGCACACTTCCAATTCCTTCCACAGGCAATGGCTGAGGTTCCCTGGGTATTTAAGGAAAACTCTCCAGCAGGGGTGCCTGAGCTTTAGTTTCCCTGGTGACTAGCAAAGGTGTTCTAATAGTCTAGTGCTATTATGAATTAGCTGCGTTTATCCTGCGTTATCTCCTGCCTGTGTTCCTGCCATGTTTTTAGTGTGTGCCATCCTGTCTGTGCGCCCCTGCACTTTCAAGTCCAAGTTCAGTTCATGTTTAAGTTAACTCAGTGTGTCTACCCTGTCTGTGCTCCAGTCAAGTCCCCAGCCGGTCTGTCTCATATTTGCCTCATCACTACTCCGCCCTCAAGTCTTTTCTGTGTCTGCATTAACAGTGTGTCTTCTAAAAACCAGCATTCTAGTCTTGGTAACTTTTCAGGCCATACATATGGTTTTCTTTCATTTTGGAGTGTTTTCTGTACCCTGAGCTTCTACACCGGGACTATCCCAGGAGGTATTGGTCCGGTTGCTTTCCTGCAGTGAAGTCCAGATCCCTGTATAAGGGTTAAAGGGTGAATACCAGGGTAGCACTGGAATAATGCTCTTAGGTTTTAGCAAAATGCCAAACCATTTAGTTGGCACAGTGGGTTCACATTGCCTGATCCATAACAGTAGAAGCCACGTTGTAGTGATCGTACGATAGTAGAAGTCACATAGTAGTGATCGTACAATAGTAGAAGTCATATAGTAGTGATCGTACAATAGTAGAAGTCATATAGTAGTGATCGTACAATAGTAGAAGTCACATAGTAGTGGTCAAATAAAAGTAGAAGTCATATAGTAGTGGTCAAATAAAAGTAGAAGTCATATAGTAGTGGTCAAATAAAAGTAGAAGCCACCCAGCAGTGGTCATTCAGTAGTAGAAGCCTAATATTAGAGGATTAGTGGCCATAACTTAGCAGAAGCCACATAGTAGTGGTCATACAATAGTAGAAGTCGCATAGTTGTGGTCTTACAGTAGTAGAAGCCACAGTGTTGCTGTCGTACAATAGTAGAAGCCACATATTTGCGGTTGTTGCAGTCAGTAGGTGTGGAACCACTGAGTCAACCAACAGAATTGATTTTGGACTAATCCTAGGGGTGTTATCCTGTCAGTCGCCTGGTTTTCTCCATTCAACCCCAATACAGCGATTTGGACTTCACCACAGGGGAGCCACCAGGCCGCTACCTCTTGGAGTAGACTCTGTGTTGTTGACACCTGACCCACGAGGTGTGGAGCATGAAGGGATTGGGCTAAGTCGTAGTCTGGGACAGGCTGAGGTCAGGGCAGGAAGAATATGAGCAATCCAGTTCGAGATCCGGGCAAGCAGAAAAGGGTCAATACAGAGGTTTGGCACTGGTCAGGGGGGTCAGAATCCAGTAATCGGGCAGAAGTCAGTACATAGGCAGACAAACAAAAATAGCACACCTTTGCCCGACATAACAGTGATAATACAATAGTAGAAGCCAAATAGTAGTGGTCAAAGAACAGTAGGGGTGAGATAGTTGTAGTCATACAATAGTAAAGGCCACATACAATACTAATGGCCTTACAATAGTACCAGGCATGTCCATACACTATTGTCATTCATAGCTGAGATGCTGCTAGACTCTAGTCTCCTCTGATGGGGATCTTCCTGAGAACAAAAATACCAGGGCATGTTGAAACAGCCCAATAGGTGTAACTACAGCCATAACACTTGCTATAAGACACAGAGATTAAGGGGGACCCTATCAGCTGCAAAACATTGTATCTTTTGGGGGGGAATAACAATATTGTGGCTTTTTGTTATATTGTGGGTTTCTAATATGTGGAGCTATTATACTGTACATACCGTTAAAGGGGTTTTCCGAGATTTTTTAACTGATGACCTATCCTCTGGATAGGTCATCAGTATCTGATCAGCGGGGGTCCGACACCCAGGACCTCTGTCGATCAGCTGTTTGAGATGTCATCGGCACTTGCACTAACGCCTTGTCTCAGCTCACCAAGCACAGCGCCGTATTGTATATTAGCTGTGCTTGGTATCGCAGCTCAGCTCCATTTACTTCAATGGGGCTGAACCGCGCCTAGGCCATGTGGCCGATGAACGTGACATCACATGGGCTAGGCAAAACTGCAAGAAGGCCACGGCACTACTGTGAGTGCCGGTGCCTTCTCAAACAGTTGATTGGCGGGGGTCCCAGATGTCAGACCACCACCAATCAGATACTGATGACCTATCCTGGGGATAGGACATCAGTTTAAAAAAAAATCTGAAAAACCCTTTAATTATTGCTACCCATGCTGCTGTTTTCATTTTCTTACACTAGGTAGTGAGGGCCACATCTTATTTTGCTCTGGGGCCCTATGAATCATAGTTATGCCCCTGGGAGGTGGTGATGTATGGCCTATGAGTGTGCATATGATACCGCTATACAGTACATATATTAGTGGCCGTACATTTGATAGTACCAGATGTAGATATTAATATGTTTTGTGTGTTTGGTTACGTTTTTTTGTGCTGTCACATGTTTTATGCGGAGGAACAAAATCTGCTAATTAGAATCTTGACCTACTTCAGTTGCCGGGCGATGCTCGTTATTTTGCTTGTCTCTCTCTTTCTCTTGGATCCGCAGAATATTGTTGTAGATTATCATTAGCGATGTTTTCACTTTCATCGTGCCATTGGCAAAAAACGCACAATCAGAGTCACAGTCGGGGCTGTACACGCAAACAATTGTAGGAAAATGAATGTAAAACAGTGAAAACTGCTGCCAAATGTCTAATAATTCCCTCCTTCGCTACCATTACCAGGATTAATCATTATTAACATAGAACCGGCACATTAACCCTTTTAAGGGGTTGTCTGGGGGGGGGGGGGGGTAAGCTGATCTGGCAGGGTGCTGAATCTTCTTAAAGAGACCAGTCCTGTACGGAGACTTACTGGAATTATTCCATAGGTGGCGGCAGTTTAATATTCTTGATCTATCCTCAGGATAGGCCGTCCATATCTGATCGGTGGAGGTCTGACTCCCAGCATCCCCATGGGTCAGCTCTTTAAAGAGTCCAGTGAGCTTGCGGCTTCCTCTCAGCCAACCAAGCACAGCGCCGTACATTGCACAGTGGCTGTTAGTGGTATTGCAGCCAGGGGTGCACCACCAATGAGGCGAGTTGAGGCGATTGCCTCAGGCAGCACCAGGTAGGGGCAAGAGGCAGGCAGCGGAAGGGCGATTATTTGTTTTCTGCTGTATAGTATTGGGAAGCACAGTATGTGGCGCTGTATTACCCTGTATGTTTTCCAGGTATGTCTTTAACAGTAGGGCTGGAGGGAAGTGGTTAGGTTAAGAAATTGGCATTGGGGGGTTTGGGCGCCGTTTCAGTTTTCGCCTCAGCAGCAGAAAGGCTAGGTGCACCCCCGATTGCAGCCCAGACCCATTCACTCTAATTTTTTCTTCTGCAGATAACCGCCTACAATAAACGAACATTTGAGACAGCGAGACATAATCTGGTCATCAATATCATGTCAGGGGAGGGTAAGTAGGCACTGTGCCCATACTGATTGACTATTGACCTCCAGACGTGGCAGACCTGCACTGGTGATTATACTCACCTTCTCCCCGCTGCTGGATTCGGTCTGCGTGGCTCTCGCATCAAGACTCGCATGTTCCAGAGGGAGACTGTAGAATATTTTATATGACAGTGGTCCTGAGGATAGGCCTCCTGCACACAGACCACTCCAGCTGTGGGAAAACTACAACTCCCAAGATGTACACTTATTTGGCTGTTCTCAGAACTCCAAAGAAATAAAGGGAGCATGCTGGGAGTTGTAGTTTTGCCACAGCTGGAGTGCCGGAGGTTAGCCATCACTGGTATAGAGTGTCACACAGAGCACAGCACCCATGGGTCTACGCTGCATGGATAACTTTTTGGATGCATTTTCCTTCGCCAATTTAAATGATCCAGTTTAAAACGGATTTTCTGCTTCATTTTGTTTGAAAATCTGAAATAAAGTTTGACAAATATGCAAAAAAGAGAAGCATTCAAGGTTTTTCTTTTAGCATGATAGATAGACACAGTGACTCCACCAGCAGAATAGTGAGTGCAGCTCTGGAGTATAACACAGGATGTAACTCAGGATCAGTACAGGATAAGTAATGTAATGTATGTACACAGTGACTCCACCAGCAGAATAGTGAGTGCAGCTCTGGAGTATAACACAGGATGTAACTCAGGATCAGTACAGGATAAGTAATATATGTACACAGTGACTCCACCAGCAGAATAGTGAGTGCAGCTCTGGAGTATAATACAGAATGTAACTCAGGATCAGTACAGGATAAGTAATGTAATGTATGTACACAGTGACTCCACCAGCAGAATAGTGAGTGCATCTCTGGAGTATAATACAGAATGTAACTCAGGATCAGTACAGGATAAGTAATTGTCACGGCCATGGCTATGACCGTGACTCCTGAACCGCATGCGGTTGTCAGCGGTTTTCATTGGTGTTCAATCACAGGTGAGGGCTGTGGTATTGGCCTCACCTGTGGTTGCCGCTGGCAACAGTATGTATGTGGCAGCGTAGCAGGCTGAGCTGTGCCATGCAGCTCGCTACGCTGCGCATGCGGTTTTGTGTGTGATGTGTGGATGTGTGCACTGTGTTTTATGTTATTGTGTGCACGTTCCCTTTAAGTGGTGTTTTCCCTTCCCTGGTGTTGGAAGGGTTAATCCCCTTCCTAGTGTGTGTGATCACTGGGTGTGTCCGACTGTGGGGTGTGGCTTCTTGGCCTATAAAGCCTCACTGCTTTTGCAGGCCTTCAGGTTGCTTCAGCCATGCTTAGCTGAGAGCAGCCTCATGTATTTATTACCTGCCAGTAAGAGCCACCCCTGTGGTCATAAACCTTAAATGTCATAACCATAATGTCGCTTTAAGTTATTTCTAGTTATGTGTGATGTCCGTGTGATGTTTTATATGTGATTTTGTGCAGCTATGGATCTGGGTCCCTGTGTGGGGATGCGTTTGTGATCTGCACCCTGCTAACACAGGGATCCAGTCAGCAAGGCTGTGGCAGGTAGGTGGAACTCTTTGTTCACCTGCCATATCCATAGAGCTGTTTATGTCTCCCCTTTTCCTGCAGCTTGGCCGTTGAGACTCCTGCTCCTCCGTGTCTAGGAGGAGTGGGCTTGTCTTACTCAGCTCCTAGCTTAGGGCCATCTTGAGGGCTAGCAGGGACTTCTAGGTTCCGGAGCATGAGCCCTCCTACCATCAAGGTTGGCTCATGTAGCTAGGAGTCAGGGTCAGGTTAGGGATGCCTTTAGGAGGTGACCTGCTCCCTAATCCTGTCTTCATGGCCAAGCAGCCGTAACATCACCGGGCTCCACACGGCTGAGGATTTCCCCCATCCTCAGCCGTGACAGTATGATCACAATGGCTCCTCACGTGGTGTTCCCTCGAAAGAGGGTAAAGCATGCACTGCTGTCTGCGGATGGGGTGCATGCGCGTTCTCCGGAGGGAGAGCGTTATGGGGCTTTCACCATTTACGGCGCGGTGAGTGGCATTCCCAGCTCACCGTTGTCCGTGTTGGTGTCCCCTTTTTGTTTGTCTTTCCCCTCCCCCCCTCCCATTGTTTCTTATGCCTCACCAACTTTCCCCTTTTGTTGTTGGGAGGGGCTTTGAGGGGTGGGAGTATGCATCCCTCGAAAGAGGGTGAAGCATGTACCGCCCTCTGCGGAAGGGTTACATGTGCGCTCTTCGGAGGGAGAGCGTTCTGGGGGTTTCGCCTCTGACGGCGCGGTGAGTGGCGTTTCCCCGCCTTCCCTTCACCGTTGCCTCGTTTGGCGTCCCCCTGATTTTATAGCACTTAGGGTGTTTGTTTGGTGTGCGAGTTGCACACCTTCGAAAGAGGGTGCAGCATGCAGTGCCATATCCTTGTGGCCTGCATGCGCGTTCTCCGGAGGGAGAGCGTTCCTGGGGGTTCTCCGTTAACGGCACGGTTGGTGGCGTATTCCCCGCCACCTTTCCTTCCGTGTCCGTGTTGGGGATCCCTCGTCCCTCTCCATGTTCCCATCTCTGGTCGTCTGCTGGCAGCACTCCGTAAGTGGTCCGGCTGCGTGCTGGTGAGGAGTGTCTGCTGGCAGCGACTGGAGTGGGGACGTGAGTGGAGAGTCCCCTCGTCCATCTCTCAGTGGTTCTTTTCTCTTTGTTGCTGGTGCGGGCTGCAGTCTTCGTCGGACTGGCTAGTGTGAGCCGGGAGAGGATGCAGCTGACAGCGACCCCTTTTTAGAACCGGCACTGAGAGTGGACGTCCCCTTCTCCTATCCCCTTGTCTGAGTCCCTCACGTGTCTTTTTTGGTGGGGGGGCTTTGAGGGGTGGGAGTGTCACGGCCATGGCTATGACCGTGACTCCTGAACCGCATGCGGTTGTCAGCGGTTTTCATTGGTGTTCAATCACAGGTGAGGGCTGTGGTATTGGCCTCACCTGTGGTTGCCGCTGGCAACAGTATGTATGTGGCAGCGTAGCAGGCTGAGCTGTGCCATGCAGCTCGCTGCGCATGCGGTTTTGTGTGTGATGTGTGGATGTGTGCACTGTGTTTTATGTTATTGTGTGCACGTTCCCTTTAAGTGGTGTTTTCCCTTCCCTGGTGTTGGAAGGGTTAATCCCCTTCCTAGTGTGTGTGATCACTGGGTGTGTCCGACTGTGGGGTGTGGCTTCTTGGCCTATAAAGCCTCACTGCTTTTGCAGGCCTTCAGGTTGCTTCAGCCATGCTTAGCTGAGAGCAGCCTCATGTATTTATTACCTGCCAGTAAGAGCCACCCCTGTGGTCATAAACCTTAAATGTCATAACCATAATGTCGCTTTAAGTTATTTCTAGTTATGTGTGATGTCCGTGTGATGTTTTATATGTGATTTTGTGCAGCTATGGATCTGGGTCCCTGTGTGGGGATGCGTTTGTGATCTGCACCCTGCTAACACAGGGATCCAGTCAGCAAGGCTGTGGCAGGTAGGTGGAACTCTTTGTTCACCTGCCATATCCATAGAGCTGTTTATGTCTCCCCTTTTCCTGCAGCTTGGCCGTTGAGACTCCTGCTCCTCCGTGTCTAGGAGGAGTGGGCTTGTCTTACTCAGCTCCTAGCTTAGGGCCATCTTGAGGGCTAGCAGGGACTTCTAGGTTCCGGTGCATGAGCCCTCCTACCATCAAGGTTGGCTCATGTAGCTAGGAGTCAGGGTCAGGTTAGGGATGCGTTTAGGAGGTGACCTGCTCCCTAATCCTGTCTTCATGGCCAAGCAGCCGTAACATCACCGGGCTCCACACGGCTGAGGATTTCCCCCATCCTCAGCCGTGACAGTAATGTAATGTATGTACACAGTGACTCCACCAGCAGAATAGTGAGTGCAGCTCTGGAGTATAATACAGGATGTAACTCAGGATCAGTACAGGATAAGTAATGTAATGTATGTACACAGTGACTCCACCAGCAGAATAGTGAGTGCAGCTCTGGAGTATAATACAGGATGTAACTCAGGATCAGTACAGGATAAGTAATGTATGTACACAGTGACTGCACCAGCAGAATAGTGAGTGCAGCTCTGGAGTATAATACAGGATGTAACTCAGGATCAGTACAGGATAAGTAATGTAATGTATGTACACAGTGACTCCACCAGCAGAATAGTGAGTGCAGCTCTAGAGTATAATACAGAATGTAACTCAGGATCAGTACAGGATAAGTAATGTAATGTATGTACACAGTGACTCTTCCAGCAGAATAGTGAGTGCAGCTCTGGAGTATAATACAGGATGTAACTCAGAATCAGTACAGGATAAGTAATGTAATGTATGTACACAGTGACTCTTCCAGCAGAATAGTGAGTGCAGCTCTGGAGTATAATACAGGATGTAACTCAGGATCAGTACAGGATAAGTAATGTAATGTATGTACACAGTGACTCCACCAGCAGAATAGTGAGTGCAGCTCTGGAGTATAATACAGGATGTAACTCAGGATCAGTACAGGATAAGTAATGTAATGTATGTACACAGTGACTCCACCAGCAGAATAGTGAGTGCAGCTCTGGAGTATAACACAGGATGTAACTCAGGATCAGTACAGGATAAGTAATGTAATGTATGTACACAGTGACTCCACCAGCAGAATAGTGAGTGCAGCTCTGGAGTATAACACAGGATGTAACTCAGGATCAGTACAGGATAAGTAATGTAATGTATGTACACAGTGACTCCACCAGCAGAATAGTGAGTGCAGCTCTGAAGTATAATACAGGATGTAACTCAGGATCAGTACAGGATAAGTAATGTAATGTATGTACACAGTGACTCCACCAGCAGAATAGTGAGTGCAGCTCTGGAGTATAATACAGGATGTTACTCAGGATCAGTACAGGATAAGTAATCTAATGTATGTACACAGTGACTGCACCAGCAGAATAGTGAGTGCAGCTCTGGAGTATAATACAGGATGTAACTCAGGATCAGTACAGGATAAGTAATGTAATGTATGTACACAGTGACTCCACCAGCAGAATAGTGAGTGCAGCTCTAGAGTATGATACAGAATGTAACTCAGGATCAGTACAGGATAAGTAATATAATGTATGTACACAGTGACTCTTCCAGCAGAATAGTGAGTGCAGCTCTGGAGTATAATACAGGATGTAACTCAGGATCAGTACAGGATAAGTAATGTAATGTATGTACACAGTGACTCTTCCAGCAGAATAGTAAGTGCAGCTCTGGAGTATAATACAGGATGTAACTCAGGATCAGTACAGGATAAGTAATGTAATGTATGTACACAGTGACTCCACCAGCAGAATAGTGAGTGCAGCTCTAGAGTATAATACAGGATGTAACTCAGGATCAGTACAGGATAAGTAATGTAATGTATGTACACAGTGACTGCACCAGCAGAATAGTGAGTGCAGCTCTGCAGTATAATACAGGATGTAACTCAGGATCAGTACAGGATAAGTAATGTAATGTATGTACACAGTGACTCCACCAGCAGAATAGTGAGTGCAGCTCTGGAGTATAATACAGGATGTAACTCAGGATCAGTACAGGATAAGTAATGTAATGTATGTACACAGTGACTCCACCAGCAGAATAGTGAGTCCAGCTCTGGAGTATAATACAGGATGTAACTCAGGATCAGTACAGGATAAGTAATGTAATGTATGTACACAGTGACTCCACCAGCAGAATAGTGAGTGCAGCTCTGGAGTATAATACAAGATACAGTATAACTCAGGATTCCTACAAGATAAGTACATGTAATCACATTATACGGTATATGTAACCTATAAAATGGTATAAAGGAGTACACGTTCTATAATGTATGCTTTAGGATGTCTCCTATTTCTGTCATAATTTTGTTGTCCTAATTTCCATGCTCTTTCTCTGTTCAGATTTCCCTCTTCCTTTCCAAGCTGAGTTCTTTATTAAAAACATGAATGTAGAAGAAATGTTAGCCAGTGAAATTCTGGGAGATTTTCTTGGCGCTGTGAAAAACGTCTGGCAACCCGACCGTCTCAATGCTATTAACATCACTTCAGCTCTGGACAGGGGGGGCAGGGTGCCGCTCCCCATCAATGATATGAAGGAAGGGTAACGCTCATTTTTTTTGTTTGTTGCCTCCATACATTATCTGTTCTGGCTTTAGAACAAAGCTACTTTTGCTTAGTTCTTGCAGTTCCCATGCAAGATTTTTTTAAAACATTTCCAGAGCTGCATTTAAAATTCCGCTGGTTGGCAGCCTGATGATCAGACATACTCCTAACAACTTAGGTATGCTCTTATATTAAAGAGGGCAGTTTATTTTTACTACATTTGATTACAGCAAAGATAACACAGCCCAGAATGGAAGGTTTGTACACTCATTAAGCCATCAGGGAATGCTGGGGAATTTCTACCTTATATCCAGCAGAACTATAAATATAGCTCTGGAGTATGTTTTTAATGTAGATTTATATCTAACAATCAACTCTAAAATAATGAACATAGACAACTGTATATAAATGTTCAAAAACACATGTATTTTTCAGCGTCTATGTTATGGTTGGAGCAGACGTCCCGTTTTCATCTTGTCTGCGCGAAGTTGAAAATCCGCAAAACCAGCTGAGATGCAGCCAAGAGATGGAACCTGTCATAAGTTGTGATAAAAAGTTTCGGGCACAATTTCATATAGACTGGTGTAAGATTTCATTGGTAAGGTTACACTCCTGCAGAATACTGTTTGCCCCCATGTCAATGACGTCTTAGGCAGAAGCCCAACCCTCTCTCCGCCCCTGGTTAGAAGCCTCCTTAATTTGATGGATTTAAAATTGATTGGTTAATCTTATGTTTATTATGAATAAGTATCAGTAGAGTAGAATAAGAGATCCCTTCAACAATCAAGTCCCGAAAAACAAGATAAACATGAGAAAACTAAATGAAGCAGTTCTCTCTCTCCCAGAGCAGGAAGTCGCAGCACAATCTGTAGCACAATCTACAACAGCTGGCAACTGCTTATAGGGTTGATGCCCCTAAGCATAACCTTTTGTCTATGATGACTAGGAAAGTGAATTATTTTAAGAAAAATTAAGAACAGGCCTCTTTTTTCCTACTTATCATAGGGGGGCAGAGGACAACAGGATTGGAAACTGAACTGCCCAATAACTGGTGCAGATTGTGTTGCTTATCACTGTTACAAACAGGGGTAAACACAAGGTTAACAACTGTATTAGTAACCATATGACCAATATCGGTATGTACACAGAATATACTGTATGTATATAAATATCTGAAAAGTGTAGTATGAATTTGTATTCAGACCCCTGTACTCTGATACCCCTAAATAAAATCCAGTGTGACCATATGCCTTCAGAAGTCACCTAATTAGTAAATAGCGTCCACCTGGGTGTACTGTTTTCT
Source organism: Bufo bufo (assembly GCF_905171765.1). Lineage (NCBI taxonomy): Eukaryota > Metazoa > Chordata > Amphibia > Anura > Bufonidae > Bufo > Bufo bufo. Next base: position 530,348,458 of record NC_053393.1, on the reverse strand, counting down.
CAGTATAACTAACAGCTATTCTGTGAAGGTCTCAGAGGTTTGTTAGAGAACATTAGTGATCAAACAGCATCATGAAAACCAAGGAACACAACAGACAGGTCAGGGATAAAGTTGTGGAGAAGTGTAAAGCAGGATTAGGTTAAAAAAAAAAACCCAAGTTCTGAACATCTCATGGAGCACTGTTCATCCATGGAAGGAGTATGGCACAACTGTAAACCTACCAAGACATGGCCGTCCACCTAAACTGACAGCCCAGGAAAGGAGAGCACTAATTAGAGAAACAGCCAAGAGATCCACAGCTCAGTTGGGAGAATCTGCCCACAGGAGAACTATTAGTCATGTACTCCACAAATCTGGCATTTATGGAAGACTGGCAAACAGCCATTTTTGAAAGCAAGCCACAAGACATCCCATTTGCAGATTGCCACAAGCCATGTAGGGGGCACAGCAAACACGTGGAAGCAGGTGCTCTGGTGAGATGAGACCAAAGTTGAACTTTTTTGCCTAAATGTAAAATGCTATGTTTGGCTGAAAACTGTTACTGCAATCACCCTGAACATAGCATCCCCACCGTGAAACATGGTGGTGGCAGCATCATGCTGGGAGGAGGCTTTTCTTCAGAGGGACAGGGTAGCCGGTCAGAGTTGATGGAATGATGGATGGAGCTAAATACAGGGCAATCCTGGAGGTAAATCTGGTAGAGGCTGCAAAAGACTTGAGACTGGGGCTCAATACAAATCCACGCCACACTTACCAGTTTTTTATTTGTAAAAAATTGTGTAAACCATGTATCATTTTCTTTTCACCTCACACATACTTGCTACTTTGTGTTGATCTATCACATAAAATCCCAATAAAACACATGTACGTTTGTGGGTGTAACATTAAATTTTTTTTTAAAAAATTTCAATTTCAGGTGGATAAAGCAAAGCAAGTATTGATCACCCAGGAAGTTGTTCGGGGGGAAGGGATCCTTCCTGACGCAGGGGAGTATAAACCTCCATCGGAAACGCTGAAGAGCAGAGACTTCTACTCGGACTTCCTAATCACGCTGGCAGTGCCCTCGGCCGTAGCCTTGGTGCTGTTTGCCATACTGGCTTACATCATGTGCTTTCGGAGAGAAGGAATGTGAGTACCCCTACTTTTCTCTACACCTGTCAAATACACACACAAAGCAAACTGGCTATCTTGGGTATGATAGACCTATGCTAGTTTTTGGATTTCCTTTCTTCTGGATCGGTGATAATTGCACATATGTTCTCTAATATAACAGAAGAAATGATTACATGATTGGATTTCTGAAGAAATGTGTATTTTAATGTTGATTACATTTGGGCTGCACAACAGTTTATTAGAAGGGTAATGTAATGTGGAAATTACTTTAAAGGCTTTGACAAAATTGTGATAGTGATTCCCTATCCTGTCCATCAATATCAGATTGACAGGGGTCAAATACCCGGCACCTCCACCGATCAGCTCCGGTGCTGGAACTACAGCGCCACCCACTGTGTTTTGGAAGTAGCTGGTAACTGCAGCGTTCCTCCCATTGAAATGAGTACTGCAGTAACCAGCTCTGTCCACTACACAATCGGTGGAGCTGTTCAGTTCTGGCGCTGGAGGTACAACAAATCAGTTGCAGGGTGCGGCTTGTCGGACTATGCCTATCTGATATTGATGGCCTATCCTCTGAATTAGAGATGAGCGAAGCGAGCTGATGATGTTACATCAGAAGCCGCTTCTCTAAAAAATTTGTTCTAATACTGTACGGAGATTCGTCTCCATGCAGCATTAGAATGTATGGGCTCCGATGAGCCGAAGTAAGTTATTCACGAATTTGCGCGAGGCTTCGTTGAATAACTTCGGTAATTAATTATTACAGTGAAAAACCACTTCAAAACTTGGAACTCAGCTTTGGTTCGGAGTGGTGGTACCTTGGAACTGAAGCCGAGTTTGGTTTCAAGGTTTTTTTTCGGTTCTCGGAGAAGCCCTTTAATATGTAGAATTAATTTTGATGGTTTTTGGTTGGGCACCAAGTACAGACCAACTGATTTTTACTGACTTCCCTGGCCGGCTTGTCGAACACGTCCAACCGGCCACGCAACTACTCTTAAGAGGGCATTGTCTATGTGGTTGTCAAAGAATCTAAAGTTACATCGATCATATGGTGCTACGACTGGTGGCGGTGCTCAGGTCTCATCCTGCATATCCCTGTGCAGTAATAATAATGGTATATGACTTAGGGCGCATTCACACGACCGTAGGGCTTTGCGGTCCGCAAAACACGGATACCGGCCCATGTGCGTTCCCCAATTTGCGGACCGCACATGGCAGCCACTATCATAGAAAATGCCTATTCTTGTCCGTGTGAATGAGCCCTTTCTGTATTGATGCAAATGTAGCCACATGCAGTACCATGCAATGAGATGGTCAGTCAGTCCTATTATTCAGAATTGGGCAAAGGCACGGGTGCGAATGGCACCCACATGGGGGACAAATGATGCTGCCACAAAAGTAGTATCCGATTCTTCACTCCTATCGGCAAGCAGATTTATCAATGAACTCATTGGGACTGTGTCGGAAAACTGATTCTGGATTTAACGTCTGCACCTGAGACGATTATAGAAATATGACCAGACCCCCTTCTATCATACTCTCTTCTATCACCGTGTAGTAGCCTCATAAAGAGTTCCAAAAAACATTCTCACAACAGTTCCATAATTGACCTACATAATACCGCCACACAGTACTGACATAATACCGCTTCACAGTGCCTGCATAATGCCACCATTCATTTTCCACATAATGCTATCAGTTAGTCGCATAATAAAGCCATAAAGTGCCAACACAAAATGCACAAAAAGCACTCTACAGTGTCCAAACAGTACTGTCGTATTGTACCCATATAACGGTATCCAATAAGTCCATACAGTGGCGGTAAAGAGAGATCAGCACAAGTTCTACTGCTCTTCGATGCATTTCTCGTAGTAATCAGTAAAGATTTTGCACTGTGTTTTACAATCTCTTCGCAATTTAGCACCAGTTCAGACCTCTACAGACAGGTCCCGGAGAAGAGAAGACGTCTCAGCTGGATGATTTAGAGCATTACACAAGTTTAACGTTAAAGGGTATGTTCACCACTGCAACCACATTCGCTTTAAGGCATCTAAAATGAAAAAGCAAGCAAGCGTGCAAATAGTCTCAAAAATCTCCTATCGTTTTGTGTACACAGCTCCTTTTGAGCTCTATGCCCTTCCATGGCTACAGACAACAAACAAACCTGTGTGCAGTCTGGTCATGCCGTCATGTGTTACCGCTTTCTTCCTCTATTCTTCTTGATAATCTACACACAGTAAAATAAGGGAGTGAAACTTGACTGCAGGATCAGGCTACAAAAGGATTTTTCAAAGGGAGCCTGTCAGCAGGAAGGTTGTTGCTACACCAGGCACAATGCCTCGTAGGGCTAGCACAGCTGAATGTAATGATACCTTTCACTTAGCGATCCATTGCTTCCTTCTGGAGAAAAGGTACTTTTAATCTAAGTGCAAATAAGCAGTTAAGTGCACCGAGGGCGGAGCCAAACCACTCAGTGCACTCTCGCTTCTCCTGCTTCCTCTGTTAGCTCCTCCCTCTCCTTCTTGCTTGCTGCACAGTCATATTGACTGGCTCTGGCAATCAAGAAGGAGAGGAAGCAGGAGGAGCGAGAGTGCACAGAGTGGCTTGGACCCGCCCCCTGGGCACTTAAAGGGGTTGTCCGGGTTCAGAGATGAACCCAGACATACCCATATTTTCACCCAGGCAGCCCCCCCTGACAAGAGCATCGTAGCATTTTATGCTCCGATGCTCTCATTTACATTGCGCAGGATTGCGCAGGGCAAAGGCATTTCCAGGAGATACGGTGACGTACCAAGCTCTCCTTAGGGCTGCTAAGCGGAGGCTTCTGCCCAGCAGTGAGCCCGGTGACGTCACCGGCACTGATGGGTGGGCTTTAGCTCTGCCCTAGCCTGTAAAATGGCTAGGGCAGCGCTAAAGCCAGCCCACCAGAGCCGGTGACATCACCGAAACACACAGCTGGGCGGAAGCCTCCACCCGGCAGCGTGTCATTGTAAATAAAAATACCCTTGCCCTGCGCGATCCTGCGCAGGGCAAGGGAGAGCATTGGAGCATAAAATGCTCCAATGCTAACATCAGGGAGGCTGCCTGGGTGAAAATATAGGTATGTCCGGGTTCAGCTCGGACAGAATGAAACAATGGATCTCTAAGTGAAAAGTATCATTACATTCAGTTGACCAAGCCCTACAAGGCATTGTGCCTGGTTTAGCAGTGACCTTCCTGCTGACAGGCTCCTTCTAAGTCTGTAACCATGGAGGCATATAGGTCTGTAATTAGGAGCTGTATACACAAAGCATTAGGACATTTTCAGCCTAAACTATTTGAAACCTTGCTTTACTTTTTTATTTTAAATGCATAGCAGCATTAAAAAAAAAAAAATGCTGATTGCAAAAGTGGACCCACCCTTTAAATAACGGCCACAGAGGAATGTCAGATATGTGTTATATCCACCCTCAGGTGTCACAGAGCTTGCAAATGTAATATTTGTGTGATCAATGGGGGGGGGGGGGGGCTATTCTGCTGGAGGTTTGGCACCATGTTTCTCGGGAAGGTAAAAACGGTAAAATGCAGAGACGCCTACAGAAGTTCTTAAAGGGACGGGGCAGTTTGTATTAGCTTTAATGAAGTGACAATAAGCAGCAAGTAACAGCGATCCAACCATCCTTTGAGCATCTTGCTTCCATTATGTCATGTGGTTTATTTCGCGCGGTCATGTTCTTTAACCTTCATACGCATTATTTTTTTTGTCTACAGCATCTGTATTATGTCTTTGCATCATCATTATCCCTCCATTTAATAGTATTTGCAGTTTGTTTCATCATGAACATTTGCTTCACTGAGATCCAGAGTGACCACTTATATTGTGAAAACGGGGCGAACTAAGATCACCTCCACATATACAGATGTCAGCAGCATCCATATGTAAATGTAAAAAAAAGTGGTGTCAATGTGAGGGGGGTCTTGTGGAGACAAAAAACGAGGACATGGTGGAAGGGTACGTCCACTTTTGTAACCTTCCTTTACACAGAAGGTAGAGCAAATCTGCAAATAGCTTTCCTATTGTTTTCGGTATATAGCTGCTAGGCAACCCTATGTATCGCCATGGTTACAGACTACAACAAACGCTGTGTAGTCTGATGCAGTCATGTCACTTCTATTTGATCCCCTAGTAAAAAAGCATTAGTGGGCATACCCTTAAAGGTAAAGTTATAGGACATCATTTAAAGGAAAGTGTCCTTTTTCAGTCCTTATAAATGGAAGTATTTAATTCATCAAAATCAGACAAGAGTCTTAAAGGGGCTTTTCAAAAACACATTGATGACCGGGACTCCTATCAATTAGTAAAACACACTGACCAAGGGTCTTTCTGGAGCACGTAGCCTCTTCCACATCCAGCCAGGTGCAATGGCGCATCGGTACATGTACCTGTGCCCAGTCCTGCAACCAGGCCACATTCAGGTAAATGGGTCTACACTGCAGTACCGTGCAGCACTATGTGTACAGAGGAGCGGCCTATGAGCATTGGAGAGGTTGGAGTGTCTTCAACCATGTCTTTCGGCCCCGTTGTGCTTAGCTTATTGGTGGGTTGGAGCCCCACTGATTATACTAGATGTGGCCTGAAAAGCCCTTTAATCATGATACTTGGCAAGAAAGATGACTTTATTTCCAGGAAGTTACAAGGCATGACCTATACGTCATTTTATTGGTAATCGCCCATTACGCCTTAAAGGGTAGAGACACCTTAGGGGGCATTGTTTTTTACATTATTGCCCAAATTTTGACCTAAAAATTATTTCTTTCAATTGGTCCTTATTAAAAAATATTTAGCCCCTTTCTCTGTACAGCCTTGAGATTCTCTAGTACCATGCTCTGTGTCTTTACTGTTAGCTCAGCTGACCGCTCCTTATCTCTGATCTCCTGACAGCTCATAGACACTTATTATAGCTCAATTCTTATCTTAAGAATATGGCTTAAACAAGTGTTTCTGAGCTGTTAGTAGTTCAGAGATAAGGGTTATACATAGATAGATGACTGCTCAAAGTGAAAAGTAAGGTGCCCACAGCTAAGGCTGAGTTCACATCAGCATTCAGCCTTTCCGTTCTTCTCCTCCATTATAGGATCAGGAAAACGGAAAGGACAGATTCGGCACATAACTGTGCTGAACGGAGCCTACAGGCCCCATAGACTATAATGGGGTCCGTTAGGTTTCCGCTCAGAGGAAGATTTTTGAAGTGGAAACAAAACCTGAGAAATTGTTTAATAAAGACCAATTGAAAAAAGGATTTTTAGCCCAAAATGAGTAAAATGCCATCATAAAAGAAATACACTGCCGCAAGGATGTTTATCACCTTTAAGTATAACTTTTCATACCCATTTCCCATTATACTTGATTGGTTCTGTAGAATGAATATGTTGATATCATTCATACGTCATTTAAAATAAAAAAACAGAATGGTCGCAGTTCAAGGCCTCATGCGCATGGCTGTTTTATAGAACTCTACTACAGTGCCCATGCCATGCTATGGCTCCGTAATGAAGCACTTTATATCTGTGCTTCTAGGAGAGAACACAGTGTCTTAAAGGCTATGCACACCTTTAAGGACACTTATGAAAATGATTGCATTGTACTCATTCTGAGCTAAAAATCTTTTTTTAAATTGGCCTTTATTAACAATTTTCTACAGATTTTGTGATAAAGGGTTAAGTTTTTGATTATCTTACTTTCCCTTTCACTTTGAGGCATCATCTGAAGGCTAAGTATTTGCCTTATCTCTGATCTCCTAAGAGCTCATAAACACTTATTTAAGCCGTACTCCTATCAGTTTGATGGAAGTTTAGCTATACTGAGTCAGGAGATGAGCTACACATGAGCTGTCAAATGACAGGATTTAGAGTAAACAGAAAGTGACAGTGTGCAAATAGACTGAAATTTAAACCCTGTATCTAGAAAATGGGTGACATTTTTTAATAAAGACCAATTGAAAAAATTATTTTTAGCCGAAAAAGAGTAAAATACAATCCTAAAAAAAAGGTGCCCCAAAGGTGTCCATAGTCTTTAAATGGTTTGTACCTCGATCTAAACGTATACCCTTGGTGGGGGTTCCAACCAATGGGACCCCCACAATCACAAGTACCCTTAATAAAAGGAGCGTGCTGACATTTCGATCATCTCTATGGGACTGTCAGAAATAGCCTGGCGCTGCCGCTCCATTCATTTGGAGGAATGGGATGCCATTGTCATGATCGGTGGGGGTCCCAGTGGTTGGATGCCCACCAATCAGATGATTATCCCCTACAGTTTGCATAGAAGACAGGTTTATATCTTGGTACAACCCGTTAATGAGACACCATATGGTGGCACATGGAGTCCGTAAGGCTCGTACAGGGCGCATGAGCCCTCACTTAAAGTGGCACTCCAGTCCAAACCGAACATTTGATATCAACATATAGAGTGGCCATGCCCAGCTTTCTTTCATTTGCAGTAGAAGGGAAGGGAACATCTAATGTTCTATGCAATGAGTTGGCCCCATCCTTTAGGTGTTGCAGGGAGACCTTTACTACGGGTCCTACAATGAAGTAAAAAAAGGTTGTGGGAAATGAACGCGTAGGCCATGGAAGAGAGATGGGGGGGAAGGGCAAACATGCGTGAAGTCCTCCTGGTGGTTGGAGTAGTAATGGTGTCCACCAGGGGGCACACTTGTAAGGTTTGCTATAGGCTCCTTTTCCTCTATGGATGGGTCACTCTGGATCACATGTGGAGAACCATATCTTCCATAACGATAAATACTGATGTACGTTGCTGTTCACACTGCAGTGCTCACAGCAGTATTTATGGCTCACCTAGTCCCATAGACTTAAGAAGTGCTCCGAATATCAATGCTATAATTTAATTCATTCATTTTGTTTCGTTTCTAGGGAAAAGAGAAACATGCAAACCCCAGAGTAAGTGTCTTCTCTATGTCTCCTCGTTGTCATATAATACGTCACCGTAGCTTGTCACGCCCCCACCCACGTGTCCCACGCTTCTCATCCACATCCAGTCATCCCGTTATTTTAGTGAACGCTGCTTGTAGCTTATGTAGGGGGATTAGGTGTGTGATGAAGTCCGTCTTGAGCCTGTCAAGAGGTGCAAATCCAAAAAATAGTGTTTTCCTCTAGTTGTGTTCTAGGAAAAGGGTTGTGCTAAAATTTATAAGCATAAAAAACTATTTGGTGTCTGGTATACTGCACTCTGGTGTCTGGTATACTGCACTCTAATGTCTGGTATACTGCACTCTAATGTCTGGTATACTGCACTCTAATGTCTGGTATACTGCACTCTGGTGTCTGGTATACTGCACTCTGGTGTCTGGTATACTGCACTCTGGTGTCTGTTATACTGCACTCTAATGTCTGGTATACTGCACTCTAATGTCTGGTATACTGCACTCTAATGTCTGGTATACTGCACTCTGGTGTCTGGTATACTGCACTCTAATGTCTGGTATACTGCACTCTAATGTCTGGTATACTGCACTCTAATGTCTGGTATACTGCACTCTGGTGTCTGGTATACTGCACTCTGGTGTCTGGTATACTGCACTCTGGTGTCTGTTATACTGCACTCTGGTGTCTTGTATTCTGCACTCTGGTGTCTTATATACTGCACTCTAATGTCTGGTATACCGCACTCTGGTGTCTGTTACACTGCACTCTGGTGTCTGGTATACTGCACTCTGGTGACTGGTATACTGCACTCTGGTGTCTGGTATACTGCAGTCTGGTGTCTGTTGCCCTGCACTCTGGTGTCTGGAATACCGCACTCTGGTGTCTGGTATACTGCACTCTGGTGTCTGTAATACTGCACTCTGGTGTCTGGTATACTGCACTCTGGTGTCTTGTATACTGCACTCTGGTGTCTGGTATACTGCACTCTGGTGTCTGTTATACTGCACTCTGGTGTCTGTTATACTGCACTCTGGTGTCTGTAATACTGCACTCTGGTGTCTGATATACTGCACTCTGGTGTCTGATATACTGCACTCTGGTGTCTGAAATACTGCACTCTGGTGTCTGGTATACCGCACTCTGGTGTCTGGTATACTGCACTCTGGTGTCTGTTATACTGCACTCTGGTGTCTGTTATACTGCACTCTGGTGTCTGTAATACTGCACTCTGGTGTCTGATATACTGCACTCTGGTGTCTGATATACTGCACTCTGGTGTCTGATATACTGCACTCTGGTGTCTGATATACTGCACTCTGGTGTCTGATATACCGCACTCTAGTATCTGATATACTGCACTCTGGTGTCTGATAAACTGCACTCTGGTGTCTGGTATACTGCACTCTGGTGTCTGTTATACTGCACTCTGGTGTCTGTAATACTGCACTCTGGTGTCTGTAATACTGCACTCTGGTGTCTGATATACTGCACTCTGGTGTCTGTTATACTGCACTCTGGTGTCTGTAATACTGCACTCTGGTGTCTGTAATACTGCACTCTGGTGTCTGTAATACTGCACTCTGGTGTCTGTAATACTGCACTCTGGTGTCTGTAATACTGCACTCTGGTGTCTGTAATACTGCACTCTGGTGTCTGTAATACTGCACTCTGGTGTCTGATATACTGCACTCTGGTGTCTGTTGCCCTGCACTCTGGTGTCTGTTGCCCTGCACTCTGGTGTCTGATAAACTGCACTCTGGTGTCTGTAATACTGCACTCTGGTGTCTGTAATACTGCACTCTGGTGTCTGTAATACTGCACTCTGGTGTCTGATATACTGCACTCTGATGTCTGATATACTGCACTCTGGTGTCTGATTTACTGCACTCTGGTGTCTGATATACTGCACTCTGGTGTCTGTTATACCGCACTCTGGTATCTGATATACTGCACTCTGATGTCTGTTGCCCTGCACTCTGGTGTCTGATAAACTGCACTCTGGTGTCTGGTATACTGCACTCTGGTGTCTGTTATACTGCACTCTGGTGTCTGTTATACTGCACTCTGGTGTCTGTTATACTGCACTCTGGTGTCTGTAATACTGCACTCTGGTGTCTGTTATACTGCACTCTGGTGTCTGTAATACTGCACTCTGGTGTCTGTAATACTGCACTCTGGTGTCTGTAATACTGCACTCTGGTGTCTGTTGCCCTGCACTCTGGTGTCTGATAAACTGCACTCTGGTGTCTGTAATACTGCACTCTGGTGTCTGCTATACTGCACTCTGGTATCTGATAAACTGCACTCTGGTGTCTGATAAACTTCACTCTGGTGTCTGTTATACTGCACTCTGGTGTCTGTTATACTGCACTCTGGTGTCTGTAATACTGCACTCTGGTGTCTGTAATACTGCACTCTGGTGTCTGTAATACTGCACTCTGGTGTCTGTAATACTGCACTCTGGTGTCTGTAATACTGCACTCTGGTGTCTGTAATACTGCACTCTGGTGTCTGTAATACTGCACTCTGGTGTCTGTAATACTGCACTCTGGTGTCTGTAATACTGCACTCTGGTGTCTGTAATACTGCACTCTGGTGTCTGATATCCTGCACTCTGGTGTCTGATATCCTGCACTCTGGTGTCTGATATCCTGCACTCTGGTGTCTGATATCCTGCACTCTGGTGTCTGATATACTGCACTCTGGTGTCTGATATACTGCACTCTGGTGTCTGATATACTGCACTCTGGTGTCTGATATACTGCACTCTGGTGTCTGTTACACCGCACTCTGGTGTCTGGTATACTGCACTCTGGTGTCTGGTATACCGCACTCTGGTGTCTGGTATACTGCACTCTGGTGTCTGGTATACTGCACTCTGGTGTCTGGTATACTGCACTCTGGTGTCTGGTATACCGCACTCTGGTGTCTGCTGTATCTTTCTTAGTTGTCTATATGTTCACTGGTGATCCAGAGGTAGTCAGTCATTCCTGGTTATATGGTCAGTCCCTGTTACTTAGTAGACCTACGTTGGGCGTCTGGCAGCAGCTCTGTTCCTGCAGTCTGCCATGATACTAAACAAGATACCGTCTTGCATATTGTACAGTCACAGCACAAAACTACACAGAATAATATTCTTCATGGGCAAAACCATACCAGGATTCAGTGCCCAAACAATAGTGCAGTACAGTAATGATGCTACATAGTGCATCTAATAGTATCACACAAATAGCAGTGCCATCATGTGCCTATAGGAGGACAGCATGGTGACATACATGCATTATGCCAGAGAAGACACACACATCAGAACCATACAATGTGCAAACAACAGGGTCACCAAGCACCAAAATATGACCCTAAATATTACTTCCATATGGTGCTCTCACAAATAAAGCCAAATAATGCCCACATAATGAAGCTAAATGGTGTCTGCATACAACCATACAGTCCCATAGTGTTCAAGTTATAAGCCATGTCCTGAATAACAGTATGTTATATGCACAAAACATTACCACGTCCCGTCCACATAATACTGCCATAACATACCTAGTTAACATGCAAACATAATTCTACCATTCAGGGCCGACACTGTCATGTTATTTATTAAAAAAAACAAATAATCATGCCATGTGCAAGGTGCCCACCCGCAGGGGAGCCGTGGAGGCTGGCAGCTGGAGAGGATGGGAGTGGTGGCGGTGGCTATGAAGGTGGTTGTACTCCTCATGGTGGCTAATTCCTCGCCCTCTAGTGCTCCCTGGGTCACATGTGCAGTGAATGGAGGGCTCACTTTTTCTTCTACTTTTCCAAATAGCTGTGTATTGAGGCTTGGACTGGCCCACCGGGGAGCCGGTGAATCCCTGGGTGGGCCCCTGAGCTAATCAGTAAGGGGTCTTTCTGTCCTCTTCTCTGCGCAAGCAAGCGCTGTCACTGAATTTCTGTGCCCCGCACCCTCTTGCTGGAGATCCTATAACCAGTAGGGCCTCCTGAGAGGCGGGTAAGACAGTGGCAGAACTTTAAACTATATCTGCGTCCTAAGGACACGGTTTCAGATGTGGAAAGACAGGAAACCTATTTCCAGCGGTGGTCACTTTACAGAATAGGGCAGCACTAGCAGTCATAAGGCAGAGGCATCAGGAGCAGGGCCAGGGAGTTGCTGCGGATTCTGCTCTAGAGTGTAAAGTGTGGAGAGCAGGCTCGGGCCTAGTGGTGTGCAACTGCACAGGGATATCACCCTTCTCTGGTACAGGGGGCACCAGATCAGTTCTCCCCACACCAGGAGAGCAGGGCGGCATCAAACACTCCATGGTCTGCTGGCATCACCACCGCTGCTACTAACAGCAGTGCCAGCAGATATTTCAGGTCTGGAGCTCCAGTGTCATGGAGTAACCTCCAGCAGAGTTCAGCCCCAGCGTGTGATGGTGGCGGCAGCAAGAGGAGTTGCTGTCAAGAAAAGGCAGAGGCGTCCCTACCGTGGTAAGCAGACATAACTTAATGTTATACAGGTTAAACTAACACCGTCCTGAGCCTGGACTCCATGATGCTTCTTCTGCCAGTGTCATGAAGGTCTGTTAGTTATGGGGCAGGGCGATCAGCGAGCCTGGACTCTGGCAGATGAGGTGCCGGCTCAGTGATTTGAGTTAGGGCTCATGCACACGGCCGTGGCCGTATCACTTGAATGGGTCCGCAAACCCGGAGATGCGGTGCGGAAGCACGGATAGGAACCCCCGCGGAAGCACTACGAAGTGCTTCTGTGGTGTTTCTGGCCGTGCCTCCGCACCGCACTACTTTTTTGCGGTGCGGACCGTCGGATGCGGATCGCGGACCCCATTTAAGTGAATGGGTCCGCGATCCGCATGCGGCTGCCCCACGGTCGGTGCCCGTGCATTGCTGAGCCCTTATGCTGAGCAGAAAGTGTAAATCCTAACAATCACTTCCTGTGCTCTCTGAGCCCAAGGTCCCTTCACCCCCCTCACCTCTTATATAGAAGCAGTGTAGGACTGGGGTACCTAGGGCCCACCAGTAAAATTTATTTTGGGGGCCCACCATATGGATACATCCAAATATAATAAATAATTTAACACGTTTTTTTATATGAACATAGGCTGGTTAAGGTGCTGTACATTGAATATTTGTATGTAGTACAGTAGGTCTACTGTGTTATGTGGCATTTGTGCAGTGGGTGGGAGACTAGGGGCCCACCTAGCTCAGGGGCCCACCGGGGATTCCCCTGTACCCCTGTGGGCCAGTCCGAGCCTGTATAGAAGATAACCATCATGACCTGGAACAGACACAGCAGCCCCTCAGCTGCTGTCAGACACCTCTCAAGAACCAGGACTTTGGAGATGGGTTTCTTTATTTTTTTTCCTTTATTTATTTATTTATTTATTTTACTTTATTTAGCCCTCCTTTTTTAGAAGAATATTTTTATGGGGTCCCACAGGAATTCGGCTGCTTTCTGGCAGAGATGACGGCTTTCATTCAGACAAAAAGTTGCGCATGCCGGCGGTTCACAGCATTACCCAACTATGCCACATACGGTCATCTCCAACAACCTGCCGGCTTTCTCAACGCAAACGTGAAGCTAGTGTAACAATACATTGTTAAAAAAAACGAAACAAAATGATCTTCTTCCCTTTGACACATACAGTGCTGAACTGAGCGCCACTGCTAAAAATATACGTATATGTATGACAGTGTGTGTATGAAAGGGTGCCTACATGTATGACAGTGTGTATGTAAGAGTGTATGCACACGTTCAGGATTCATGTGCGGAGAATCTGCACTGAAATCCGCAGGTGTTCGCAGGCAAATCTGTACGGTCAATCTGCATCAATTGGTGCGGATTTGGTGCGGATTTTCCGCATGCGGAGTTTACTAAGTGAATGAAGAAAATCCGGTCAGGAAAAATAAAATGAATTGACATGCTGCTGATTTTTTTTAAATCCGCACCGCAGGTCAAAATCCGGGCAGAAAAAAATCTGCATCGTGTGCATTGAGAATTTCAAATTCTCATAGAATACAATGTACATGACCTACGGTGCAGATTTTCCGCATGCAAATCCGCGCAGAAAATTTGCACGCAATCCTGATCGTGTGCATTTAGCCTAAGAATACCTGCATGTATGACAGTGTGTGAGGAATGTAGAATTATTGTTTAATGTTAGCCATGATCTCATTTCAGCCATCTGCTGTCAGATAGCAGAGGTAGTGAACTCCACGCCAGGGTTCTGGCTTCAAGGAGGCCACATGTGTACAAATTCACACCTCAACCAGCCAGCATGGAGGCAAGCTAATCCTACAGGAAAACCTCTCTGTAGGGGGTCTCAGCCCTTGCCCAGATCTATCATACCCCTCAGACATCATGGAACCTTGTGGCCAAGACAAACATGGCCCTGGTTGTAGGTTGGTAATAGGAGGCCAGGGAGGGGAGGCATACAGATATCCCCACAGAAACCTAATAATAGTACCATGTTTGGGCTCTACCTGTAGCTGGAACCCAGGCGGATCCGTTCGTCCCAGAACTATCTCCCTGTGACCTTCTGGTCTGGAGCTATGAGCCCTAATGGGTTTTGTGGGTCCTTGGCTGCCAGCACCAGAAGAGGAGCAGTGGACCCCTCCCCGAGGCAGGGAGGAGAAGGGCCGGCTACAGGTCAAAAGGCCCATGCAAGCCAGCGGGCGTGTCTTTTTCTGAAGGGGGTCGCGGTGCATCACGTATTTGGAAGGGACCGGGAAACGGCTGACATCACTGCCTCCCAGGTGACGACAGCCAAGGATTACAGTAAGGGTCCATTCACACGTCCGTAAGTGTTTTGCAAAACACGGACACCTGCAATGTGCGATCCGCAGGTGTCCGAAGAAACGGATGCGGATCCCGAAAATGCAGATGCGGATCCAGGAAATGTGGATTTGCATCCGTTCCAGCCCCATTGAAAGTGAATGGGTCCGCAAATTGCGGAACGAATGCGGACCCAAATTACGGACGTGTGAATGGACCCTAACCATTATTCATCAACCCAAAGGACTCATCCATCTGGTAAACTGACTTTTTTTTGCTCTGCTTAATCCTGTTTGTACCATACTACCTGTATTTGCAACCTCCGACCACTGTATATATCCTTTGTGTGTATAGTGTTATATCTAGTGAGCCCTTAAGGCGATTAAATATATAATTTAATCTTGTGCTGTCTTGTATCTCGATCACGAATCCCCACGTCCGTGTTTCGGCCTAGTTATACGCTACCGCGGTTTGGTTTCTCACCCTATATAATCCCGTTAGCGGACCGGGCTTATATCAAACGAGAAGCTGGTGGCAGTCTTCCCGGGCTGAGGAGGCGCTGTTTCACTGCGGCAGTGACCATGCTCCCTCAGCTTGTTGCCTCTCTGTGCCCGCGTGGACAAGAGGAGTCTGTGAAAACTGTACCAAGCTGACCTTACCTGCTCCTCACGGACGGCGTAACGTCACGCCTTGGTAACCAGTGACTATACCGTATCTCGCTGGCCTTACTTATTTGACGTCAGTCGGGGTACGGTATTCATCACACAGTGTGTGTATGAAATCGTGTTGGCATGTGTACAAGTATGTGTGTAACATTGTTCTGTTACTGTATCTAAGTACAGAGCTTGGTATTGTTATGGTATCTAAGTACTGAGCTTGAAGGGGGTGCCTAAGTTCAAATTTTTTAGGCCAAACTACAGGGATGCTGTTAAATTAAAAATAAATAAAAAAACAACAAAAAAACACTTAAACTCACTATCCTGATAACTATTTCATCCAGCACCAATAACCTGTTCTCTCTGTCGGGGTGCAGCTGGGACATAATATTTTGGCTGCCGCGGTAAAATGCCTGTGTACCGCACCTGACTGCTGTAACTAATCACTGGCCTCGGTGGTGTGCAGCACCAAGGCCAGTGATTAGCTGCAGCGGTCATGTGCGCTATTACACTACAGCTTCCTACATAAAGGAATATTTTAAACAATGTTGATGCAAATCAGAAAACCCCCTTAAGTGTCAATATTTGCATGAAACTATAGGGTGGGACCCTAGAGTCACTTCTACTTGGCACCCCAGTCCAACACTGTGTATAGGTAGCAACAATGATGGTGGGAGTAGTTCTCCCTGTCTCTAAGTGAACTTTGCAATCTTCCTGTTACGGGCAGTCGGCGTGGATCCACTGTGCCAACTAACTGGCTTGGCTTTGGGCTAAACCTAATGGTGTTGTCCTCGCGGTCCCCTTTAACCCCTATACAGGGTATTAAACGTCGCTGCCGGGAACCAACCAGGCCGTTTCCTTCTGGGACAGTCCCAATGTGGATCAGAGACACCAGTGCAAGTCACTGTGGGGTCAGGCAGTATATGTAGTCAGGAGACAGGCCAAGGTCAGGGCAGGCCTGCAGAGGATGCCAGCAGCCAGGGAGAGGGGAACAGGACCAGACACTAGGCCAAGTAGCGTACCTGTGCCTACAAGGAGAGGGGAAGCGCAACACTTTCAAAATAACCACAGGCATGCAAATCAGTTCCCTTTATAATGTATTCTGCTGCACTTTAAAATCAGGCCTCTTTCTGCAATTCCTGGGATGAGGGGTGCAGGTATTAGATTTGGTTGGCCAGAACGTCTCAAAGTGTGGTGGGTTCAATATACCCTTTTCACAAGCAGTAAAGTCTTATTGCCATAAACGTGCAGGACCTTGATGGTTCTAGACCTTCTTTAAATGTCTGTTCTCTTTCTCTCAGGGGTAGTTCTCTCAGTTCAGCTTTCAGGCAGCTTTCAAACTCAGAAACAGTGTTTTCTTGGATTAGGCTTCTCTTCAGGCCTTAGCCCTCATGAGCTCACACTTGCATGTATTCCTCTAGCTCTGTGTCACGGCCTTTGGTGTGTGCCGTGACACTTCCGCCGCGCATGCTGGTTGCCGGTGGCAACTTGTTGATATGCATGTGTGTGCGCTTTCTCTTTAAGGATGTTTCCTTTCCCTGCTTTGGTGTGCACGGGTTAAGGTGAGCTTGGTAGGTGTGGTGGGTGTGACCTCAGGCCTCCTTATATGTTGGTGTGGTGGAGCCTGAAGGTCAGTTTGATTTTGCTTCAGTCTGTGTAGGAGCTTTGCTCCCTGGCTGAATGATTATGTCTGTGTGAGCTATCCCTATTTGTTATTTTGTTTACCTTGCTCTGTCTGTTGTCCCCTCCGGTGTGTTTCTGTTATTCCTCCCCCCACCTGGTGTATGTAGTTATGGTGTGGGTTTTGCTTGGAGGTTTGATTGTGGTATGTGGCTCCGGAAGGGGCATGCTTTCCCGGAGGGGTTTAATCGAAGACTAGACTGTGGGTTTTCCAGCTTGGAGCCCCCTTTCATCACGGCTGTGGCAGGTAAGTGTGGATAGCATTGTTGTGTTGCTGTTACTTACCTGCCGTACTGTTTAGCCCATGGTCTTGCATCCTGTTTGCCACTGGGCCTCTGGAGACACCATTCATTCGTGGTGTAGGATGAATGGGTGGTCTCTGCCCTGTCATAAGGCATAGGGCTTTGCAGGGATAGCAGGGTCAAAGGTTGGTGAGCATGAGCCCCCTTACCTTCTGAGGCGGCTCATGCATTAGGAGTCTAGGGAGAGTTCAAGGTTGCACTAGGAGGTGACCTGCTCCCTGTTCCCTGCTATCCTGCGTTGCAGCCACTGTCATTGCATGGTGGGGGGTTTTCCCCACTCCCCGCCGTGACACTCTGCTCAACTAAGACTCACTAACATGGAGACAAGACCAGCCCATCACCCCAGGAAACTGGACCAAAGCTGCCAGTGATAACTATGTGTTGCCCATACATAACCATTTGGGATACATCAACATACTTTAACAACAAATCTCAACATTTAACCCTGTAGCATTAATTTAAACCTTTGCAGTGATCCTCTGGGTCACTGCACAATCAGTACACAGAAATAGGGCTATACAGTGATCATATACTAGTAGAATGTAATAAAATGATAATACAATGCGGTAATAAGTGTCATCCAGTATCCATGCAATAGTACTAAAATACCTCTAATGTAAAATGTCCAAATACTATTTCCATATGGTGCCCACATAATAGCGACATACCGTACATAAACCTAATTCTTGTGCCATATATTGCACAAACAGTATATTATGCCACCTACATATTACTGCCATAAATTACCTTAGTAACTGTTCATTGTGTACACCAAGGATTGTACCAATCAGTACCCAAATATGCTGTTCAGTCACTAAATAATTCTGCAATATAGTGCATAAAAATCTGGCCAAAAAATCGGTATTGTGCAGTTTATAATTAGCTAAATAACAGTGACAAACAAGGCCACTATATTAATGCTGAAGCGTTAGTGCCATACACAGCACAATAAGAGCACCTATTAGCACCCACCAAATTGTATCATATTGTCTAGGTAGCAATGCCGATAAGAGCTCACATTATAGTGCCATATAGTACCCAAATAATTGTTCCGTGCATTTAACAATACCTTGGTTATTGGTCACATTTGATTCATGGACAATGGGTACAATGTTTGACATTGTAAAATCATGGCTTATAGAATGCCAAACAAGACCAAGATAATGCTATCGCAGTGATAGTGCCCTACGTTGACCACATAGCGTCATACAGTAACCACATAATTGTACCAAACGTAGCACAAATAAGAGCTTATAGGAGGCACATATTGTTTCATACCGGATATGGTCTAGGTAACGGTGCCATTAAGAGCTAACATTATTGCGCCATACAGTGTCCAAATAATTGTTCCATACATTGAGCACTACCTTGGTTATATTTGATTTACTGACAACAGGTGTAATGTTTATGGTACTGTTTATGGTAAAATCATGGCTAATGGATTGAGTGCAGTAATTTATTCTAGGTTCTAAGTTTACTGCACATTATAGTAATTTAATCAATATACAGTATAGCGCTTGTTACCATCGTCATGTGGAACACATACACGTTATGAGCAACTGCTGTAAATTGTAGAGGACATAGGGATCTTCTCATTTATTTAATACTGAGATGTTCATAGTTACAATATTAAAATACTTATTTATATTACAATTTTTATTGTATGTTTTTGTTTTGTTTTTTTTGGTTATACAGCATCCAACTTGTTCACCATAGCGCTATCCAGAAATCCACAAAAGAGCTCCGGGACATGTCTAAAAACAGAGAAATTGCCTGGCCCCTGTCCACACTTCCGGTTTTCCATCCAGTGACAGGGGAAATGGTGCCCCCTCTTCATACAGACACGTACGATAACACCAACATGCCCTTGATGCAGACACAACAGTGAGTATCTCGAGCAAAATATCATTTCACATTTTTCACAACGTAAAGGCTTTACATTATCTACATGTGATGG
Source organism: Bufo bufo (assembly GCF_905171765.1). Classification (NCBI taxonomy): domain Eukaryota; kingdom Metazoa; phylum Chordata; class Amphibia; order Anura; family Bufonidae; genus Bufo; species Bufo bufo. The sequence continues at coordinate 530,329,051 of NC_053393.1, read as the reverse complement.
ATGTAATTTACAAATTCTAGATCAGAGAACAGAAACCTTCGGCACTCTAGCTGTGGTGAAACTACAATTCCCAGCCTGCTCCATTCATTTCTATATGCGTTCTTAGAAGAGCAGAGCAAGTATGCATGCTGGGGGTTGTAGTTTCACAACAGCTGGAGTGCCGGAGGTTGCCTACCCCTGTTCTAGATGTTACTCTGCAGTTTTACACCAGTCATGTATGGGTCTATGTGTGTGGAGAACTTCAGATACTGTTGTCCTTTTAGTCAGTTCCTCATGGGCGGTGCTTGGATGAGGATATATTGAGATACACCTTTTCAAGTCTATGTGCTATTGTAGCCAATACAACTAAGTGGTCCGGTGGTAGAGTGCTAAACCTTTGCTGACCAATTGTGTTGGTAAGTGAAGGGCATTTAAACCCTGATCTATGACCTGCTATAAAGCCTCCAAGAAACTCCCACTTCTGGGAAGGGTTCACATACACCTAGGCCATTTTTTGTGCTGGGACAAGCAGAATTTATTTTGCTTGGCTCTGAAAATTCAAGACAATCCTAGCAAATCTGGGAGGACCACAGAGTACCTACAGTTATGTACTATTGTTCTTCCACTAGGCCCCATATTCCTCCCTATACTTGAGAAATCCCCTACAATACCGCATGGACCCATAGCAGGTTATGGAGGCACCACATTACAAATTTCTCATCTTTCTACTCTTCTGTCTTTCCTAGGACTTTGTCGCATCAGACTCAAATACCTCAACAGCAAATTGCAGGTCAGTAGAGACAAGTGACATAGATCTATCTGGTAATATGAACCAATTAAAGAGCTTATCACACCATAATTGACTAATTTAAGCAATCAGATCACTGGTGATCGCCGGGAGAAGATGTGAAAACCTTACATTTCCCTGCAGTCGCCAACTACAGGGAAAATGCGGTATTACAGGCTAAGCGGACATCCCTATAGAGCATGTGGAAAGGGTCTGTCTTTATAAGATAACCCCTACTATAGGACTACATCCTCACTATTATACCACAAAATATAGCAACCAAGATAGTTCCAGAAAGGATTATTTACAATTACTATATAAAATTTCAGATGCTCTCTCCTCTAAAGGGGTCACCACTGATATTTAGATTGTATTAGAGGATTGTCATATAACTATAATATTGCGAGCAGTGCGGTGTGAGAAGCCAGCACTCACAGATCATATGGTCACGGCCTGTGACCCCATACATACATGCCATGTAGTAAATGTGCTGGGGATGTGTAGACATCTACAGATTTGGGGGATTGACGCCATTCTTCCTCTTAATTTCTGCTTTCGGGATGCAGGAGAATTCCGTATGACAACTTTTCAGAGATTTGAGGTAAGTAAAATGCATCTTGTATTTGACGTTTTCACTGGATGAGATATAAGGTAACATCTGAGTAACTTCCTTGCTATGGACACCTCAACATACTGTATCTGCTCGTCGTTGGTGCATTTCTTTGGACCACCTTACCTTACCTTGAGGTCTGAGAAATGACTGCTCACAGATAGGTGGACTTTTATTTATGGCGTTATTGTTGAGTGATGGCCATTTTCCACTTTCCCATCAAGCCACTTATAGTAAAACAACAGGGGAATAATTTAGTATGGGATCTTGGGAGTCTTGGGACCATGAAAGATCTCTTGGTGGCTTTTTGTCATACTCTAATGCTCTAGAGGCACAGTTGTGTGTTTTTGAAGACCGACTTGAATCCATCCCATGCCTGCCACTTTGGATGAATTTGAGTAGTTTATGGTGTTTTTTGTTTTCAGGTTATCACTCATGAGACTCTGGATATGACTTCTACGACTAGTTGACTGAATAGTTAAAAATTATCACTAAGTCTCTGTAATGTCAGTAGGTAGGGACGGACACGGACACTGAGCCCTAACTAGAACTCTGCTCGCTTTTCCTGCCTACTTGCAGTGCAAGCTCTTAGTAGCAAGTCCGCAACTGGTCGACGCTCCGTACTCTGCTGAAATGGGTCAGAACCAGGAGGACAACAACGTACCAAATCAAGAGACAGAGAGTAGTCGAATAGCCAAGCCAAATTCAGAACCAGATGGGAATCTCAGTACCAATAAGTTAGACAGAGAGTGGTCAAAAGGACAAGCCGGGTTCAAAACGCTAGTTATCCAAAATACGCAACCAGGAGCACAGTTAGGGAGTCAGAGACTATCACTGGCACTGGTATAAGGCCAGGAAGAGGCTTAAATTGAGAACCGATTCCAGGGATCAGAACCTGATAGGTCCATGACCCGGCGCTCCATTAGTCAGAACACAGCACACAGGAATAGATCAGCTGAGCAATCGGCCCACTGCTCGTTTACTCCAGTACACGCCCCGCTGTGGGGAGAAAGAGCATTGCATCCTGTTGCTGTCGCATCACCAGTGGGTGTGGCTTAGCAGCGCGTCTATCCCGGCGCAGTCGCGCCAAAGCTGGAGATCTCACTACTGGAGCCCGGACAGGTGAATTTGTGACAGTCTCTGCTTGTGTATGTCTCTCCAACGGAAGCCACAATGCTCTGCCAAATCCATCACATGATGAATGCCAGTGACGGCCAACAGACCACATTGTCTTATACTGGGGTCCATCAGGTTCCACAAGGTATCTTGTAGATAGGAAAATAATGCTGCATGTTTCACTATTTTTGCCATCGACCTATGTGAACAGAACCTAAAGGAATCTTTTTTCCCCCAAAAAAAACTTCCAATAAAATGCACAATCACTCTCATAGTTAAAGGGGGTGAATACTTTATATGACCACGAGTCTGACGTAACATAGTATACCCAAGAGAATAAAAAAGAAAGGACCACAACAGGTTTTCCCAAAACACTTTTTGAAATAACTTTTTCTAGTTGAGTTAAAATGTTCAATTTTTATTTATTTTTTTGTTACTAGTGTGCACGTGACTAGTGGGCAGTGTGAAATAATGTATATCTATGACTATTCGCAGGTCAATGGTATACCTGAGGAACGGAAACTCACCGAGGCCATGAATTTGTAAGACACAGGCGGACAAAGGAGCTTTCATTTTACCTCCAGCTGCGGCTTATCATGGACGTAACCAGCATGACGCCTCAGACTCCTCCATCTACAGGATTACGTGTCATTCACAAAGGTTTTGTTTTTTTTACTTCTACTTTTTGTATCAATTTTTAACTGTTATTCTGCCAGATCTTGGAGGTACCATTAGTACCAGAGCAAGCGGGAATACCACAGCAATTGGCAATGCCAGAGCAAGCGGGAATACCACAGCAATACCACTGGATCAGTCTGAATGAAAATTATAAGTCAGTCCATTTTGGGAAAACTTATGTATAAAAAGTGATAATAAAAATCTGCAAACACAATAATGTACATAGATGCAATGGATAAAACCAAGCCTCCCCAGTCTACACTGCAAAATGTGTATGAATACAATTATAATAAAGTATTTTACAGTAGTATTGTGCTCCATGTATGTATTCAGTGGTTGAGCGAAGTGTAACTTGTATCTCTGGGGCCCCAATGCAAAATCATTAAGGGGGCTCCCATGAATCAGGCTTCATTTATGGTACGTGTCTCCACATATGGTAAAGAGAGACTTCTGGGCCCTAGTGCAATTGCAATCTCTGCACCCCTGAAACTGACTACATGAGATATTTTGGTGCAGGGAGGTCCCTTAGAGGACAAAATTCACAGAATGAGGGGACTGGTGGTATAAGATGCATGAATTTATAATTCAGCATAAAAAGGCGCAAATTAAGCCCAATTTATCAAAATGATACACGTAGCATAACTAGACATATCAGACACACCATGTTAAAGGGGTTGTCCAGTTTAGAGAACCCATTGTCATACATCCTATTAAGAAATCCTGAGCTAATAGAGGAGTCCACTGTGGAGGATCCTCATCTCTTAAACAGGGTGGAGAGAGGATACAAAAAGCATCTCTCTCAGGAGGACCTGCCCTGTGTTACCCAGACCCTATAATCCGCTTTCTTTGACGATGGGGATTGTCCAACTTTGATGCCCAGTCATTGCTGGCATTCATTAAAGTTACACCAATGCAGCAAAAATTACAAACATGTCCCCCTTGCTTTAATTTGATTAAAGGGGTTGTCAACCTCAAATCCAATTTTAGTTAGGGCCGGACAAAGGCACTGATCTATTCACTCTCGCTCTATTCCAACTGTTGAGGCTTTCATCTGGTAAGCCTCTGTGTCACTGGGGAAACATCACTGCTGAGGCCAGCCGTTGGCTGCAGTGGCGCATACCACACACCTCTCTGGACAGGGACCGGAGGACTGGTGAAAGACCAATTATATTTGGACAACTCGAGTCAACTCGAAACGCTAACCCCCCCCCACCAACAGTGTGGATGTGTATATAATATATATATATATATATATATATATACAGTTGCAAGAAAAAGTATGTGAACCCTTTGGAATGATATGGATTTCTGCACAAATTGGTCATAAAATGTGATCTGATCTTCATCTAAGTCGCAACAATAGACAATCACAGTCTGCTTAAACTAATAACACACACAGAATTAAATGTTACCATGTTTTTATTGAACACACCATGTAAACATTCACAGTGCAGGTGGAAAAAGTATGTGAACCCCTAGACTAATGACATCTCCAAGAGCTATTTGGAGTGAGGTGTCAGCCAACTGGAGTCCAATCAATGACATGAGATTGGAGGTGTTGGTTACAGTTGCCCTGCCCTATAAAAAAAACACACCAGTTCTGGGTTTGCTTTTCACAAGAAGCATTGCCTTATGTGAATGATGCCTCGCACAAAAGACCTCTCAGAAGACCTACGATTAAGAATTGTTGACTTGCATAGAGCTGGAAAGGGTTATAAAAGTATCTACAAAAGCCTTGCTGTTCATCAGTCCACGGTAAGACAAATTGTCTATAAATGGAGAGAGTTCAGCACTGCTGCTACTCTTCCTAGGAGTGGCCGTCCAGTAAAGATGACTGCAAGAGCACAGCGCAGACTGCTCAATGAGGTGAAGAAGAATCCTAGAGTGTCAGCTAAAGACTTACAAAAGTCTCTGGCATATGCTAACATCCCTGTTAGCGAATCTACGATACGTAAAACACTAAACAAGAATGGATTTCATGGGAGGATACCACAGAGGAAGCCACTGCTGTCCAAAAAAAAACATTGCTGCACGTTTACAGTTTGCACAAGAGCACCTGGATGTTCCACAGCAGTACTGGCAAAATATACTGTGAACAGATGAAACCAAAGTTGAGTTGTTTGGAAGAAACACACAACACTATGTGTGGAGAAAAAGAGGCACAGCACACAAACATCAAAACCTCATCCCAACTGTGAAGTATGGTCGTGGGGGCATCATGGTTTGGGTCTGATTTGCTGCGTCAGGGCCTGGAAGGATTGCTATCATCGAAGGAAAAATGAATTCCCAAGTTTATCAAGACATTTTGCAGGAGAACTTAAGGCCATCTGTCCACCAGCTGAAGCTCAACAGAAGATGGGTGTTGCAACAGGACAACGACCCAAAGCATAGAAGTAAATCAACAACAGAATAGCTTAAACAGAAGAAAATACGCCTTCTGGAGTGGCCCAGTCAGAGTCCTGACCTCAACCCGATTGAGATGCTGTGGCATGACCTCAAGAAAGCGATTCACACCAGACATCCCAAGAATATTGCTGAACTGAAACAGTTCTGTAAAGAGGAATGGTCAAGAATTACTTCTGACCGTTGTGCACGTCTGATCTGCAACTACAGGAAACGTTTGGTTGAAGTTATTGCTGCCAAAGGAGGTTCAACCAGTTATTAAATCCAAGGGTTCACATACTTTTTCCACCTGCACTGTGAATGTTTACATGGTGTGTTCAATAAAAACATGGTAACATTTAATTCATTGTGTGTTATTAGTTTAAGCAGACTGTGATTGTCTATTGTTGTGACTTAGATGAAGATCAGATCACATTTTATGACCAATTTGTGCAGAAATCCATATTATTTCAAAGGGTTCACATACTTTTTCTTGCAACTGTATATATATATATATATATATATATATATATATATATATATAGTGTGTGTGTGTGTGTGTATATATATATATATATATATATATATATATAAACACTCTGGGGCAGAATATTTATCTATAGGGAATACTATGTATCTGCTGCTGAGGATCTGCTGGAAAAGTGAAGAACCAAAGATGTCATGGTGAGAAGCAAAAACAAGTCATGGCCAGAAGTCATTATGGAGGTCTGAGCTGAATGGAGCGTAATTAGTTGTATCTGAGGCTCCTATTCTGTCCTTCTCATTAGTTTACATTATTTCCGTCCTATATATGTGATGTCCTGTGTTATATATATCACACAGTGAAGAAGAGAGATGGAGAATAAGATTGTGTAAGTGGAGGGATAGAAGATGATTATATACAGACATTGGGGGGCAGTATAATGAAAGGAGAAATTGTGTGACCCCTATATAATAATTCACATTTTCTCCATAAGATTCAGAAACAAGATTCTTGGCTGGCAGGCATTCAGATATTTATCAAAAATTGGGCATATGTATCATCCTGGTGACACGTCTTCAGGGCTGTCAACTATCTTGTCTTTTTCTTGGAGTCACCTAGGTTTTGTGTCCTCTCTCATGATTATTCAGTCCCTGGATTAACTAACCCAGTCCTCCTACACTACATTGTATCTGTGTCCTGAGCATCCGCCTTAGTACTGGCTGGACAAAGGAACCATTGCTTCACTGCCCCGCCATTCAGTGCTTTCTATGATGCAGGCGGCAAACATGGCACCAACTGCAATTTTCTGCAGAAGCAGGCCCGGCCAGAAGAGAGGTGCCAGACCTACACAATTGAATGGCATTGTGGGATCAAAGACAGCTGTGCATGGTTATACAGAGGCACAGAGTATGATGCACTTATAAGGGGCACACAGCAGAAGGCATTATATAAATGGGGCACACAGCAGGAGGCACTATATAAAGGGGACACATAACCTGGCACTATATACAGGGGGAGGGGGGCAAAGCATGTGGCACCCTATACAGGAGGCATAGAGCATGAGGCAATATATACAGTGGGCACAGAGTATGCAGCACTATCTATAGGTGACTTTCCCATTAGGGGCACTATGTGTGTTAATTTATTTTCAAGGGGCATAGAATGTGATATGGTTGTATTCAGGGCACAGCATGTGGCACTAAAGTTGTCTTTGTCTTAGTACATTGGGTGCCGATGGGTTGGTTAAGTAAGAAGTTGAAGAGATCTGGGATGCAAAATGCAGAGATGAGTAGTGGCTGGGAGAAGTCAACATGGTGGTCTGAACTGGATGGAGAATACCTCCAGTGGAGACATTACCTGTAAGTCACTAACTGTAAATATTTTTTCAGTCGCTGACTGCGTCTGATCAGTGCCGTAGGCATAATATGGTCTACAGCAGGATGATAGGTGGTAACATTCTCTTTTGCGAAACAACTCCCAGCATAACTTCACAACTCTTCAGGGCATATTGAGAGCTGTAGTTTCATACTGTATAAACGAATATGGCATGGGCTAACCTGAGTATTCAAATGGTATCTGTAGTGAGAAGTTTTTAAGCTGGTGCTTTATATATGCACCATGCTTGGACCTAGTGCTTAATTTATGTAATGTGCTTGGTTCTGTTGCTTTATTTACAAGGCCTTGAAAAAGTATTCCTACCCCTTGAACTTTTTCACAATTTTTCACGTTACACCCATAAACAAATGTATTTGATTGGGATTTTAGGTGATAGACAAACACAAAGTAGAAAGCATGTGTGAAGCAAAAATAAAATTCATACATGGTTTTCAAGTATTAATAAATAAAATTCTGAAAGGTGTGGTGTGCATTAGTATTCAGACCCCTGCACTCTGATACCCCTAAATAAAATCCAGTGTGACCAATTGCCTTTAGAAGTCACCTAATTAGTAACAGAGTCTACCTCAGTGTTATTTATTCTCAGTATAACTACAGCTGTTCTGTGTACATTAGTGATCAAACAGCATCATAAAAACCAAGGAGCACATCAGACAGGTCAGGGATAAAGTTGTGGAGGAGTGTAAAGCAGGGTTAGGTTATAAAAAATAATCCAAACTCTGAACATCTCAAGCAGCACTATTCAATCCATCATCTGAAAATGGAAGGAGTATGGCACAACTGCAAACCTATCAAGACATGGCCGTCCACCTAAACTGACAGCCTAAGCAAGGGGAGCACTAATTAGAGAAGCAGCCAAGAGACCCACAGTCACTCTGGAAGAACTGCAGAGATCCACAGCTCAGGTGGATCCACAGGACAACTATTAGTTGTATACTTCACAAATCTGGCCTTTATGGAAGAGTGTAAACCGGGCCGGTTCCAGGTGAAATGGGGCCCTGGGGCCAAAAACAATAAGCCCCCCCCCCCCCCCCACATGACACTTGCTGACTTTAACATCCCGTATTGTAAAAAAAATGCAAGTGGCAAAGCAACATGTACAAGTAAACATTTCTTTAATATTTATTATTACAATAAATAAATGCAACAAAAAAGGAATCAAATATCAAAATTTCCAAGTACCAAAGTATTTTTCCAAATAAACAGTGCAGTTAGATTTTTTGGGTAGGCTTAAAACCCAGCTGTAGGGAAAAATTAGGTATTTTCTCCCAAATGGGGACATAACACACTACAAACAAAAACACAATGTAAACCATACTGTGCAATAGTCAAATAAAAATTATTCCTGAAACTGGGCTCTAACAAATGTTCAGATAAATTCAAAATTGACCTATGGCATGTGAACAAACATTTCTAAAGTGGTCTGAGAATAAGTAAAGTGCTCTTAAATTATATGTGCAATTATATCAATTATGACATGGGAATAAAAAAAAAGTCAGCCCAGGTAAGTAAATGCAACATCAACATAAGCTATAACAAAATTGTTTCCATCAAAATAATTAGAATGACCATATGGAAATATAGAATTATTATAAACAAATAATTTAACATGAATAAATGTTTTAACTTAACGTTAGATAAAAAGAATACTGCAACATGAAGCAAAAATAAATACTTTAAAGTGCAATGGTTTGAGAACCAACAAAATTATTGCTTTGAAATTAAGTTTTATGACTTCTTAAAAGTGAACCTTTCTGTCTTTTGCTGAGGCAAACTCTTCTATCAAATTTGAGAAATTTAGATTTCTGCAAATGTCTTGCTCAATTGCAATCTCCGCCAGGCCATTTAGCCGATCTTGTGACATGGAGGATCGTAAATAGTTCTCGATTAGCTTTAAACGTGAGAAGCATCTCTCTCCGGGTGCCACTGTAACTGGCACACTCAGGAGGATACGAAAGGCCACACTGAGATTTGGGTACAGATCCAAAACTTTGGCTCTGTATATGTGATTTAACATATTCAGGGTGGAATCAGATACGTCATCAGGCATGCTTCTTATGGCGGTAATTATTTCTAGCTTCAAGTCATTAGGATCAATGTCCCCCATTTTTTCTTCCAGTCTTTGTTGATCTTTAGCAGCCTTCATCTCCTTTGTACTAAAGAGAAAACTGAAAAGATTGTAGAAAGTGTTTACTTGAGTAAATCTTTATTTTATGCTTGTCAGGGCAACATCAATCAGGGGTAGAAAGAAAACTTGTTTTATATGTTCTTCTGGGGTGCAGTTCACCTCATCTATTCCCTCATAGTAAAACATTCTTCTTTTTCTCTTGATGGGCAACACAAATTCCACACCTATTTCTTCTCCCAAGTCTTTAGCAATGGAATGGGATGATTCAAAAACCAGTATCTCTGTATTCTTGCAAGAATGCCAATGCTGCTTCAATTTCTTTTGTTAAGACATTACTTTTGATAATTGTCAATTTCTTTTGTTAAGTATTACTAAATTCAAAGTATGACTGCTGCAGGGCATAAACAATGCTCATTTATTAATGGCCAAAATCCTCGTTTGGACACCCTGTTTCTTCCCCTAATGTTACTGCCATTATCATAGCTCTGACCTCTGCAGTTGTCAATACTGATGTTCAGTTCATCCAGGTGTTTTAAAAATACATCACCCAAGGCCTCCCCAGTTGTTTCTTCCACAGCAAGGAAACCAGCAAAGTGTTCAAAAACTGATGTTCCAACTGACATTTCACATTGCTAATGGTTATTGAAAGTTGTTCCACATGGCTTGTATCAGGTGTGCAGTCCATGATCACACCATGGCTTGTATCAGGTGTGCAGTCCATGATCACACCATGGCTTGTATCAGGTGTGCAGTCCATGATCACACCATGGCTTGTGTCAGGTGTGCAGTCCATGATCACACCATGGCTTGTATCAGGTGTGCAGTCCATGATCACACCATGGCTTGTGTCAGGTGTGCAGTCCATGATCACACCATGGCTTGTGTCAGGTGTGCAGTCCATGATCACACCATGGCTTGTATCAGGTGTGCAGTCCATGATCACACCATGGCTTGTATCAGGTGTGCAGTCCATGATCACACCATGGCTTGTATCAGGTGTGCAGTCCATGATCACACCATGGCTTGTGTCAGGTGTGCAGTCCATGATCACACCATGGCTTGTATCAGGTGTGCAGTCCATGATCACACCATGGCTTGTATCAGGTGTGCAGTCCATGATCACACCATGGCTTGTATCAGGTGTGCAGTCCATGATCACACCATGGCTTGTATCAGGTGTGCAGTCCATGATCACACCATGGCTTGTATCAGGTGTGCAGTCCATGATCACACCATGGCTTGTATCAGGTGTGCAGTCCATGATCACACCATAGTACTTTGCTGTACGAATTCTTTCTGCCACAGCCTGTAGTATGGTATTACCCATCTGCCTTATAAGCTCGTTTTGAATGTCCTTACTGAGGTAGTGCGGTTTAATTTTCTTCTTCTGAATTTTTCTCACATGTTCATTTATAACGGAGTCATATTTAGCAAGAAGCTCCACCAAGCCAAGAAAATTACCATTGTGGGGATGATATAGTCTATCTGTACTTCCACGTAAGGCCAGATTGCGTTGTGCCAAATTACAAATAATGTCTATTATCCTTGTTAGATTAGAGCACCAGTAGGTTTTTTCCAGGTCAATCTGCTGCATGTTGGCTCTGGACCGTCCTTTTTGCACACATCCCTGTGCGTAGGCTATGCCAGTCCTGCATGCGCTGCTCATGAGCAGCAGAGTGCTCATGTTCTTTCAGATATGAATGGATATTTTTCCGCTTGTTAAACCCATCTTTGGATATTGTGATATCCCGTTTTCCAAATACGACGCAGCAGAAACAAAATACTTTATCTACTTTCTCAGAGTAAACCAGCCATGTACATAGAATTTTGTCTCCATTGCCTACTTGAATGAAATAATTTTCTTTTGTAAAACATCTTGGAGTTGCTGATTTGTTCTGTGGAAAGATAATGTCCATAATTTGCTTGGGGCCTCTCTTCACTAACTCCATTCTCTGGGCATCAGAAATTGCAGTAGGCCACAATGCTGGGTCGTCACTTAAAACATCAGTAATGTCTACATTTTCCGGTGGTAAAATAATACTCATGGAAACAGCAGAATTAGTGCTTTCTGCAGCGGGTTCAGTGGTGACTGGTTCACTTCCACAGAAGAGACTGTGTCCTTGGATCCGTGACCTTCAGCTTCCTCTCCCATTTCTGTGGCTGGTGATAAAGGAGTTCCATCACTGGATGTTGAAGCTTCAACTTGCTATGATTCTCGATGTGGTTGAAAGAATGATGTTAGTTTTGGATAGGTCTCCAACTTCCTTGTTTTTTCTTCTGCTTTTTTCCTTTTCTGAGAACCACTGAGATAGGATCGCTTCATCTTGGCCCAGTAATCTTACAATATACTTTAAAAGAATATATAGCTATGTACAAGTCTATTTATATACACCTTGACCTTGGAGTGCTGCCAGCTTTTTGGATTATTTATATATATACAAACATCGCGTCCACATGGGTGAATAATCTTTTTTCTATTTTCATCTAATGAGAGTGCTGTTGTTTTGCTATATATATACAGTACAGACCAAAAGTTTGGACACACCTTCTCATTTAAAGAGTTTTCTTTATTTTCATGACTATGAAGGGATCAAAACTATGAATTAACACATGTGGAATTATATACATAACAAACAAGTGTGAAACAACTAAAAATATGTCATATTCTAGGTACTTCAAAGTAGCCACCTTTTGCTTTGATTACTGCTTTGCACACTCTTGGCATTCTCTTGATGAGCTTCAAGAGGTAGTCCCCTGAAATGGTCTTCCAACAGTCTTGAAGGAGTTCCCAGAGATGCTTAGCACTTGTTGGCCCTTTTGCCTTCACTCTGCGGTCCAGCTCACCCCAAACCATCTCGATTGGGTTCAGGTCCGGTGACTGTGGAGGCCAGGTCATCTGGCGCAGCACCCCATCACTCTCCTTCATGGTCAAATAGCCCTTACTTTCAAAGTTTTCCCAATTTTTCGGCTGACTGACTGACCTTCATTTCTTAAAGTAATGATGGCCACTCGTTTTTCTTTACTTAGCTGCTTTTTTCTTGCCATAATACAAATTCTAACAGTCTATTCAGTAGGACTATCAGCTGTGTATCCACCTGACTTCTCCTCAACGCAACTGATGGTCCCAAGTCCCAACAAGAATAGGACATGTTCTATTTTTTTCAGGATCGGAATTGCGGACCCGGAAGTGCGGGTCCGCAATTCCGGATAGGGGCCGCACGTCGTGCGGCCCCATAGAAATGTATGGGTCCGCAATTCCTTTCCGCAAAATGCGGAATGGAATTGCGGATGTGTGAATGGAGCCTAAGTATGTGTACATATAAATCTATATATATATATATATATATATGAATATACATACACATATGTATATATACATATTTATATACATATATTTACACACGTGTATGTGTGTGTGTGTATACATTGCAATGCATGGGCGCCGACAGTGTGTCCACTGTCTGCAGACATGAACCCATTCATTTAAATGGGGTCTGAAATCTGCATCCGACAGTACTTTTTCGCAGTGCGGAGGCATAGACAGAAAACCCATGGATGCACTCCATAGGTTTCCGATCTGCGCTTCCATTCCAGACCACACCGTATCTTTCGGATTTCAGACCCATCACTTGATACGGTGCGCACACGGCTGGTGCCTGTATATTACAGACCCCCTGTTTGCTGGCCTCAATACAGGCACAGGCAGGCTATGGTCATGTGCATGAGGCCTAAAGGTATACCTCCTTCCAGTATCCGGCAGGACAGTCCCGTATTTCAGTGGCGGTCCTGATACGGGGGAGGTATGTAGAAAATGGATCAGTTTTACCCTAATGCATTCTGAACGGAAAAGTATCCGCTCAGAATGCATCAGTTTGCCTCCGTTCAGTCACCATTCCGCTGTCACGGCTGTATGTGAGCAACAATAGCATACACAGTAAATAGAGCTACTGACCGGACCCAAACTAGGGACGATAAAGGGTGACCCCTGTCAGACCCTCAAAGCTCTCCCTATGCTGCTAAGCACATGCCCGGATCCAAATGGTGGAACGAGGCATGCCCGCGTACCTAAGACTGATGACCACTGTAACCCCTACAATAGTGGAAGGGGCACGGCTACCGGTGCCCTGCTCAGTATATGGACGGCCCCGGGGTCGCCTCGGATCCAGTCAGAAAACAAACAGAAACACTACAATGTCTGCACACTTAGCTGAAGGAGCTGCAGCAGCCGTGAAGACAGATCCAAAGACAGCTGGCAATATCCGGAGTACTTGCTGCAGCAGAACACAGGTCCAGTGAAATGATAGCCCACAAGTGAAGATACTCAAGCAAGAGATACAACTCAAATGAGAAATATAATCCGCTCCCTACAAAGGAGGAGGGGTGATTTAAAGACAGAGAAATCAAACAGAGGAGGAACAGCTGGGAGGAAGGAAACAGAAAGTAAAGACCTCATCACAGGGGCGGAGAAACAGAGCAGTGAGAACTCCTCCAAGCTCTAGTAGTGACATCATCACAGGGGTGGAGAAACAGAGCTGTGAGAACGTCTCAAAGCTCTGGTAGTGACAGTACCCCCCCCCTCTACGGGTGGACTCCGGACACCCAGGACCCACCTTCTCAGGATGAGCCCTATGAAATGCCCTGATGAGGCGAGTGGCTTTAATGTCCGACACCGGAACCCACATCCTCTCCTCAGGACCATAACCCTTCCAATGAACGAGGTACTGAAGAGAACCACGGACAATGCGAGAGTCCACAATTCTGGAAACCTCAAACTCCAGATTGCCATCAACCAAAATTGGAGGAGGAGGCGGCAAAGAGGAGGGTACCGTGGGCTGGACATATGGTTTTAAGAGAGATCTGTGAAATACATTATGTATCTTCCAAACCCGTGGAAGATCAAGACGGAAGGCAACAGGATTGATGACTGACAAGATTTTATAAGGCCCAATAAACTTGGGACCCAATTTCCAGGAGGGAACCTTCAGTTTAATATTTCTTGTAGACAACCACACCAGATCACCCACATTCAGGTCCAGACCAGGCACACGTCTCTTATCAGCCACACGCTTATACTTCTCACTCATCTTTCGAAGATTACTCTGAATCTTTTGCCAAATGGTAGACAAAGACGAGGAAAATCTCTCCTCCTCAGGTAAACCAGAAGGAGCCCCTCCCGAGAATGTCCCAAACTGCGGATGGAACCCATATGCACCAAAGAATGGCGACTTATCAGAAGATTCCTGACGACGGTTGTTCAGAGCAAACTTAGCAAGAGGGAGAAATGAACACCAATCCTCCTGGTTCTCTGCCACAAAACAGCGCAAATATGTCTTGAGATTCTGATTGAGGCGCTCAGTCTGACCATTCGACTGCGGGTGAAAAGCAGAAGAGAAGGACAGCCGAACCCCCAGGCGAGAGCAGAAAGCCTTCCAGAATCTGGACACAAACTGCGTGCCTCTATCGGAAACAACATCAGAGGGAATGCCATGCAATTTAACAATATGGTCGACAAAAGCTTGCGCCAACGTTTTAGCATTGGGTAAACCAGGGAAAGGTACGAAATGAGCCATCTTGCTAAAACGGTCCACCACCACCAGGATCACTGACTTCCCTGAGGAACGAGGAAGATCCGTGATAGTCCATGGACAGGTGTGTCCAAGGACGGGAAGGTATGGGTAACGGGAGAAGGGAACCTGAAGGCCGTGAACGAGGGACCTTAGCGCGAGTGCACGTCTCACAAGCAGCCACAAAACCCTCCACCGACTTACGAAGAGCCGGCCACCAAAATCTCCGAGCAATGAGATCTACTGTGGCTCTACTCCCGGGGTGACCAGCAAGAACATTATCATGATGCTCCTTGAAGAGTTTGTGACGTAGCTCAGGAGGCACAAACAACTTCCCAGAAGGACAACGGGCAGGTGCCTCAGTCTGGGCAGCCTGGACTTCGGCCTCCAAATCAGAATATAGAGCAGAAACAAATACCCCCTCCGCCAAAATGGGACCCGGGTCCTCGGAGTTTCCTCCTCCCGGAAAACAGCGAGAGAGAGCATCAGCCTTCACATTTTTGATCCCAGGGCGGAATGTAACGACAAAATTGAATCTGGAGAAGAACAGAGACCATCTGGCCTGTCTCGGATTCATACGCCTGGCCGACTCCAAGTATGCCAGATTCTTATGGTCGGTAAAAATGGTGATAGGGTGCCTGGCCCCCTCCAACCAATGGCGCCATTCCTCGAAAGCCAACTTGATGGCCAACAACTCCCTATCTCCCACATCATAGTTTTTCTCTGCCGGGGAGAGTTTTTTAGAGAAAAAGGCACAGGGTCGCCATTTGGCAGGAGAAGAGCCCTGGGACAAAACCGCACCCACACCCACCTCGGAAGCATCCACCTCAACAATAAAAGGTAAGGAAACATCGGGATGCACCAAGACGGGAGCAGACGCAAAACTCTCTTTAATCTTAGAAAAAGCTGCAAGCGCCTCCTCCGACCAAGAGGAAAAATCCGCCCCCTTTTTTGTCATGTCAGTGAGGGGTTTGACAACAGAGGAATAATTCAAAATTAACTTTCTGTAATAGTTCGCAAAACCCAGAAAGCGCATCAATGCCTTCTGATTCTCAGGAAGCTCCCACTCAAGTACAGCACGGACCTTCTCCGGATCCATGCGAAAACCAGAAGCAGAGAGGAGAAAACCCAGAAATTGAATCTCCGATACCATAAAAAAACATTTCTCCAGCTTGGCGTACAATTTATTTTCCCGCAGAATCCGCAGAACCTGAAAAAGATGATCCTGATGGGTCTGAACATCAGGGGAAAAAATCTAAATATCATCAAGATACACCAATACAAATTTCCCCATTAAATGGTAGAAAATGCTGTTAACAAAATGCTGAAAGACGGCCGGAGCATTCATCAGGCCGAAAGGCATAACGAGATTCTCGAAATGCCAGTTAGGGGTATTAAAGGCAGTTTTCCATTCATCCCCCTCTCTGACCCTGACCAGGTTGTACGCGCCTCTCAAATCCAATTTGGAAAAAACCTTGGCCCCAACAATTTGGTTGAAGAGGTCCGGGATCAGAGGAAGGGGATAGGGATCGCGAATCGTGATACGGTTCAGCTCCCTAAAATCTAGGCAAGGTCTCAGAGAGCCATCTTTTTTTTTAACAAAAAAAACCCAGCGGCAACAGGTGATTTTGAGGGACGAATATGCCCCTTATCGAGACTCTCGGAGATATAGGTTCGCATTGCGATTCTTTCCGGTTGTGAGAGATTGTAGAGGCGTGTTTTGGCAGCTTGGCGCCGGGAATGAGGTTAATGGGACAGTCAAACTCCTGGTGAGGAGGTAGCTCCTGAACACCGCTCTCGGAAAACACGTCCGAGAAATCAGAGAGAAATGATGGCACAGTTTTAGTAGACACCTCTGCAAAAGTCGCTGTGAGACAATTCTCTCTACAAAAGTCACTCCACTCATTTATTTGCCTTCCTTGCCAATCAATAGTGGGGTTATGTCTAGTGAGCCAGGGTAACCCCAAAACTAGAGGAGAAGGCAATCCATTAGGGACAAAACAAGATATATCCTCCACATGAGTGTCACCTACAGCTAACCGGATATTGTGAACAATGCCCTTCAGAGATCTCTGTGAGAGTGGAGCAGAGTCAATAGCAAAAACAGGTATATCCTTTTCTAATGTGCAAACCTGAAAACCATGCATGGCTACAAATTGAGTGTCAATAAGATTGACGGCCGCTCCACTATCGACAAAAATCTCACAAGAAATGACTTTGCTCTCTAGCGCCACCCTGGCAGACAGGAGAAAACGGGAACTGCAGGTCAGAGGAAAAGCATCAATTCCTACATCAACTTTGCCCAAAGTAGCAGATGAAGCAGAGTTTGATGATTTACCTTTTGAGGTTTTTCTCTTATTATCGCTCTTAGTACAGTTCAAGAATCTCCTAGACGGACAAACATTTGCCAAATGACCTATGCCCCCACAACAAAAACACACCATACTCTGAGGACTAAATCCTCTTTTATCAGGGGCAAGTCGACCTAGCTGCATGGGCTCCTCCTCAGAGGGGACCGAGACAGGATGAGGCCCCTGCACACTGAATGAGTCCGCACCACTGCCCCTAGACTGACAATGGCTGGACAGAGAGGTCTCGTTTCTTTCTCTTAGACGCCTGTCAAGGCGTACCGCCAATGACATGGCAGACTCTAAGGACGTTGGTCTCTCATGGAAAGCAAACGCATCTTTCAATCTCTCTGAGAGGCCATGACAGAACTGACTCCGGAGTGCAACATCATTCCAACCTGAATCAGCTGCCCATCTCCGAAATTCAGAACAATAAAGCTCCGCAGACAGTTTGTTCTGGCATAAAAAACGTAAGTTAGATTCGGCCAGAGCAACACGATCCAGGTCATCATATATCTGCCCCAGGGCCACAAAAAATCTTTCCACGGATCGAAGGGAGGGATCCCCTGATGGCAGCTAAAAAGCCCAAGTCTGAGCATTACCCCTGAGCAGGGAGATGACAATCCTCACCCTCTGCTCCTCTTTACCAGAGGAATGGGGACACAAGCAAAAATGGAGTTTGCATGCCTCTCTGAAGCGAACAAAATTCTCACTGCCCCCGGAGAACGTTTCCGGAAGTGAGACCTTTGGCTCGCAACAGACTCCATGTGCCGGAACATAGCCCAATGCATGAAGCTGAGTCATAGATTGACAGAGATCCGCTACCTCCAAAGAAAGACCCTGCATGCGGTCAACCAGGCCAGAAAGCGGATCCATGTCAAAAAGGACGGTTTTGGCGGATTATAATGTCACGGCTGTATGTGAGCAACAAGAGCATACACAGTAAATAGAGCTACTGACCGGACCCAAACTAGGGAGGATAAAGGGTGACCCCTGTCAGACCCTCAAAGCTCTCCCTATGCTGCTAAGCACATGCCCGGATCCAAATGGTGGAACGAGGCATGCCCGCGTACCTAAGACTGATGACCTCTGTAACCCCTACAATAGTGGAAGGGGCACGGCCACCGGTGCCCTGCTCAGTATATGGACGGCCCCGGGGTCGCCTCGGATCCAGTCAGAAAACAAACAGAAACACTACAATGTCTGCACACTTAGCTGAAGGAGCTGCAGCAGCCGTGAAGACAGATCCAAAGAAAGCTGGCAATATCCGGAGTACTTGCTGCAGCAGAACACAGGTCCAGTGAAATGATAGCCCACAAGTGAAGATACTCAAGCAAGAGATACAACTCAAATGAGAAATATAATCCGCTCCCTTCAAAGGAGGAGGGGTGATTTAAAGGCAGAGAAATCAAACAGAGGAGGAACAGCTGGGAGGAAGGAAACAGAAAGTAAAGACCTCATCACAGGGCCAGAGAAACAGAGCAGTGAGAACTCCTCCAAGCTCTAGTAGTGACATCATCACAGGGGTGGAGAAACAGAGCTGTGAGAACGTCTCAAAGCTCTGGTAGTGACATCCGCTTTGGAGGCGGACACTAAAACGCTGTCCGCCTGATGAAACCGAGCCAAATCCGTCCTGGCACACAATGTAAGTCAATGGGGACAGATCCGTTTTCTCTGGCACGTTTTCCCCCATTCACTTTCAATGGTGTTCAAGATGGATCCGTTATGGTTATAGAAGACCTAATACAAATGGATCCGTTTATGACGGATGCATGCGGTTATATTATGGTAACAAAACCGTTTTTGCAGATCCATTACGGATCCGCAAAAAACACAAGTGTGAAAGTAGCCTTGGGCACGTAGTGTCCCTCTTCCTTCTATTCTAAAGTTGGGAGGTATGCTAAAGCACTGATGAGGACACCTAAGGTGCTGTTGTCACTATGGCATCACAAGTAGCAGAGATGTCACGTGACCGCTCCCCTGGAGACGCTTTGCTGTGATGCATGCTGGGATTTTTACTTTCACTTTGCAGCTGCTCTGCCCACACAGCCTCTCATTAATGGGAGCATGCTATGCCGAATGCAGTAGAAAAATGATATATACACAGTATATCTGTCATGATACAAATTCCTCTTGGCTTTAGTTATTGTCTGGGGCACTTTATTGTTTTTTCTACTTATGGTGGCCAACCCCTTTAAGTATTAAAGTGAATCTAATAATACAGAATTTCAGTTTACCCTATATCACTCCAAAAGTACAGGAGGGAGACACCAGTGGCTGCCTGCGGCTCCTCCATCCTATCTCACTAGGAGTGTCACGTCGGTGATATCGATAAAACATTACTGTCATCAATAAAAACAATAATAGGTTTAATCGTGGCTGGCCCACACATCAGGTTCATCAATTGGTCTGGAGATTTAATTTGTGGACGTTCATACAGAAGAAACTGTATCTCGTGGGGCACAGTGTAGAGGTATACTGTATATTTTGGGGCACAGTGTAGAGGTATACTGTATATTGTGTGGCACAGTGTAGAGGTATACTGTGGGGCACAGTGTAGAGGTATACTGTATATTGTGGGGCACAGTGTAGAGGTATACTGTATATTGTGTGGCACAGTGTAGCGGTATACTGTATCTCGTGGGGCACAGTGTAGAGGTATACTGTATATTGTGTGGCACAGTGTAGAGGTATACTGTATATTGTGGGGCACAGTGTAGAGGTATACTGTATATTGTGGGGCACAGTGTAGGCTATATGTGTGTAACAAACATATTTCACATGAAAACTTACAATTACTTGGCTTGGCCCTTGGAGATCTCGGACACCACTTCAACACTTGGGGGGCTCGGTGGAGCTGATGTGTTTTATGGGGGGAGTAATAAAGACCACCATAATGCCCCCCCAGTAGTAATAATTCTCCTTATATTAGACAGTACAAAAAATACCCCCTTGTAATGCCCCCAGTTGAGCTAAAGTTCCCATAGTGCCACCATAATGTACCAGTATAAAATACCCCTATATAGTGCTCCTCTTCCCCCTTCCTCCTAGTGCCCCATAATATACCAGTATAAAATGCCCCTATATAGTGCCCCCGTAGATGCCCTCAGTGTCCCCCATAATTTGCAAGCATAAAATACCCCTTCTTAGTGCCCACAAAGATGACCCCATAGTATTCCTCTCCCCCCTTCCCCATAGTACCCACCATAATGTGTCCCAGTATAAAATGCCACTGTACAGAGCCCTCCATATAACATACCACTTCTTTGTAGCCTCAGTAGATGCCCCTATAGTGCCCACCAATAATGTGCTGGCAAGAAGTGCCCCCATAGATGCCCCCCAATAATGTGCCAGTAACAAGTGCCCCCATAGTGCAACCTAATAATGTGGCAGTAAAAAGAGTCCCCAATGATGCCCCCCGGCCTCGATGTCACCCCCTCAATGTCATTTCCCCCCCTCCAGCTTCATCCATCTGAGTGACATGGATGGAGCTGGAGGGGCGGGGGGGGGAAATGACATTGAGGGGGTAAAATGTGACATGGAGGGGGAAAAATGTGACATGGAGGGCGAGAAATGTGACATGATGTCTCATTTCTCCCCCTCCATGTCACGTCATCACCCCCTCCTTTTTACATCACCCCCTTCGCATCACATTACCCCCCCCCCTGAATGGCACATTTCTCCCCCCTCCATGGGCCAGTGGCAGCAGCACATCTCCCCCCCCCCCCCAATAGCACATTTCTCCAGCACATGCATTTTAACCCCTAATTCGCCAACCCCCCGCCCAAATGAACATTTCTCCAGGGCTAGTACATCTCTCCTCCCACTGCCACTGGGACAGGCGAGATCCAGTTATTATTTGTACCTGTTGCTGTTGGCTGTGTGGGCCTTCCCTGGCAGACGGTGGCTGGCTGGTGCTCGCTCGCTCCTTCTTCTTCTTCTCTGCGAGCTTCAGCAGCCACTGCTCTCTTAAAGAGGCAGGCAGCAGAGAGGGGCTCAGAGCGGCCGCGGGCCCCACAGCAGTGTGGCTCGCCGCCTCAGTCTTTCCATTAGTCCGGACTCCATCCGCTTAGTGCTGTTAGCCGGCCGCAGCCCGACACAGAATTATAGTTAGTTGCGGGCCGGCGCCCCCTAAGGACTCAGGGGCAATTGCCCCCCTTGCCTATATGGAAGCGCCGGCCCTGAGTGTAAAGAAGAAAGCCATTTTTTTTTAAAGCAAGCCATAAAAAGTCCCGTTTGCAGCTTGCCACAAGCCATGTAGGGGACACAGCAAACATGTGGAAGAAGGTGCTGTGGTCAGATGAGACCAAATGAGAACATTTTGGCCTAAATGCAAAACGCTATAGGGGAGATATATCAAAACTCGTGTAAAAGAAAACTGGCTTGGTTGCCTATAGCAACCAATCACATTCCTTCTTTAATTTTTCAGAGCTCTTTTGGACAATGAAAGGTGGAATCTGATCGGTTGCTATGGGCAACTGAGCCAGTTCTACTTTACACCAGTTTGATAAATCTCCCCCTATGTGTGGTGGAACACCATCCCCACCGTGAAACATGGTGGTGGCAGCATCATGCTGTGGGGAGGCTTTTCTTCAGCAGGTATAGGGATGCCGGTCAGAGTTGATGGGAAGATGGATGGAGCTAAATACAGGGCAATCCTGGAGGAAAACCTGGTAGAGGCTGCAGAAGGCTTGTGAATGGGGCGGAGGTTCACCTTCCAGCAGGACAAACATCCAGCCAGAGCTATAATGGAAGGGTTTAGATCAAAGCATCTTCATGTGTTAGAATGGCCCAGTCACAGTCCAGACCTAAATCCCATTGAGAATCTGTGGCAAGACTTGAGAATTGCTGTTCACAGACGCTCTCCATCCAATCTGACTGAGCGCGAGCTATTTTACAAAGAAGAATGGGCAAAAATGTCCTCCCCCAAAAGTCTTGCAGATGTAATATTGCAGCGAACGGTGGTCCTACAAAGTGAAATAATGTGGGAAAAGTTCAAGGGGTATAAATATTTCTTCAAGGCACAGTATGTAGAGGTGTATTTATGTAATGGGCTTGGTTCTGGTACCGTGTTTATGTAATGAGCTTGGTTCTAGTGATGTATTTATGTAATGATCCTGGTTCTGGATTTATGTTTTTGAGCTTATTTATGTAATGAGCTTGGTTGGTGCCAGTGTTGTATTTATGTAGTGAGCTTGGCTCTGGGTGGTGTACTTAGGTAATGAGCTTGGCATGGTACCACTACTACGGTATCTTAAACAAAGTATTGAAGTACTTTTCCAGCTTGACATCCATTCATATTGTGGAGGATGTATTCTGTACTTGTATTCTGTATTTAACTGCCAAGATTTTGATTACATACAGTGGAGTTTTCTGTGGATTTTGTGTCTTTGAGAGACATTATTTCTGTACCATTCACAGTGGATGGAGTTGTGTTACCCCCGCTGCCTGGTAGGAGTCAGACACCCACTGACCTGGTGTTGGACACCTCTCCTAAGGATAGGTCATGGATCACACCTTTAAGCATTGATGCTCGTGTTTTTCTGCACCATTCAACACTTATCTTTTGCTGGACTTGGTTTTATGTTAAAAGAAAGTACAAGCCGTTCCCATTTCAGGTCCTTTACTATTGTGAACACTGTCCTATTATACATACTGATCGTGGAGCATCTGGCGATTGTCCCGAAAGCCAAAGACTGAATCAAGGGACGCTTCACGGACCGGGTAGAGACAGACTTCAACTCAGCTTTGAACCCTTGAATTAATTTGCAAGGTGGAGCAGGCGTGAGGCAGAGTCCGACATCCACCACTTGAGATAAAGGGGCTGTCTGACCAAGTGACAAAAAGACACTTCCCAGGTCTCACTGGTTTCTACCTCCTTTTGCTTCACCAATTCAAAGCTACTAAGTTGAGTTGATGTCATACTGATCCACGATCGCTCCCGATCCTACACTTACTGGTGCCCTGCTGGTTGCTACTTCTGCTTTGACACTGGAAATGGCCTCACAGCCAGTCGCTGGCCACAGCGGTGATCTGCCTTGAAATTTTTGAAACGTGGCATAAAATGGTGTAAAATAGTAAGTCATACTTCCTCACCACTCTTGTTCTTATGCGTACTTATCCCCCACCACTCTCTACTTCCTGCTCCCTCTTGACACATTCCCTCCTACACCAGTTTTCTGGCATCAAAAAGTAGCAAGATTCATTTTTGGGGCCTTCTGAATGTCACTGCAACTTATTCAGTCGCAGATGGCATTTTTACACTGCCCTCACCAGGTTTCCAAAAAGAGGGTGCGCTGTGGGTAGGATGTAGACGGGACATCGGGCTGAAACGATTACTCAAATTAATCGATTAACTCGACACAAAAAAAATCCTCGATGCAAATTTTTTGCATTGATTAGTTTGTGCCGTGTGACCACAGAGTGTGAGTGAAGAGCTTGCCATTACTCACGCTCCGTGGTCACCCGTCTGCCCGCACATCGCTGCACTGGATCCTGACATCTGATAGAACATCTGTGGAGCATCGGCACCATCCCTACAGGAAAGGTAAGTATTTTAGTTCACTGGCGCTGCGGCTGGGCACTGATAGATAGGAGGGGGAATGGGGGTGCTGGTGGCACTGCTGGAGGAACTAATTGCATTGGAGGGGGAACTGGGTGGGAGCAACTGATGACACTGGGGGGAGCTGATGGCTCTGGGAGGAACTAATGGCACTGAAGGGGAAACTGAAGGAACAAGGGAGGGGGGGAGAGATTAATGGCAGGGGGGGCTTATTAGTTTTTATAGAAAACATTCTTTTAATTCGTTTTTTTGTTATTAGAGTAGTTGATTAATCGTTGGAATAATCGGTAGAATACTTGTTACTAAAATCCTGGCCAAAGTGTCCAGTCAACAAATCGAGAAGGGATCGGGCGGCACTGCTCACACTCCAGAACAAACCCCCATCGATCAGCAAACCATGGACATCCAACGCACCTCCTGTCAGAAACGGCAGCGCCGTGGTGCATGCCTTCAAGCAGACAGTCACAAATACCAAATCAAAAGAGGATAATAAGGCGGCACTCACCCAGCAGTAATTGATAAAACCCTTTTATTTCATCCGGGATTCGAGTCAATAATAACTAGCAGAGTATGTGGGGGCAGACAGCGAATCTTCAATACACGGCGGCCAATGTCGCTGTCCGCCCCCACATACTCTGCTAGTTATTATTGACTCGAATCCCGGATGAAATAAAAGGGTTTTATCGAATACTGCTGGGTGAGTGCCGCCTTATTATCCTCTTTTGATTTGGTAAAAGTGTCCAGTCAGCCAATGAGTGGCCAAAGCAAGTCACCTCTATGGCCAGTGATTGGCTGAGACACCAAATTCTGTGTCAGCAAAGACCAGGAGGTAAAGATGCTGGGATACAGGAAGCACAGGATTGGTGAGATATGACATTATTTGAAATAACCCCTTTAATCGTTCCTCTTGGGTGGTCCTTAGATGATGCATTCATTCACCATCTGGATTTTGTTTATTCTATATTTCCCTATATCATTCCCTTCCACATCCCCTTGGTTAGTTCTGTAATGTCTCCTTCATCTCACACCTTCTCTGCTATTACTTTAGTACCATCTTTAGTGTGTGAACAGCTAGCCCTAATTCAGTGACTACGAGGAGGTTGGATTTTATCACAAGACACGGAGGCTTCGTATTGCTTTAACTTCCTTTACTGTTACCATAGCAGCAAAGAATGAGTATGTCAATCAAACTAAAAAACCATAGTAACCAACTCCTCCCCACTATCCCAGCATATAATGACTCCACACTCTGGGATCATCCTCTTTCTTTGCTGCTACCATAGCAGATAAGTACCTCATGTGATAATGCTTAATTTTGTCTTGATGTTTTAGATTGCTTGATCTTTAAGGTATTAGGATTTTTATTCGCAGGCCCTCACTGTTTCCTATTTATTGCTGTCTGGGCTTGCTGGTTCCCTCCGGTTCCGCTCACCTCAGCTTATCTTTGCTGACCCAGCTTCTATTTCCTCCCTTCCTCTACCTCCCTACGTTTAGCCATCTCTATTTCGGTCGCGGCGCTTACAGTCCTCTGTGCCGCTTTGTTTCCTCCTTGCGCCATTACCACCTCGGCCGGCCGTAGTCTCGCGATACCTGGGACTTCGGCCGCCATCTTAGGCCTCAGTGCGTCCACCTCTCCCGAAATCTCGCGATCCACGAGACTTCGGGCGCTTCTGATGCCGCTCCGTAGGCCGCTCGTTCCCTGACGTCACGTCACCGAGATCTCGCGGGATCTCGGCGTCTTGTATCGGATCCTTGCGCGCCCACACCGCACTCCTTCTGGGTCCCTCTGTGCTGGTTTTTGTCGGTGAGTGCTCACCCACGGCCCCTATTATCACCCCTCTTCTCTGGCAACCACTCATTCTGTGTTTCTCTCTCCTTTCAGGTCTTTTGTGCTAGTTTTTTCCTGGTGGTCTGGGGTGAATTACTCCTGCCATCACTCATGTCTCGCCACAGTGCCTCTTCTACCCCTAGACAGGGTGCCCCCGTTACCCCTCCTATGCCCTTTACGCTAAATAGCCGCAGGAATGACACCTCTCAGGAGGATCAAAACGCTGCGCTGCAGCAATCTATATCTACTGCGATCATGGCTGCCATGGGCTCTATGTCCTCAGCACTCTCGCAGTCTATATCCCAGGCCCTGTGTTCACAGTCAGTCTCTGACCTGAACAGGCCATCAGCCTCCAGAAACTCTATGACCGATGGTAATCCATCAAATGAACACGCGGTTGTCCCGCGGAAAAGAGCCTGCACGCGACAGGCAGAACGTTCTCGCGCATGGAAAACGGCCAGGACTCTTCCTGAGCCAATGTCTGATTCAGATAAAGAATCAATTGAGGAGGCATTGAACGAGTCACACTATGACTCAGTAGACGAACTCGAAGATGTGGCGGTTGACCCTCTAGAGTTTATGCCCGATCCCACACCACCCACACAGGCGGCTACTAGACAAGAGGGTCAGTCCCCACTAGACGATACTCTGGTTGACTCTCTGGGCAACCCTCTATTTAACCCTGACGAGCT
The DNA here is from genome assembly GCF_905171765.1 of Bufo bufo. Classification (NCBI taxonomy): domain Eukaryota; kingdom Metazoa; phylum Chordata; class Amphibia; order Anura; family Bufonidae; genus Bufo; species Bufo bufo. The sequence goes on along the minus strand of NC_053393.1, from coordinate 530,302,498 downwards.
TCACCACCCTCGCTCCGCAGAATGGCTCCCTGCCACTCACGTAGCCCAATATTTGGAAGCAAAAATCCGTACTCCTTTAAGGAAGGAATCTCGCAACAAGTTGCGAGCGGAATGCCCTCGCCCTATTATTCCTAATAAGGTGTGTGAGACACCTTCGGTGGACCCGAAGATGGTTCAATTCCTGACCAAAACAAAGGTTCAACCCAAAGAAAGGGCTAGATTCAGCCCTACGGGCCGTTCAGGATAAACTCCTGGACATCACGGGTCCCCTAGCCAGGATCTTCGATATGGCGGAATCCGCCAAGACAGAGGGTAGAGCTGTCGACCCCATCGAATTGGGGGGATGGATTCAGAGGGCCATCTGCATTGCTGGCAATGTTAATACCTCCCTGGCCATAGAAAGGCGGAAAGCCATTTTGATGAAGGTGGAGCCAAAACTCTCCAACCTGGCCTTATCTGAGGCGGGCAAGAATGCCCAGGGCCTTCTCTTTGGAGACTCCTTTATAAAGGAGTTAGGTAGATATGTCGGAGCATTCACGGCCCTAGACAAAGCTCAGACATCTATGAAGAGGGTATTTAACACCCGTTTTTCCAATAGGGCCGGCAGTTCTAGGGGCCGTCTGTCCGGCCGGTCCGATTTTCATTCCCGAGGCACGGGAAGAGGCTCCTTCAGCTATAGATCCTCACTCCAGGATCCCAGGCACCAACCTTCCTTTTTCCCCTCCCGGGGCGCTACAGGACGTTTCAGAGGTTTCCGTGGAGCTCCCTCCTACCGACGACCAACTGGTAAGTCCTCATCCAGTTCTAACATTGTTTTCTTCAACAGACTGTGTAGGGGGCAGACTCCGTCTCTTTTTCAATGCTTGGTCCGAGATCACCTCAGACCGATGGGTACTGGACACCATAAAGGGTTTCAACATAGAATTGGTAACCTCCCCAAATCATCTTCCCACCCCCCATCCCATTCACTTGTCCGAATCGCTTCGACACCACTTACACAGGGAACTAGTAGACTTAGTCCACAAGCAAGCGATAGAACGTGCCACCCCTCACACCACTGGTGTGATCAGCAATATGTTCCTGGTACAGAAAAAGGGTGGTCAGATGCGCCCGGTTATCAATTTGAAATCCCTCAACTCGCTAGTACAATACCGCCATTTCAAAATGGAAGGCATCCATCTTTTAAGGGACATGCTCCTCCCGGGCGATTGGATGGTCAAACTCGACCTCAAGGACGCGTATCTCACGGTCCCGGTGGCCCCCTCCTCCAGGGACCTACTGCGTTTCCTTTGGGGAGACCAAATCTGGCGTTTCACCTGCCTGCCGTTCGGCCTATCGTCCGCCCCTTGGTGCTTCACCAAGGTAATGAAACCAGTGGTAGCCTGGCTACGCAGCAGAGGGGTACGCATGATAATTTATCTGGACGATATCCTTATCATGGCACGAAATCCGTCCCTCCTCCACAAACATATCTCCATGGCCACCAATCTCCTCTCAGGGTTGGGTTTCATCATAAATCAGGAGAAGTCTTGCCTCACTCCATCAACGTCTATGGAGTTTCTGGGTTTCCAAATAGATTCCACTTCCATGACCCTTCATCTCCCTCTGTCCAAGGTCCGGTCTATTCGCAAAGAATTGCGACATGCGCTACTACTACCTCAATTGTCACTGCGACCCCTGGCACGTCTAATAGGACTTTTAGCGGCATCTATCCAAGCCATTTTTCCGGCACCCCTGCACTACCGGGCCCTTCAGAGGCTCAAGATTGCCCACCTCCGGACTGGGGCCACGTACTCGGACATGATCACTCTGGACTCAGAGACCAGGGACGAGCTACGGTGGTGGATCCAGAACTTATCGGTCTGGAATGGCAAGGCCTTGTTCGGTCCGGTTCCGGACTTGATCATAGAGTCGGACGCCAGCTTGCGCGGTTGGGGAGCCCACTGCAATGGGGTGTCCACCGGGGGTCCCTGGTCCCCCGAGGAGTCTCGTCTCCATATCAACGGCCTGGAGCTGCTGGCAGGGTCTCTGGCTATTCGCAGCTTCGCCAATGGCACGCTCACTACCTGTATCAGATTGCGGATGGACAACGTGTCCGTGGTCCGATACGTCAACGGGATGGGCGGAACTCGTTCCTCAGTCCTCACCTACCTGGCTCAGGACTTCTGGGAATTCTGCCTCACCAAGGGTATTGTAGTGATAGCCGAACATCTTCCTGGTCTCCACAATACGTTGGCAGACTGGAATTCACGTTACTTCACGGATTCCAGCGATTGGAAGTTAGACGAGCAGGTGTTCCTAGCTATATCATCTCGCTGGGGTCTTCCTTCGGTGGATCTATTTGCCAATCGTTTGAACGCCCAGATATCCAGGTTCTTCAGCTGGAGACCAGATCCTCTGGCAACAGCAGTGGACGCATTCCTGCAACAGTGGAAGGGAGCGTTGATGTATGCCTTTCCCCCGTTTGCGTTGATCCCTCGGGTTCTCCTTCAAGTTCAACACCAGGCGGCGGAGTTGATCCTAATCCTACCTTTGTGGCGATCTCAACCTTGGTTCCCTCTGGTTCTGGACCTATTGGTGCAACCTCCTCTCCTCCTTCCGGATCTCCCCTTCCTGCTGCGAGATCCATCGGGGGACTCCCACCCCCTTATTCGAGCAGGTTTACTTCGCCTTCTCGCTTGCAGGATCTCGGGTGTTCTGGCTCGCTGTCTGGAGTTTCGAACACAACTGTTTTCTTATTGGAGAACGCTTGGGCTCCCGGTACCAGACGGGCTTATCGAGCCGCCTGGGACGCTTGGGCTCGTTGGTGCGGAGAACGCGATCTGGATCCCCTTCGAGCCCCTGTAGTTTCAGTCTTGTCATTCTTGTCTTCCTTGTATGATTCCGGTAAGGCTTATCGTACGATAAACCTCTACAGATCTGCGATATCCTCTAGACACGAGGGTTTTGAGGGTTGTCCTGCGGGTCAACATCCTCTGGTGTGTCGCTTGTTAAAAGGCTCTCGCCTGACTCGACCTCCCAGACCTCGGTTCTCTACAACTTGGGATTTAGTGGGTTTAGTTTTGAACTTCTTATCCTCATGGTCTTCTAATGACCAGTTGTCCCTTCGCCAGCTTTCAGCGAAGTTAGTTACATTGTTATGTCTCATCTCCTGTAAGAGGGTGTCTGATGTCCGAGCCCTGGACTACGATGCGCGGTCTTTTACCCCAGATGGGGTTCTATTTAACATTTCCAGACGTACCAAGACGGGCATTCGGTCAGTCTCTTATCCTGCTTTCCGGCAGTCCCCACAACTTTGTCCGGTTGCATGCTTACAGGAGTATGAATCTCGTACTGCTTCTCTACGTACTCCTACTTTTCCTAACCTGTTTATCTCTTTTAGGAGACCCTATGCTCCCGTTTCCAGTGTGACCCTGTCGCGCTGGGTTAAAGAGATCATGAGTCAGGCGGGTATTGACACCAATATCTTCACGGCTCATTCTGTCCGGAGTGCCTCTGCTACCTCCATGTCGACCTCAGGGGCCCGTCTGGAGGACGTTATGCGCTTGGCGGACTGGTCTAGGGTCTCCACTTTTCGTGAATTTTATTTTCGTCCCGCTACACATGCTTTTGATGCTGTCATTTCTCAGCTTTAAACTAGCAATACGAAGCCTCCGTGTCTTGTGATAAAATTTCATGATTTTCCAATTTTATGACGTAAAGTCATGATTTTATTAAAGACACGGAGGCGAGTATTGCCCTCCCTTCCCACCCCTTTTTGGGTGCCTTGAATGTGGATTTATATTTTCCATTGCTTGTTTTGACATTTTTTCTGTATTGTTTATTTCTGATTTGACATTTATATTTGTTTTTTCATTCCATTGCCGTGTGAGTCTATCTCAATTTTTCACCCTACAGGCTGAGACGTCATTTTCTCTACAGTTCCGGTTCAGAGTACGGGGTTGATTCCGTTACACCGTCGAAGACCGTTGCTCCTTCTGTTGAAGAGTTTGGTTTAAAGGTTTCAAGTTGACGGTTGCGGTCCGGGATATTCGTTTCCGGAAGAGTTCTGCAGTTGGAGTAGCTGCTCAAAGAAAGAGGATGATCCCAGAGCGTGGAGTCATTATATGCTGGGATAGTGGGGAGGAGTTGGTTACTATGTTTTTTTTAGTTTGATTGACATACTCATTCTTTGCTGCTATGGTAACAGTAAAGGAAGTTAAGCAATACTCGCCTCCGTGTCTTTAATAAAATCATGACTTTACGTCATAAAATAGGAAAATCATGAAATTCTGCGCCTCGTTCTGCCTGCGTGCAGTTCCTCTAGGTTTACGAGGCTGTACTCCACACTCTGAGCCTGTGGACAGCCTTTCTTGCTCCTCCTGTCTTTCTCATAAAATACACTAGAAGGAAGTTAAAGTGGATTTATTTCTTCAGCATTTCCCAGATACGCGATATACACACTTCATGAGGTTAATTAAATCCAGAATACCGCCATCAGGGTATAAATAACAGAAGACATTAGGGCATCCCACACTTCATTCACAACAGGCCGAGACCCCGAATAATATTGAGAAAGGAAAACCCAAGATCCCAACAAGTTACATAATCTTCAGACAGCAGCCGTGGACTTCCCCCAACCAAATGACTTCCATGGTAAAGGAATCTGCGCTAGAAAGAGCATCTCGAAAGGAACACTAAGCTAGAAATGAAAGCTAAAAGTAAACGAGACATATAGTCGTCTTGTAGAAAACCTGCAGAGAACACAGGGGGTTAATTTCCTATGCTGTCCCATCTTGTACCAGTTGCCAGCTGAGGTGAAGGAGTTTAGCAAAGGGGGCGGAGCTTAAAGGATAACAGTCATATTTTTTTTAATTTGCTAGTTTATTAGATCTAGACATGTATACCTGCGTTAGTCTGTCAATGATTGTCAAAAGATCTGTAATTACCTTATAATAACAGCTTTCATTAATGTCCTCTCTCCCTTTCCACTGCTCCCTTAAAAGACAGTTGCTACGGCTTGTCTGTCTCCAGCTAAGAAGACAGGAAGACGGAGGGGCGGTCCTTCACTCTGCAGGCCTGCATTAGGCTTCAGAGTGAGGAGGCGTGTCTCTCAGTAATCTAATCTGATTGGCTGGCAGGGAGCTGCTAGCTACAGCAAGTGTGTATGGGAAGTGAGGGAAAGCAGTTTTGGCCTCAGAGAACTGGCAGAGGAGCCATCTTGAGATGTAAATGTTTAAACAGCCGTAACTAAGGGAAAAACTCAAAGAAAACAGTGGTATGTGAAGAAACTAAAGATTGCTTTATGCATAATGCTGCTGCAGCAATAACATATGCTAAAATTGATTTTTTGTTGAAAACATGACAGTTACACTTTAACAATCTCCTTGTCCTGCTGCAGACAGAGCAGAGGGCTAGGCTCCTGCTGCAGCCAGCTGTCTTACAGTCAGATCTGAGAAAGTCAGGCTGATGACGGCTGATCTTCTGGCACACAGAGATTTCTTAATATATTTCTCAGTTCTAACTGTAATATCAGACATGTTTTGTTTCTTTAATGGTGAGCCACAATATGTCTTCCAGATGAAGGGCCTTCAGCTCTACACAGTGCACATTATAGAAACCAAATATTATCTATAGGAGGAAGAGTCTCCAGTGATTACTGAGGGCACCTACAGCACAGCCTACGATACAGGGCGAGCGTTCACAAAACTGGGTCAAATGCCCTAATAACGCTCATCTTCGTCTGAAGGTCACGTCAGTGGGATTAGCTTTAATAAGATATTGTACAGATGATGGAAACAGAACGTCCAATTCCCATTAAAGCTTAGTGCCAGATCTGGACATCCTGTCAATGGAACGAATCGCCAGGCAAGCTTCATCCATTGTACTGCACGTACCCCAAACACGGTGGTGATTCCACTGCCTTAAGACTTCAGGGCCAGGTGTGAATAAGTCTACACGTCTGGCCCTGTCAGTCAAAAAGGTGGGGGCGCGGCGTGCAGAGAGTGAGCGCAGCAATAAGGTGCATCGGCAATGCCCTTGTTGCACCCAGGGACTAATTAACATGATTAATAAGCGGTTTTCTTTTGCAACAAGTCCACAGAGTGACATGGAAGCAAGAACATTAGATTCAGCTGGCAAAGGATACCGACCGGTGACTGGTCAGAAGAAGACACTAGTGCAGGTGTGGGAACAGCTAGCCCTAAAATGGAGAGGATTCGAACACCTTCAAAGGAGACAGAGATGACCAGAAACCTCTGACACAATGTTCCAGATAATACAAGATTCATAAGCGCAGGGGATATTACAACGGGGTAAAAATCAGCGCCACTCCATGGGTGGTATCTGGTATTGCAGCTTAGTCCCACTGTTTTAATAGAACTGAGCTCCGAAACCAGACACAACCCATGTGAGACAAAAGTGATCCTTTTTTAATCTCAGAGAAGCCCCTGTAGGTCACTCGTCACCACCAGATAATTTCCAATGATATTTCATGCTCATTCACTACTTTAATTACTGTGCATGTAATCAGAAAAGTGGGGGATTGGGGCACGTGGGATGAAAGGATGAAAAGGACACAGGACAGTGATATTTATTTAATCCATAAATTCTGACAGTCCAACACAAAACTGCATGACAATAACAGAACAGGAAGACTGAGCAGAAATAATTAGGAGACTTCATTGATTAAAGGGGTTCTCCGAGACTGGGAACCCCTGTTTAAATTTTAAATGGCCAAGCAGGGTGAATGTTAAAACACAAAAAAAAAAAATCCCACTTCAACAGCGCTCCAAGTCCAGCACAGAGTGGTCTCCTCCGCTACCGATCCTTGCTGGATCGGTGGAACAGAAGCTTGATGTGCGATCCACGTGCACGTCACTGCTGCTGGCCTCGGTAGTGGTCAATGATTGGTTGCCAGCGGTGACGTGAATGTAGACATCGTGGCAAGCTTCCAGTCCAGAAGGTAGCAGAAGAGACAGCATCTTGGTGCTGGACACAGAGCGCTGTTGAAAGTTTTTTTTTTTTTTTTTTTTTTTAACATATGCACCCTGCCCAAGCCATTTAAAAAGGGGATGTCAGTCCTGAAGAAGCCCTTTAAGTGATAGCAGCAGTTTTCATACATGGTATTTAATCTTGGTCCGCCTTCATCAAGGCAATTTTTATAGTCCAATAATAGAGAACCCAACAAGTCCCATTAATGCTGGATAAAAAAATAAAAAATAAAAATAAAAAATATTAATTTTTACCATACTAAAAGGGTTGTCAGGGGAATAAAATAAGCAATGTTCCTCGATCCTCTGCTGCTCCCGTTCTGACACTTCCCAGGTCCCCTGTTGGTGTCTGTTTTCCTGGGCTGTCTCGACACACAAGAAATGACTGCTCATCCAATCACTGACCGAGGTGGGGTCACTGTTGTGGCCACTGATTTCGCTGAGCGGTTAATTCCTGTGTCTCAAAAGGGAGCAATAAAAAGAGACCGAGAGGGACCCGGGAAGCGTTGCAATAGGAGTATCAGTGAGGTGAGTATTGAGTCTTTTAATTTTTTTAATCCAGTTGGAACATTTTGTAAAAAAAAAAAAAAATAATAATCTTTACCACCAGTTGTGAATGACCAGTCCCAAAAACATATGGAAGGGCTGGGGTCTACTTTACATCATTCCTGTGTCTATGTATTTTCTAATAACCACGACTAAAGCGCGATAATACCACAATGTGTAGACAAAGGCCAATCCCACACCTGTGTAATACGGGGGCATTTATGTGTCCACATGGGATGGACACAAATCGTGGCCCAACTGTGGGACGAATGACCCAAACCACCAGCATCCTATGTCCATACAGGTCCTGGTGCTGTTAGTTCAGGTGATCAGACCAGCGGCCGGGTTAGAATTTTATGGCCGTGAGAGGACACAAAAATGCCCCTTGTATGACGCTCGTGTGAAACTAGCCTAAAAAAGGAAAATAAGAATAAAACATACATTATTAAATAAATAAAAATGACCATAAAATATATACATCATAAGAGCGCTCTGCTGCTGGTTCACAGTAATATACACCCAGGCACATCACTCACACTCACTCAACACAGGGACGAGTCATGCCAATGCCCAGAGAACGACAGGACTGCAGATTATAACCACACGCTCATCATATTCATCAAAATAACAAAAAAACAAAAAACAAAACTAAAATGTCATCCCACCAGCCCCACCCCACACACATACACGTCTATGACACAAATCTATGGTAACGTCCCCGTAATCTGGAACTCCAGACCAGGCATTTGGGGAAGTATAGTCCTAATGGTGGATTATCAGGATGTCGCTTGCTGATCAGACACTGGCCCCTGTCCTTGTGGCTGGGAGGCCCCTTTTCTTCCTGCTCTGAGGGTCTCCGCAGCAGACGTATACCATGAGGAGCACCAATCCTAAACTGTGGAGTCTGAAGACACAGGACCCGGCCAAGACTTTCATTTACACACTTACCCGAGTCCTTTCTGCTACATATTTCCAATGCTCCGCATTCTTAAAAACGTCAATAATCCGGCACCTTGTGATCCTCAGCGCTGAATTACTGGACAGATCACATGGAGTAAGTACCAGCATTGTATTCTCCACTGACACTGAGACCATTACACCCATTATCCTTTATATATTCTTTATCCTAAATGCATCACAGTGAATAGCTGAACACTTGTGTGATCACTGGGATAAGCGGCACAAAGCACCAGAAATCTCAGAGATGTCACCGATTCCATGTGCAAACTGAATATTAGTTAAATGGTCCTTTTTGAGCCAAATTTAAAAGTATACACAAATATTAACTACAAAAGGATGCTGGTTAACAGGTACATTACATATATTAATCCGGAATTACATCCTGTATTATACTCCAGAGCTGCACTCACTATTCTGCTGGTGGAGTCACTGTGTACATACATTACTTATCCTGTACTGATCCTGAGTTACATCCTGCATTATACTCCAGAGCTGCACTCACTATTCTGCTGGTGCAGTCACTGTGTAAATACATTACTTATCCTGTACTGATCCTGAGTTACATCCTGTATTATACTTCAGAACGGCATTTACAATTCTCCACGTTTTCTGGGAGACGCAATTTTATGTATGTACACAGTGACTGCACCAGCAGAATAGGGAGTGCAGCTCTGGAATATAATACAGGATGTAAATCAGGATCAGTACAGGATAAGTAATGTATGTACACAGTGACTCCACCAGCAGAATAGTGAGTGCAGCTCTGGAGTATAATACAGGATGTAACTCAGGATCAGTACAGGATAAGTAATGTAATGTATGTACACAGTGACTCCACCAGCAGAATAGTGAGTGCAGCTCTGGAGTATAATACAGGATGTAAATCAGGATCAGTACTGGATAAGTAATGTATGTACACAGTGACTCAACTTTGTTTGTGGGTTTCTCAGCATTAGCATATGTATGGTCTGTCCTTCAGATAGGCCACCAATATTAGATTGGTGGGGATTGGACTCTCAACACCCCCACTGATCAGCTGTTGAAAGGGGTTGCGGTGCTCGGGCAAACGCTGTGTCCTCTTCCTTGTCTACCTCACGTCCTCTATATAGTGGTGTTGTTGCAGGATAAACAATTCTTCCCATTCACTTGAACAGGATAAAGCTGCAATACCCTGCAGTGTGCCTGTTCATGTTCCTGAGGTATACACTACGAGCACCACTGCCCCTACAAACAACTAATCAGTGGAGGTGCGGAGAGTTCGACCCGATACTGATGGCCTACCCTGAGAACAGGCCATCAATATCCTGATCCCACAAAACCCTTTAATTCCATATGAACTTCTCTTCTGCTGAGGGTGAAGTCCAGGGTCTGGGCCGTGACACAATAGGCAGATAACGAACATCTGTGTGAAATACTAGAGGTGTCTACGTGTATATCACAAAGCTTACGTACCTAACTGCACACAACACAATCAAGCATCATATTTCGTTGTTCTCCTAGAAGGACTGCACATTCTGCACGCCCCATATGTACACTGTAATCCGGGGCACCGTACCCGACCAACACTCTTCACAGCCTCAGTGGTCAGAAATGCTCTTTAACCTCTCACTCCAATATCTACAGCAAACGCAAAAGGCTGAGTGGCCTGTCCGCACCTTGGCGGCCGCTCCTCTATATAGAAACATGTAAACGGAAGATATTCTTATTAAATTTTTTTTAAATTGTCACTGTTTGTACAGAGTTTTTTTCTTCTTTACGACATTAATGCAGCTTCTGCATCTGTCCTACTTCCTACAGCTTGTGGCCTCCTAGCTGTTGTGAGGCCACCACATCCAGCAGGCCCCGAGTCGTATCGCTGTAGCAGCAGGAGAGACACAAGTTGCAGGCCGCTCCTATAGAAGACAGGGTCCATGTGTCCTCTGAGGCTCTGCCGTCTCATGGATGGTAGGTAAATAGTTCATGGGGTCATAGGCTTTGTACCGTATATAAAGATGATGCCACGGAGGTGTCCTGTGACGCGCGGTGATGTTATTTAGAAATAGTTCCTGGAGTCATAGGCTTCATATCGTATATAAAAGATGACGTCACGGAGGTCTCCTCTGACGCGTCGTTAGGTAGAAATAGTTCCTGGAGTCATAGGCTTCGTACCAGATAAAAAGATGAAGTCACCGTGGTGTCTTCGTGACGTAAGGTAGATATAGTTCCTGGAGTCATAGGCTTTGTTCTGGATATAAAGATGACATCACCATGGTGTCCTCGTGACCTAAGGTAGACATAGTTCCTGGAGTCATAGGCTTCATACCGGATATAAAGATGAAGTCACCGCAGTGTCCTCGTGACGTAAGGTAGACATAGTTCCTGGATTTATAGGCTTCGTACCAGATACAAAGATGAAGTCACCGCGGTGTCCTCGTGACGTAAGGTAGACATAGTTCCTGGATTTATTGGCTTCGTACCAGATACAAAGATGAAGTCACCGCGGTGTCCTCGTGACGTAAGGTAGACATAGTTCCTGGATTTATTGGCTTCGTACCAGATACAAAGATGAAGTCACCGCGGTGTCCTCGTGATGTAAGGTAGACATAGTTCCTGGAGTCTTTGTAATAGTTTATGCCTGATGTCCTGCTAATGTTGAACTGCAGATAAAAACAGGAGTATAAAAAAGAAGATGGCGATGCACAGTAACCTCTTGGTGAGCGCCGGCATGTCCTTTGGAACCAAGATCTGCGCCAGGTCATTGGTGATGTGCGAGATTTCATGTGCTACGCACACGAAGATGAAAGTGCTAATAATGATGTTGAGCATGGGGTACCCGGGGATGAGGACCAGGATGCCCTTGGTATCGGCCGCCAGCCAAACGTGGTATTGACAGATAAATAACTGGAAGATAAAACGTGTTATTATAGGGGTTATATATATGCACAGTATGGCAATGATGTCACAGGCATGTGCCTTACCCAAACATTTCCATATCCACAGTCCAGGGCCGTTACAAGTATAGTGAGACACTAATGCTGCCCATACACCGCCAATGCTCAGCTGACAACTACTCCCGACTAGGGTTGTTGCGGGTATCGAAATTTCGATACCCAATCGATACTTTTGTCCCGGTATCGATACGATACCGGGATTTCCGTTTTTTCGATACTGGGCTGCGCTTCTGCGCAGTCTAGTATCTCTGAACATGAGCGCGCTGCTATCGGCGCGCTCATGTTCTCTCTCAGCAGCACGGGGAGAAGGAAGCTGTCCTCCCTCCCCCTGTGCTGCTGCCGCTGCCACCAATGAGAAGAGAGGGGCGGAGGAGGGGCGGCAATGAGAAGAGAGGGGCGGAGGAGGGGCGGCAATGAGAAGAGAGGGGGTGGAGGAGGGGCGGCAATGAGAAGAGAGGGGCGGAGGAGGGGCGGGCGCACTGCGCCACCAATGATAGGATTACTATCGGAGCGATGGGAGGAGACATCAGCTTCACTAGTGGGCGTTCCTTCTTCCTGCGCTGCGATTGGACAGCGCTACAGCCAGGGAGAAGGAACGCCCACTAGTGAAGCTGATGTCTCCTCCCATCGCTCCGATAGTAATCAGCAGCATGTGGAGCAGGAGAGGAGACAGTAATGGGGCACTGCGGGCGAACGGAGCGGCGCCCAGGACTAAATGGTGAGTGCTGAGACATCGCTGGGCGCCGCTCTGTGTGGCCTAATAGTGAAAGTCTGGACTCATATACAGTAGTCTTTAACACATACAGGAGGCGGGTGCCGGCAGCAGAATCGCATTGCCGGCACCCTGCCCCTGACAGGGAGCTGCGATCAGCGGCAGTTAACTGCCGCTGATCTGCTAGTACCCGCCTCCTGTATAAAGGGGTAAAATCATTGGTGGTGCAGTGTGCCCCCCCCCTCAATCCCCCCATCCCATTAAAATCATTGGTGGCACAGTGCGCCGGCCCCTCTCAGCCCTCCAGTATTAAAATCATTGGTGGCAGTGGCCACAGGGACCTCTCCACTCCCCCTCATTGGTGGTGCAGTGGCAGCTTCTGATCGGAGCCCCAGCTGTGTAAGCCTGGGGCTCCGATCGGTTACCATGGCAGCCAGGAAGCCCTGGTTGCCATGGTAACATCCCTGATGCTGTGTGCACAAAGCACAGAGCAGCAGGGACAGTGTGGAGTCCTATTCACCCTGATAGAGATCTATCAGGGTGAATAGGAAAAGGGATGAAAGATCCCAGGTTCTAGCCCCTAAGGGGGGAAATAGTTATTAAATAAAAAGTGAAAAAAAACAAAACACTAAAATATGAAGTATAAATCACCCCCCTTTTCCCAATTTCACATATAAAATATATAAATAAACATATTACATCGCCACGTCAGAAAAGTCCAAACTATTAAAATATAAAAAAAAAATCTAGGTGGTGAATGCCGGAACAGAAAAAATAAAATAAAAACTGCGCGATTCGCCATTTTTAAAAATGAGGAATGCACGTGGCTTTTTTTGTTTATTTTTTTCGCGTGGTATCGAATGGTATCGAGTATCGCAATACTTTTTCATGGTATCGAAACCGAATCAAAAATTTGGTATCGCAACAACTCTACTCCCGACTCCCCCATACACACTTGTCTCAGGTGTGAGTCTGTGTGTTCTGAATGGGGAGAGAGCTGCTATTAGAGACCTATGGTTGCAGCTTATCTCACCTGATAAACAAGGCATCTGTCGAGTAAAAGTCAGGACAACTCCCATATACAGTACAGACCAAAAGTTTGGACACACCTTCTCATTCAAAGAGTTTTCTTTATTTTCATGACTATGAAGGCATCAAAACTATGAATTAACACATGTGGAATTATATACATAACAAACAAGTGTGAAACAACTGAAAATATGTCATATTCTAGGTTCTTCAAAGTAGCCACCTTTTGCTTTGATTACTGCTTTGCACACTCTTGGCATTCTCTTGATGAGCTTCAAGAGGTAGTCCCCTGAAATGGTTTTCACTTCACAGGTGTGCCCTGTCAGGTTTAATAAGTGGGATTTCTTGCCTTATAAATGGGGTTGGGACAATCAGTTGCGTTGAGGACAAGTCAGGTGGATACACAGCTGATAGTCCTACTGAATAGACTGTTAGAATTTGTATTATGGCAAGAAAAAAGCAGCTAAGTAAAGAAAAACTAGTGGCCATCATTACTTTAAGAAATGTAGGTCAGTCAGCTGAAAAATTGGGAAAACTTTGAAAGTAAGGGCTATTTGACCATGAAGGAGAGTGATGGGGTGCTGCGCCAGATGACCTGGCCTCCACAGTCACCGGACCTGAACCCAATCGAGATGGTTTGGGGTGAGCTGGACCGCAGAGTGAAGGCAAAAGGGCCAACAAGTGCTAAGCATCTCTGGGAACTCCTTCAAGACTGTTGGAAGCCCATTTCAGGGGACTACCTCTTGAAGCTCATCAAGAGAATGCCAAGAGTGTGCAAAGCAGTAATCAAAGCAAAAGGTGGCTACTTTGAAGAACCTAGAATATGACATATTTTCAGTTGTTTCACACTTGTTAGTTATATATAATTCCACATGTGTTAATTCATAGTTTTGATGCCTTCATAGTCAGAAAATAAAGAAAACTCTTTGAATGAGAAGGTGTGTCCAAACTTTTGGTCTGCACTGTACACTAAAGAATTGGCTGGTGCAGCCAAAATGAGCCTATTGTGCATTGCCTGCCTAACCCCTTCAGGACACAGCCATTTTTCACCTTAAGGACCCTGCCATTTTTCACCTTAAGGACCCGGCCATTTTTTGCAAATCTGACCAGTGTCACTTTATGTGGTGATAACTTTAAAACGCTTTGACTTATCCAGGCCATTCTGAGATTGTTTTCTCATCACATATTGTACTTCATGACACTGGTAAAATGGAGTCAAAATATTTTATTTTTAATTTATTAACAAAAATTTTGAAAAATTTGTAGATTTCGATTTCTCTACTTTTGTAATAGACAGTAATTCATCCAAAAATAATTACTTTACATTACCCATATGTCTACTTCATGTTTGGATCATTTTGTGAATGCCATTTTATTTTTTGGGGATGTTAGAAGGCTTAGAAGTAAATCTTGAAATTTTCAGAAAATTTTCAAAACCCACTTTTTAAGGACCAGTCACTTTGTGAGGCTTACATAATAGAAACCACCCCAAAATGACCCCATTTTAGAAACTACACCCTTAAGGTATTTAAAACTGATTTTACAAACGTTAACCCTTTAGGTGTTCCACAAGAATTAATGGAAAATGGAGATAAAATTTTAGAATTTCACTTTTTTGTCAGATTTTAATAATTTTTTCTCCTTGTAACAAAGCAAGGGTTAAAGGGAACCTGTCACCTCCCAAAACCATCCCAAGCCGCCCGCAGTGTGTTTCTGATGATGCCTTTCTTCCTGAAGGCAGATTCAGCAAAAGTACTGAAAACATTGTTTTATCCTCTGCCGGCGCGCTTCTCCACACATGCTTGAAGTCACGGAGGCAGCGGCCTCCCTGCTTCAAGTCACGGTAACCACGCCCCCTTCACTGCGACCGACCGCCGGCAGTTCGGCTGGCTTTGCCGAACTCTCTGCATAAGTGCTGTCAGTCACAGCGAAGGGGCAGGGAAGGGGGCGTGGTTACCGTGACTTGAAGCAAGGAGGCCGCTGCCTCCGTGACTTCAAGCATGTGTGGAGAAGCGCGCCGGCAGGGGATAAAACAATGTTTTCAGTACTTTTACTGCATCTGCCTTCAGGAAGAAAGGCTTCATCAGAAACACACTGCTGGCGGCTTGGGATGGTTTTGGGAGGTGACAGGTTCCCTTTACCAGCCAAGCCAAACAAAACTCAATATTTATTATCCTGATTCTGTAGTTTACAGAAACACACCATATGTGGTCGTAAACTGCTGTACGGGCACACGGCAGGGCGCAGAAGGAAAGGAACGCCATACGGTTTTTGGAAGGCAGATTTTGCTGGACTGGCTTTTTGACACCATGTCCCATTTGAAGCCCCCCTGATGCACCCCTAGAGTAAAAACTCCAAAAAAGTGACCCCATTTTGGAAACTACGGGATAAGGTGGCAGTTTTGTTGGTACTACTTTAAGGTACATATGATTTTTGGTTGCTCTATATTACACTTTTTGTGAGGCAAGGTAACAAAAAACAGCTGTTTTGGCACAGTTTTTATTTTTTGTTATTTACAGTGTTCATCTGACAGGTTATATCATGTGGTATTTTTATAGAGCAGGTTGTTATGGACGCGACAATACCAAATATGACTACTTTTTTGGTTGTTTGTTTCAGTTTTACACAATAATATCATTTTTGAAACAAAAAAAACAAAAGAGATTTTTGTATAACTTACCAGTAAAATCTCTTCCTTGGGGGACACAGAAGACCTTGGGTATAGCTCCGCTCCCTAGGAGGCGGGACACTAAGTGAAAACTGTTAAGCCCCTCCTCCACAGCTATACCCTCAGCCTGGAGAGAGAGACTGCCAGTTGCGTGTCCAAGTAGTGAGAAAAGGCAATGTCCAACAAGTGGAACCAACAAGCCAACTACCCAACAGGGTAAACCAAATCAGGAAACCGTGTAGAAAAAAAACAATGAATGGGTGGGTGCTGTGTCCCCCAAGGAAGAGCGAGAAAGAGATTTTACTGGTAAGTTATACAAAAATCTTGTTTTCTCGCCCATTTTCCTTGGGGGACACAGAAGACCTTGGGTCGTCCGAGAGCAGTCCAAGAGGGGGGGGACCACAGCTCCAAGGCGAAGCACCCGAAGGCATCAAGGAACCGCCACCTGCAAACCCAGGCGGCCCAAGGCAGGAGCCGCCGAATCCCGAGTATGCACCCTGTAGAACTGGGTAAGGCGTGCAAAGAAGACCGGTGGCCGCCTTGCACAATTGCACGGCCGAAGCCCAATGCCTCCGGCCCAGGAGGCACTGACCGCTCTGGTGAAAGAACGGTGACACCAAAGGCGGAACCCTGCCCTTGGTGCGGTAACCTCAGCAATAGCCATTCTGATGAAGCGGAGGAAAGCCACCCTGAAGGCCGTCAAACCTTTGCGCGGACCTCCTGGAACCACAAGAGACCGAGCGTCGACAAGAGTCTGAGATCTCCAAGTAAAACTACAAGGCACAAACAACGTCCAATCGGTAAAGTGTCCGTTCCCGGGGGTGGGAAGGGGAGGACGATAGCCTCGCTGAGATGAAAGGCAGATACCACCTTCAGAAGGAAAGAAGGGACGGGATGGAGAACAGCCCTGTCCGGGGGAAGGACAGAAGGCTCGGAACAAGAAGGGCCGCCATTCAGACACCCGTCTGAGAGACACGATGGCTACAGAAACACAACCGTACAGGACAGAAGTTGTAGAGAGAACTTCTGTAACGGCTCCAAGGGAAAGCTTGGAGCGCCGAGAGCTCAGTATGTAGTTCCCAGGGCGGTACCGGGGGACGGTACAGAGGAATCAAAGAGCCACTCCGTGGAAGAAGGTCTTGACAGGCCCAAGAGGGGCCAGGGAACGCTGGAAGAGGATGGACAGCGCCAACACTTCAAGGAACAGAGTCCCAGTCCCAGGTCCAGGCCGGACTAGAGAAAGACAGAACCATGGGGAGAGAAAGGCAGAGTGGGGGGAATGTCCCAGCTTCCCACAGAACCCCAGGTAAGAACTCCAAGTCCGACAATAGATCCTGGATGAAGCATGGCCGGGAGCGAACACTAGCGTGCCCACTGGAGTCGCCTGGGCAAGCGGGAGAAAACACAATGTGATCAGGCACAGACCAGTAACACGGGCAGAAGAGTCGGCAAAACTGGTCCCGTCGGCCCCCGAGCAACGTCGTTCCGTATCCACCCCGAGTGGGGGAGCAGAAGGACAGACGGGAGGAACCGAAAGGGTCCGCCTAGCATCCGACAGATGCCAGGACAAGACAGGCTAAAGTTCATGTCGATGTTGCCACCACAGGAAGGGGTTCTACAGTCCCGGTGTGGGAGATCTAAGGACAATCTCGACCGAAGGGTAGTCCTCCCAAGTTACCGAGAAGGTAAGTCCACAACAGGACCATTGCCTAGAATGGAAAACACAAGCTGCACCCAGCGGGAGGACAGAACGCGGTAGACCCGGTAAATAGGCACACAGCTAGTACAGCCAGTGTGAACGAGGGAGACGGAACGAGGCCACAAGGAACACCGGAACCATCCAAGTGAACAACCATGCTCTCCCCAGAGGGGAGGGCAGTGAAGGAACAGCCTCTGAAGCCTGGCCGGGGCAGAAGCCACATCGGAGAGATATGCCCCAAGCGGGAGCCAAAACAGAGCCGGCGAGAAAAAGCAGTCGAGACAGAGGCCGGCATAACACCCTCCAACCGAAAGGAGGATTGGGCAACAGGGAAGTAGTAGGACAGCTCAAAAGCAGAACACCCGCTACTCTGTGAGACGCCCGGCTCACCGCCTCGCAGAAGGCAAATACTCTGAAGCAGTGTTTCCCAACCAGTGTGCCTCCAGCTGTTGCAAAACTACAACTCCCAGCATGCCCGGACAGCCTTTGGCTGTGCGGGCATGCTGGGAGTTGTAGTTTTGCAACAGCTGGAGGCACACTGGTTGGGAAACACTGGTCTGAAGAACCCAAAGAGGAGGTCCCCCGGACCTGGATAATCGAGCACCCAAGAGAAGTTGGGTGACCTTCCCGAGAAGAGCGTCCCGAACCTGGTAGCAGAGCAGAACTGAAGCGCAGAGGGCGCCAATAGGAAGGACTCATACCACACTGCATCCGAAGAGGAGGAAATGGTAGTAGGAGAGGGAACCGTAGTCCCGCCAGAGCCAACGTAGAATTCGAGGGGCGCTGCAGACAGCACTCTCGTCCATGTGACCGCTTGCGCAGGGAAGCAATGCCGCAGAAGGACGAATGGGTACGCATCTAGGAACCACGAACACTCCCCAGGTGGAAGGGCCAACGAACATGGTGGATACCGTCACAACAGAACCGCAATATACAATCCAAACCCGAGAATAAGTACCACCTAGCTCGGTGCAGTAGAGAGCAAGTAGAGCCCGTCCGGGTCAGGTGGACAGAATGATCTCTCCAGAGAAGAATGCAAGGCTTGCGGCAAGCATCGTATCCCAAGAGAAACAAGTATGCTGCAGGAGGAAGGGAGGCATACGTACGAGCAGCCCCGTAAGCAGTGAGAAGGCCAACCCACCTACGGGAGGAGAAGGCATACACGGCCCAAACAACGCACAGAGCGCACAAGAACGTCCACTCACTGCAAAATAGTCACTTAGCGAAGGGGGCCAGCCACAGAGTCCCACAGTATCTACGGAAGTGCAAAGTGCAGCCTGAAAGGAAGTTATGCACAAGATTAGTACGGCATGCGATGGAACGCAAGCAGTCCGCCCAGAAAGGGGGGAAATGTACCTGGCAAACACTGCAGTCGGCAAGAGTGCAAAGGCCCGCCCCAAAAGGGGGTGATGCCCAAGGCCAGTACCAACTTCAGAGAAGTAGGACATACCATATTCCGCCCAGAAGGGGGCCATGCACATGGTCGCACAGTATCCAGCAGGAACGCAGGAGGTCCACCTAGTGAAAGGGGGACATGCACAGGGTTATCCTAGCATTAAGTGATTGTGCAATAATCCCCCCAACACCGAATTTCGTGAGAGTGCAACTACTCCGCCAATGAAGGGGGACATGTACGAGTCCAGCACAGCATATACAAGGACAGCCGTGAGTCTCGCGAGCGTGCAAAATTCGGCCCATGGAATGAGGGGTGGTCATGCACAAGGCCAGCACCGTATCCAATGGGAGTGCAAGCATTCCACCCATGTTAGAAGGCCATGCTCATGGCCAGCAACGTATCCGGTGAGAGTGCAGTATGCCGCCCAGAAAGGGGGGTCATGCACATGGCCAGCATCGCATCCAGTGAGGGTGCAAGCACCCTGCCATGGATGGGGGTCATGCACATGGCCTGCAACGTACTGGCGAGAGAACAACCACAGTCAGTGAGAGTGTATGTATGCCGCCTGAGGAAAGGAGGCATGCCCATGGCCGGCAGCGAATCCAGTGAGTGTGCAGCACACCGCCCATAGAAAGGAGGTCATGCACATGGCCGGCAGCGGATCCAGTGAGAGTGCAAGCACCCCGCACTGGAAGGCGGTCATGCACATGGCCAGCAACTTACCGGCGAGATAACAACCCCAGTCAGTGAGAGTGTATGTATGCCGCCTGAGGGAAGGAGGCATGCCCAAGGCCGGCAGCGAATCCAGTGAGTGTGCAGCACACCGCCCATGGAAAGGAGGTCATGCACATGGCCGGCAGCGGATCCAGTGAGAGTGCAAGCACCCCGCACTGGAAGGCGGTCATGCACATGGCCAGCAACTTACCGGCGAGATAACAACCCCAGTCAGTGAGAGTGTATGTATGCCGCCTGAGGGAAGGAGGCATGCCCAAGGCCGGCAGCGAATCCAGTGAGTGTGCAGCACACCGCCTATGGAAAGGAGGTCATGCACATGGCCGGCAGCGGATCCAGTGAGAGTGCAAGCACCCCGCACTGGAAGGCGGTCATGCACATGGCCAGCAACTTACCGGCGAGATAACAACCCCAGTCAGTGAGAGTGTATGTATGCCGCCTGAGGGAAGGAGGCATGCCCAAGGCCGGCAGCGAATCCAGTGAGTGTGCAGCACACCGCCCATGGAAAGGAGGTCATGCACATGGCCGGCAGCGGATCCAGTGAGAGTGCAAGCACCCCGCACTGGAAGGCGGTCATGCACATGGCCAGCAACTTACCGGCGAGATAACAACCCCAGTCAGTGAGAGTGTATGTATGCCGCCTGAGGGAAGGAGGCATGCCCAAGGCCGGCAGTGAATCCAGTGAGTGTGCAGCACACCGCCTATGGAAAGGAGGTCATGCACATGGCCGGCAGCGGATCCAGTGAGAGTGCAAGCACCCCGCACTGGAAGGCGGTCATGCACATGGCCAGCAACTTACTGGCGAGATAACAACCCCAGTCAGTGAGAGTGTATGTATGCCGCCTGAGGGAAGGAGGCATGCCCAAGGCCGGCAGCGAATCCAGTGAGAGTGCAGCATACCGCCTATGGAAGGGGGTCGTGCACATGGCCGGCAGCGAATCCAGTGAGATTGCAGCATTCCGCCTACGGAAGGGGGTCATGCATATGGCCGGCAGCGAATACAGCGAGAGTGCAGCGTTCCGCCTATGGAAGGGGGTCGTGCACATGGCCAGCACCGTATCCGGTGAGAGTGCAGTATTCCGCCTATAGAAGGGGGTCATGCACAAGGCGAGCCCGCAGCCAGGGAGAGTGCAGTATTTCGCCTAGGAAGGGGGGTCATGCACATGGCCAGCACCATAACTGCAGAGGGTGACTAAATCTGCCTATAGAAAGGGCGGCATGTACTTGGCCAGCGCCGTATCCCGGGAGAGGGCAAGAAGCCGCCTAGAAAGGGGAACATGCACCTGGCCAGCGACGCAGCAGGGGAGCGCGACATGCCGCCTATGGAAGGGGGGCATGCATACGGCCAGCACTACTGAGATCAGGCTGCAGCGTCCTGCGCAGCCCACAAGAAATCCGTTATTTTTTTTAAAAATTTTATAACACAGCCTCTCTGAGGCAGGAAGGGGGCCACCATACAGGGGCACAGCCTCTCTGAGAGGCAGGAAAGAGGCCAGCCATACACGCCCATGAGGAAGCCCAGATCTTAGAGGGTCTCCTCTAGATGGGAGCCGGCCGGTACCCAAAGGATTAACAGGGATCCGGCCTGGGGGGCGGCGCTGCGATCCCCTGGGGGCGGGGGAACCACCATGCGGGAAGAATTTGCGCCCGGAGAAGTTCCCACCCCCTCCAACCGAGGCCTAAATTCTAGCGGCGCCCGGCCGACCGGGGCCGCACAGTATTCGAGGTACTGGCCGGAACCTGAGCCGGAGTGGCGCATGTACATACCGGCTGCGAGTGCCCACCCCGCGGGCCGGAAGAGTCAGGGCCTGGGAAGGAACGCCGGAATTGCGGCCCAGCAGGCCGGAATGTCCCATGCCGGCCGCGGGAGCACATACGGCGGGCCCGAAGAGTCAGGGGCCCGGGAAGGAGCGCTGGAGTTGCGGCCCAGCAGGCCGGAAGCATCGCGCTCAAGTCCATGCCGGCCGCGGGTGCCCACCCCATGGGCCGGAGGCGAGGCCTTACGCCTCGGACGTCAGGAGCGGGCCACTGGCCCTGAGCAGCACACCGGTAAGAGGATGGGGGGACCCTGAGACCGGGTGCCCGTGAGGATAGAAGGGACTCCGGCAGGAGAAGGAAGGCAATGCGGCTGAACCTATTCTGCAGCTAACGGTGGGGAGACAGCCAGCTGCAATGTCCTATGGAGGCCAGGAGGGGAAGAGAGGGAGCAGATTGCTGCCCTGCGGCACCCCAAGGGCCAGCCTAGGTCCAGCAGGGACAGAAGGGTCCAGAGGCACCAGTATGGGGGTCAGGGGGACGTAGGGCTGGAGAAGCCACTCTCTCACCATCAGCCGTCTTCACCCTCGGTCCATGGCAGGACGCTGGAAGAGGGACTTGGCGTACGGGCGCCCCTTGCACTGGCGGGATGCAGGGGAGCTAGGCTGCCCTGGTCCACCTTGCCTTCTGTGGGGGAGGCAGCAGTGCGGGTGACCGGCACTGGCGCAGCTCAACCACGGGAGAAACAGAGAGGTCTAGTGCGTCTCTGTTGTCCCTGATGGTCTGCAAGAAAAAGAAAAAAGTAAAAATCTAAAATGAATCAACAAAGAGAAAACAGCCCTGCAGAGCAGGGAGTGTCTTGCCTCCTTGGACACTAAGCAAAAACTGGCAGTCTCTCTCTCTCCAGGCTGAGGGTATAGCTGCTGGAGGAGGGGCTTAACAGTCTTCACTTAGTGTCACGCCTCCTAGGGAGTTGAGCTATACCCAAGGTCTTCTGTGTCCCCCCAAGAAAAATGGGCGAGAAATAAATTATTATCTCCATAGTCTGAGAGACATAGTTTTTTTTATTTTCTGGGCGATTGTCTTAGGTAGGATATCATTTTTTGCAGGATGAGATGACGGCTTGATTGGCACTATTTTGGGGTGTATATGACTTTATCACTTGCTATTACACTTTTTGTGATGTAAGGTGACAAAAAATTGCTTTTTTTACACAGTGTTTATATTTTTTTAGGGCGTTTACCTGAGGGCTTAGGTCATGTGATATTTTTATACAGCAGGTTCTTATGGACGCGGGGATACCTAATGTGTATACTTTTTTTTACATTTAACACAATAAAAGCATTTTTGAAACCCCCAAAAAATCATGTTTTAGTGTCTCCATAGTCTGAGAGCCATAGTTTTTTATTTTTTGGGCGAATGTCTTAGGTAGGATTTTGGGGGGCATACGCATTTTTGATCGCTTGGTGTTGCACTTTTAGTGTTGTAAGGTGACAAAAAAATGTTTTTCTTAGCCCAGTTTTTATTTAATTTTCTTTTACGGTGTTCACCTGAGGGGTTAGATCATGTGATATTTTTATAGAGCCGGTTGATACGGACGCGGCGATACCCTACTTTTCTTTTTTCCCCTATGTTTTACAAAAACATTTTACTTTATTTGGGGAAAAGGACACTTTTTTAGTTTTTTACTTAAAAGTTTTACATTTTTTTTTGCAAAACTTTTTTTTTTAAACTCTTTTTCACACTTTATTTTTTGTCCCACTCTGGGACTTCAACTTTTGGGGGTCTGATCCCCTTTACAATGAATCACAATACTTATGTATTGTGATGCATTGGCTGTAAGTGTATTACACACTGTGACTGCCGGACCCCTGCCACGGATCGGGTGGGCGCGTCTCCTGCACCCGCCCGATCACAGCGCCGTACATGCACGGCGCTGGTCTTTAAGTCACGGACATCTGCGCCGTACATGTATGGTGCGGGTTCTCTACGGGTTAAAGGGGTATACCCATCTGAGACAATGGGGACATATCGCTAGGATATGTCCCCATTGTCTGATAGGTGCGGGTCCCACAGTTGGGACCCGCAACTATATTGAGAAAGCAGCAGAGAAGGTGGTGGCTGGAGGACCCCGGATCTACCGAGGTCCAGCCACCACAAGCGCTCTCGCCATACAAGTGAATGGGAACACACTAAGCTTGCACGCCCACTGCTCCCATTCATTTCTATGGGGGTGACGAAAATAGAACAGCCAGTGCGCGGCGATTTCAGGGCTCAGTTGTCGGTGTAGGTCCCAGAGGTGGGATCAGCAGTTATCAGACAATTCGGGCATATCCTAGTGATATACCCCCATTGTCTGAGATGGGAATACCCTTTAAAGGGAACCTGTCATCAACTTTATTCTGACCGTACTAAGGGCAGTAGAAAGTAGTGACAGAAATGTTGATCTCAGTGGTGCGTCACACATCAGCTAAAAGTAAGTGGTTGCCGAGAACCAGCATCATAATCATTGCAGACTAGGCCTTTAAAAGAGTCAAATCTATCTGAGAAGAGTCCTGGTTATTCATGAATTCCTGCTCTCCCTGCCCACCTGCTGATGACTAGTGCAGGGCTTGAGGGGCAGCGCATGACACGGGAATCTCTCTTTGGTGTGAAGGAAAATCCGTTTGTCGTGCCCCCACAGGCCCTGCACCATGCACGACACAGAGTGTCAGCTTTTCTCACAGTGAAGCTTAAATGTTAATACATTCCAAGAATAATCTGCAGACAGAAGATGCTTAACGGGGTATTCCCATCTGCACATTGATGTCGTGGAATATGCCATATGCTGTATATCTAACGTGTGGGTCCCACCTCTGGGACTTATGACTGCTGTGAATGGAGAGGTGAAAAGAAAAGAGAGGAAAGCAGCGCTCATGAGTAGGACTGCTTGACCGAAGGGTTAAGCGTGCTGCTTGGTCACAGAGGCTCCCTTGATGGTGTTGTGCTGGGAGCGCAACACCCAAAATGGCATGTAGGATACCAGTAGCCGGTGCTGCCAGGCTTGTCCCTATAGGCACAGACGTGCCCAGTCAAGATACAGTGGTTGGAGAAACGGGATCGGCATCGCAACCAGGTAAGATGTAGATCTGTATTCTTTATTAATAAAGGTTTCTGTTTAAGGTAACACGTTTCGGGGCCGAATGGGCCCCTTCTTTAGACAAAGAAGAAGGGGTCTGTGTTCGGCCCCGAAAGAAACGCATTACCTTTAATAGAAACAGAATGAATAAAGAATACAGATCTACATCTGTATCCCGACTTTACCTGGTTGCGCTGCCGCCGATCCCGTTCCTCCTACCACTGTGACGGTGGTCACACATGCATGGCTTTCTCCATTCATTGCTATGGGACTTCCAAAAATAGACCAGTAAGCACGCTCAGCAGTTTTTGGAACCCCCATACAAGTGAATATGCATGCACATGCATGGCCACCTCGCCTTTCCCAGCAGCTGGGAGAAGAAACCCCATTTCCGAGACAGGTGTGGGCTTTTGGGACCTGTGGAGATGACCCTTTAAGAAGAATTTTATGGGGACGAACTGAAACACTAAGTATACTAGAAAATGACATAAGATATATGCTTGCTTTGAGAGCCCCCATTCTAGATATAGATACGGGTCCCAGAGGTGGGATCCACACTTATCTGACATTAGTGACCTATCCTAGCATTATGCCACCAAAGTGTGAGGTGACACAACCCCTTTAATGACATCAAAGGTAAAACGACAGCCGCACTGACGGCCATTCCACAAAACCAGCTTCGAGCGTCGATGAGGCTCTGGCACCAATGCATAGCTTCAAAAGGAGACTACTTTGAAGACAACCATAGTGAAATTCATCAATGAGGTAAGTACCACTTTTACCGCAATATTTTCAACTCTCGTAGCACAGACAGCACTTACCTCCAAGGAAATTCTGCCAAACCAGGCAAAGAAGGAGCTGTACACGGAACGGGCGTATCCAGGAATATTCCTGATGAGGACGAAAGCTAAAATCTGCACAGAGACAACAACATGGGAGAATGAGGTCCGTTTTATCAGACCTATTACCAAAATGTGCTCCAAGTAGTGACTTCCTGCAGTGTAAAGCATGGCGGAGGGAAAGCATTTCAGACAGTGCAGCTTAAAAAATGGTTCCCCCTCTTGTAGAGTTATTGCATATTGCCAAGCTACGCCACCGCTTTATGGGTGGCGGGGGTCTGCATTCTGTGACTACCACCAATGCAGAAAATACAGGAGCTGCAGCGCTGATTCGGTGCTGCGTTAAGTTCACCCTGCAAAGCTGCGCTCACACCAGCTCTGTAAGGATCGGTCGGGGTCCACCCTCTATCCATACACATAATGAGAGTAGTAGTACCTGTACGACAGAAATTGATGGGTGCATCTCGTTGCATTCTGTCTTGTTTTTACAGCTGCTGGCCCATATCGAGTAGGTCTAAGGAAAGAAGAGGACGCACATTATATCCTTACTACACACAAAAACGTATTACAGTGCGGCTCCCTGAGGTGAGACCTGCGCCTATCGCACTCCCTGTGGATATGACATGGATGTGTTACTGGCCAAACTTCTCGACACCCCAAGAAAAAATAAATAAAAAAATGGCTGCCTGTTACAGGACTGAACTGGAGAAGTTGTAAAAATGACACGCCCCTTCTCTGACATCACTTCCTGCTCTGCAGCTATTGGCTGAAGCTTCACCGCACAGACTTCCTGCTCTGCCCGCCTCGTGTATATAGTACTGATAATCCTGCGTGCTCTCCATCTCCTCATCGGTTCTCAGTCAGTACGATTACGATACCACATTTTTATAGTTTTAAATACTTAAAGGGGTATTCCCATCACATACAATGGGGGCATAATCGCTAGGATATGCCACCATTGTCTGATAGGTGCGGGTCCCACCTCTGGGACCCGCACATACATCGAGAACGGAGCGGGGAAATGAACGGAGGGCGCACTGCGCATGCGCAGCTGCACTCCATTCATTTCAATGGGGTCGCCGAAAATAGCCGAGCCAGAAATGTATGGGAGCAGGGGCTGCGCGTGCGCTCCCATTCACTTGTATGGGAGCAGCGCTTGGTGGTGGACGGACCCCGGACCTCCAGCCACAGTTCTCCCCGCTCTGTTCTCCTTGTAGGTGCGGGTCCCAAAAAAAAAAAAAATAAATCAGATTCTTCTGCATTGCCATATTCTGACCCACATAACTTTTATTTTTTTTTATAAGTTACGTCTATGGAGCTGTGTGGGGGCTCATTTTTTGCAGGGTGATCCAATATTATTTTGGACTGTGTATGACTTTTGATCGCTTTTTATTACATTTTTTGGGCAGGTGAAGCAACAAAAAAAAAAAAACTGCAAATCAACCGTATTGATTTATTTTTCCATTACAGTGTTTACCGTATCGGATATACTGTATATCTTTATATTTTAATAGTACTGGCGTTTTGGGACATGGCGATACCTATGATTTTTTTGTTGCATTTTTTATAAATTTTTTGAAACTTTTTTTTTTTGGTTCCTCCTAGAGGACAAACATACAATCATCTGATTGCTTCTCCCATAGACTGCAATTAATTACCATTATAGTCTATGGGAGTTTCATTATGTTTCTACACAGAGCTTTGTCACAGGCCACACCATGTTAAAGGTGCTGGGCGGCAGGGTTGATTAATTCCCTATAAATTGCAGTATATGTCGGTGCTATGTAAATAATGGCAGTGAGGGGGGGGGTTAACCAGGGGGCAGATTCCTAAAGGACTTACCAGGAAAGAAACGACAGAGAAGAAGAGTAAAACACTGGAGACTTTGGTGGAAAACAGAGGTTCTCCTTTTCCTTCGAAAAGCACCTGATGTTTCTGTAACGCCAGGTAGATGAATGCGAACAGCATTCCGTGGAAAACCGCCTGAAAGCCAAAAGAATCAGAATCTTAATTCCATCATCCAGAACTGGCGCCATCACGGCTTTCTGAAAGTCCTGAATTTCCTCATGCCAGTATCAATGCACCTCTAGGAAGATCTGCCATGCCGCATCTCATACGTTGGTGGCAAACAGATAGACCTATCGGACATTGGTGGGATATCCTATCTCTAGAACCGGGCCCCGAAACTGAACAAGTGCGGCCATCCTCAATTCAAGTCTATGGGAGTGCTCGGATCTTTTCGGAACTCCAATAGAACTGAATGGAGAGCATGCAGCGCACTCTGCTTCACTTTGGGCGCCCCATTCTGGAGATAGGTGCAGATCCCAAGGGTGGGACCTCCACCTCACATTGGTGGTATATCCTAACGACATGCCACCAATGTGCGAGATGGGCCAACCTATTTAATGGATGCCAGGAGGAATAACAGAGGGACGACATAACAGAGAACCCTAAAGAATTGATGCTGCAACATTTCATGGTGAAGTAAAGAGATGATCATTCTCTTCACAGAATAATTCAGAGTGACTGAGGGATAAGAAAGCACGACTTACATATCGGTCTAAGCTCCATCTAAACCACCATTCATAGACTTCACCGTTCAGCTCGAACAGCTTGGATATCGGCCAAAGAGAGAAGATCTTCTGGAAGGAATCCTGCGTGAGAGAACGGCTCATTAACCGCAGCTAGGAGATTATATGGCATGAGAAATGTGTCTGAACACCGCTCTAGACCCTGCTACTGTAGATGCACAGTAAAGGAGACCCCCGAGTGAGGCATTCAGGGGTGCGGGGTGTCCATTATCAGGAGCGATTCCTGCAGAAGCGCATCACATCCGTGGTTGAGAGGAAAACAGAGAAACAGCCGTTCTCTGTATCGGCTACAAAATCAGTAACCACTGAAACCATTTGGTGGTCCAGGGGCCCATACACCTTAGATGGCTGCTGACTGACTGTTATGCCTCCATATGCCCCATACACATGCACACTCATCTTGCCAGAGGATGCATCTATTCTATAGAAATAGAAAGAGAGGAATAAAACTACCTTCTCCCATAGAAACACATGATGGGCATGTTGAAATCAAATCTGTCTGATCAGTCTTTTGCCTGCCATCAGGGGATAGCTGAGACACCCTTCCCCCCACACACAATAGATGGTCGGTCAGTCCCGGGGATTTGCCCAATGTTCTTCTAATGTGTAGGGGCACCTTTAGGGCAAACGACAGCATTTCCACAAGCTATGTCTGGTCGGTGGAGATCTCATCTCTGGGAATATGCAGGTCCATGAACCTGCCCTGATGGCCACCCCAACCGCATGGAGACTTAACGAAGAGGTACGGCCACGCGGTCAGGTTTCCTGACGCCGTTTTGGAAACCAAAACCAGAAGTGAACTCAAAAACAGAGAAGTCGTATCTGTGCTTCAGACTTTCTCTCTTTTGGCCGGAGATAAAACCGTAGCATGCTGCGGTATTATCTCCGTCCTGAACAGTCAAAAAGACTGATCTGAAGACATCCTGAACGGATTGCTCTCCATTCAGAATGCATTAGGATAAAACTGATCAGTTCTTTTCCGGTATTGAGCCCCTAGGACGGAACTCAGCGCCGGAAAAGAAAAACGCAAGTGTGAATGTATTCTAATAACCCTAATTTACAATGGGGGTTGAATAATTGTGACGGCAACAGTACATCCTGCCATGTACAGCTGCACTACTGAAACATTCTGACAACTTTTTCTGATTCCCATCAGTGTTGTCAGAGACTTCGTACAGATCCAAATAATATCTACATCTGACCCGAGTTCCCCCCACCTGTCTCCTCTCTCCTATAGTTATATCTATGCATAAAGGTTGTCCCTCATGGCGAGCGGTATCCACACCAGGTCACTGTGGACG
Source organism: Bufo bufo (assembly GCF_905171765.1). Classification (NCBI taxonomy): domain Eukaryota; kingdom Metazoa; phylum Chordata; class Amphibia; order Anura; family Bufonidae; genus Bufo; species Bufo bufo. Next base: position 530,273,251 of record NC_053393.1, on the reverse strand, counting down.
CCGCGCCGCACAGAGCTATTAGGCAGATGGTAGATGTGACCGTACCTGAGAGCGGGACAGGACGTAGAGACACAGCAGCAGGAAAGCGAACTTTAGCGCCAGGCCAAAATACCAGATGTTATTGGCTGTGAAAGAAAAATCCTGACGTCAACAGATATGGAAGAATGCACGGAAATATCTACAAAATGATAAAATCTAGAAGGTGCAGCTAATCGCCTCTTACCGGAAAGAGTTACGATACTGGAGGTTTCTTCGTTGTTACGTTTTTATTTTTCTTCCCTATCTTGCTTGAGCCATAACTTTTTTTATAGGGCTTATTTTTTGCGGGACAAGTTGTACTTTCTAATGCCGCCATTAATTATGGCATACAAAGTAGTGGGAAGCGGTAAAAAAAATAAAAAAAAATAAAAAAATGGGGTGGAATAGGAAAAAGAAACGCAATTCCTCCACCGTTTTAAGGGTTTTGTTCCCAAGGCGTTCCGTTTGCAGTAAAACTGACCCATGCTCTGCATTCTCTGGGTCATTACGATTACAACGATTCCCCATATGTATAGGTTTTTACGTCTAAATACTGTAAAAATAAATTTAAACTTTGAAAAAAATAATTTTCTTTTTTACATCACCATATTCTGACCTCTAACTTTTTTATAGTTATTCACTGAGCTGTGTGGGGGGCTAATTTTTTGCGGGACAATCTGTAGTTTTAATTGATACCATTTTGGAGTGTGTGTGACTTTTTGATCACATTTTATTAAAAAATTTTGGGTAAGAGAAGCATTAAAAAAATGGCAAATTGACCATATTGACTCTACCGTTACACCATTCACCGTATTGGGCGCCATTCACCGTATTGGGCGTTTTCAGTCGCGATGATACCCATGATGTATTGTATATTTTTTGCTATTTAGGTATTTTTTTTATTATACGGAAAGGGGGATGATTTTTTTTATTTTTTGTAATGATTTTGAAGCTCATATATGAGCCTACAAAATCTATTTTTTGGATTTTTTTTATTTTGAACAATCATGTATTTTTAAACTGGACTTATTGAGAATTGCTAATTTCTTATTTTGGCCTGCCATCTGGTGGCCAAAATAAGAATTGCAGTTTGAATGTTCTCAGCCTCTTCAACGAGGCTGAGCTTATTCAAACCAATTACTGGCATCCCCATTGGCCACAGGGGACACCAGTAGGATGCCCGAAAGCGCGAGCTACCGGGTTTTTGCGCATTTACCGTAGATGCCCTGATCTCACTTGATTATTATTGCCGATTTCGGTAATTAGCCGCAGGTCTCTGCTGTTTGAAACAGCAGAGACCTGCTGGCCATGACACCCGCTGCACGAGCGAGCGGGTGCCATGTTTGCCTATCGCTCCAGTGCCAAAGAGTTAAAAGGGTTGTCCGGCTTATCTCCATACACTCTAAGGGTGCATTCACACGACTTAGTGTCTTTTTACGGTCGTGTGAATGCACCCTAATAGATCGGTCCTCTGTTCAGGATCCTTTTTGGGGACCGCACATAGCCGGCGCTATATAGAGAATGCTGTGTGCTGTCCGCATCTTTTGCGGCCCCATTGAAATGAATAGGTCCACACCCGTTGTGCAAAATTGTGGAACAGATGCGGATCCATTTATACGGTCGTGTGAATGCACCCTAATAGATCGGTCCTCTGTTCAGGATCCTTATCTCTTGGCCAGTGTGGAGAGCCCTTATATAAAGCATCTCTTGCTCTACACCAGGCATGCTCAACCTGCGGTCCTCCAGCTGTTGTAAAACTACAACTCCCACAATGCCCTGCTGTAGGCTGTTTGGGCATGCTGGAAGCTGGAGATTTGCAACAGCTGGAGAGCCGCAAGTTGAGCATGCCTGCTCTAGAGGACCTGTTCTGCATTACACACACCTCCCATTAATGTGAATGAGACCATATATGGTGCAGGTGCAATGTATCCTGATGTGTCCCTCACATTCACAGGTTCATATGGGTGCACTGCATGAATCCCCCATACAAACATTTACCTGTCTATTTGGTGAGCGGGCAACCACTTTATACTGCCAAATAATTAAAAAAAACCGGAGGTCAATGAACCAAATAGACAAACACGTCCATTCAAGATTCATCCGAGGTCGTTCTTACCATTTGCTTTCTTCTGGGTTATCTGGGGCCATAATGCCAATGATCCATAGATCACCATGAACCAGAAGGAAACCAATGGGACAAAGTAGTAGAACTGGTATGCCCGATCCATCACTACACAGAGGACCACCACCAGGAAGTTGAGGCGAAACAAGACCTGTGGACGATATAAATGAACATCTGGAATTATATAAAAGTGGACCTCCGCTGTGCGACAGGTTGTCCAACCCATTCTTTAGTGCTTTTCTGAGGTAGGTTCCATTCATTTCTGCAAATAGGAGTCTGGCCATAAGCATCCTGTTCGATGAGATCACCGCTGAACTACGAGTTCGGCGTCTAAAGTTCGGGTTATCGAAGTATCCCGTTACGGATTCTAAATTCCGTTATGGTCCGTGGTAGCGGAATCCATAACGGGATACTTCGATAACCCGAACTTTAGACGCCGAACTTAAAAACAGAAGTTCGCTCAACACTAGTCAGGAATAAAAGACTGGCGGAAACATCGGAACGGGGAGTGGCGAGTATTCCTCCTTTAACATCTGAGCCTTTTGTAAAAAGTTTTCCTCCACTGGACAACCCCTTAAATGCGTTCACCCAATATATAGTCTTTTACATGACAAATATTGTTAGTCAGAACATCCCTTTACCAAAATGAGAAGAAGCTCTGCAGCACAAGCTTCTGCTCTCACATGTGAAATACAGCAGGCTAAGGGCATGCTTCTACACTATGACGACGCTGCTGATATGTGCACCTCCTGGATATTTCAGAATAAAGGACACATTACCAGAGCGCCCTCCTGAGGAAATCTACAATATCTACCCGAGCAATGTTCACACAGTCGCTTTACAAACCTGCTGAAATGTTCCTACCTGGGAAATTCGGTAGAGTCCAAAATCCCCCTTTATCCAGAAATAAGAAAAGTGTCCGTATCCAGTCTGAAATAAATACGCAGCGACCAGAACCCGGACGTGCATGTACACCGGTAGAAACTGAGGAGAGAAGACGGATCAGTAGTCATCATAGGGGACATCGCTTCACATCAGAAGAAAGAGACCGTTATGAAGGACTCTGAGGTAAATGAAATGTGTATCATAATGTTCTGCAGCAGCTGAGGTGTGTATTAGGAGGTTCTGCAGCAGCTGAGGTGTGTATTAGGAGGTTCTGCAGCAGCTGAGGTGTGTATTACGATGTTCTGAAGCAGCTGAGGTGTGTATTACGATGTTCTGCAGCAGCTGAGGTGTGTATTAGGATGTTCTGCAGCAGCTGAGGTGTGTATTACGATGTTCTGCAGCAGCTGAGGTGTGTATTACGATGTTCTGCAGCAGCTGAGGTGTGTATTACGATGTTCTGCAGCAGCTGAGGTGTGTATTAGGAGGTTCTGCAGCAGCTGAGGTGTGTATTAGGAGGTTCTGCAGCAGCTGAGGTGTGTATTAGGAGGTTCTGCAGCAGCTGAGGTGTGTATTAGGAGGTTCTGCAGCAGCTGAGGTGTGTATTAGGAGGTTCTGCAGCAGCTGAGGTGTGTATTAGGAGGTTCTGCAGCAGCTGAGGTGTGTATTAGGAGGTTCTGCAGCAGCTGAGGTGTGTATTAGGAGGTTCTGCAGCAGCTGAGGTGTGTATTAGGAGGTTCTGCAGCAGCTGAGGTGTGTATTAGGAGGTTCTGCAGCAGCTGAGGTGTGTATTAGGAGGTTCTGCAGCAGCTGAGGTGTGTATTAGGAGGTCCTGCAGCAGCTGAGGTGTGTATTACGAGGTCCTGCAGCAGCTGAGGTGTGTATTACGAGGTTCTGCAGCAGCTGAGGTGTGTATTACGATGTTCTGCAGCAGCTGAGGTGTGTATTAGGAGGTTCTGCAGCAGATGAGGTGTGTATTAGGAGGTTCTGCAGCAGATGAGGTGTGTATTAGGAGGTTCTGCAGCAGCTGAGGTGTGTATTAGGAGGTTCTGCAGCAGCTGAGGTGTGTATTAGGAGGTTCTGCAGCAGCTGAGGTGTGTATTAGGAGGTTCTGCAGCAGATGAGGTGTGTATTAGGAGGTTCTGCAGCAGCTGAGGTGTGTATTAGGAGGTCCTGCAGCAGCTGAGGTGTGTATTAGGAGGTTCTGCAGCAGCTGAGGTGTGTATTAGGAGGTTCTGCAGCAGCTGAGGTGTGTACTATGATGTTCTGCAGGAGCTGAGGTGTGTATTAGGAGGTTCTGCAGCAGCTGAGGTGTGTATTAAGAGGTTCTGCAGCAGCCGAGGTGTGTATTAGGAGGTTCTGCAGCAGCTGAGGTGTGTATTATGACATTCTGCAGCAGCTGCATAATTGTTCCCTAAATCGGATGCTGTATACCCTGAATGAATACACAGGAGCGGGAGAGTCACCATCTGGAGGTGGCCACTTCCCAATTCCCAGCCGTGTCCCAGTTTATGAATGTGACAGTGATAACACACCGTTCTATACTGAAGACAGAGAAGGCGCCTGGAGTCCCTAGTCTCATTGTCAGCACTGACGTCTGTCATATAAGCAGCAGTTCATTATAATGACCCCATGACAACACTTACAGAGCTGGCTCCAGAGATGTGATAGATCAGGATGACGAGCTGCATCCATCCTTTCCACTCATCAGTCTGATCCCGATTCAACAACTTAGTCTACAATCAAACATGAAGGAGAAGGTTACTGAGCACCATACAACGTAACCTGCTATACTTCTCACATGACTGGACTAGAAGGGGTTTTCCAGAAGTTAAAGGGGTATTCCGGTTGTTTGATCACATACCCTGAACCCCCTGCAGCCCCCCTGAAATCCTATCTCCGGAACTCCCATAGAAATGAATGGAGCGTCCACGTGCATGTGCGTCTGGCTGCTCCACTCATTTCAGAGGGCTGCAGGGGGTATGGGGTCCCGTTATCGTGATCAGTCGGCGTCCCAGCGGTAGGACCCCCTCGGATCTAATAGTTATCCCCCATCTTGTGGATAGGTGATAACCTCAAACAACTCATCGCTTCCTGGTTCCGGCTCCAGAAATGGTCAATGGCTGCAGCGCTGACCCATCTCAGCCAATGATCGGGGGACTACAAGCCGTCAGTACATAGAGCTTGGGACCAGGTCCGCAGCAGCAGCGATCGCTGACGGGAGTAATGATGTTTTTATTTTTAACACTTTCTAGCCCTTTTCTTTTTTAAATTTACTTCCCTGGAAACCCTTTAAATACTGTTGCAATATACATACATTACATAACTTATCCTGTACTGATCCTGAGTTACATCCTGTATTATACTCCAGAGCTGCACTCACTATTCTGCTGGTGCAGTCACTGTGTACATACATACATTACTTATCCTGTACTGATCCTGAGTTACATCCTGTATTATACTCCAGAGCTGCACTCACTATTCTGCTGGTGCAGTCACTGTGTACATACATTACATTACTTATCCTGTACTGATCCTGAGTTACATCCTGTATTATACTCCAGAGCTGCACTCACTATTCTCCTGGTGGAGTCACTGTGTACATACATTACTTATCCTGTACTGATCCTGAGTTACATCCTGTATTATACTCCAGAGCTGCACTCACTATTCTGCTGGTGCAGTCACTGTGTACATACATACATTACTTATCCTGTACTGATCCTGAGTTACATCCTGCATTATACTCCAGAGCTGCACTCACTATTCTGCTGGTGCAGACACTGTGTACATATATTACATTACTTATCCTGTACTGATCCTGAGTTACATCCTGCATTATACTCCAGAGCTGCACTCACTATTCTGCTGGTGGAGTCACTGTGTACATACATTACATTATTTATCCTGTACTGAACCTGAGTTACATCCTGTATCATACTCCAGAGCTGCACTCACTATTCTGCTGGTGCAGTCACTGTGTACATACATTACATTACTTATCCTGTACTGATCCTGAGTTACATCCTGCAGTATACTCCAGAGCTGCACTCACTATTCTGCTGGTGCAGTCACTGTGTACATACATTACATTACTTATCCTGTACTGATCCTGAGTTACATCCTGTATTATACTCCAGAGCTGCACTCACTATTATATATGTATATATATGCAGGCAGCATTTTGGTGTCCGCCTCCAGAACGGAATGGAGATGGAACGGAGACTGAACTGATGCATTCTGAGCGGATCCTTTTCCATTCAGAATGCATTAGGGCAAAACTGAACGGATCTCACAAACGGAAAGCCAAAACGCTAATGTGAAAGTAGCCTAGACTGGCACTGGATGCTCCGAAGTTATGTTGTTATAATTTCGGCGGATCAACCGCCAGATACAGGGGTTATTAAGAAAAAAAAGTTTTCTCCCCTGATACTCTGCAGCGATGAATCAGTGTAGATAATAATCTACCAATAGGCGGTCTGATGGGCCGACTTTAGAGGATCGCTTACATGGAATACAACTGCAGCGCACCCTCAGCGGTGTTACGTCTGCACGAGTATACTACTGTATTACACATAATGTCCCCCCACAGACAACGTTACCTCCTTCGTATTCTCGTTGTAGAAGACGCCCAGCACCAGGATGTAGATGATGGGGATGAAGAATGACGAGTGGGTATAAAACTTGTTTTCCTTCATATACAGGTTTGCGCGGTCACAGAAGTAGAAGTAGGCCATGAGGATACCCAACTTGGAGAAGGAGAAGAGGGCGACCTCCAGTGCAGAGGCGGCGGGGTTGACGGTGGCCGGCTTCTTCTCCTCCCCGCTCTCTATGTCCGTGCACATCTTGTTCTTCCTGTGCTTGTTCCGCTGGATTACGCTGATGGCCACATAGGCCCCAATGGATAAAGCAAAGAAACTGGCTCCCAGCTTCTGTATGAAGGTGAGAGGGGGCGCGGGCTGGCAGCAGGAGCCATCTATGGGCTTCATGATTTTGTTGCAGTAAGAATTCATAAGGATCATGGCACTCTGGGGGAGAGGAAGGAGTTAATCAGAACTTCAGTGAGCACCAACCTCCATTACAGGAGACCCCGACCAACGTCTCACAGCTAAGAAAGACGGGGGCCACCTTATGCCACAGCTGCGGTCCAAAGGAATACATTAGGTTGTATGCAATGTTGTGGACTGCAGCTCTCACTCTATATGTTGGCCCCAACTTGCCCAGTATATTACGGTTGGCCCAGCTTCCCCCCACTGCCCCCAAATCTCATCTACTGTCCCACTGCTAGCCCCCCAGCCCCCTGTCCAGGGCTGGCCCGAGCTCCCGCCCACTGTCTCCTGACTTGCTCCAGCTTCCCCTCACTATCCCAGCTCCCACCCACTGCTAGCCCCCCCCGCCCCCATGACAGTGGGTGCTAGATTTCCCCCCCCCCCAGGGCCGGCCCCGGCATTCTCGCACTCTCCCGGGGCCGGCCCCGGCATTCTCGCACTCTCCCGGGGCCGGCCCCGGCATTCTCGCACTCTCCCGGGGCCGGCCCCGGCATTCTCGCACTTTCCCGGGGCCGGCCCCGGCATTCTCGCACTCTCCCGGGGCCGGCCCCGGCATTCTCGCACTCTCCCGGGGCCGGCCCCGGCATTCTCGCACTCTCCCGGGGTCGGCCCCGGCATTCTCACACTCTCCCGGGGCCGGCCCGGCTCCCGCCCACTATCCCACGGCTACTACATTATGGTCGGCTTTCTGGTACTCACGATATCTCTGCTGGTCTCTGGAATGTGGAGACCATCCAGGGATTGCTCTATTGTTTCCTCTGAGATGAGCCTTGAAACGCTAAAAATTTTGATTTTTGATCTTGATTTCCTATTGGTGCCATTTAATATCCCTGCTGCGACCTCATTGTAAGCGTCAATTCTTTCATTGGTAATCATTCTGCGACTTTCGCTCAACAACGGCTCGTAGACCGGATCTGGAAATGACAATTTCATCAGCTAAAACCAAAGTCATCAACACGATGGACACCCAGAAATCAGGATGTACCACAATTATAATGTCATAAAAAAACGGTTTCCTCCAGCCCCAGTGTAAGTAATTGCCCCTCAAGCCAACTTTCGCTTTTTCATCCCTACTTTCCAAAAGCAGTAATTATTTCACTCTTCCATCAATATAGCCCAACGAGGTCTTGCTTTTTATAGGACAAGTTGTATTATTTAATGAACTAAAGAATGCACAGAGAAAAATCTTAAAACATCTTTGCTAAAAATTGTTCCTTTAGAGGATCGAGTCCTCCAGTAGAAGAGGAGACTAATACTGGGCCCCCTCTTGCCCTGGGCCCCATATTCACATGTGTTCACAATAAGGACAGGGGAGGAAGCTGCTCCTTCGGGCAGCCTCTTACTATGTCTCCTGTGAGAGCCAAGGGTCAGGCATGCTCTGTTTTAACTGCCCTATCTTTCTCTCCTGGACATCTCCTGGGGGACAGTCAGGACACCCCAATACACATCAGAAGGTTGGGTGGTCCTGCTGAATTCAGCAGGTTTGGCCAATGTACAGCTTTACAGATCCCTTAAAGGGAATCTGTCACCTGCTTTTACCATTTTAAGCTGGCACCATCGCTATGTTGACTAAAGTACCTTATTTCCAGCAGTCTTCTTTTTACTTTATTTCGTTTTGTAGTTTTGATATAAAAGCGCTTTTTCTGTTATGCTAATTAGGGTCCAAGGTGCCCAGAGGGGCGTTTTTTCCCCTCTCCGGTGCCCAGTGACGCCCCCTGCAGTGCCCAAGAACGCCTCCTGATCATCAGATAACCTCCCACAGCCCGGCAAACGGTTCCGCCTCCTCCCCACGTCATAGTCTACCTTATAGAAATGCCCCGTCCTTCTTCCTGTCTGCGGCCAGAAAACTCGCGCAGGCGCAGTACTGCCAGCGGCCTGCGCGATCATCAACCTCCTGAGGGCAACAGCGCTCAGGTCACATCACTGGGCTCGGCGCATGCCCAGTGAGACTTTTGAGGCTGTTGCCCTCAGGAGGTTGATGATCGCGCAGGCGCAGGCCGCTGGCAGTACTGCGCCTGCCGAGTTTTCTGGCCGCAGACAGGAAGAAGGACGGGGCATTTCTATAAGGTAGACTATGACGTGGGGAGGGGGCGGAACCGTTTGCCGGGGCTGTGGGAGGTTATTTGATGATCAGAAGGCGTTCTTGGGCACTGCAGGGGGCGTCACTGGGCACCGGAGAGTGAAAAAAACGCCCCTCTGGGCACCTTGGACCCTAATTAGCATAACAGAAAAAGCGCTTTTATATCAAAACTACAAAACGAAATAAAGTAAAAAGAAGACTGCTGGAAATAAGGTACTTTAGTCAACATAGCGATGGTGCCAGCTTAAAATGGTAAAAGCAGGTAACAGAATCCCTTTAATAGCAGCTTGACTATGGTTTCCAGGTGGCAACAGGAGTTTTGAATATTCTATATTGCAACCTCCCAACAATTCAAGCGTTTCCTCTAGTAATTTATAGTTTACGTAACAGGCATTGGCTGATCGGCAGGGGTTCCGGGAGCCATATTGCTGAGAAAAATTATGTTTTATCATATGCAAATGAACCTCTAGGAGCAACGGGGGCGTTGTCGTTACACCTAGAGGCTCTGCTCTCTCTGCAACTGCTGCACCCTCTGCACTTTAATTGACAGGGCTAGGCAGTGATTGACAGGGCCAGGTGTGATGACGTTTACAAAGTGTAGAGGGAGCGGCAGTTGCAGAGACAGCAGAGCCCCTATTGCTCCTATAGGCTCATTTGCCTATGATAAAACATCATTCTTCTCAGTAATACTGGCACATAGGAACATGGGACCAACACAGATGCCCTCAGCTGCCAAGTGCACAAGCAACAAATCTGCTGAGAAATGTCCTTTCAGTCCAGCCCCTGCCTAGATCAGAAAGAAGTTTGGCAATGGTTCCGATCAGACATCATCTCACTGACATATATACTGCACCTTGTAAGATCCAGTAGACGTCGCTGCTGTCCGCTAGCTTCCCCAGAAGCGGCTCTATATCCGTCAGGTTTATTCTGTATTGGGCAAGAGACTCTGCGCTGCCGTTGTTCATCTTTATTGACCACTGAAAGTGCACCGGAAAGATTCCATCAGAGCTGGAGACCTCACCCCACAATTACTACAGAAGGCTGACACATTACAGTTGTGTCCCTGCAGGTTTGGAGGGTAAACGGTTGTGCTTCAACCAAAAATGCATATGCAAACCCGGTCTCAAAAGGGTTTTCCTGGTTCACAATATTGATGGGCTTTTCTTAGGATATGTCACAACGGTGGGCTTCAGATCTCGGCAACCCACCAAGTCAGCTTCTGAAGAGGCCATGGAGCTTGGGAAAGTGCTGCAGCCTCTTCATTGCTTACACTGCACCTTGTCTCCTGACTAGCAGCTGTGCAGAATATCGCAGCTCTGTCCCATTAACAGGACAAAGCTGCAATGCTCTGCATGGCTGCTAATAAGTAGACGCTGTGCAGTCCAAAAGCGGATTTCGAGGGTGTCAATCTCATACTGATGGCCTATCATACAGATTAGGCTACTTTCACACTACCGATGTCTGCCCAGACGGATCCGCTCATATAATGCAGACTTGGGATCCGTCCAGACTTTACATTGAAAGTCAATGGGGGACGGATCCGTTTGAAAATTGAGCCATACTGTGTCAACTTCAAACGGATCCGTCCCCATTGACTTACATTGTAAGTCTGGACGGATCCGCTTGCCTCCGCACAGCCAGGCGGACACCCGAACGCTGCAAGCAGCGTTCGGGTGTCCGCCTGCTGAGCAGAGCGGAGGCTGAACGCTGCCAGACTGATGCATTCTGAACGGATCCGCGTCTACTCAGAATGCATTAGGGCAGTACGGATGCGTTCAGGGCCGCTTGTGAGCCCCTTCAAACGGAGCTCACAAGCGGAGCCCCGAACGCTAGTGTGAAAGTAGCCTAAGCCACCAATATTATAATCCAGGAAACATTTAACCCTTTCCCTGTTACAGACGCATCTCATACATTCTTGCAGGGTGGCATGTCATATCATATGTCCTTACTCCAGATGACTGGATCTCAGGCTGTGTAGGAGCTAGAGATACCAGTCGGGGCTTGTTTTAAAGTCCACTGGCCTCCTCTATCCTCCTCCACTCTGGCTGAAATCACAGCCAGCTAAAGTGGATGGGCGACTTTAACCTGCAATATCTCAGGCTGTGTAGCAGCTATAGATTGAGTCTTGACAATCTAAGCATCATCAAGATCATGAAGCTAGCCGCAATACATTGAAAGTTACAGCCCTTAGAAAAGTTGAGAGGTACATATACCTGCAGCTCTCACTCATGACCAGATTTCAAAAAATTGTAGGGCAGATACAGTACAGACCAAAAGTTTGGACACACCTTCTCATTCAAAGAGTTTTCTTTATTTTCATGACTATGAAGGCATCAAAACTATGAATTAACACATGTGGAATTATATACATAACAAACAAGTGTGAAACAACTGAAAATATGTCATATTCTAGGTTCTTCAAAGTAGCCACCTTTTGCTTTGATTACTGCTTTGCACACTCTTGGCATTCTTTTGATGAGCTTCAAGAGGTAGTCCCCTGAAATGGTCTTCCAACAGTCTTGAAGGAGTTCCCAGAGATGCTTAGCACTTGTTGGCCCTTTTGCCTTCACTCTGCGGTCCAGCTCACCCCAAACCATCTCGATTGGGTTCAGGTCCGGTGACTGTGGAGGCCAGGTCATCTGGCGCAGCACCCCATCACTCTCCTTCATGGTCAAGTAGCCCTTACTTTCCCAATTTTTCGGCTGACTGACTGACCTTCATTTCTTAAAGTAATGATGGCCACTCGTTTTTCTTTACTTAGCTGCTTTTTTCTTGCCATAATACAAATTCTAACAGTCTATTCAGTAGGACTATCAGCTGTGTATCCAAATGACTTCTCCTCAACGCCACTGATAGTCCCAACCCCATTTATAAAGCAAGAAATCCCACTTATTAAACCTGACAGGGCACACCTGTGAAGTGAAAACCATTTCAGGGGACTACCTCTTGAAGCTCATCAAGAGAATGCCAAGAGTGTGCAAAGCAGTAATCAAAGCAAAAGGTGGCTACTTTGAAGAACCTAGAATATGACATATTTTCAGTTGTTTCACACTTGCTTGTTATGTATATAATTCCACATGTGTTAATTCATAGTTTTGATGCCTTCATAGTCATGAAAATAAAGAAAACTCTTTGAATAAGAAGGGGTGTCCAAACTTTTGGTCTGTACTGTATATGAAAACTATAAACACAAAACTGTCTTGGTTGCCTACAACAGCACAGCTTTCATTTTTCAAGAGCGGCATACGAAATTAAAGCTAGGCTGTGATTGGTTGCCATGAACAGCAAAGACCATTTTGTTTCTGAGTAGTTTCATACACCTCCCCCAATGCTGTGACTTAAATAAGTGTTTATGACCTCTTAGTAGTTAGGACCCACAAAGTGAAAGTAAGAGTACCAGTCACACAGTTAGAAAAACAGCTAACCCTTTGTGACAGAACAGCTGAACATTTTTACTAAAGGCCAATAAAAAAAGGATTTTTAGCCAAAAATGAGTAACATGCAATCATAAAAAAAATGCCTCCAAAAAGGTGTATATAGCCTTTAAATTAGTCGCTCCAAACACAAAATCATCAAGAAAGTTTACATTATACACTGTCCCTATCCTGTGCACACTAGATTTGTGGTGTAAAACATGCGACCCGCTTCTCTAACGATACCCGTAACACACTGCAGTAATAGTAATAACGATTATCACTAGAGAGGAAGATCGAATATATTTCTGACAGATGGAAAAAAAAAATCCCAGTCAAAAAAGTTACTGTCGCCATAAATTATAATTTTTAAATACTAAAGTTAAAAAAAAAAAAAAAACATACCGCAGCACTTCAGATAAGTGTAATACATGTAAGGTTTTTTGTGCCTATATTATGGAGGCAACACCAGGACCTCTCATGGTTCCCATGGCTTTAATAAATAAAGCTGTGTGTACCGATGGATACTGCTGCGCTGCTCCCAACTGTGAATGGAGGCATCGGTGCAGTAACCGCTCCATCCACCGCACCATGGACCCAGCTGTATAGTCGTTACTCAACTATTTAACCCAATGTTCCCCAACCTGTGGCTCTCCAGCTGTTGCAAAAACTACAACTCCCATCATGTCCTCACAGCCAGTTTTGCAAAAGCTGGAGAGCAGCAGGTTTACGATTACTGGTTTTTGCTGTCTCTTTACTGGAGTAAGATTGAGACAATTTTTGAGTATTTTAAAAAAAATAATTGCAGCTGATAAATCTTACAGCCTCCTCTGCTTAAGCAAAACTTTTGATATATCAAAAGTTTTGATCGATGGGGGTCCAAGTGCCAAGACCCCCTAAGTGATAGAATGAGGAGAAGGAAGAGCTCATATTGAGCATTCTCTGCACGCTGTAGAAGATGAACTGGAGACAAGTTCACAGACTCTTTATTTCGCTCATCTTCAGCAGTGAGGAGAGAGACTGGTAAGGGAGCCCTTCTTTTTCCTCCTTCTAGCAATCGATGGGGGCTCAGCACTTGGACCCACACTGATCAAAAACTTTGATATGTCTCTGACATTTCGAAAGTTTTGCTAAAATACAGGTACACCTTAAAAATAATTTTCAATTGGTCTTTTCAGCCCCTTTCTCTGTACAGCCTTGAGATTCCTTAGTAGCAGGATCTGTGTTTACACTGTGTACTGTCAGGGAGATCAGCTGACGGCTCATGTGAAGCTTACCTCTGATCTCCTGACAGCTCAACTCTTATCTTACTGATAAGAATACGGCTTAAAGGGTTTTGTCACCCCGCAAAACTCATTTTTTTTTTTTTGGATAGTTACATTCCTTATAGCGCGATATAGGAGAATATAATCTTTTCACTTACTTTCATGCGGCCGATTCTTTATAAAACAAACTTTTATAATATGTAAATGAGGGCTCTACCAGCAAGTAGGGCGTCTACTTGCTGGTAGCTGCTGCAGAAATCCGCCCCCTCGCCGTGTTGATTGACAGGGCCAGCCGTGATCTCCTCCTCCGGCCGGCCCTGTCAGTAATTCAAAAATCGCGCGCCTCGCGTCATTCGGCGCAGGCGCTCTGAGATGAGGAGGCTCGTCTCCTCAGCACTCCCTCAGTGCGCCTGCGCCGATGACGTCTTCTCTTTCGGTGATGTCATCGGCGCAGGCGCACTGAGGGAGTGCTGAGGATACGAGCCTCCTCATCTCAGAGCGCCTGCGCCGAATGACGCGAGGCGCGCGATTTTTGAATTACTGACAGGGCCAGCCGGAGGAGGAGATCACGGCTGGCCCTGTCAATCAACACGGCGAGGGGGCGGATTTCTGCAGCAGCTACCAGCAAGTAGACGCCCTACTTGCTGGTAGAGCCCTCATTTACATATTATAAAAGTTCGTTTTATAAAGAATCGGCCGCATGAAAGTAAGTAAGACTATTATATTCTCCTATATCGCACTATGAGGAATCTAACTATCCAAAAAAAAAAAAATGAGTTTTGCGGGGTGACAGAAACCCTTTAACCACTTCAGCCCCTATAGCTTAAACACCCTGAAAGACCAGGCCACTTTTTACACTTCTGACCTACACTACTTTCACCGTTTATTGCTCGGTCATGCAACTTACCACCCAAATGAATTTTACCTCCTTTTCTTCTCACTAATAGAGCTTTCATTTGGTGGTATTTCATTGCTGCTGACATTTTTACTTTTTTTGTTATTAATCGAAATTTAACGATTTTTTTTGCAAAAAAATGATATTTTTCACTTTCAGTTGTAAAATTTTGCAAAAAAAAACTACATCCATATATAAATTTTGCTCTAAATTTATTGTTCTACATGTCTTTGATAAAAAAAAAAATGTTTGGGTAAAAAAAAAAAATGGTTTGGGTAAAAGTTATAGCGTTTACAAACTATGGTACAAAAATGTGAATTTCCGCTTTTTGAAGCAGCTCTGACTTTCTGAGCACCTGTCATGTTTCCTGAGGTTCTACAATGCCCAGACAGTACAAACACCCCACAAATGACCCCATTTCGGAAAGTACACACCCTAAGGTATTCGCTGATGGGCATAGTGAGTTCATAGAACTTTTTATTTTTTGTCACAAGTTAGCGGAAAATGATGATTTTTTTTTTTATTTTTTTTCTTACAAAGTCTCATATTCCACTAACTTGTGACAAAAAATAAAAAGTTCTATGAACTCACTATGCCCATCAGCGAATACCTTGGGGTCTCTTCTTTCCAAAATGGGGTCACATGTGGGGTAGTTCTACTGCCCTGGCATTCTAGGGGCCCAAATGTGTGGTAAGGAGTTTGAAATCAAATTCTGTAAAAAATGACGAGTGAAATCCGAAAGGTGCTCTTTGGAATATGGGCCCCTTTGCCCACCTAGGCTGCAAAAAAGTGTCACACATCTGGTATCTCTCTATTCAGGAGAAGTTGAGGAATGTGTTTTGGGGTGTCTTTTTACATATACCTATGCTGGGTGAGATAAATATCTTGGTCAAATGCCAACTTTGTATAAAAAAATGGGAAAAGTTGTCTTTTGCCAAGATGGGGTCACTTGTGGGGTAGTTATACTGCCCTGGCATTTTCCAGGGGCCCTAATGTGTGGTAAGTAGGTAAATGACCTGTGAAATCCTAAGGGTGCTCTTTGGAATATGGGCCCCTTTGCCCACCTAGGCTGCAAAAAAGTGTCACACATGTGGTATCGCCGTATTCAGGAGAAGTTGGGGAATGTGTTTTGGGGTGTCATTTTACATATACCCTTGCTGGGTGAGAGAAATATCTTGGCAAAAGACAACTTTTCCCATTTTTTTATACAAAGTTGGCATTTGACCAAGATATTTATCTCACCCAGCATGGGTATATGTAAAATGACACCCCAAAACACATTCCCCAACTTCTCCTGAGTACGGCGATACCAGATGTGTGACACTTTTTTGCAGCCTAGATGCGCAAAGGTGCCCAAATTCCTTTTAGGAGGGCATTTTTAGACATTTGGATACCAGACTTCTTCTCACGCTTTGGGGCCCCTAGAATGCCAGGGCAGTATAAATACCCCACATGTGACCCCATTTTGGAAAGAAGACATCCCAAGGTATTCAATGAGGGGCATGGCGAGTTCATAGAAATGTATTTTTTTTTGGCACAAGTTAGCGGAAATTGATATTTTTAATTTTTTTCTCACAAAGTCTCCCGTTCCGCTAACTTGGGACAAAAATTTCAATCTTTCATGGACTCAATATGCCCCTCACGGAATACCTGGGGGTGTCTTCTTTCCGAAATGGGGTCACATGTGGGGTATTTATACTGCCCTGGCATTCTAGGGGCCCTAAAGCGTGAGAAGAAGTCTGGAATATAAACGTCTAAAAAATTTTACGCATTTGGATTCCGTGAGGGGTATGGTGAGTTCATGTGAGATTTTATTTTTTGACACAAGTTAGTGGAATATGTGACTTTGTAAGAAAAAAAATAAATAATTCCGCTAACTTGGGCCAAAAAAATGTCTGAATGGAGCCTTACAGAGGGGTGATCAATGACAGGGGGGTGATCAATGACAGGGGGGTGATCAGGGAGTCTATATGGGGTGATAACCACAGTCATTGATCATGCCCCTGTAAGGCTTCATTCAGACGTCCGGATGCGTTTTGCGGATCCGATCCATCTATCCGTGCATCCGTAAAAATCATGCGGACATCTGAATGGAGCTTTACAGGGGGGTGATCAATGACAGGGGGGGTGATCAATGACAGGGGGGGTGATCAATGACAGGGGGGTGATCAGGGAGTCTATATGGGGTGATAACCACAGTCATTGATCATGCCCCTGTAAGGCTTTATTCAGACGTCCGGATGCGTTTTGCGGATCCGATCCATCTATCAGTGGATCCGTAAAAATCATGCGGACGTCTGAATGGAGCTTTACAGGGGGTTGATCAATGACAGGGGGGTGATCAATGACAGGGGGGTGATCAATGACAGGGGGGTGATCAGGGAGTCTATATGGGGTGATAACCACAGTCATTGATCATGCCCCTGTAAGGCTTCATTCAGACGTCCGGATGCGTTTTGCGGATCCGATCCATCTATCCGTGCATCCGTAAAAATCATGCGGACATCTGAATGGAGCTTTACAGGGGGGGTAATCAATGACAGGGGGGGTGATCAATGACAGGGGGGTGATCAGGGAGTCTATATGGGGTGATAACCACAGTCATTGATCATGCCCCTGTAAGGCTTCATTCAGACGTCCGGATGCGTTTTGCGGATCCGATCCATCTATCCGTGCATCCGTAAAAATCATGCGGACATCTGAATGGAGCTTTACAGGGGGGTGATCAATGACAGGGGGGTAATCAATGACAGGGGGGGTAATCAATGACAGGGGGGGTAATCAATGACAGGGGGGTGATCAGGGAGTCTATATGGGGTGATCAGGGGTGATCAGGGGCTAATAAGGGGTTAATAAGTGACGGGGGGGGGGGGGGGTGTAGTGTAGTGTAGTGGTGCTTGGTGCTACTTTACTGAGCTACCTGTGTCCTCTGGTGGTCGATCCAAACAAAGGGGACCACCAGAGGACCAGGTAGCAGGTATATTAGACGCTGTTATCAAAACAGCGTCTAATATACCTGTTAGGGGTTAAAAAAAACACATCTCCAGCCTGCCAGCGAACGATCGCCGCTGGCAGGCTGGAGATCAACTCTCTTACCTTCCGTTCCTGTGAGCGTGCACGCGTTCACAGGAAATCTCGCGTCTCGCGAGATGACGCATATATGCGTGACTCTGCGCAGGGCTGCCACCTCCAAAACGCGATCCTGCGTTAGGCGGTCCGGAGGTGGTTAAATAAGTGGTTCTGAGCTGTTAGTAGTTCAGAGATAAGGGCTATACATAGCTGTCAGGTGATGGCTCAAAGTGAAAGGAAGATGCTGAAAGCTAGGCTAAAACCAGGGTCGGACTGGTCCATTCAAATACCAGAGGATGCTCTGGTTGGCCCAGTTTCTGAAGCCATAGTGAGCCCCAAAAGACCAGGAGAAAAAAAAAAAAAAAAACATTTGGAGTCCATCACTTGCCCCAAGGGTCTATTTCTTTGGTTCGAAACCTATTAGACTTTATTGATGATAGAGTGGTTGGGCCTTCAAAATAATTTCCTCTGCTGGACCCAAGGAACCCCAGTCTGACACTGGTTAAAACTTAATCCTTTATGACAAAAACTGCTGAAAAAAATGTAATAAAGACCAATTGAAAAAAAAAAATATATATACACTGCTCAAAAAAATAAAGGGAACACAAAAATAACACATCCTAGATCTGAATTAATTAAATATTCTTCTGAAATACTTTGTTCTTTACATAGTTGAATGTGCTGACAACAAAATCACGCAAAAATAAAAAAATGGAAATCAAATTTTTCAACCCATGGAGGTCTGGATTTGGAGTCACCCTCAAAATTAAAGTGGAAAAACACACTACAGGCTGATCCAACTTTGATGTAATGTCCTTAAAACAAGTCAAAATGAGGCTCAGTAGTGTGTGTGGCCTCCACGTGCCTGTATGACCTCCCTACAACGCCTGTGTATGCTCCTGATGAGGTGGCGGACGGTCTCCTGAGGGATCTCCTCCCAGACCTGGACTAAAGCATCTGCCAACTCCTGGACAGTCTGTGGTGCAACGTGACGTTGGTGGACAGAGCGAGACATGATGTCCCAGATGTGCTCAATTGGATTCAGGTCTGGGGAACGGGCGGGCCAGTCCATAGCTTCAATGCCCTCGTCTTGCAGGAACTGCTGACATACTCCAGCCACATGAGGTCTAGCATTGTCTTGCATTAGGAGGAACCCAGGGCCAACCGCACCAGCATATGGTCTCACAAGGGGTCTGAGGATCTCATCTCGGTACCTAATGGAAGTCAGGCTACCTCTGGCGAGCACATGGAGGGCTGTGCGGCCCTCCAAAGAAATGCCTCCCCACACCATTACTGACCCAATGCCAAACCGGTCATGCTGGAGGATGTTGCAGGCAGCAGAACGTTCTCCACGGCGTCTCCAGACTCTGTCATGTCTGTCACATGTGCTCAGTGTGAACCTGCTTTCATCTGTGAAGAGCACAGGGCGCCAGTGGCAAATTTGCCAATCTTGGTGTTCTCTGGCAAATGCCAAACGTCCTGCACGGTGTTGGGCTGTAAGCACAACCCCCACCTGTGGACGTCGGGCCCTCATATCACCCTCATGGAGTCTGTTTCTGACCGTTTGAGCAGACACATGCACATTTGTGGCCTGCTGGAGGTCATTTTGCAGGGCTCTGGCAGTGCTCCTTCTGTTCCTCCTTGCACAAAGGCGGAGGTAGCGGTCCTGCTGCTGGGTTGTTGCCCTCCTACGGCCTCCTCCACGTCTCCTGATGTACCCGCCTTCCTCCTGGAAGCGCCTCCATGCTCTGGACACTACGCTGACAGACACAGCAAACCTTCTTGCCACAGCTCGCATTTATGTGCCATCCTGGATAAGCTGCACTACCTGAGCCACTTGTGTGGGTTGTAGACTCCGTCTCATGCTACCACTAGAGTGAAAGCACCGCCAGCATTCAAAAGTGACCAAAACATCAGCCAGGAAGCATAGGAACTGAGAAGTGGTCTGTGGTCACCACCTGCAGAACCACTCCTTTATTGGGGGTGTCTTGCTAATTGCCTATAATTTCCACCTGTTGTCTATCCCATTTGCACAACAGCATGTGAAATTGATTGTCACTCAGTGTTGCTTCCTAAGTGGACAGTTTGATTTCACAGAAGTGTGATTGACTTGGAGTTACATTGTGTTGTTTAAGTGTTCCCTCTATTTTTTTGAGCAGTGTATATTTAGCTCAAAATGAGTAAATAATGCAATAATAAAAAATGCCATCACAGGCTAACCACGCCAACTTTCCAACACTTGAGCTGTGTAAAAATGTTGCAAGCTTTTTGTGCCCATACACCTAAAAGATGCAACGCTGAATTCTGCGACATTTTGGTGCCCGAATCCTGGAGTGCAGGGATTGATAAACGTGGCCAACCCCTATGCCAGCTGACTTACCGTGGCGGCTCCCGCTACGACGATTTGAGGCTTTGATGATGTGCTCTAGAAGTAAACATATAAACGCATTACATTCGATTAGGGGGCGACATCCGACATTGGCGAGAGCTGGAATAAAGAACCTTCATAGTATTCAAAGGGGGGGTCCCTACTCTTAGGATAGGCCATAAATGTCTGACCGGTGGGGGCATCGCCCAGGATCCTCACTTACCAGAGAGAGGGTGGACGGCAGGAGCCACATGCCCAGCTCCTGTATTCAAATACATTATAAATGTACAAATGCGACCATTAAAAATACAACTCGTCCTGCAAAAACACAGGCCGTCCTACAGCTAGATCAGCAGAAAAAAAGGGTTATGGCTCCTGGTAGGCCGGGGTGAAAACACTAAAAGGACGTGGCTGAAAATGGCCGCGTGGCATATGTTTTACCAGCACTGTCACAGCTTCAGTTTACAAAAGGGGCGAAGTGTCGGCACGAACCTCGCTCAGCGACTGGAAGCATTGTTTCATGGAGCCGTTCACCTCCGGGTACCACAGGAAATCCTGGAAGGAAAAGCAAGGTCACTTTGTCATTGTTCTTTACAGATTCCTGGAAATTAAGCTTAAAGGGGTTGTCTAGAATTGACGCGAATAGCGCTGAGATGCAATACCACACCGTGATCAGGTGTGGCGCTGTAATAAGGAAGCAGCCATGTTTTTCTGACCCTTTAAAGAGGTTGAGTTGCGAATGATATTTATCACCTATCCACAGTACAGGTGTTAAATGCTGGTGGGGGGTGTGCGGACCACGCCACTGCTATAGGGCCTGTGGAGAGAGCCCCTGACGTGACGTGGAACTGGGATAAAGTGGGAGCATGACCTTTTCTATTAAACTATTTGGAATTCAGCAGAAATCTCATGGGAGCCTTACTAAATCTTTGTGTGCACCCCACGGTGTGACCGCTGGGTTCAACATCAATAACGGGCATGGGGTTCCCCAAATCTCCTGTGTGAATGGAGCTGTGCATGCAAGATCAATGTTC
Organism: Bufo bufo; assembly: GCF_905171765.1. NCBI lineage: Eukaryota > Metazoa > Chordata > Amphibia > Anura > Bufonidae > Bufo > Bufo bufo. Next base: position 530,252,056 of record NC_053393.1, on the reverse strand, counting down.
CATGCACTGTCTATGGGACTGCTGAGCAGCGTGCGCGGCCATCGCCACCAGTGCCATAGAGGTGAATGGAGCAGAGCTCACGCCTCTGCACTAGCGCTTCATTCACACCGGGTATTCCGGGGACCCCCAGTCTCATGAACCAAATACAGAGTGCCGCACACTGCTTTACTCTTCCCGGTGCCAGCAAAGACCCGACGGTCAGCCAACAATAGTATAAATAGGCGGCACACAGAATATTCTTTGCAGTTTAAAAGGTAATTTTATTTAGTGATTTTCACAATAAGAGGTTCGTGATCCAGTTTATAGGAAATTAAATGATGCGTAACCACTATCCATATATCAGCCGGACGTTTCGGTCCAAAGGGACCTTCTTCAGCGGCTGGGAGTTTCTATAGGAAAATAATAGCATATCTATAATGAGGTATCTGGAGCCTTTGTGATAAATGAAGTATCCAATATGGATAGATATATATATATAAAAAAAAGGCAACAGGAGCCGCACTGCGAAAAACGATGTCAGCGGAGTGCAAGCGGCTATGAAGGCGGTCCCCCTCCAAAGCATATAACAAAAAGAAATTCCGCAGCACTTCCAAGGCGTAAAATGAAAAAAATAGTTCTTTATTTACCAGACAGCAACGTTTCGATCCTTCTCTCTGGGATCTTTCTCAAGCAGTGAACATATACTAGCATAGCATGCTTTTTATACAGCTTAGTGTCATTAATCAATAAACATTTCTCAATTGATAAATATTAATAAAATGATGCAAAAAATAATAAAAAAACATAATACAAACACGTGAATTCATAAATTGTGTCAATCATAAGTTCCATATATATAGGATATAGAATTAATATCAAAAATAACATATTATAGTGCAATGCAAATATAAAACGACATGATTCATGATTATATCCATCTGATCATGATTAGCAGTGGTGAATAGTGCAGGTGTACCTGTTAAAAAACATTCACAATCCAAGAAGGTCCTACGGTGGAGATGGGACACAGACCACATGGAGTTCGGCGTATCAATAATGTAACTGCGCATGTCAAAGGACCTTAAAGATCCAGCTCATCATGTGATCTATGTTTTGGTCACATGATCGCTGAAATCATAATGTTGGAGTTCACGCCCTCTCTTAGGACAGCGTCATGCGTTCCAGAGTGGAGCGCAAAATATCCACTTGTATAGAGGAATCCAAGCGCCGCACTTAACAAGTGACGCGCACGCATCCCCATGGAGACCAGCAAATGCTACTAGGTATCGAACCCTCACGGCACATACTCAGCGGCAAGGACACGGTCACAGCATATCACAGAATAAGCATATGGGAGTACATCAGGATGTGCAAACAGCTCAGGGAGAATTCGAATTTAACCTAGTATCTTAAACAGTATCTGCACATCAATAATAATGAGAGCGTATGGTAATACCTTAAGAAATCAATGTATCGTATATGACCCACTGGCCGAGTATATAGTAGATGCCCCTAGTCTTACGAGGAGTCATAACTGTGAATCCTGTGTGTGTGACACAAGTCCACAGTATTGAATTGCCGCAATTGTCAGTGAACACCCATCCCTGGGGGTCAACATGGCAAATTGATAGCTGCATCCTCTAGATTACGGGGAATAAAATTCAATCCTAACGAGCCAAAGACAAAACTCCCAGTTTTCAGCACATCCAAATATGTAATACCCAACCTGCTGAGTCCGTTTGTCCATGACGGTCACAAAGCCGAAAGCATAGACCGTAAATGGCGCGACACCCACAGCAAGCAACTGATCACCCAACAAGTAATCTTATATATGAATTTATTATAATTAAAAAAAATATTCAAAGCATAACGTTGTAGTCATAAACAATTGTTATTATGGTATTCCATGTTCAATCAATGGTCTGCTTGTCCAATTTGATTATATTTTCATATCCACCTTTCATATTACGGACCAAACTTGGATTGTGAACTGCAGAGACAAAAATATATACGATATGATTACATAATATATCACCCACAGTATTTAAACAGGGGGTACTAGTATATATAACCCTCCAGGAACAAAAAGTCAACAACATCCACAATGCCATTAGGATAAGATCCACGGTCTGAAGTCTACATTCAGTCCTGCCGGTTTTAACGTATTAAGTCTGGAGATCCAAAGAATCTCGCGTTGTTTCAAAAGGAGTTGTCGATTGCCTCCTCCTCTAGGGGTAGGTATATGATCTATCAACATACACTTCAAATCGCGTTCATGGTGATCCAAATCCACAAAGTGTTTGGGGACAGGTAGATCCATTCGTTTTTTACGGATCGTGTATCTATGTTGGTTGATTCTGGATTTAAAATCATTTAAAATGTTTCGCCAATATATAGCAGTTGGCATGGACACCATAATGCATATATCACATATACCGAATCACACGTTAAAAAATGTCTAATTGTGTACTTTTTTTGTGTCATAGGATGTATAAACACACTGCCCTTATGCATATATCGACAGTTCACACAGTTCAAGCAAGGAAAGCTGCCCAATTTGGGACAGCGTAAATATGTTTGTCCAATTGATCGTTGTGGACCAATGTCTGTGTGCACTAATTTATCCTTCAAATTTTTTGGTCGCTTATATGACATAAGGGGAGGGTGTTTAAATTCCTCAATGTCGCTAAATCCACTTCTCAAAATAGGCCAATGCCGTACAACTATCTGTTGGACCTGTTTACTGTTTTCAGTATATGTACTGACTAGTGGAATTCTATTTTTCTTCTTTATGGTTTCTTTCCTTTTTTCCAATAACTGATTGCGAGGTCTATGTTGTATGATCTCAAGATGTTCACTTAACAATGATGATGGAAATCCTCTATCTCTAAAGTTCTGTGTCATGCACTCAAGTGTACCCCCAAGTTCATTCTCATCACTTACTATGCGTTTAGCACGTAAATATTGGCTTAGCGGTAGTGACTTAACCATCGCCCTGGGATGTGCACTATTGAAACACAATAAAGTATTTTGATCCGTTGGTTTACGGTACAGTGTTGTGGAAAGTGACTGTCCTGTCAATGTAATAGATGTATCAAGAAAATGTATTTGTGTCTTTGAATGTTCAAAAGTAAATTTAATGTCAGCATCTATAGTATTCAAAAATTGAAAAAATTCAAGAAGTGAAGACTCGGGACCTGTCCAGATCAGAAAAATATCATCTATGTATCGCCACCACCTCAGAACATGACAGAAGTGGGGCGATACATAGATGTGTGTGTCCTCAAGGAAGGAGACCGCCATGTTAGCGTAGGTCGGCGCCACATTAGACCCCATGGCGGTCCCCTTCCTCTGAAGGTAAAAATAATCACCAAACAAAAAATAATTGCATGTCAAGACCAGATGCAATAGTTGTAAAATGAAGTCCTGACACTCCGCTGAGTATCCCGAATCAACCAAAGCTCTTGTCACCACCGCTAAGCCAAAATCATGTCTGATGGAAGTGTACAGACTAGTAATGTCAAGGGAGGCTAAGATGGCCCCACACGGTACAGAAACATCAGTTAATTTGTTAAGAAAATCTGAAGTATCTTGAATGTACGAACGGGCAGTTAAGGCATATTGTCTCAATACTTTATCTAGAAAAATAGATATATTACATAGAAGAGAACCCCTCCCAGAGACTATGGGCCTACCTGGGGGGGTCTTAACATTTTTATGTATCTTGGGAAGTAAATACAGAAAAGGAGTCATAGGATGCGCAACAGAGAGAAAATCCCTGAGTTTATCGTCAATGAGACCTGCCTGTAGCGCCTCCTGTAGAACCCCTTGAATTTTTCTCTCTATATCCCATCTGGGATCAGTATTAAGTCTTTGATATATCTCACTATAAGCGACCAAAAAATTTGAAGGATAAATTAGTGCACACAGACATTGGTCCACAACGATCAATTGGACAAACATATTTACGCTGTCCCAAATTGGGCAGCTTTCCTTGCTTGAACTGTGTGAACTGTCGATATATGCATAAGGGCAGTGTGTTTATACATCCTATGACACAAAAAAAGTACACAATTAGACATTTTTTAACGTGTGATTCGGTATATGTGATATATGCATTATGGTGTCCATGCCAACTGCTATATATTGGCGAAACATTTTAAATGATTTTAAATCCAGAATCAACCAACATAGATACACGATCCGTAAAAAACGAATGGATCTTCCTGTCCCCAAACACTTTGTGGATTTGGATCACCATGAACGCGATTTGAAGTGTATGTTGATAGATCATATACCTACCCCTAGAGGAGGAGGCAATCGACAACTCCTTTTGAAACAACGCGAGATTCTTTGGATCTCCAGACTTAATACGTTAAAACCGGCAGGACTGAATGTAGACTTCAGACCGTGGATCTTATCCTAATGGCATTGTGGATGTTGTTGACTTTTTGTTCCTGGAGGGTTATATATACTAGTACCCCCTGTTTAAATACTGTGGGTGATATATTATGTAATCATATCGTATATATTTTTGTCTCTGCAGTTCACAATCCAAGTTTGGTCCGTAATATGAAAGGTGGATATGAAAATATAATCAAATTGGACAAGCAGACCATTGATTGAACATGGAATACCATAATAACAATTGTTTATGACTACAACGTTATGCTTTGAATATTTTTTTTAATTATAATAAATTCATATATAAGATTACTTGTTGGGTGATCAGTTGCTTGCTGTGGGTGTCGCGCCATTTACGGTCTATGCTTTCGGCTTTGTGACCGTCATGGACAAACGGACTCAGCAGGTTGGGTATTACATATTTGGATGTGCTGAAAACTGGGAGTTTTGTCTTTGGCTCGTTAGGATTGAATTTTATTCCCCGTAATCTAGAGGATGCAGCTATCAATTTGCCATGTTGACCCCCAGGGATGGGTGTTCACTGACAATTGCGGCAATTCAATACTGTGGACTTGTGTCACACACACAGGATTCACAGTTATGACTCCTCGTAAGACTAGGGGCATCTACTATATACTCGGCCAGTGGGTCATATACGATACATTGATTTCTTATGGTATTACCATACGCTCTCATTATTATTGATGTGCAGATACTGTTTAAGATACTAGGTTAAATTCGAATTCTCCCTGAGCTGTTTGCACATCCTGATGTACTCCCATATGCTTATTCTGTGATATGCTGTGACCGTGTCCTTGCCGCTGAGTATGTGCCGTGAGGGTTCGATACCTAGTAGCATTTGCTGGTCTCCATGGGGATGCGTGCGCGTCACTTGTTAAGTGCGGCGCTTGGATTCCTCTATACAAGTGGATATTTTGCGCTCCACTCTGGAACGCATGACGCTGTCCTAAGAGAGGGCGTGAACTTTAACATTATGATTTCAGCGATCATGTGACCAAAACATAGATCACATGATGAGCTGGATCTTTAAGGTCCTTTGACATGCGCAGTTACATTATTGATACGCCGAACTCCATGTGGTCTGTGTCCCATCTCCACCGTAGGACCTTCTTGGATTGTGAATGTTTTTTAACAGGTACACCTGCACTATTCACCACTGCTAATCATGATCAGATGGATATAATCATGAATCATGTCGTTTTATATTTGCATTGCACTATAATATGTTATTTTTGATATTAATTCTATATCCTATATATATGGAACTCATGATTGACACAATTTATGAATTCACGTGTTTGTATTATGTTTTTTTATTATTTTTTGCATCATTTTATTAATATATATCAATTGAGAAATGTTTATTGATTAATGACACTAAGCTGTATAAAAAGCATGCTATGCTAGTATATGTTCACTGCTTGAGAAAGATCCCAGAGAGAAGGATCGAAACGTTGCTGTCTGGTAAATAAAGAACTATTTTTTTCATTTTACGCCTTGGAAGTGCTGCGGAATTTCTTTTTGTTATATGCTTTGGAGGGGGACCGCCTTCATAGCCGCTTGCACTCCGCTGACATCGTTTTTCGCAGTGCGGCTCCTGTTGCCTTTTTTATATATATATATATATATATATATATATATATATATATATATATATATATATACACACACACACACACACACACACAACTGATTATATACATAGTGAGGATAAAGGCCAATATATAGAGGAAAATATATAGAGGAAAACTGATAGCAACACCGCAGGAGAAATGCTAGCACAGGCTTCCAGTATCCGTAGTTTCAGGTGCTGCACATCTCGTATCATCTGAAGGCAATCGTCTATGCTGTGAAGATACGAGATGTGCAGCCCCTGAAACTACGGATACTGGAAGCCTGTGCTAGCATTTCTCCTGCGGTGTTGCTATCAGTGTGTGAAGAGTGGGAGAAAAGGGTTGCATTGACAATCCAACACAATGGGCAGCACATTGAACACATTTTATAAGTGGTCATAAACTTGTAAATAACTCATGAAAGAATAAAGTTACGTTAAAACCAAGCACACCATTGTTTTTCGTGTGAAATTCCCAATAAGTTTGATGTGTCACATGACCCTCTTCCTATTGAAAAAACAAAAGTTGGATTCAAAATGGCCGCCATGGTCACCACCCATCTTGAAAAGTTTCCCCCCTCACATATACTAATGTGCCACAAACAGGAAGTCAATATCACCAACCATTCCCATTTTATTAAGGTGTATCCATATAAATGGTCCACCCTGTAGAATGGGAGGTAAAAGACAAGGCAGTATAGTAGGCACATAACTGAGAATACAGAGATGCCGGTAATATAGTGAAGGTAGAGGGAGGTAAAGAGCTGCATACATGTAGGCAAAGGGAAGTCCAATTCCTGTGGTCAGAGGTAAGGGGATATCTGGATCACATTTTCAGCCAGATCTGGCGTCTATTTAAAGTGTATTGGCTTCTCTGAGTGCCGGTCCGGTGATGTGGGCGGGCCGGTGACGTGTGCTAGATTCTGACCTCTATGTGCAGTGGATGGGCTCTAGTGAGTGCATGGGGGGTGTAGAGGGTGTGCCCCACAGGGTCCTGTGATGTGCCCCACAGACCTGTCACTTAGGAGTAGGAGGAGCGCCAGCCGGCCACAGACAGCACATGTAAGAATAAGCTAAGTAACCATGGCAGCCAGGACTGCAGTAGTGTCCTGGCTGCCATGGTAACCGATCGGAGCCCCAGCGATTAAACTGGGACTCCGATCGCAAATGCTGCTCCGCTGCCACCAATGATGGGGGGGGGGGGGGGGGGGGAAGGGGGGTTGTTAGCCTGTGGCCACTGCCACCAATGCTTTTAATACTGGGGAGAGAGGGAGAAGGGGGGGCCCACTGGTCACCAATGCTTTTAATACTGGGGAGGGAGGGGGGTCTGGCCCCTGCTGCCTGGCAGCACCCGATCAGGGGGCTGAGATCCGCACAATTAACCCCTCAGGTGCGGCACCTGAGGGGTTAATTGTGCCCCCTGTAAGAGATCGGGTGCTGCCAGGCAGCAGGGGGCAGTTATGTACACAGTTCTTAGTATATTCTAACTTGAAGCGTCCCCATCACCATGGGAACACCTCTGTGTTAGAATATACTGTCGGATCTGAGTTTTCACGATCTAACTCAAATCCGATGGTATATTCTAACATAGAGGCGTTCCCATGGTGATGGGGACGCTTCAAGTTAAAATATACCATCGGATTGGAGAAAAATCCGATCCGATGGTATATTAATAGGGACTCCTAACTTTACATTGAAGGTCAATGGGGGACGGATCCGTTTGCAATTGCACCATATTGTGACAACGTCAAACGGATCCGTTTGGCTCCGCACGGCCAGGTGGACACCAAAACGCTGCAAGCAGCGTTTTGGTGTCCGCCTCCAGAGCGGAATGGAGGCGGAACGGAGCGAAACTGATGCATTCTGAACGGATCCTTATCCATTCAGAATGCATTGGGGATGAACGGATCCGTTCGGGGCCGCTTGTGAGAGCCCTCAAACGGATCTCACAAGCGGAACCCCAAAGTGTGAAAGTAGCCTAAGAGCAAAGGGATAAAGAATAAAGTTATGGAGAACAAAATAAAATAAAATAAATCTAGAAGGGAGATGGAAAATATAGTAGTAAAAGCATTAAATAAAGAAAACAATAAAATGAAAAAAATATTTGGAAAATTATACAAAAATTATTTTGTTAATGCTACTAAAGAGACAGAATACCGGCAAGTTAGGAGTGGGGGGGAACTTGATACATGTCACCTGTCAGCTGAGGGTTTGTTACAGTTACATCCAGTCTATACTATTCTATATGAGCTAAGCAGTAAGGACTCTGGACTGATACATGTTACCTGAGCTGAGGGTTTGTTACAGTTACATCCAGTCTATACTATTCTATATGAGCTAAGCAGTAAGGACTCTGGACTGATACATGTTACCTGAGCTGAGGGTTTGTTACAGTTACATCCAGTCTATACTATTCTATATGAGCTAAGCAGTAAGGACTCTGGACTGATACATGTTACCTGAGCTGAGGGTTTGTTACAGTTACATCCAGTCTATACTATTCTATATGAGCTAAGCAGTAAGGACTCTGGACTGATACATGTTACCTGAGCTGAGGGTTTGTTACAGTTACATCCAGTCTATACTATTCTATATGAGCTAAGCAGTAAGGACTCTGGACTGATACATGTCACCTGTCAGCTGAGGGTTTGTTACAGTTACATCCAGTCTATACTATTCTATATGAGCTAAGCAGTAAGGACTCTGGACTGATACATGTCACCTGTCAGCTGAGGGTTTGTTACAGTTACATCCAGTCTATACTATTCTATATGAGCTAAGCAGTAAGGACTCTGGACTGATACATGTCACCTGTCAGCTGAGGGTTTACTACAGTTGCAACTAATTCTTTCTGAGCTAAATAGTTAGGTTCTCCAGACTGATACATGTCACCACGGCTGGGGGTTTGTTACAGTTGTTTCTGGTCTGAAAAATTCTCCCTGAGATAAACAGTTGGGAGTCCAGACTGATACATGTCATCACAGCTGAGGGTTTGCTACAGTTGCATCCAGTCTATACAATTCTCACTGAGCTGAATAGTAAGGGCTCCGGACCGATGTCCACTTTAACAAACTTGAATCCCCCCACACAGGACATTGCAGTCATCTGATCTGCTTTCCACCCACAATCTGGGTCCTAGGAACAAAAGCTCTCTATGCCCATCCCTAAAACCAGACGTCCTACTGAGACCTATATCTCCTCATCACAGGGGACTAGTAACCTCAGGGCCAGTTCAGACACACCAACAACCTATCTGCAGAGGAGAGGGCATCATTGGAAGAATTGAGTAAAAATATGGATATCATCATCATCATCATCAAACCCGCAGACAAGGGGGGGGCCTAGTAGTGATGGATAAAACTGATTACCTATCAGAAATCAGACCACAATTAGCAGACACTGAGACGTACGAGATCCTACCCCTTCTATTCAGAGACTTATTGCAAACACACTCGAGACACATGCACTGCAGGGTGTCAGACTCCAGAACCGTTATACTTCTCACCAAGCAAGAGGCTCAATCACCCCCCTGGACGCCTGATAGTGGCCTCCACTGACTCCATGTTCTCACCTCTGGCAATTTACATAGAAAAAATCTTAACACCACTGATTAAATCATCTAGGGCACTTTCACACGAGCGTTATTCTTTTCCGGCGCTGAGTTCCGTCCTAGGGGCTCAATACCGGAAAAAAACTGATCAGTTTTATCCTAATGCATTCTGAATGGAGAGTAATCCGATCAGGATGCATCAGGATGTCTTCAGTTCAGTCGTTTTGACTGATCAGGACGGAGATAATACAGCAGCATGCTACGGTTTTATCTCCGGCCACAAATCAGGAAAACTTGCCGGAATGCCGGATCCGACATTTTTTTCCTTAGGGATGTATTAGTGCTGGATCCAGCATTCAAAATACCGCAATGCCGTCCCGTCCTTCCGGTCTGCGCATGCGCACTCCAAAAAAAATAAAAATTGAAAAAAATAAATAAATGTTGGATCCGTTTTTCCGGATGACACCGGAAAGACGGATCCAGAATTTTAATACATTTGTAAGATGGATCATGATCCTGATCCCGGTCTTACAAATGCCATCAGTTGGCATACGTTTTGCCGGATCCGGCGGGCAGTTCCAGCGACGGAACTGCTTGCCGGATCACTCTGCCGCAAGTGTGAAAGTACCCTAAGGCTACTTTCACATTAGCGTTTTTTGGTGGATCCGTCATGGATCTGCAAAAACGCTTCCATTACAATAATACAACCGCATGCATCCATCATGAACGGATCCATTGTATTACGTCTTCTTTAGCCATGACGGATCCGTCTTGAACACCATTGAAAGTCAATGGAGTACGGATCGGTTTTCTATTGTGCCAGTGAAAACGGATCCGTCCACATTGACTTACATTGTCAGTGTCAGGACGGATCCGTTTGGCTCAGTTTCGTCAGACAGACACCAAAACGCTGCAGGCAGTGTCCGCCTCCAAAGCAGAACGGAGACGGATCGGAGGCAAACTGATGCCTTCTGAGTGAGTCCTTTTCCATTCACAATGCATTAGGGCAAAACTGATCAGTTTTGGAGCGCTTGTGAGAGCCCTGAACGGATCTCACAAACGGAAACCAAAACCCTAGTGTGAACGTACCTAAGTCGTTCTTATTTGACATCTCGGACTTCCTCTCTAAACGACACCAGCTCAGGGAAATACCCAATAGTCTTCTAGTGACATTAGACGTCAACAGCTTGTACACGTCCATGGAGCAGGATGAAGGCGTAGTGGCCACAACCCGAATACCTGCTGCGCCCTCCACACTAAGTATTAGTCAACAAGAGTTTTGTCTCAAATTACCTAACATCGTATTGTCCAAGAACTTCTTTTTATTTGGAGATACAGTCTATGGACAGAAACGGGGGACCGCAATGGGTTCTAACGTGGCCCCTCCATATGCTAACGCTCACATGATTGCATTCGAGGAGGATTTTGTATACCCGCATCAATCTTTTCACAAATATGCCATTACATGGTTTCGTTTTATTGACGACATCTTTTGCATATGGAGGGGCCCTGAACGCACTATCCATGAATTTGTACAAGAGCTCAACAACGTTTATCCTGAATTGGGGTTCACCACTCATGTAAGTAACGAGAGAATTCGCTTTCTCCACACCTTAGTACAAATCTGACAGAATAGGGACCATCACGTAGACTTACACAGTAAACCCACTGACCGTAACAGCCTCTTGCAATACAATAGCTGCCCCCCCAAAGCTACCAAGAAATCCCTTCCCCAGATTCATTAACATGTTACAAAAGACCCCACAACATTAGGGACAAGTTAGTTCGGGCCAACATTGGAAGCTTCATAAAGGAACCAGTACAACAGTTTTTACGGAGTCAATGACGAGGAACATTTCCGTGCTTGGGTTGTGCACGGGGCTCCGAGGTCATTAAAGGGGAATAGGTCACTCATCCACACGGGACATCGCTTCCCCATCAAAGGCTTTTTACCTGCGATTCCAGATTCTGTACTGAAATGCCCATGTGGTCTAATGTATCCGGGACTGTAGAAGTAATCATAAATCGACCATCGGCTTGGGTCATACGACGTTACCTGTACCTCATCACTTTTTTGGAGAAGAGGCATCGGGTATCCCAATTGCAATTCCAGGTATTAGAGAAAATAGATCCCAGGAGAGGAGGCAACAGAAATTTGCTGCTTAAACAAAGAGAAGCTTCTGGATTCACAGATTGTGGACAATTACACCTAATGGACTAAATCGTGGATGTGATTTTTTTATTTATTAATATATATGAGTATTTATAATTTGCTTTCCATTTTCTTACAGACCCGTTGAAAATCTGGGCATCCGGGAACGGCGAGACGTGGTTCCCCCCTTCGCCTACCACCCTTCCCCCTCCTTCTTTCCAACTTCACGTCTGGAGCACTTACTATTTAGCTCAGTGAGAACTGTATAGACTGGATGCAACTGTAGCAAACCCTCAGCTGTGATGACATGTATCAGTCCGGAGCCTTAAGGCTCCATTCACACGTCCGCAACATGTTTTGCGGATCCAAGGAGCCGAAAAACACAGAAAGCAGCAATGTGCGTTCCGCATTTTGCGGACCGCACATTGCCGGCACTACTAGAATATGCCTGTTCTTGTCCGCGGACAAGAATAGGACATGTTCAAATTTTTTGCAGAATGCAAGTGCGGACCCGGAAGTGCGGGTCCGCAATTCCGTGTCCGGGCAGCACAATGTGCTGCCCCATAGAAATGAATTGGTCAGCAATTCCGTTCCGCAAAATGCGGAACAAAATTGCGGACGTGTGAATGGAGCCTTACTGTTTAGCTCAGTGAGCACTTTGTAGACCAGATGTGACTGAAATAAACCCCCAGCTGAAATGACATGTCTGGACTCCCAACTCAGGGAGAATTTTTCAGACCAGACGCAACTGTAACAAACCCCCAGCCGTGGTGACATGTATCAGTCTGGACAACTTAACTATTTAGCTCAGAAAGAATTAGTTACAACTGTAGCAAACCCTCAGCTCAGGTAACATGTATCAGTCTGGAGTCCTTACTGCTTATTTCAGAAAGAATTGTATAGACTGGATGTAACTGTAACAAACCCACAGCTGACATATATCAAGTCAATCCCCCCCCCCCCAATCCTAACTTGCCGGTATTGTGTCTCTTCAGTAGCATTAACAAAATAATTTTTGTATAATTTTTAATTTTATTTCTTCCTTTTAGGGCTCATTCAGACGGCCGTATGCTGTCCGCAAAAATACTGAATGCTATCCGTTTTTTTGCGGATCCGCAAAAAAACGGATCTGCAAAAAAACGGATAGCATTCAGTATTTTTGCGGACCCATAGACTTCAATGGGGCCATGTCCTGATTTTCACGGACAAGTATAGGACATGTTTCATTTTTTTTGCGGATCCGCAAAAAAACGGATAGCATTCAGTATTTTTGCGGACAGCATACGGCCGTCTGAATGAGCCCTTATTGTTTGCTTTATTTAATGCATTTACTACTATATTTTCCATGTCTTTTCTATATTTATTTTATTTTGTTCTCCATAACTTTATTCTTTATCCCTTTGCTCTTATCTACATAGATCACAACTTCTCACCATAGACCATACATTCTTCACTAGGGGGACACATCGCATGACCCTGCGGGACACATCGCATGACCCTGCGGGACACATCGCATGACCCTGCGGGACACATCGCATGACACCCCCCATATCACATGGCAGCATTATCATGTGACCGCACTCACTAGAGCCCATACACCGCACATAGAGGTCAGAATCTAGCACACGTCGCCGGCCCGGCACTCAGAGAAGCCAATACACTTTAAATAGACGCCAGATCTGGCTGAAAATGTGATCCAGATATCCCTTTACCTCTGACCACAGGTATTGGACTGACTTTTGCCTTCACTATATTACCGGCATCTCTGTATTCTCAGTTATGTGCCTACTATACTGCCTTGTCTTTTACCTCCCATTCTATATCTAGCTGTACTTCATACGGCCGCCATACCGCTATATACCGTCTAGTGCATACAGCAAAATGACATTTTGGTCTATATTTTCCTTGCACCCCCACACAGGATTCCTCCCATACTCTCTCTCCACCACTTTTCCTCTATATATTGGCCTTTATCCTCACTATGTATATAATCAGTTGTGTGTGTGTATAAATATATATATCCATATTGAATACTTCATTTATCACAAAGGCTCCAGATACCTCATTATAGATGTGCTATTATTTTCCTATAGAAACTCCCAGCCGCTGAAGAAGGTCCCTTTGGACCGAAACGTCCGGCTGATATATGGATAGTGGTTACGCAGCATTTAATTTCCTATAAACTGGATCATGAACCTCTAATTGTGAAAATCACTAAATAAAATTACCTTTAAATTGCACAGAATATTCTGTGTGCCGCCTATTTATACTGTTGTCATGAACCAAATGCGTCACCTTAGTGATGCAGAACGGTCAGCTGGTGGTGGTTTGGAGGGCGAAAAGATTATGACAGATTCCCTTAAAGAGGCTGTATCACCCGGTTCACCCCCATTAAACCAAGCACATAGCCTGGTAGGGGCAGTTTAAAATGATACCTTCCTCCTCCCTGTCGGCACCACGGTTGATAAAATCGTACTTTTATTCCTTGGCTGGCAGGCAGTTTCGAGCACCAGGAGGCGGGCTTGTTCAGTACGAGCACCGCTATGCAACGTCTACCGACATCTAAACCCCTCCCCTTGATTGACAGCGCTAGAGTACGACTTCGACTAGCACTGTCAACCATGGGGAGCCCTTGTGTTTAGATGTCGGTAGACGTTGCATAGCGGTGCTCGTACTGAACAAGCCCGCCTCCTGGTGCTCGAAACTGCCTGCCAGCCAAGGAATAAAAGTACGATTTTATCAACCGTGGCGCCGACAGTGAGGAGGAAGGTATCATTTTAAACTGCCCCTACCAGGCTATGTGCTTGGTTTAATAGGGGTGATCCGGGTGACACAGCCTCTTTAAAAAAACAACCTGTCTGCTCTCCCCACCTCTCTGTAAAAAGTCCGCATAAAACAGCAAAACTGCAACGTGCCATCCCTCTGCTATTCCCCAAAACGGCAACGTGCCATCCCTCTGTTATTCCCCAAAACGGCAACGTGCCGCCACCCCCCTGCTATTCCTCTTGAAAATGGCATGTGGACAGCATCGTGAAAGTGTGTAGGAACACACAACTAACAGGAGAAATCATAATGCCTGGCTGTGAATTTCTACTTCGACTTTGTGTAAGCTCAGCCTTAATCCTTGAGGAATATAATCATTTACAGTTAGAGGATACATCTGCTTTTTAGGGGTCTTCCCATAATCAAACTGTTTCTGATCAGCGGTCAGACCCCCAGTGATCACGAGTATGGAGGGGCCCAGGTACCCTCCTTTTGAAGTGAGCAGCACCCGAGTGTGCACACCCATCTCAATTTAAACTCATTGGGGCTGCCGGAGATAGCCGAGTGCTGCTCTTATCCATCCTGGAATTCTTTTCTGCCGTTATAGACATCACTCTCATTATGTTACATGATGGGGGCGTTATCTCTGGTCAGGAGGGGCGTTTGTCCTGTGCTCGTTGTGTACTTACCACCCGGATATTCTCCCGAGAATCCTCGAAAGGTATGTTCTCATGCTGCGGAGGAAAAAAAAATGAAATATTAGCACCGATTAACAAAGTCTGCGCTCCTGGGGGGATATAATGTATATTAATTTATTCTTAGAGCTGAGCGAATGGATTCATATGAGTTCTTGAGCAGCGATGGGCGGTCCCCACTGCTCAGGGGGCTCCCCCAGCCACTTGATTGACAGGGCTGGACATCGGCGCCGTTGCTCCGAGTAGTGGCGTATGCGCAGAGGCTCTGCTGCTAGTGCAAGGGCAGCAACTGTGCATGCGCTGCTACCCGAAATGAGAAGCGTATCAGCGCTCACTGATCGTCTACTCTGCATAGTGGCCACCAGACTCTTCCCCAATGGCAGACATTGGTGGAGATGGCTGATCCTTTTGGGTCCCCCCAACTGGTCTCTGCTTGCTGCTCTCATCTCAACATGCCCAAGAAATGGCTGGAAATTCCTGCTCAGCCAATCACTGGCCAGAGCGATGACCCACCTCAGCCAGCGATTGGCAGAGTAGGCATCTCCTGTGTGTCAAGCCAGGAACAGGAAGCGGAGGCCAGAGGAGTCCTGCAAGCATCAGAACGGGAGCGCCGGCTACAAACTAATGCAACTGAGCTGCAATACCAAGCATAGCCACTATGCAATGTACGGCGCTGTGCTCGGTACACTGTGAAGAGGCCGCATTGGTCACCTGAGCGCTGCAGCCTCTTCTCAAGACGGATCCGTCATGAACTCCACTGAAAGTCAATGGGGGACGGATCCGTTTTCTATTGTGGCAGAGAAAACGGATCTGTCCCCATTGACTTGCATTGTGGGTCATGACGGATCCGTCTTGCTCCGCATGCCATGCGGTTTGTTCTCCGGTATGGGAATGCAACCAAACGGAACGCATTTTGGAGCATCTGTTCAGTTACGTTTTGTCCCCATTAACCACGAATGTGGACAAAACGGAAGTGTTTTTTTCTGGTATGGAGACCCTATGACGCCTCTCAATACCGGAAAATAGAAACGCTAGTGTGAAAGTAGCCTAAGATGCGAACAGCAGAGGTGCTGCGGACAACAGACGCTTCTCGGAGATTCACCTTGTTCCCTTGCTCTTTGACATATGGATCAAGAATCTTAATAAAAGCGTAAAAGAGCTGACGGATCCTGGAGTCGCCCACGAACGTCACATGCTGGTTTCTCAGGCAGCCGGTGGCTTCTCTGCAAAAGAAATACAAGAGCTGACACTTGGGAGGGTCTCCAAGGAACGGGCCCCGCACCTATCAGACAATGGGGGCATATCCTAGTGATATTTTTTCATGTAAAACCTAGGGCTTTTAGTAACCCCTTAAAGGGGTTGTCTCATCATAGACCAATGGGGGCATATCGCTAGGATACGCCCCCATTGTCTTATAGGTGCGGGTCTCACAGCTGGGACCTGCACCTGTATCGGGAACGGAGCCCCGCAAGGTGGTGGCTGGAGGACTTCGGTCAGGCCACCGCCGAGCTGGCTCCCCATAGAAGTGCGCACGGCGCATGCCCGGCCACCGCTCCTATTCACTTCTATGGGCTCAATGGAAACAGCCGAGCCAGCGCTCTGCTATTTTCACTGGCTCCATAGAAAATGAATGGAGGGCGGCAGCGCATGCGCAGTGCGCCCTCCTTCACCTTCAGGGCTCCGTTCTCTATACAGGTGCTGGACCCACACCTATAAGACAATGGGGGCATATCCTAGCGATATGCCCCTATCGTCTATGATGAGACAACCCCTTTAAGTACCGTGCCCATTTTCATTTTTTTCCTCCCCACCTTCCAATAGCCATAACATTTATTTATTAAATTTTCCATTCATATCGCCTTATTGTTAGCAGGATAAGTTGTATTTTTTAATGCCACCATTTAACTTACTATTGGAAAATGAGAAAAAAAAATTCTTTGTGGGGTGAAATGGAAAAAAATAAATAAAATTTCAGCAAGGTTTTTTGGGGTATTGATATCACGACTTTCAGTGTGCACTAAAAATGACATGACATCATTATTCTTAATTTTTTAGTACACAAAAAAAATCAAATAAAAATAAATCTGCCATTTTTTGACAGCCATAACCTTTTAAAATTTCCGTCCACAGAGCTGTAGGGTATGGGGCTTGTTTTCTGTGGGATGAGCTGTAGTTTTTATTGGTACCATTTTTGGAGTAGGCCCAACTTTTTGATCACCGTTATTCAATTTTTTGGGGAGGACAAGGCAACTAAAAAGTGGTGAATCCCGAGTGTTTCCTTTTTTTCACTGTGCAGGAAATAAGATTCTTATATTTTAAAAATCCAGACAATTTTGGACGAGGCGATACCTGTAAGGTTTATTTATTTTTTTAGATCAAAAATTGGGAAAGGGAGCCGCCTCCCTCTGCCTAGCCTCACGGATGCCGCGATCGCTAATTGAATGCAGCGTTTGAGGGGTTAAACGTCTGGGATCGGCGATGAGGCCAGCTGCCCGTTGTATTACACAGCCTGCACACGCCATGTATGGAGCCGGCCGCTCCATACATCCCCTTAGCCACTGTAACATACATTTGGCTAAAGGGGTTAACGTTTTTTTTTTTTTTTTTATAAAAACAGACAAATTCATGCTTTTTTCAAACTACAGCTTTTTTTTAAAAAAAAATTTAAATGTGCAAACTGACACCAAAATAAATAATTAAAGGAGAATTCCCTATTTTGCATTAGTCGACAGTTTTGTGTGAACGGGGCAACTGTGGCGACTTTTTCGGTTGGAGCGGACGTTATTTATTTTTATTTTTTTTTGGCACGCAATATTCCCCCCCCCCCCCCAGGAGGTAATTAACCCCTTTCCGACATCCGAGATACATGTGCGGCGCATGTAGGGTCTTTCACGACAGCGCCCGCTCAGCTTCTGCGCAGGCGTCATAGCCGCCACCCGGAGGCAAAGTCCGTGATTGGTGATAACGCCGGATCAGAAGAATGGGGGGGAAAAAAAAAAAAAAAAGGGTGACGCGAACCCGACCTCATACGGCTGAGTGAAGGGAAAAATAAAAAAGTTATGGTTACGGAAGACAGGGATCGAAAATAAAAATGCAACAATCCAATCAGGAAGGGGTTAAAAGACCCTTTTTTTTGGTATTCTGCACTTTTCCACTATAACTGGGGCCATCGAAAAAGAACCCCAATTATAAGGGAATCCCCCCATGTGGGGGCACTGTACACAGACAGGTCTACTCCTCGGGGTCCGCCAGATGTACAGCGCGCCGGATTAAAGCCCTGCACATGTTGTGAAGGGGTTAATGACGGGTGGCGCAACACAAAACGGCCATCACACTGGGGCTAGTTCCGCCACAGCTGGAGCACTTACCTGGCCTTGTATCGGTGGGTCATACAGCTGTACGGCTGCCATACTTTCTCCCCCAGGAAGCGGCCGCTGGATATGAGGTATCCGCACGTGTCATCTCCTGGGGATCGGAAACAGAAGGAGGCGTTAGCGGGAAGAGCGGCGACATTGGCGATCAATCACACGTCTTAAAGGGGCGCTCCAGAGGTAAAAGCTTTTTAAAGGGGGTCGTCCGGTTTACAGGGAAAGCTGGGTGACAACCCGTGGAGGGGCCGATCGGCGGCTGACACCCGGCTTTCCCATGCGGTGTCACACAATATGGCGGTGGATCAGGTGTCGCACCTTCCATCAGAAAACCGAATCGTGCAAAATGACATCAGAAAAAAGTCCAAAATGGTAAAACGGGCGATTCCAAAAAATAAAATTGTAATTCATTTTTTGTCTGCCCTGCGTTGCCCTTGGCGATAACGGAAGCTGCGCCGCGGTGTCAGGAGGCTGCAGCGTAAGCCGACAACCGACAACTTTATCGTCAGCGGTTTGGGGGGGGGGGGGGGGCATACATACTGCAGATATATTTGTATAGGGGGCGAGGGCTGACAGGTGCAGAGACCAGAAGGAGCAGGACAGAGCTGTCATAACAAGGGGAGGACCCGCTGTCACGACAGTAGCAGGTTGAGCTGTCACGACAGGGGGTGATGATGATGATGGAGGAGCGCACTTACCGTGAGACGAGTAGCCCCAGAACACGGCATGGCAGGCGGAGATGAGCAGCGCGGCCCCCAGCGCCAGAAGCTTGGCGTTCCTCACGCTGAAGTGCTGGTTGATTTCCCGCTTGCCCAGGTTGTAGGCCAGGGCCGCCATCTTGGCTCCTCCATGACAGCAGAGTACAATGATGCTGCCGGCCGCTGGGGGGCAGCAGCGCGGCTGAAAGAAAGAGTGGGCGCGGTCAGCAGTGGAGGCGTGGTCTTCTGCGGCGGAGGGGGCGCGGTCTTCTGCGGCGTAGGGGGCGGGGTCTTCTTCGGAGGTCTGTAGCAATGGCTGCTTGTCTTCCAGCGTCTCGGAGACGTTGTTGCGTTTTTTCCTGGGGGGTTCGGGGTCGTCGGGTGCGGGGCTGCGGCTTTTCGGAGCGGAGGTGTCTGAGCTCCCGTCCCGGAGAGACATGGCTGGAAATAAAACAGAGGACTGGAATAAAAGAGACGGCCGGAAAGGAGACATACTAGAGAGGACAGTCCTAGAGGGGGACAGCCATAGAAGAGACAGTCCTAGAGGGGGGACAGCCATAGAAGAGACAGTCCTAGAGGGGGGACAGCCATAGAAGAGACAGTCCTAGAGGGGGGACAGCCATAGAAGAGACAGTCCTAGAGGGGGACAGCCATAGAAGAGACAATCTAAGAGGGGGGACAGCCGTAGAAGAGACAGTCCTAGAGGGGGACAGTCGTAGAAGAGACAGTCCTAGAGGGGGACAGTCGTAGAAGAGACAGTCCTAGAGGGGGGACAGCCATAGAAGAGATAATCTAAGAGGGGGGACAGCCGTAGAAGAGACAGTCCTAGAAGGGGGACAGCCGTAGAAGAGACAGTCCTAGAGGGGGGACAGCCGTAGAAGAGACAGTCCTAGAGGGGGACAGCCGTAGAAGAGACAGTCCTAGAGGGGGGACAGCCATAGAAGAGACAGTCCTAGAGGGGGGACAGCCGTAGAAGAGACAGTCCTAGAGGAGGACAGCCGTAGAAGAGACAGTCCTAGAGGAGGACAGCCGTAGAAGAGACAGTCCTAGAGGGGGGACAGACGTAGAAGAGACAGTCCTAGAGGAGGACAGACGTAGAAGAGACAGTCCTAGAGGGGGGACAGCCATAGAAGAGACAGTCCTAGAGGGGGGACAGCCATAGAAGAGACAGTCCTAGAGGGGGGACAGCCATAGAAGAGACAGTCCTAGAGGGGGACAGCCGTAGAAGAGACAGTCCTAGAGGGGGGACAGCCATAGAAGAGACAATCTAAGAGGGGGGACAGCCGTAGAAGAGACAGTCCTAGAGGGGGACAGTCGTAGAAGAGACAGTCCTAGAGGGGGGACAGCCATAGAAGAGATAATCTAAGAGGGGGGACAGCCGTAGAAGAGACAGTCCTAGAAGGGGGACAGCCGTAGAAGAGACAGTCCTAGAGGGGGGACAGCCGTAGAAGAGACAGTCCTAGAGGGGGACAGCCGTAGAAGAGACAGTCCTAGAGGGGGGACAGCCATAGAAGAGACAGTCCTAGAGGGGGGACAGCCGTAGAAGAGACAGTCCTAGAGGAGGACAGCCGTAGAAGAGACAGTCCTAGAGGAGGACAGCCGTAGAAGAGACAGTCCTAGAGGGGGGACAGACGTAGAAGAGACAGTCCTAGAGGAGGACAGACGTAGAAGAGACAGTCCTAGAGGAGGACAGACGTAGAAGAGACAGTCCTAGAGGAGGACAGACGTAGAAGAGACAGTCCTAGAGGGGGGACAGCCATAGAAGAGACAGTCCTAGAGGGGGGACAACCATAGAAGAGACAGTCCTAGAGGGGTGGACAGCCATAGAAGAGACAGTCCTAGAGGAGGGACAGCCGTAGAAGAGACAGTCCTAGAGGGGGACAGCCATAGAAGAAACCCGCTGTCTGGCTGTGGAACAGCCTCTGCTATAGAATGGACAGTCCCTTGGTTTCGCTTTAACAAAATAGCGACTGTCACTTAGTTCCAGCTGTCTCTTTCCTCCACTCTAATACAACCTGTCACTTGTTTGCACGTTAGCCCATCACATTCACACTACACATGTTGCACTCAGAGACTGTCACTCGGTTGCTGTCTGGTGGTTGTCGGTAGGTTGCACTCACTCAGAGACTGTCACTCGGTTGCTGTCTGGTGGTTGTCAGTAGGTTGCACTCACTCAGAGACTGTCACTCGGTTGCTGTCTGATGGTTGTCAGTAGGTTGCACTCACTCAGAGACTGTCACTCAGTTGCTGTCTGATGGTTGTCAGTAGGTTGCACTCACTCAGAGACTGTCACTCGGTTGCTGTCTGATGGTTGTCGGAGGGTTTCACTCACTCAGACTCACTCGGTTGCTGTCTGATGGTTGTCAGTAGGTTGCACTCACTCAGACTGTCACTCGGTTGCTGTCTGGTGGTTGTCGGTAGGTTGCACTCACTCAGAGACTGTCACTCGGTTGCTGTCTGATGGTTGTCGGTAGGTTGCACTCACTCGGAGACTGTCACTTGGTTGCTGTCTGATGGTTGTCGGTAGGTTGCACTCACTCAGAGACTGTCACTCGGTTGCTGTCTGGTGGTTGTCAGTAGGTTGCACTCACTCAGAGACTGTCACTCGGTTGCTGTCTGGTGGTTGTCAGTAGGTTGCACTCACTCAGAGACTGTCACTCGGTTGCTGTCTGATGGTTGTCGGTAGGTTGCACTCACTCGGAGACTGTCACTCGGTTGCTGTCTGATGGTTGTCGGTAGGTTGCACTCACTCAGAGACTGTCACTCGGTTGCTGTCTGGTGGTTGTCAGTAGGTTGCACTCACTCAGAGACTGTCACTCGGTTGCTGTCTGATGGTTGTCAGTAGGTTGCACTCACTCAGAGACTGTCACTCGGTTGCTGTCTGATGGTTGTCAGTAGGTTGCACTCACTCAGAGACTGTCACTCGGTTGCTGTCTGATGGTTGTCGGTAGGTTGCACTCACTCGGAGACTGTCACTCGGTTGCTGTCTGATGGTTGTCGGTAGGTTGCACTCACTCAGAGACTGTCACTCGGTTGCTGTCTGATGGTTGTCGGTAGGTTGCACTCAGAGACCTGGTCTGGTTGTCACTTGGCTGCAGTCTGTTGGGGGCTGTCTCTCTTGCAGTCACCCAGAGACTGTCACTCGGTTGCCCCTCAGTAGATGATCAGTTCCATAAGACGAATTCCTGCTTTTCCCACCGGCTTCCAGCTGATCCTCTAGTCACACCGCAGCTCACCTTTTACTCTGCACACCTCACAAGCAGCGATAGGAAGCGGTCAGGTCCTAGGTGTCCACCCCACAGAGGGACACGTCTGCAGTCTCGGGATGATGGCGGTGCGGGCAGCGTCCTCCGGCAGTGCTGGACTGCGGCCGCTGATCTCCTCTCTGTTCTGGGATATAACAATGCATCTGCGGTATGTGACACTCGCAGGTGACAGGGGTGGAGAAGGCAGAACCTGCTCGACCAGCTCAGGTGCACCCTTCTCGTGCTGGAAGACAAGGAGTCTGAGCTCGCGCTTTATCCGCAGTCATAAAGCGATAAAACCGCCGTAAACGAAGCGGACGTTGGACCCGAAAAAACTTCCTGCTCGTGTTCTGTACGGATCAGGAGCTTCGGAAATCTCTGGGATACAGTACGCCCTCAGTTCATGATTGGTGGCCGCCTGACCTCTCGGACCCCCACTGATCCTGAAAAAGGGGATGCAGTGCTGCGTCCACTGCACGGACGTGTCCCGACCACCCGGTCCACTTGAAGGGGTTTCCCACTGCTTTTATATTGATGGTCTATCCCAGGGTAAGCCATCGGAGGTCCGACTCCCCCACCGATCAGCTGCAGCCATTCTGTGCGGTGGACGGAGCGGGTTACTCATTTCAAATTTACAAATAAAAAAAAATTAAAAATAAGATCATTGAAATCGCCGCATCCGAAAATGCCTGGACTATTAACATATTTATTCCGTATGGTGAACGGAGTAACGGAAAAAGGTCAAAATGGCCGATTCACTGTTTTTGGGTCACTTCTTCATCTCCCCAAATTTTTTTATAAAAAGTGATTAAAAAAAAACACATCCCTCAATGGTATAAAAAAAATTATATATATATATATATATATATAGATTGTCCCATAAAAAAAATATCCGCTCCGTAGATAAAAATCAAAAAAGTTATAGGGGTCAAAATACGGCAATGGAAAGACAACTCCCCCCCCCCCCCCCCCCCCCCCTAAGAAGATTTAAGCATTAAAACAATATAAATGTGGTATCACTGTAATTGTACGGAGCCGCAGAATTAGAGGTTGTCCAGCCGTTACTATTGATGACCTATCGTCCGGAGAGGACATCAATATCTGATCGGTGGGGGGCCGACACTGAGACAAGGAGGCAGAAGTCCATGCGCGCGCCGCCTCCTGTTCCTCGTCCCCTGTGGAGCGGCGTTCACTTGAATGGAGCTTATCCGCGCCCAGGTCAGTTGATACCCGTCGTGACGTCACTGGGCCGGCGGTAAACAGTGAGAAGGCCGCGGCGCTGCTGGAGCGCCGCTGCCTTCACAAACAGTTGATCTCGCGGGGGTCCCGGTTGTCTTTCCGAAGTCTCAGCAAATATCACAAGCCTCGCTTTGTATCGCCTCTATCACATGTCACGCGCATCAATGACCACTGCTATCTTATGGGAACGTGGAGTACGGCGCGGTGTAATGTTGCCTGTCAGTGTTAGACTGACGGCATCCTATCAGACCATGCGTCTGGCAGACCTGGTCCTTCTGCTGTCACGTGGAATGGTGAGGGATGTTTTTGTGCTAGGGGTTCCTAATCCAAGTCCAGCCCTGGAGGACGTGATATGGGTGTAATATATACTGTACCCAGCCTTGAGGATGTGATATGGGTGTAATATATACCGTACCCAACCTTAAGGACGTGATATGGGTGTAATATATACCGTACCCAGCCTTAAGGATGTGATATGGGTGTAATATATACCGTACCCAACCTTAAGGACGTGATATGGGTGTAATATATACCGTACCCAGCCTTGAGGATGTGATATGGGTGTAATATATACCGTAGCCAGCCTTGAGGATGTGATGTGGGTGTAATATATACCGTACCCAACCTTAAGGACGTGATATGGGTGTAATATATACCGTACCCAGCCTTGAGGATGTGATATGGGTGTAATATATACCGTACCCAGCCTTAAGGACGTGATATGGGTGTAATATATACCGTACCCAGCCTTGAGGATGTGATATGGGTGTAATATATACCGTAGCCAGCCTTGAGGATGTGATGTGGGTGTAATATATACCGTACCCAACCTTAAGGACGTCATATGGGTGTAATATATACCGTACCCAGCCTTGAGGATGTGATATGGGTGTAATATATACCGTACCCAGCCTTAAGGACGTGATATGGGTGTAATATATACCGTACCCAGCCTTGAGGACGTGATATGGGTGTAATATATACCGTACCCAGCCTTGAGGACGTGATATGGGTGTAATATATACCGTACCCAGCCTTGAGGATGTGATATGGGTGTAATATATATCGTACCCAACCTTAAGGACGTGATATGGGTGTAATATATATCGTACCCAGCCTTGGGAAAAGTGCTATAGGGCGTATTTTATACTCGGGGTTTAATTCCTTTGCCCGTTTTCATGCATTTCCTGATTTGAGCTGCCACCGGGATGAGAGCGCGGGACTAATACAGTTGCAAGAAAAAGTATGTGAACCCTTTGGAATGATATGGATTTCTGCACAAATTGGTCATAAAATGTGATCTGATCTTCATCTAAGTCACAACAATAGACAATCACAGTCTGCTTAATCTAATAAGACACAAAGAATAAAATGTTACCATGTTTTTATTGAACACACCATGTAAACATTCACAGTGCCGGTGGGAAAAATATGTGAACCCCTAGACTAATGACATCTCCAAGAGCTAATTGGAGTGAGGTGTCAGTCAACTGGAGTCCAATCAATGAGATGAGATTGGAGGTGTTGGTTACAGCTGCCCTGCCCTATAAAAAACACACACCAGTTCTGGGTTTGCTTTTCACAAGAAGCATTGCCTGATGTGAATGATGCCTCGCACAAAAGAGCTCTCAGAAGACCTACGATTAAGAATTGTTGACTTGCATAAAGCTGGAAAGGGTTATAAAAGTATCTCCAGAAGCCTTGCTGTTCATCAGTCCACGGTAAGACAAATTGTCTATAAATGGAGAAAGTTCAGCACTGCTGCTACTCTCCCTAGGAGTGGCCGTCCTGTAAAGATGACTGCAAGAGCACAGCTCAGACTGCTCAATGAGGTGAAGAAGAATCCTAGAGTGTCAGCTAAAGACTTACAAAAGTCTGGCATATGCTAATATCCCTGTTAGTGAATCTACAATACGTAAAACACTAAACAAGAATGGATTTCATGGGAGGATACCACAGAGGAAGCCACTGCTGTCCAAAAAAAACATTGCTACACTTTTACAGTTTGCACAAGAGCACCTGGATGTTCCACAGCAGTACTGGCAAAATATTCTGTGGACAGATGAAACCAAAATTCAGTTTGGAAGAAACGCACAACACTATGTGTGGAGAAAAAGAGACACAGCACACCAACATCAAAACCACATCCCAACTGTGAAGTATGGTGGTGGGGGCGTCATGGTTTGGGGCTGCTTTGCTGGACGGATTGCTATCATCGAAGGAAAAATGAATTCCCAAGTTTATCAAGACATTTTGCAGGAGAACTTAAAGAGGACCTTTCACCGATTATTACACTATGAACTAACTATACAGACATGTAGAGCGGCGCCCGGGGATCTCACTGCACTTACTATTATCCCCGGGCGCCGCTCCGTTCTCCTGCTATGCCCTCCGGTATCTCCGCTCACTAAGTTATGGTAGGTGGAGTCTGCCCTTGTTCTGCTCTAGCGCTGGCCAATCGCAGCGCAGAGCTCACAGCCTGGGAGGTTCTTTTCTCCCAGGCTGTGAGCTCTGCAATGCGATTGGCCAGCGCTACAGAAGAACAAGGGCAGACTCCGCCTACCATAACTTAGTGAACGGAGATACCGGAGGACATAGCAGGAGAACGGAGCGGCGCCCGGGGATAATAGTAAGTGCAGTGAGATCCCCGGGCGCCGCTCTACATGTCTGTATAGTTAGTTCATAGTGTAATAATCGGTGAAAGGTCCTCTTTAAGGCCATCTGTCCACCAGCTGAATCTCCACAGAAGATGGGTGTTGCAACAGGACAATGACCCAAAGCATAGAAGTAAATCACTAACAGAATGGCTTAAACAGAAGAAAATACGCCTTCTGGAGTGGCCCAGTCAGAGTCCTGACCTCAACCCGATTGAGATGCTGTGGCATGACCTCAAGAAAGCGATTCACACCAGACATCCCAAGAATATTGCTGAACTGAAACCATTCTGTGAAGAGGAATGGTCAAGAATTACTCCTGACCGTTGTGCACGTCTGATCTGCAACTACAGGAAACGTTTGGTTGAAGTTATTGCTGCCAAAGGAGGTTCAACCAGTTATTAAATCCAAGGGTTCACATACTTTTTCCACCTGCACTGTGAATGTTTACATGGGGTGTTCAATAAAAACATGGTAACATTTAATTCTGTGTGTTATTAGTTTAAGCAGACTGTGATTGTCTATTGTTGTGACTTAGATGAAGATCAGATCACATTTTATGACCAATTTGTGCAGAAATCCTTATCATTCCAAAGGGTTCACATACTTTTTCTTGCAACTGTATATGAGAAGAAAATTGTAAGAAATCCACAATTTGTGGCAAAATTGTCAAGTCAGCTGAGTCAAACACAGTTTACTGTATTATACATTTCTTTGCAGGTCGTCTTAGACTACACCCAGGTTAAAAATACCGTCATGTAGGTTAGTCATAGATACACGGCTGTGTCGGAGCTCTTCTCAGCTTTACATCCCGTTTCATGATGGTGGTTATTATTTTTTGTGATAGATTACCTTATACAAAACATTTGCCCCTGAGGCTACTTCCACACCAGCGCTTCCGTCATGATAATGAACGGATCCAGTGTCTCTAAAATAGCAATGACGGATCTGGTACTAAAACCATTGTAAGTCAATGGGGGACGGATCCGCATACCATGCTGGATAGAAAAATGCAGCTTGCAGCGGTTTTCTGTCCGCAATGAGAACGGAACGGAATGCATTCTAGTGACTCCGTTTCATTCAGTTCAGTTTTGTCCACATTGACAATGAATGGGGACAGAACTGAAGGGTTTTCCCCCACTGCTGAGATCCTATGACTGATCTCTATAGCGGAAAGGGAAAGTAGCCTAAAATGTAAGCAAAAGGCATGCGCGCGGCTTACAGGGAGGACATGACTCTGTGAGCTCCGCTCCGACCGCTGACAAATTCCCTACAATAGCGCCGTTTAGTCGGCTCCACAAGCCCTGAACACTCATGCAGGGGTCACAGAAGGCAGCCCGCGGCAAGAGGGGATCTAAAATTCCGGGAACGCCAGCTGCATCGCAGACATTACCGGCGATCTTCAGGAGCACGAGGCATTCCATCATGGCGGACAAGACAGTGTCTCCGACAAGCCCAGCCTCCTCTACTGAGAGCGAACCACGCTTGGACACTGCAGCTCCACAAACAGGTCAGGCAGATCTGTATGCTAATATAGCAGCCCTCTTTCCAACCGAACTTTCCCAGGCGGTTGCAGAATTCTCCCGCCAGATAAATGACTTGGGGAACAGGGTCTCGGACCTAGAGTCCAAAGCGGACAAAATATCTGACGCCATAGGCGCCGATAGGGAAGACATTGATTCACATTCTGTGCAACTACAAGCACTTGAATTAAAGCTTGAAGACCTAGAAAACAGGTCCAGGAGAGAAAATTTGCGGATCAGGGGTCTGCCCGAGTCCTTCCAGGACCTATCTACCACTATGGGCTCATTATTTGCCACTTTGCTACCTCACACCCAACCGAATCAGTTGCGGATGGACAGGATTCACAGGGCCCTGGGAAAACCACGCATCCCGGACACTCCTAGAGATGTGGTCCTAAAATTCCACCACCCTGAGGTGAGGGACATGGTCCTCAATGCAGCAAGAAATATTTCAACCCTGCCTGATCTCCCACCCTCTGTGCATCTTTATGCAGACTTAGCGCCTACAACGCTACGGAAACGCAGGGAAATGAGGCCTGTGACACAGGCACTACAACAGGCGCAGGTGCGCTACAGATGGGGGTTCCCTTTCGCCCTGTCTTTTCAACTGAACTCTCGTTCTTATACAGTTCATACCCCAGAAGAAGGGATTGAAACGTTACATCAAGCCGGAGTAAGGGTGGAACGCATCGAGACACCGACTGCACCGCCAAGACCTCAGAGTCTGGACGAGGGTACCCACAGCCGCTTCAACAGCGAACAAGTCTCCGGGGCACTGAGTATCCTGATGTGATTCACACCTTTATGTCCACGGAAGATCTGGACACTAATCTTTTGTGACATGATGTTTCACGCGACCATTTCCTTACTGGGCCCTCCATGCAGCTTGGATTTATCATTTGATTTTTTTTTTCCTGCACGAGGAACGCTCAGGTTGTCCGATAGGGAAACAGCGACTCGGATTTACATGTTGCCTACCACCGTTGGGTTCTTTTTTGTGGATCCAGGGATAGATATTATTCCCCTGACACCCACATCCGACCCACTTGTTTTTGCTGGCCATTTTGGGCACAGCCATTCCTGCTGTCTAACAGCATTTACGGTAGATTTATTGATATTAATGTATGTCAGTTTAAATGTTTTTATGGAGATCTTCACTTTCACCTTTAGTAGTACTAAGTGGTCTATGCAATTAGATATGTTAAGCAAAACTATATATTATTGGGATTATGTGTAAGTTGTTATCACACAATGTACGGGGTCTGAATTCCCCGAGAAAACGCAGAATGGCGATTACCTCCTATCTTAAGCATAATCCGGATATAGTATGTTTACAGGAGACACATTTTACGTCAACCTCCCATCCCAAATTTTTTCATTCCCTCTATACCAGGTTCTTTACTTCCACGTTTCGTAATAAAAGTAGGGGAGTAGTCAATCTATTAAGGAACTCCTTCCCGTTCCAGATAGCTAGTCATACCTCTGAAGGGCGATATGTTATTTTACTGGGGCGAATTTGAGGGAAAAACAATGTGTATTGTGAATGTGTATGCTCCAACTGATGATCCGATTACTTTTTTCACTCAAATGCACCACATACTTGAAACGCTAAGATATGATGAGTTGCTATGGGCAGGGGATTTCAACTTTGTAATAAATCCCTTACTAGATCGCTCCTCACCTCCTCACACCCCACGCCCCGCTGTACAGGGAACCCAGATCAAAAGTGTTCTAGAATCCCTCTCTCTTGCTGATTCTTGGAGGGAACACAATGGTACTCAGAGAAGCTACACTTACTATTCACCCGCCCATCATTTGTATACCCGTAGCGATTTGGTCCTGGTCTCCACATCTCTCCTCCCGCTTTTGGCATATTGCAGGCACCAACTGGCTTCCTGGTCTGATCACGACATGGTTATAATAGACGTCACCCCGTCTACTCCCACAAGTCGCCTCTTCACGTGGAGACTTAATGAATCCTTACTGTCTCGGCCTGCCATTCGTGATCGGCTCCAGGAAAATTTAAGGCAATTTTTCATGGAAAATACTGATCCAGACGTTGACCCTGTTATAGTCTGGCTCTCTCACAAAGCTTTTATGAGGGGCCAAGTCTAAGCTTAGTAGACTGGTAAGGGCCCATCAAAGGACCCCCTCACTTTACCTGCTAAGAGAAGTAAAAAACACCAAATTGCAAATAAATATGATTCTCACAAACCATACGGGAAAAGCTTTACGTTGGACCGCATCATATTACTATAAATATGCAAACAAACCTGACAAGATGTTAGCCCGTCAACTTAAAGCTAGACAAAAAAATCAACCAGGTATTTCAGATTCGCTCACGGACAGGCCGGGTAACCTCTAACCCAGAAACCATATACAAAACATTCCACGCGTTTTACCAACAACTTTACGCTAAACCAGGAAGTGGACAGGGAAAGTTGGATAACAGCTTTTTGGACGCCTTAGGCAAGGCAATAGTGGGCGAGGAAGTAGAATTTACAATTAAGGCCTTAAAATTGGGTAAAGCCCCTGGCCCGGACGGTCTTTCAGCCATCTATTATAAAAAATTTACTTCATTATTGGCCCCCCATATCACTAAATTTTGTAACCACATTATGCAAGGTAATACTCCCCACCCCGATTTCCTAGCTGCCAACATTACAGTCATTCCCAAGCCCAAAAAAGACCACCTATCACCGTCCAATTTTAGACCGATATCATTATTGAATTTGGACACAAAAATTCTCACCTCCATCCTTGCCCGACGACTTTATAATCTTCTCCCCAGTCTAATACATAAGGACCAGGTAGGATTCATCCCTGGCAGGGAAGCCCCCGATAATATTCAAGAAATCCTTAATCTGATCCACGTCGCCAATAAACAGGCCACTCCTTTAGCCATTCTGGCCCTCGACATAGAAAAAGCTTTTGATTCTGTCACATGGGATTATTTACATAAGGTCCTTCATACTATGGGTATTAGAGGTCCATTTGTACAGGCAGTCAGGTCCCTTTATTCCACTCCAATTGCCTACCTTAAGCTCCCTTCCATGCACCCTGCTCCCATCCAAATACTTAGGGGTACGCGTCAGGGGTGCCCCCTTTCTCCGGCCCTCTTTGCTTTGGCGATGGAGCCCCTTGCCATCCATATCAGGAGTGACCGAAATGTCACTGGGATCAAAGTGGGAAACACGGAATACAAGCTTAGCTTGTTTGCGGATGACCTATTATCGCTTACAAACCCCCTTGTTTCACTCCCAAACCTTTTACAACTTCTGAAGTCCTTCTCAGAGGCCTCCGGGCTTCAAGTCAATTATCAGAAATCCGAGCTTATGTTATGCAATGCTTCCTCATCACTAAAGTCAATCCTTTTACAAAACTTTCAGTTCCAACATTTACCTAATCATATCTCATATTTAGGTACAGTAGTTCCCACCCAACCACACATGATGTATAAACTGAACTATATTCCACTATACCGTACAATTAGGGAAGATCTCAAAACCTGGAGTCTGTTGCCAGTATCCTGGATAGGTAGGATACACATAATAAGAATGGTCGTCCTGCCCAAGCTTTTATATCTTTTTCGTACCATCCCATTGCAGGTCCCCAGTTGAGATCTCCAAAACCTACAAAAAAAATGTAATGAAATTTATTTGGGGTAATAAACGTGCCTGTATTGCCCGGGCTACTATGTGTCGGCACAAAACACAAGGTGGCCTCTCGGTCCCCGACTTTGGGAAATATTATAAATCAGCTAGGCTAGCTCAGTTATTCCTGACACATTTGAAGCCAGAGACGCACCCCCTATGGGTCTCCATAGAGCAGACACTTCTTATCCCTTGGTCATGGAAAGCCCTGCTCTGGACTACCCTACCCTTGCCGAAAGCAATTCGTTCCAACTCAACTGTCTTATCATTCTCTATTGATGTGGAGATCAGTGAGATTTAAGTTGGGGCTACAGTCTAAACACACACCGCTTCTCCACCTAATGGGCAACCCAGCCTTTCCACCAGGGCTTCGGACAGCTAGCTTCAGTTGGTGGATTAACAACAGATGTATAACGTTACATAAGTTCCTGGCTAGGGGAAAACTGATCACATTGAATGACTTTAAAGACAAGTATGACCTCCCAGATAGTGAGTCCTTTACCGCTAACCAGGTATTCTCATCTCTTCACTCTCTGAAGATAGATAATTTGAGCATAGATTTTACTCCATTTGAACGCTTTATCACTTTCTCTCTGTACAAGCGGGGGCTACTATCTAGACTATATGGAATGCTTGATGCCTCACCTGAGGGAGTTAAGCTTTCTTATATGGTGGAGTTGGAGAAGGATATACAGGAGGAGTGCCCACTTTCCAGGTGGTATCTTCGATCCCAGGCCTTAACCAAAAACTCTTGGCAAATTACATTGGCAGAAACCTCTATAAAAGTTCTTCACAGGACCCATCTTGTACCCTTTAGACTGCATCGTATCTACCCAGAGGTCTCACCACTATGTTTTAGAGGTTGTGATGTGGATGGTACAGTCTATCACATTTGGTGGACATGCCCCCATGTTCGGCTATTCTGGTCCAAAATATGCAGCTTGATATCTACAGTGCTGGGCTGTGCCTACCCGCTCCCTCCCTCCCTATGTCTCTTGGGGGACAAGCCCTCTTGGCAGACATTCGCTAAATTCAAATTATCGCAACATATACTATTGCCTGCAGAATTCATATTGTGTATAAATGGAAATCTGATACGTTGAGTTTTCAGGCAGTCATAGATAGAATTAATAGAATTCTATTATATGAGAAACTTTCAGCCATTCGTATGGACACATTCGAAACATTTGAAAAATTATGGGAGCCCTGGGTATCCTCCTCCTACTCTGCCAACATACAAAACAGTATAATCTCAGAAGAACCTTACATGAATGGCTCCAAGCATTCGAGGCCTATAGACCACATGAACATGTAGCATTGTACTACTCTATAGCATTATATTGCAAGTGACCGTTATTGGATCTCCTTTGGTTACCGTTATTGTAATTTACTGATTCTGTTCATTGCATGAACAAACTGTTTATACCTTATGTACTCCATGATGCATTTATGATGCTCTCTCTTTTCAATAAACCATTTGAAACATAAAATGTAAGCAAAAAATCTATATAAAAAAAATCTAGTGTAACCCTAGGCATCCTCAAACTGCGGCCCTCCAGCTGTTGCAAAACTACAACTCCCAGCATGCCCGAACAGCCTACAGGTATCAGCCTACAGCAGGGCATTGTGGGAGTTGTAGTTTTACAACAGCTGGAGGGCCGCAGTTTGAGGATGCCTTGCTCTAAGGTCTAGTTCACATTGAGGTTTAGGCCTGCAAAATATGGTGCAGGTTGTGTGCAAGAACCAGACGGGATGGCCACACGGAAACCGCCTGCTGCGACGAGCGAGTCGGACTTAACAAATCGACTTGTCTTATCAGCCCGAGTTCTTACTCTGTGGGGGACTGTCCCTATAGCTGAAGAAGCACCCACCTGCCGCCATATTGACAGAGCCAGACATGTAGCCAGTCCCTGACAGTTTCCTGCCCGCACCGCCGTTTGAGAAGGCATCGGCGCTCTCGAGAGCAGCTTATCAAGCACAGCGCCGTCCATTGTGTAGTGGCTGTGCTTGGTATCGCGCTCAGCCCAATTCACTTCTATGGGGCTGAGCTGCACCTAAGTCATGTGACTGACGAACGTGACATCACATGAGCTAGGGTAGTGGTGGCGAACCTATGTCACTGGTGTACCAACATGCCTTAGACTTCGCCTGCCCCATTATCAGGAACAGCACGGGCAGCGCACTGAATGCAGGCAGACTATTATAGCTAAATGATAAAGTACATGGAAGATATACCGTACTGGACTGTAGTATTCAGGGGAAATTGCCGTGTTGGGACTTTGCGATGAATAATTGGGTTTTGGGTTGCAGTTTGGGCACTCGGTCTCTAAAAAGTTTGCCATCACTGACCGGAGGCAAAGCTGTAGAAGGCCGTGGCGCTCACAGGAGAGCCAGAACATCTCAAACAGCTGATCCCGGGGGTCCCGGGTGTCAGACCCCCACCGATCAGATACTGATGACCTATCCAGAGGATAAGTCATCAGTATGTAAGTCTCCGAAAACCTCTTTAAATTTCAGAAAAATCACCCACCGTTTTTGCTGAGACGTATACATACAGTCATATGGCAAAAGCGGTGCAAATAAGGTTGTGGCTTTCATTTTTAAAGGCGTTTTCCTACTTGTAAAAGAATCCATGACCACCTGATCCCTGCCGCTCTGTTCTAGCCCCCTGGCCCCCTTCACTGTTCCTCCGGTCCCCATCTGTAAATTTCCGGACGGACAGGGTTCCGATGTTTGGCCTTAGCGGTGATGCGTCTCCTGGCGGCATGTGACCCAGGAGTGTTGTGCCTCTTGAGGACACGTCAGCTCTGAGGCCAGTGATTGGCTGCAGCGGCACACATGATCCCATCCATCCAGAAGTTTACAGATGTGGACCCAGCAAAGAGAGCCGGAATGGAGTGACAAGGGGCAGGTATTTTTGAACAGGTACCATAGAAAGAGAGGCAAATAATAATAATAAAAAAAAAAACACTTTAAGGGCTCATGCACACAAATGTATATTTTTTCCGTGTCCGTTTTCTCAGCGGCCCGTATGCGGAACCATTCACTTCAGTGGGTGCGCAAAAAATAATGGAAATTACTTTGTGTGCATTCTGTTTCTGTATGTCTGCTTGGCCATTCTGAAAAAAAGATCCTTTTGCGGACAAGCCTAGGCATTGCTACAATGGATCCGAAAAAAAAATGGATGCAATACGGAATGCACACGAGCGTCATCCGTATTTTATGCACATCCGTTTTTTGCAGACCGCAAAATACATACAGTCGTTTGCATGAGCCCTGAGGGCGAGTTCACATTACCGTTTAGCTGATCCGTCAGCTGCCGCGTCCTTTCTGCCTCCCATACATCTTAACAGGAGGCAGCGCTGAGGATCGCATTGAGAATGGACATGTCCCTTCTCAGCGCGGTCATGGATATAAGTCGCCACTCTGCGATCCTCGGTGCTGCCTCCTGTTAAGATGTATGGGAGGCAGATAGGACGCGGCCACTGTGGGTCTAAAGCAGGATTTTTGGCAAAATTCCACTGTTATCATCGGAGCGGCAGTAGGAGCTCTCCACTACGACATACCTTGGGACGTTTGCCGCCAATATTTCAGATAAAAATATTGGATTTCTGCCTATTTATTTTTCTGGATCAATTAACACGCACTCCACACCTTCTGTACACTTCAGATTCGACACGTTGGCAATGCTTTACTATGTAAATTATTAGGTGTTTGTATTGCTGTAGCAGTGACAACTGCTGTATGGGGTTTGACAGACTTATAAATGTTTTATTGTCCCGGATGAGAATTTATTGTATGGGGTGTAAGGGATTGCTCTCTCACGCAGGGCGTTGGTGACAGATTCTCGTGCAGACCACAGGGTTAAAGTCCAAATGATGCTTTCTTTTTTTGACACTCAATACAAGCAGACCCAATTATAAATCACTGGGTAAGGTGAAGGTCCAGCACCACAAAACATAAACCAAACCAAAATATACACCTGCCCGTCTGGGCTCTGGCTAATACAGTGAAGATCCTAGCTCACCTATTGAACACAGGTCACACCGAGAATTCGGCTTCTCTAGCCAGCAGGGCAGCCATCTTCCCAGACTTTCTCCAGGCATCACTCTCCCTAGACTGACAGCCTGGACTGTGCTTTATTTCCCCTTAACGATTCCAGCTGGGGATCCCTCAGTCTAGGGGAAAAACCTACCCCGGAATGGGTTGGACTGGGGAGGTCCCTCTACCAAACCTTCCTTCCCCAGTCCAATAAAATCCAGCCCATAAACTTCACGAAACTGTCTCAGCAACCTACACATTGCTGAGACAATTTTAACCTTCTGGATTTTATTTACCTCACCCAGTTGAGGAACCTGGGTGGGATATACACCCCTTCCAGGACTTTACCATACACATTTCTGTTCACCTTACTACAGGGGATATAACAATGGGCTAGATCACCTTTCTTACCCTTCCATTTAAAGGGACACTTCCATTTAAAAAATGTTAACATATTAAACGACTATGTGTGACTAGTTTATATACTTTCTGTGTTAAAAAAATGGATGGTTTTCTGGATAGTATTTTGCAAAGTTGCTCCATGTATTCTACTTCCTGTCCTGTCTTCTTAACTTCCTTTTTGCATGTACTTCTATCACAGCAGACAGTCTCACTTAACTGTCTCAGTCAGACCATCACTACGGCCATCTTCCCCGTAGTGACTCGGTAAGAGCATCACAGATTACACTAATCAATGCAGCGCTCTTCTTTATCTGGACCTATCAAGACAACAATCGAGCTGTCATACTGTTATCCCAATTCTACACATACTTTTATCAGTATTACCCTTCAGATAACATCTTTCCCTCACAGGCAGCAGTAAACTGATAATGGATTACCTACAAAGACGGCTTTAGTTTCACTTAACTGTCTCAGTCAGACCATCACTACGGCCGGAGAACTCCCCCTGTAGTGACTCGGTGAGAGCACCACACATTACACTACTCAATGCTGTGCTCTTCTTTGGTCATCTTTATCTGGACCTATCAAGAGAACAATGTTATCCCAATTCTACACCTACTATTATCAGTATTACCCTTCGGATAACATTTTTCCCTCACAGCAGCAGTAAACTGATAATGGATTACCTACAAAGGAGGCTTTAGCATATGTGTTCACTGTTACAGAAGCACAATATTTGAAGCATACCTAACCTTTCAACAATCTTTGCATTAATCAGTAGTACAGTGTGTTAACATGAGGAATGGCACTGTTTCTGGTGATTATATGGCTTGTATCTGGCATTGTTTTAGAAGATTTCCCATCTGTATGCTAGAGCTGTAGTTTGCAGTTTGCCCAGAGCTAGCGGAAAGTTGAGCATAATCTGTTTCCTAGCTTTCCCTCAATCAGAAGAAGCCCTGAGATCACGGAGCATATTATAGAGAAGTACTGACCTGTATGGATGTGAATAAAGCACAGCTGAGATAGAAGCTGTATATTTAGCTGTGTGATTTCTCTAGCTGTTTTTCTTTCTTTTGTCTTCCTTTGGGCTGTTTCACACGAGTGTGTACAGTGCGGAAATCATGCTCTGCGTGTGAGCGGCATTCTCCCTTCTGGACACTGTTTGTCTTGCAGGGGCACACAACATTATACTGATTTATAATGCTGTGTGCCTCTGCATGACCTTACTGGTAGAGATTCATACTGACAGCTTTATGTCACTATGATTCTGTAGAAATAAGGTCATGCAGAGGCACACAGCATTATAAATCACTATAACGCCATGCACTCCTGCAAGACGAGCAGTGTTCAGAACTGAGAATGCAGCACAGACACAGAACGTGATTCCTGCACTGCACGAGCCCCCTGCTCACTCCTTCCTTCTCCATATTGAGTTTAGAAATATAACCTCTTCTGACAGAAATGTCCCTTTAAATATCACTTGCTTTGCTGCAGACAACAGAAATTTCCTAATTTCCTATACTATACTAAGGACACCTCTTGGGCTGCGGTTACATGTGGCAGATTTTGCAACAGATTTCACACTGAATTGCAAATGGTGCAATCCATGATTGAAAGCTTCAGTTGACATGCTGTGAATTCAAAATCCACATTGTACGGTATTTTAGGCTTCATATTTTTTCAGAGCATGGGGATGACATTTTTTTAAAATCTCATCCTCTTTTCTGGCAATGTAATAACTCAATGTATTTGCTGGGGGTTAATCCACAGAGTAAATGTTCTGTCTGGACTGATTGAGCTAGAGCAGGGATGTGAGCCTCGGATTACTACACCACACAGGAGAGCTGACAGATCCTCTATACTACACCACACAGGAGAGCTGACAGATCCTCTATACTACACCACACAGGAGAGCTGACAGATCCTCTATACTACACTACACAGGAGAGCTGACAGATCCTCTATACTACACCACACAGGAGAGCTGACAGATCCTCTATACTACACCACACAGGAGAGCTGACAGATCCTCTATACTACACCACACAGGAGAGCTGACAGATCGTCTATACTACACCACACAGGAGAGCCGACAGATCCTCTATACTACACCACACAGGAGAGCTGACAGATCCTCTATACTACACCACACAGGAGAGCTGACAGATCCTCTATACTACACCACACAGGAGAGCTGACAGATCCTCTATACTACAGCACACAGGAGAGCTGACAGATCCTCTATACTACACCACACAGGAGAGCTGACAGATCCTCTATACTACACCACACAGGAGAGCTGACAGATCCTCTATACTACACCACACAGGAGAGCCGACAGATCCTCTATACTACACCACACAGGAGAGCTGACAGATCCTCTATACTACACCACACAGGAGAGCTGACAGATCCTCTATACTACACCACACAGGAGAGCTGACAGATCCTCTATACTACACCACACAGGAGAGCCGACAGATCCTCTATACTACACCACACAGGAGAGCTGACAGATCCTCTATACTACACCACACAGGAGAGCTGACAGATCCTCTATACTACACCACACAGGAGAGCTGACAGATCCTCTATACTACACCGCACAGGAGAGCTGACAGATCCTCTATACTACACCGCACAGGAGAGCTGACAGGTCCTCTATACTACACCACACAGGAGAGCTGACAGATCCTCTATACTACACCGCACAGGAGAGCTGACAGATCCTCTATACTACACCACACAGGAGAGCTGACAGATCCTCTATACTACACCACACAGGAGAGCTGACAGATCCTCTATACTAGACTACACAGGAGAGCCGACAGATCCTCTATACTACACCACACAGGAGAGCTGACAGATCCTCTATACTACACCACACAGGAGAGCTGACAGATCATCTATACTACACCACACAGGAGAGCTGACAGATCCTCTATACTACACCACACAGGAGAGCTGACAGATCCTCTATACTACACCACACAGGAGAGCTGACAGATCCTCTATACTACACCACACAGGAGAGCTGACAGATCCTCTATACTACACCGCACAGGAGAGCTGACAGATCCTCTATACTACACCACACAGGAGAGCTGACAGATCCTCTATACTACACCACACAGGAGAGCCGACAGATCCTCTATACTACACCACACAGGAGAGCCGACAGATCCTCTATACTACACCACACAGGAGAGCTGACAGATCCTCTATACTACACCACACAGGAGAGATGACAGATCCTCTATACTACACCACACAGGAGAGCCGACAGATCCTCTATACTACACCACACAGGAGAGCCGACAGATCCTCTATACTACACCACACAGGAGAGCTGACAGATCCTCTATACTACACCACACAGGAGAGCTGACAGATCCTCTATACTACACCACACAGGAGAGCTGACATATCCTCTATACTACACAGGAGAGCCGACAGATCCTCTATACTACACCACACAGGAGAGCTGACAGATCCTCTATACTACACCACACAGGAGAGCTGACAGATCCTCTATACTACACCACACAGGAGAGCTGACAGATCCTCTATACTACACCACACAGGAGAGCTGACAGATCCTCTATACTACACCACACAGGAGAGCCGACAGATCCTCTATACTACACCACACAGGAGAGCTGACAGATCCTCTATACTACACCACACAGGAGAGCTGACAGATCCTCTATACTACACCACACAGGAGAGCTGACAGATCCTCTATATTACACCACACAGGAGAGCTGACAGATCCTCTATACTACAGCACACAGGAGAGCTGACAGATCCTCTATACTACACCACACAGGAGAGCTGACAGATCCTCTATACTACACCACACAGGAGAGCCGACAGATCCTCTATACTATACCACACAGGAGAGCTGACAGATCCTCTATACTACACCACACAGGAGAGCTGACAGATCCTCTATACTACACCACACAGGAGAGCTGACAGATCCTCTATACTACACCACACAGGAGAGCTGACAGATCCTCTATACTACACCACACAGGAGAGCCGACAGATCCTCTATACTACACCACACAGGAGAGCTGACAGATCCTCTATACTACACCACACAGGAGAGCTGACAGATCTTCTATACTACACCACACAGGAGAGCCGACAGATCCTCTATACTACACCACACAGGAGAGCCGACAGATCCTCTATACTACACCACACAGGAGAGCCACAGATCCTCTATACTACACCACACAGGAGAGCTGACAGATCCTCTATACTACACCACATAGGAGAGCCACAGATCCTCTATACTACACCACACAGGAGATCCGACAGATCCTCTATACTACACCACACAGGAGAGCCGACAGATCCTCTATACTACACCACACAGGAGAGCTGACAGATCCTCTATACTACACCACACAGGAGAGCTGACAGATCCTCTATACTACACCACACAGGAGAGCTGACGGATCCTCTATACTACACCACACAGCAGAGCCGACAGATCCTCTATACTACACCACACAGGAGAGCCGACAGATCCTCTATACTACACCACACAGGAGAGCTAACAGATCCTCTATACTACACCACACAGGAGAGCTGACAGATCCTCTATACTACACCACACAGGAGAGCTGACAGATCCTCTATACTACACCACACAGGAGAGATGACAGATCCTCTATACTACACCACACAGGAGAGCCGACAGATCCTCTATACTACACCACACAGGAGAGCCGACAGATCCTCTATACTACACCACACAGGAGAGCCGACAGATCCTCTATACTACACCACACAGGAGAGCTGACAGATCCTCTATACTACACCACACAGGAGAGCCGACAGATCCTCTATACTACACCACACAGGAGAGCTGACAGATCCTCTATACTACACCACACAGGAGAGCTGACAGATCCTCTATACTACACCACACGGGAGACCTGACAGATCCTCTATACTACACCACACAGGAGAGCCAACAGATCCTCTATACTACACCACACAGGAGATCTGACAGATCCTCTATATTACACCACACAGGAGAGCTGACAGATCCTCTATACTACACCACACAGGAGAGCCGACAGATCCTCTATACTACACCACACAGGAGAGCTGACAGATCCTCTATACTACACCACACAGGAGAGGTGACAGATCCTCTATACTACACTGCACAGGAGAGCTGACAGATCCTCTATACTACACCACACAGGAGAGCCGACAGATCCTCTATACTACACCACACAGCAGAGCTGACAGATCCACTATACTACACCACGTAGGAGAGCCGACAGATCCTCTATACTACACCACACAGGAGAGCCGACAGATCCTCTATACTACACTACACAGGAGAGCCGACAGATCCTCTATACTACACCACACAGGAGAGCCGACAGATCCTCTATACTACACCACACAGGAGAGCCACAGATCCTCTATACTACACCACACAGGAGAGCTGACAGATCCTCTATACTACACCACATAGGAGAGCCACAGATCCTCTATACTACACCACACAGGAGATCCGACAGATCCTCTATACTACACCACACAGGAGAGCCGACAGATCCTCTATACTACACCACACAGGAGAGCTGACAGATCCTCTATACTACACCACACAGGAGAGCCGACGGATCCTCTATACTACACCACACAGCAGAGCCGACAGATCCTCTATACTACACCACACAGGAGAGCCGACAGATCCTCTATACTACACCACACAGGAGAGCCAACAGATCCTCTATACTACACCACACAGGAGAGCTAACAGATCCTCTATACTACACCACACAGGAGAGCTGACAGATCCTCTATACTACACCACACAGGAGAGCTGACAGATCCTCTATACTACACCACACAGGAGAGATGACAGATCCTCTATACTACACCACACAGGAGAGCCGACAGATCCTCTATACTACACCACACAGGAGAGCCGACAGATCCTCTATACTACACCACACAGGAGAGCCGACAGATCCTCTATACTACACCACACAGGAGAGCCAACAGATCCTCTATACTACACCACACAGGAGAGCCGACAGATCCTCTATACTACACCACACAGGAGAGCCGACAGATCCTCTATACTACACCACACAGGAGAGCTGACAGATCCTCTATACTACACCACACAGGAGAGCTGACAGATCCTCTATACTACACCACACAGGAGAGCTGACAGATCCTCTATAGTACACCACATAGGAGACCTGACAGATCCTCTATACTACACCACACAGGAGAGCCGACAGATCCTCTATACTACACCACACAGGAGAGCTAACAGATCCTCTATACTACACCACACAGGAGAGCTGACAGATCCTCTATACTACACCACACAGGAGAGCTGACAGATCCTCTATACTACACCACACAGGAGAGATGACAGATCCTCTATACTACACCACACAGGAGAGCCGACAGATCCTCTATACTACACCACACAGGAGAGCCGACAGATCCTCTATACTACACCACACAGGAGAGCCGACAGATCCTCTATACTACACCACACAGGAGAGCTGACAGATCCTCTATACTACACCACACAGGAGAGCCGACAGATCCTCTATACTACACCACACAGGAGAGCTGACAGATCCTCTATACTACACCACACAGGAGAGCTGACAGATCCTCTATACTACACCACACAGGAGAGCTGACAGATCCTCTATACTACACCACACAGGAGAGCTGACAGATCCTCTATAGTACACCACACAGGAGACCTGACAGATCCTCTATACTACACCACACAGGAGAGCCGACAGATCATCTATACTACACCACACAGGAGAGCTGACAGATCCTCTATACTACACCACACAGGAGAGGTGACAGATCCTCTATACTACACTGCACAGGAGAGCTGACAGATCCTCTATACTACACCACACAGGAGAGCTGACAGATCCTCTATACTACACCACAAAGGAGAGCTGACAGATCCTCTATACTACACCACACAGGAGAGCTGACAGATCCTCTATACTACATCACACAGGAGAGCTGACAGATCCTCTATACTACACCACACAGGAGAGCTGACA
Organism: Bufo bufo; assembly: GCF_905171765.1. Classification (NCBI taxonomy): domain Eukaryota; kingdom Metazoa; phylum Chordata; class Amphibia; order Anura; family Bufonidae; genus Bufo; species Bufo bufo. Next base: position 530,208,966 of record NC_053393.1, on the reverse strand, counting down.
GATCCTCTATACTACACCACACAGGAGAGCCGACAGATCCTCTATACTACACCGCACAGGAGAGCTGACAGATCCTCTATACTACACCACACAGGAGAGCCGACAGATCCTCTATACTACACCACACAGCAGAGCTGACAGATCCACTATACTACACCACGTAGGAGAGCCGACAGATCCTCTATACTACACCACACAGGAGAGCCGACAGATCCTCTATACTACACCACACAGGAGAGCTGACAGATCCTTTATACTACACCACACAGGAGAGCTGACAGATCCTCTATACTACACCACACAGGAGAGCCGACAGATCCTCTATACTACACCACACAGGAGAGCCGACAGATCCTCTATACTACACCACACAGGAGAGCCGACAGATCCTCTATACTACACCACACAGGAGAGCTGACAGATCCTCTATACTACACCACACAGTAGAGCTGACAGATCCTCTATACTACACCACACAGGAATGCTGACAGATCCTCTATACTACACCACACAGTAGAGCTGACAGATCCTCTATACTACACCACACAGGAGAGCTGACAGATCCTCTATACTACACCACACAGGAGAGCTGACAGATCCTCTATACTACACCACACAGGAGAGCCGACAGATCCTCTATACTACACCACACAGGAGAGCTGACAGATCCTCTATACTACACCGCACAGGAGAGCTGACAGATCCTCTATACTACACCACACAGGAGAGCCGACAGATCCTCTATACTACACCACACAGGAGAGCCGACAGATCCTCTATACTACATCACACAGGAGAGCCGACAGATCCTCTATACTACACCACACAGGAGAGCCGACAGATCCTCTATACTACACCACACAGGAGAGCCGACAGATCCTCTATACTACACCACACAGGAGAGCCGACAGATCCTCTATACTACACCACACAGGAGAGCTGACAGATCCTCTATACTACACCACACAGGAGAGCCGACAGATCCTCTATACTACACCACATAGGAGAGCTGACAGATCCTCTATACTACACCACACAGGAGAGCTGACAGATCCTCTATACTACACCACACAGGAGAGCCGACAGATCCTCTATACTACACCACACAGGAGAGCCGACAGATCCTCTATACTACACCACACAGGAGAGCTGACAGATCCTCTATACTACACCACACAGGAGAGCTGACAGATCCTCTATACTACACCACACAGGAGAGCCGACAGATCCTCTATACTACACCACACAGGAGAGCCGACAGATCCTCTATACTACACCACACAGGAGAGCCGACAGATCCTCTATACTACACCACACAGGAGAGCTGACAGATCCTCTATACTACACCACACAGGAGAGCTGACAGATCCTCTATACTACACCACACAGCAGAGCTGACAGATCCTCTATACTACACCACACAGGAGAGCCGACAGATCCTCTATACTACACCACACAGGAGAGCTGACAGATCCTCTATACTACACCACACAGAAGAGCTGACAGATCCTCTATACTACACCACACAAGAGAGCTGACAGATCCTCTATACTATACCACACAGGAGAGCCGACAGATCCTCTATACTACACCAAACAGGAGAGCTGACAGATCCTCTATACTACACCACACAGGAGAGCCGACAGATCCTCTATACTACACCACACAGGAGAGCTGACAGATCCTCTATACTACACCACACAGGAGAGCCACAGATCCTCTATACTACACCGCACAGGAGAGCCGACAGATCCTCTATACTACACCACACAGAAGAGCTGACAGATCCTCTATACTACACCACACAGGAGAGCTGACAGATCCTCTATACTACACCACACAGCAGAGCCGACAGATCCTCTATACTACACCACACAGGAGAGCTATTGTACTAGGTATTGTACCCTGTATTGGCCCAGGTAGTTATAATGCCCCCCCCCCTCTATTGTCCTAAGTAATTATAATACCCATCTGTGTTATCCTAGGTAGCTATAATGCACCCCTCTATTGACCTAGGCAGTTATAATTAGTGATGAGCTGCAGGGGCTATATTCGAATTTGCGATATTTCACAAATATTTAGTCGAATATTCGTTATATATTCGGGAATTCAGTGAATTCGGGATTTTTTTATTGAATGCGAAAAATCGGCAATGTAAAAATCGCGTAATGCGGATTCGTAACGCGAAATACAGGCGTGGGTCACTTTGGCCACATTTTTTATGCTGGTATAAGTTTCCTTAGACTGGAGAAAATGATTGGCACGACAGAACATTAGAATAGCTTTATATGCGGATAGTGCTCCAATATGTTCGCGATTGCGCTAATCGGCAGTCATTAGAATATTTTTTCGCACTACGTGCAACTTCACATTTTAGCAGGTCTGACTACAGATTACTGATTGGTGCACTAAGTATTGTTGTGAACTTGACATTGCTTTCTTCTCATTGGACCACAAGCAAGAAGCAGAGAGGAATCATGTGTTCAGATAGAAAAAAAAATGCTGAATATTCGATACAATGAATGTATAGCACTATATTCTAAACATTCGCGAATTCTCTCGAAGTGGCGATATTGGCCATAAAAATTCGCTATTCGAATATTCGTGCTCAACACTAGTTACAATGTCCTTTCATGCCCCCAGTAGTTCTACCGTCCCTTTGTATTACACCGAAATAACGTTAGCTGCCAACATAATAATTGCTGTGTGTAACAAATCAAATCAAATCGCCACCCCAAGGAAAGAATACACAGCAGTATAATGTATAAAATATGTAGTTTATTGATCAATTATACAAGCTTTTTAAAATCCGGTACTAGCAGCATACGTACACAGGAATAAAGAAAAACAGGACCACATATAACGTGTCACATGTCAATCTACAAAACCCATAGATGAAAAGTATTAATATTCAGAAAAAAATATTATTATTTTTTTTTTTTACCCTAAGTTGCAAATTGCACCCTCCTTACTGGAAAAAATGTGGGTCAGAGTAAAAGTTGCTCCCCCCCCCAACTGGTTACCTCCCCTCTGTACCCTTACTGAAGGCTAATAGCAATTCATTCATAACCTGTAATAGAAATAATACAGGAACGGCCCAACATACGGATATAAGAATAGATGCTCCAGGATGACAGGCCGAACTGGATGGACAAATGTCTTTGTTCGGCCTTATGTTACTATGTTACTAATTCTTATTACATGGGGAATGCATGAAGCTATGAAAACAGTCAGGTCAGGAGCGGTGAAAGGTCCTCTTTAAGCATGTAAACACTCCATGGTAGATGGCAGCCGTAGTATTAGCAGCCGTAGTATTAGCAGCCGTAGTATTATCAGCCTATTGTTGCTGTCACCAACGCCACGGAACAATGAAGAGGAAATATTAACCCTGGATCTTACGTTGATACAATGTAGCATTAGTGTAAGTGGTCAGTGTAAACTCCTGATGAAGGGCAGTCTGCAGCGGGCACCACTGGAGGTCAATATCTGCCCAGCTTAGGGTACTTTACCCTTTAAAGATGCAGCGATTTTATCCTTATTGTATTTCTCACTTGCCCCGTTTTGGGGTATATGTCACCTATTGTAACTTTTCTTAGCTCTTTCTACGTTAAGAATATCGTCTCTGTCCTACTGTAAAATGTATTGGCTCTGCAGAGGTCTATCCTTACTTCGTCTCGCCTCTATCACTCGTCACTTCGTTTATTCGCATAAATTATTGTATCAAAATACTAAGCCTCATTAACGAAGCCGAGTTCAGTTTTGTATTTTGTTAGAGTAATTTAGGAGAATTAACGGAGTGACACGTGATGGAGGCGAGACGAGGTAAGTCTCGCGATATTTGCTGAAACTTCGGAAAGACCTCCGTGGAGGCCATACATTTTACTGTAGGACGGAGCCGATATTCTTAACAACGTTTTTAAAAGAATCGTGTTCGGATACAGCAATCCAAACCACATTCACTTAAGGACTCATGCACACGACCGTTCCGTTTTTTTGCGGTCCGCAAACCGCGGATCCGCAAAAAACTGAAGCCGCCCGCGTGCGGAACGGAACGGGCGGCCCATTGTAGACATGCCTATTCTTGTCCGCAAAACGGACAAGAATAGGACATGCTATATGTTTTTTGCGGGGCCTCGGAACGGAGCAATGGATGCGGACATCTTTTGCAGCCCCATCGAAGTGAATGGGTCCGCACCCGAGCCGCAAAAACTGCGGCTCAGATGAGGACCAGAACAACGGTCGTGTGCATGAGGCCTAACCCAACTTCTCTCGCTCTAGTGGACTCCACTTATAGCCTCCTGCACACGTCCGTGCTCAAATCCGTGAGCAGGTGGTCAGTGACGCATCCGTAAAGCTGCCCGTGAAAGATCCGTGTTGGGTCCATGTGTCCGTTTTTTCCTGTCTGTGTTGAATCCGTGTTTTCAAAGCATCTCTTCCTAATGATCCGTGAAACACGGATACAACATGGATGGCATCCGTGTTGCATCCGTGTTTTTCATGGACCCATAGTCTATAATGGATGCAGTGGTGGATTATAATTGGGGCGTTTGGGTCGGCAGCCCCGGGCCCAGGGTGAGTGAAGGGCCCACCACCAGACCCAAAGTTACTAAAATATATATGCAGTAGCGACGCACAGCCAGCGCTTCACTTACACGCGCCGCTGCGCTGCCTGCTGCAGTGCAGACAGTAACAACCGGCCGGCTTGCTTGATCCTGCCCCCGTCAGCGCCGCGGTGGAAGGAGTTAAAAATGAAGCAGGGCGGATTCGGCGAAAGACAGAGTGCCGAGGAGAGGAGGGGGGGCACGTGACTCAGTCAGTCACTCACTGTAGCTCCGCCTCCTCCGTCACAGAACACAGAAGGCGCGCTGCAGTGCTTTATTCCCGCCACCGATGTGCCCGCCCCCGATCTTCTCAGTGCCACCACTACTATTGCCAGCGCCAGGAGTCAGGACAGCCTGGCTGGAGTGGCTGGGTCTGTGAGAGAAAGCAGCAAGGAGGGAGGACCTGCTTCGTCGGGGTTAACTTCCAGCATTCCAGTGAGCAGGCACAGCAGCAGCCAAAGCTAGTACATTTTAATGAATGGTGATGGCCTGGGCAGCAGGGCAGTGGGACTGTGGGCTGTGTCTGTGAGTGAGAGGCAGAGCAGCAGCCGCCATCTTAGTCAGATTACAGGTTACAGCCACTCTGCAGCTTTGGCTCTTAACTGACTGAAATGGCTGCTGCTGTCTGGCCTCTGCTCTGCCTCTTTTTCACAGGTGCCACTGCCCATCACAAAGTGTGTTTGACTATAAAAATGGTGGATTATTACACCAAGTGTTTGATATAAAAATGGTGGATTACAATTGATCCTTCTCTTTACAGGTGCCTAGCCCAGCACACCAAGTTATTGACCATCAAAATGGTGGATGATTAATCCTGTATGATATAGGGATTAATAATCCAGCATTTTGATGTTCAAACACTTGGTGTGCTGGTCTGGGCACGTGTGAGGAGAAGGATCAATAGTAATCCACCATTTTGATGTTCAAACACGACCACGCTACCACGGACCCTAAATTATGATTCCTGTTTTAATAATGGAGTTCTTAGATAACCCATACCTTATATTCCGAACTTGAAAACAGAAGTTCGCTCAACACTACTGGGCACCTGTGAGGAGAGAGACAGGGCAGTGGCACAGAGACATTGGCCAGCAGCCGCCATTTCAGTCAGAACAGAGCCAAACCTCCAGAGTGGTTCCTCCTCAAATATAGAGATTACTAATCCACCATCATGTTATATTTATTCTACAGATCTGCTTATTCCACTATCATTACCTCCTGTGAAATCCAGCATCTCACAGAAGTAAAGAACACAAGGGCAGACAGCCCTACAAGAGGATCACAAGCCATTCATTTCGACGGTAAGAGGCTGTGTCTGTGCAAACTGTTTGGTAGGCAGGTCGCTGGTGAGAAATTCCCTTTAAGGGGGTTGGCCACTTTCTGGTAATTGTTGACCAATGTGTTTCTGAGATGATATGACACTTACCTATAGTCCTTGGTGAAATTCTGCACCATTTTCTATATTTCATAAGGTATTCTCTCTTGTTTACAAAGTCTCTTGTGCTGTCCACACAGAGGTCCTGTCCATAAGATGGCCGATAATGGAGGGTCATGTGACCAGGCAAATCACCTCCATGTGATGTCTCCTCTATTCAAAGCCACTGCATCTGCCATCTGCACTTGTTCTGTTGGGAGTTTAGTACAGGTGCAGTGTGTTTGAATGGAGGAGACATCAAATGGAGGTGACATTATACACTGCTAGTTTCCATAGGTACGACCACCCTATAATCCAGCAGCGGTGGTCGTGCTTGCACACTATAGGAGAAAGTTCCAGACTCACTGGTGGCCGGGACCACATGAGTGCACAATCTTTCCTATAGTGTGCTAGCATTACCGCTACTGATGGATTGCAGGGTGGTCATAATAAGCATGAAAATGAGCAGTTTTATAATGTGATGGAAAAATGCATCCAGCAAAGGAGGCAATATGGACAATCACAATAAATTAGTAAGTGTCTTGTATTAACTTTCTCTACATGATAAATGCCATTTACTGAAGTGAGACAAAGCCTTATACTGGGGTCTCATTATACACAAGGCACATTTACTTGCGCCATCCTTGGAGGCAGTTACTGGGTGGAGAGTGCACATATGATTTTTTAAATATTTTTTGTAATATTTTCGGATGCTAGATTGTTCGTTTCCTGAACATGATTATGGGGGACTTACTATTGTATACAGTATGGCACTATTGTACATTTTCCAAACTGGTTGTACAGAAAACTGACTTAGTTGTCCCGAGCAACCAATCAGATCCCACCTTTCATTTTTCAGATCTCATTTGGGAAATGAAAGGTGGAATCTGATTGTTTGCTATAAGTAACCAAGTCACTTTTCCTTTTAATTTAGTTTGGATAAATCTTTCCCTGTAATAAAAAAAAAAATAATCTATTTAATCTATTATTTGAAGGACCATTTACCATTGTTATAAAAACTTCAATAAAGGTTCGAAGTTTGCAAAGAATTTCATGTTGTGTAGTTATCTTTAAATATTTACTATAAATATGGGGCAGAACACCGAATGGGGGGGGGGGGTCATTGATAAATAGAGGAAAGGGGCCCAAGTTTGGGAAACAGCCCCGGGCCTATGATGCACTTAATCCGCCCCTGAATGGATGTGATGGATCCGTGAACACGGACAAAATAGGACATGCATCCGCGCTAAAAACATGGACCCACGGACCGCGCTAAAACATTGATGTCTGAATACACACATTAAAATGAATGGGGACGTCTGCTGTCCGCGGAGAACACGAAATGCACACGTCCGTGAAACACTGACATATGAATGAGGATTATCTGTGTATCAGACCTGTCCATACGCCTTTAATCCCTCAACCCCTCCTGGTGGCGTGAAATCTCTGCATATTTCATTATATGAATTCATCATCTTACTCTATCCAGTCAGGAATCTGAATCATGTAAGTGATCCTGGTGTGACCTAAATACCGGTACTTACAGTGGATATAAAAAGTCTACACACCCCTGTTAAAATGTCAGGTTTCTGTGATGTAAAAAAATGAGACAAAGATAAATAATTTCAGAACTTTCTCCACCTTTAATGTGACCTATAAACTGTACAACTCAACTGAAAAACAAACTGAAATCTTTTAGGTAGAGGGAAGAAAACAAAAAAAACTAAAATAATGTGGTTGCATAAGTGTGCACACCCTTAAACTAATACTTTGTGATTTTATTACTTTGTAATACCTTTTGATTTTATTACAGCCGTCTTTTTGGGTAGGAGTCCACTGTAAGTACAGGTATTTAGGTCACACCAGGGAGCACTTACATGATTCAGATTAAACTGGTACATGGATTGCAGGATAAAACTTACCAGGAAAGATAAAAGGACCTTAACATGTATAGCTTGGAAGAAAGACGAGGCAGAGGGGATATGATAAAAACCTTTAAATACATAAAGGGAGTCAACAAGGTAAAAGAGGAGAGAATATTTAAAAGAAGAAAAACTGCTACAAGAGGACATAGATTTAAATTAGAGGGGCAAAGGTTTAAAAGTAATATCAGGAAGTATTACTTTACTGAGAGAGTAGTGGATGCATGGAATAGCCTTCCTGCAGAAGTGGTAGCTGCAAATACAGTGAAGGAGTTTAAGCATGCATGGGATAGGCATAAGGCCATCCTTCATATAAGATAGGGCCGGGGGCTATCCATAGTATTCAGTATATTGGGCAGACTAGATGGGCCAAATGGTTCTTATCCGCCGACACATTCTAGGTTTCTATGAGTCTATCAGCATGGCACATTTTTACTTGGCAAGATTTGCCCGCTCTTCTTTGCAAAAACACTCCAAATCTGTCAGATTGCGAGGGCATCTCCTGGGCACAGCCCTCTTCAGATCACCCCACAGATTTTCAATCGGATTCAGGTATGGGCTCTGGCTGGGCCATTCCAAAACTTTAATCTTCTTCTGGTGAAGCCATTCCTTTCTTGATTTGGATGTATGCTTTGGGTCGTTGTCATGCTGAAAGATGAAGTTCCTCTTCATGTTCAGCTTTCTAGCAGAAGCCTGAAGGTTTTGTGCCAATATTGACTGGTATTTGGAACTGTTCATAATTCCCTCTAGCTTAACTAAGGCCCCAGTTCCAGCTGAAGAAGAACAGCCCCTTGGCATGATGCTGCCACCACCATGCTTCACTGTGGGTATGGGGTTCTTTTGGTGATGTGCAGTGTTGTTTTTGCGCCAAACATATCTTTTGGAATTAGGGCCAAAAAGTTCAACCTTGGTTTCATCAGACCATAAAACCTTTTCCCACATGCTTTTCGGAGACTTCAGATGTGTTTTTGCAAAATGTAGCCTGGCTTGGATGTTTTTCTTCGTAAGAAAAGGCCTTTGTCTTGACACTCTACTCCATAGCCCAGACATATGAAGAATACGGGAGATTGTTGTCACATGTACCACACAGCCAGGACTTGCCAGATGTTCCTTTAGCTCCTTTAATGTTGCTGTAGGCCTCTTGGTCGCCTCCCAGACCAGTTTTCTTCTCGTCTTTTCATCAATATTGGAGGGACGTCCAGTTCTTGGTAATGTCACTGTTGTGCCATATTTTCTCCACTTGATGATGACTGTCTTCGCTGTGTTCCATGGTAGATCTAATGCCTTGGAAATTCTTTTGTTCCCTTCTCCTGACTGATACCTTTTAACCAGGGGAGCACCCAGGAATTTTGTCTAGGTGGGGTCCGAAAGGCAAAAAAATGTGGCACGTGTAGTGCGCTGTGCCAATTCTTTTGCCTGCCCATTTTTCAAAGCCCCCTTTATATTTAAAAATGCAGGGGGGGGGGGGGGGTGTAGTGTGTCGCGCGATTCCAAAAGCTCTGCAGGAATAGAATAATGCGCGCCACATTTTTAGCCCCGCCCATTATTAAAAGCCCCTCCTACATATAATAGGCCACTCCCAACACACACTGTACAGCTGACATTCTATAGTTGCGGCCTGTCTACACATCATACGGAGAGGGGAGGGTCTGTCCTGGCTGCACTGCCTGCTTATACAACAAGCTACAGCAAGGAAGCTCCTCCGCTCTCCTCCCTCCCCAGATCCTGCTCAAGCCCTGTGGTTCCCCCCACCATCTGCCACTCGCCCCCTTTGGCCGTCCTCACCCAGCTCTGAATCCTCCTTCTGCAAATGGCAGGGGGAGGAGCCGGAGCATCTCCTCTCCTACATAGCGCCCCATACCTCTTACATCCAGTGATGTCACCTTTGTTGTAGACGTTCTCTTTCCTCATCTTCTCCACCAGACCAGACCGCCATGATGATTTTTCAGCCATCTCCCATCTCTGCAGAGATTGACAAACAGACATTAGTTTCCCACATTTCCATCATCTTCACATCTTCTGAACACCCTTTCCTGCCACCCCCAATACTATACTGCAGAAACAGTCCCCCTGGAAATACTACTACCACACAAATAGTACCGCCTTCGACAATTATTGGCACACAGTGCTCTAAAAAATGCCCAGACACTAATAGTATAAAGTATAAAGATAATGTCCCCCAAAAATTATTGTGCTAAGCTGATACTGTGGCAGGGTGCCCCCCAAAGTAACAGGGCTCCCCAAAATCCCACCAATAAAAATAATTCTCTGCTAGAGCACACTTAGTAGTAATAATGCCCCTATAGTGCCCATACTAGTAATCATGTTCCTCCTAGCCCCCTGTAGTGTACCTGGACTGTAATGCCCGTCACTACAGGAGGGTCACTTGGTGTGCTGTCGTCCCCCTTATTCATGGGGAAGTTGGTATATGTCATCTTTATAAAATGTCATGTAATGTAATGCTATGTATTTCCCTGTTACTGTGAAACTTGCATGTACAGGCCTGCTAGGGGTGTCATTTCAGCTCTTAGTCACTAGAGGGAGCTAGGGAGCCCTAGTTTATATAAGGCCCAGACAGGGAAAGGAAGTCAGTGTAGTCTAGAGTTGAGTCTAAAGTTGAGTCTAAAGTTGAGTCTAGAGTTGTGGTTGGAGACTAGACCATGTCAGAGACAAGTCCAGGCCTGAAGCCTGCGGTCCAGGAGAGGGTTTTGCAGTCCCTGTAACCGGGTTCCAGATTCTAGGAGAAGGTTCCCCTCCTGAATTCCCATATGCCGAAACAGGAATACCTCAGTTAAAGAGCCTGAGGAAGCTGAGAGGGAGACAGAGGCAAAGCGCAGAAAAGCAAGAGGTACTCAAGATAACAGAGGAGGTACTTTATAAAGAGAGAACCAAGGATATACGCCAGAGTTAAGGTATTGGGCCTTGGAGAAGATTTTCTATGTCCCAGGATCAGTCAGGAATAGAGTGCAAGCTCCTGTACTGCAAGTCCTGTGTTTCACACTCTGAAGTCACCTTGCTTAATCTGTATTGCCTGCATCGACCGTATTGAAAAATCAACTGTATGCAAAGGAACTGTGCTTCCGTTAATGTCTCTATATGGAAACTACTAAAGTTGGAGTTTTGTTTTAACATCACGTGGTTCCTCAGTTATTCCTGCTATCAGCAAACGGCGTGCCACCGTTTAATTGGCACTGGCGTCACAAACATTTTCCTACCATCACCTGCCTATGCAGAGAGTCAGCCGTCTCAGGTTAGTGTCTATTGCACTACTACACCCAGGAACACATTTCTACACACAACTTGAGTACGCTGCACCTCTCTTTTGGCGTCACGAACAGGATACGCACGCTTTCTAGTGCAAGAAGCGTGAACTTTGTGCCTTATACAGTTGCCCTGTGACCAAAGTGACAAATTGCCTGTTTATTTAAAATGAACTTTGTGGACTGAAAATCCTACCCAAAGTGTGCCTAAAACCTCCAAAAAGCGCTGTGCAGTGTTGCGCTATCAAGAGGAAGAAAATCGCCACATTGGAGTGTGGTTTTGTGGACTTTTTACAATCCTGCTTGCTGTCAGTGAATAGACAGCGTTTCTTGCTAAAGATGGCCGCTGAGCTTGCTGAATTTACTGCTGCGTCATCTTCGTCCCGAAAAGGCGGGAAAAATTGGCGCCTTTCTGAGGAAATAGCGGGAAGGAGTTCAAGGTCAGGCGCCACTGCTTATCTGGACATTTGCATGTCTGCCAGCATGGACACCGCCTTCAATATACTGGAATACCTGGGGGGCGGCCTCCCAGTGCGAGGGGAGGAGCTGGCTGATTTAATTGACGCGACCCTATCGCTCTCCAGAGAAGGATCGAGCATGTTGGAAAGTGAACAGAGCGTTGCTGCAGCGTCCGCGCCTGAGATCCCAAAAATGTATGATATTGGTGTAGAGCCAGAGGAGGCTCCACCGGCCTACTCTCCGGGACCGGAGAAACCCGCCTGCCGCCCACGGGAGAAAGAACCAGAGCCCTGCTATGGCTCATGGAAAGACTTCTTTCAACCCTCTTTCAAGTGGTCGTCACTTATGGCAGAGATCCGGGAGGCCGCTATAAAGCGGAATACAAAGACCAAGATCTACTATGAAGAGTTGACCAAGACAATCCATGAAAGACACACCAACACCCAACCCCGCCTGGAAAGGAGAAAGGGGTTGGTGGTGTCCTTTGACAAAGCCCGTGGCTACGGGTTCATACAAGATTACCTGACTGGCAGAGACTTATATGTTAATAGAAGGTCTGTCAAGAGAGACTACCTCCCTTCCTATCAGCACAGCCTCCGCGAGGGAGAGGAAGTGGAGTTCACCCCTGCCGAGAGCCTGAGAGGCCCTTATGCCACTGCCATGACCCGTCCCAAGCGAGAACCTGAGGACTGGGAGGCAGAAGAAGAAGACTACTCTGGCTGCGAGCGGGAACCGGAACGCTCTCCAGAGCCGGCCCATCACGCCTTCCAGGAGCGGAGCTCCTCATTGGGCCTAACGTCTTCTGGCAGCCAACCGTGTTGGAAAAATGGGTGAGCCCTTACCCTTCCCCCGAGCTGCCTCGTCGGGAGAAGACCATGCAAGAGATGGAAAATCTAAAGGGACTTCGAAATACCTTTGAGAACATCCGGAGGGGTCGGAGACCCGATGCATCACCAGAACCTGCAGAGGCCGAGTCTGTGCCATCGGTGACAGTACCTGCGCGGGCGGCGCCAGCAGATGACCGCGACTCTGACACGGAGAGCATCGGTGAGCAGATTGTCCGGCTGGAGGAGAAGTTGCGGGAGCTGCGCAAGATCGCGACCGCCAGGATCCAGACGCCGCCGAAGAAGGACGAGGTAAGGGTGCCTGTCACCACCCGTAGACTACCTTCTGCTGCCACCGCTCCGCCAGTGCCCCAAAGAAGACCCCCTGTTGCTGTGAATTGCTGCACAGAGCCCACCGGACCGCTTGCGGCGGCGTTATCCACTCCACTTCATCCCACAATTATCATGCGGGACCGGTACGGTCCACCCAAAGGTTTACCCCTAGGCCCATGGGGCCAATACCTATTAGGGGTCCCTTCACGTTGCAGCTTCCCCCTAACACTGTTATGTGGGCACATCCTCCTGTAGAGGACTACTACAGGCCGTACTTGCCAGCAGAGCCGGGTAATGATGACATACCCCTGTGAATCAGCCTGCTAGGCCTTTGATTTATTTCACCAACGAAAAATGCTGTTAACCCTTCCAGGACAGGAGTCCTATGTTCCCTGGTCGTTTGTTGCTGCTGCCAGTTTATCCACGGCTCAGTGGTGGGTGTTGACCACTGAAGTATTAAAGTCAACAAAGCCAAGTTTGTTTCCAGGACCTCCTGCCTGCTTTTGCTATCCCACGCCAAGTTGTGCCTGTTCCTGAGTTGCACCTTTCACCCTTAACCCCCCCTTTTCAGGTTGATCAGGGGTATTACAGCACTTGTTTTATATTATACCATTTTATTGTGCAACTTGATACTAAGGAACCGTGCCCGGAGACAGACTCAAAAGAACCTGAGCCTCTGAGATTTTTGTTCTTTTAAAAGGAAATGTGCCCAGAGATGGACTTCACCGCACGAGAGCCTCTGTGATTTAATAAGAAAATAACCTGGGTACGGACTCATGTTTGTTCTTTGAGCCTCCAAGAACTTTTATACTGTTTTATCTATTGTGCTGTTCTATTATGGACTTATTCATTGACTTAATAGGATGGAAGAATTTCCTCCGTCTACTGATACCTACCCAAATCCCCTTTAAATAATCACGCCAACACCTACTTGCTTGGTAAAATGACCATGACGGCCAAACTTTATTATTCCACACATTAAAGCAACATCTTTCACCATATAACATGAATAATAATAACAATAATAACAGCAGGCACTTCTTAAACATCCCTCAACATTATCACCTACTGCACCGTACCAAGGATCCTGGAGGGCAACCCAAACTAGCAGTATCCTCCTTCACCGCCTCACCTCGTACTTCAAGCTTACCCTTGGCCGCACTCACCGACCCAAGGGCACCAACTCCTTGAAGTATACCAGTATCCCTCCTGTAGGCCTTGTAGCCCAAACAGGAGCCCCATCCTCGGTATTAACAAACCATATGAGATGCAGGCTCCAACATGTCCTGCATCTCTTAACCATTGAATTGCTCCCCCAGGATCCCATATCAAGCAGCCACAAAACGACCACCGGTGACACCTCACCTGTGGGCGTCCCGCCATACCTTAAGGGCAGTCTCCAAACCCTCCTGAATACCCAATGCCCACATGTCTATGCCAACGTCATTCAGGTGCACACCATCGTCTCTCAAGAATTGAGGCGACGCCGCCTCCAATTCCCGGTGACGCACTACCAAACCACCTTGCCTGCGAACAAAACGCCCCACCTCCTTATTCAATTTTGCCCGGGCTTTATTGATACGCTCCACCGACCTGGCCAACCGCCAGCTACGTCTCGCAACCACCTCTGACCAAACAATCAACACATCCGGAAAATCCGACAATAAGCGCAGCACATCCAACTTAATGTCCCGGATCACATCCCGAGATCGCCTAACACCCAGATCGTTGCCCCCAACATGGAGCACTAAGATATCAGGCGGCCGATCTAAAGTGGCATTAACCTGAATTTCAGGCAACACCCGACCCCAAAGGAGCCCCCTCAACCCAATCCACCTGATTACCAACTCATCTGCCGGGAAACCCAATTGGCGTCCGTTCCGCCTGACATCCGCACGTAAGGCCCCCCAATGGACGTACGAGTGCCCGAAAATCCATGCCAGACAAGGCGCTGCCCCTGTAACAAAAAATAAACATATCATAACAGATCCATAACACCAACATGTTTCACTCACAGAAGACCCGCCCAACAGTCATTCATAAAAGATGAGGTCGAATATATGATTGAAAACAATCCGACTCCCAGCGACCAATTCGCTTGATAACATCTTCACCCAGCCCCCACCTGGCCGCTTCAGTTGCTGCCCCAATCCGAAAGGAGTGGGAAGCATAATCATTAACAGGCAAACCCGCCGCCAACAAACACTTCCTAAAAACAGATATGAATTGAAAGCGAGACAACCGCAACCCGTCCTGATGAACCAACAATGCACCCGATACATCAGGCCGCACTCCCAGATATTCCTCAACGCAGCGCACTGGACAAAGTACCGACCCCACCAATTGCCGAAGCCACAAAACCACACCTCTACCTTCCTGATCAGTTTTAGACTTGCGTATTACGCACCGCAAACTGCCTTCCAACAACCGTACATCTTCCAACAACAAACCTCCACCACCCGAGCGACTAGCTGCCACCAATTCAGAAATACGAAACGCTCCAAAAAAGGCTAGCGAAAAAGCAGCCCTAAACAACACCTCAAATGCCGACACACAAACCGACTCTGCCCTCCCCCACAACAACTGCAACACCGCAAAAGACACTGGCCTTCTAGTGTCCCTCCGAATCAACCCACGACGGTAACCCTTCAATGCCTGCCGAACCCCAAAACACTTAGAAACATCCGCCAGACCCCGCCAACGCAACCAGAAAGCCACAGCCGCAACCCTCTTTGACACCACCGAGAAAGACAGACCTGCCGCATAACACGAACCCACCCAAAAAACCAATAACGTCCGGAAATCATCATCCGAACTACAACCACCTACCTGCTCTATCAATTCCTCCCACAAAACCCACACCGCCGAGTAAGCCGCCCACGTACCTCTACTAAGCGACTGCCTAATCAGGTCTGCTGACACCCCAAGGCCACGCTCCAGAGCCACTGGGGACAGGGTAACCCCCGAACTTCGGCACCCGGCGCCAGGCTGCGAAAGCGATCCCACTGGAAACGAGAAAGGGAATCAGCAAGTGAGTTATCTACCCCAGGAACATGCACGGCAACAAAACAGGCATTCAGCCGCAAACCCCTCAACACCAAATGCCTTAATAAATTCAACACCGGCGGAGAGTTGGCTGTCTGACTATTAATCGCCTGCACCACACCCATATTATCACAGTAGAAACGCACCCGCCGATTCCTAAGCCATTCCCCCCACAACTCCGTAGCCAAAACAATAGGGAAAAGCTCCAACAACACCAAGTTGCCGAGGACACCAGCCCGTCTCCACTCTTCCGGCCATGCCTCCGCACTCCATTGCCCCTGACAAAAAACACCATATCCACACGAACCTGCCGCATCCGAAAACAATTCCAAATCCACACTACTAATCGCCTCTTCCATCCACATAGACCGCCCATTATACTCCCCAAGAAAGCTCTCCCAAACCGCCAAGTCCTCCTTTACCTCAGCCGGTAACCGTAAATAATGAAACGGTGCAACAACACCCGCCGTAGCCAACGCCAGCCGCCGACAAAAAACCCGTCCCATCGGCAAAATACGACAAGCGAAATTCAGTTTGCCCAAGACCGACTGCACCCGCTTGAGCTGGACCTTTTTGGCCCTTCGTAGGAAGACAACCTCAGCCAACAAATCAGACACCTTGTTGTCAGGTAGCCGACACTCCATGGCCATGCTGTCAATCTCAATCCCCAAAAACGTCAATACAGTGGAAGGACCCTCTGTTTTGTCACCCGCTAAAGGGATCCCAAACCTAGCCGCCACACGCTCCATCGTATGCAACAGAACAGCACACACCCTGGATTCAGCCGGACCTAAGAACAAAAAATCGTCCAGGTAATGCAATACTGAATTCCACCCAGACTCCTGTTTCACTACCCACTCCAAAAATGAACTGAACGATTCAAACAATGAACAAGAAATTGCGCAGCCCATCGGCAAACAACAATCCACATAAAAACAACCCTCCCATTGGAAACCAAGTAAATGCAAGCTATCCGGGTGGATGGGCAACAACCGAAAAGCAGCCTCAATGTCCGTTTTAGCGAGCAAGGCGCCCTGCCCGAAACGCCTAACCCAACGCACCGCCGCATCAAACGACGTGTAGGACACCGAACACAACTCATCAGCAATCCCATCATTTACAGACCCCCCTTGCGGATATGACAAATGATGAATCAACCTAAACTTATTGGGCTCCTTCTTAGGCACCAAACCCAACGGGGAGACCCACAAATCAGGCAAAGGACGCTCCTTGAAGGGGCCTACAACCCTGCCCGCCACAACCTCCTTCTCAATCTTCTCCCTTACCACACCCGGATGGCGCAATGCCGAGTTCAAATTCCTATCCGATACACTCGGCCCAACTAAACTACACGGAATCACGAAACCTTCCGTAAACCCCGCCAACAACAACCGAGCCACCTCCCTATTTGGATACTTCCTTAAATAGAGGGCCATCTCTTCCACCCTCACCGGCGTCACCCCTCTTCTGCGTAGCCTCGGGTCCCTTACCCCTCCCTCGCCGGAAACACCGCGACAAACTGTGGGAGCCACCGCAACCGGAGCACTCATGCTTGTACCGGCAGTCTGACAAGAACCTGCAATGTCCTTCATTATACTGCCAGCAACAACCCTTTCTACTTCCTCCTTGCACCTCCGAGGCCGAGGGACCCCCGGCCGCTCCCCGAAAGGGCTGCGAACCTCCCCTAGGCGCCGCCATCAGCCGCATCCAAAGACCAATGTCCTTATGATCCCATCGTATGCTGGGCCTGACCGCCTTCCGCTGCCGGAACTGCTCATCATACCTGAGCCACGCCACACCCCCATAAGTCCGATGAGCCTCCCCTATCGCATCCATATAGCAGAACAGTGCAGAGCAATGTTCTGGCGATTTCTCCCCAACCACACTGGCCAGAATCGCAAAGGCCTGAAGCCAGTTCTGAAACGAACGCGGAATCAATCTATACGTTCTTCCTCCTCTTTCTTACTCTCATCAGGTTTACCCCTATCTAAATTAAATTTTTCCAACGGAAGCAATGAGAATATTTCCACATATTCATCCTTCCAAATCTTGTCCCTAATTTCCTGCTTCAGGTGAGCCCCCAGCGGCCCCTCAAAACACACATATATCTCCCCCTTCGCGGCATCCGCCAACCGAACTCCATCCCCCGCATCACTACTAACACCCGCCACCGCCCCTGAACCTGAGGCCTGCGAACCAACAGCGGATACATTCACCCCGGAACCACCAGCACCCTGCACCGTCCCCTGATCCGACGCCCCCAACGCCTGAGCGGACCCCCAAACTGACGCCGGAGAGACAGGAGCCCCGGTCCCCAGCCGTGAAAGCAAAGACAGCATACCCGACAGTACCTCCCGAGCTAAAACATCCGCCCCCCGCCCCCACACTATGCTGTACTGGACCCCCAACCAGCATCTGACACGACGTCATCTCACCTGGCCGTCCCCGGATGAATCCTCCGGCAGCCGCGGATCCGCTCAAAGACACTCCTACCGGCGTGCTTGCTCCGCAGGGCACGGCGACATCCAGACTGGAAATATCTCTCCCGCCTGCCGTGACGTCCGCTCCCGGATCCAGTTCTCCCTCCTCCAACTGCGACGCCTCCCCCTCCAGCAGATGACTAGAGGGGAGGGTAATGCTCCTACTCCTTGATGTATGGGCCCGATCACTCGGCCGCAGGCTGTCCATTCTTCCTGCTTGCAACAGAAGAGGCTCTGCAGCAGCTGTACTGCAAGCCGTCTCTCCCTGCCCCTGCTCCAGGGGCAGAGCCACAGTATTCCCTTCATTAACAATTAGGGTGCAATGACGCCGACCCACCACTAGGGGTCGCGACGCATCCACTTCAACACCGGCTCCTGTGCTCTCCCTGGACACCTCACACATCAGCTGCCGGCCTGTATCCATCCGCCGCAGCGCCGACACCTCAGACAATGCAGCCGCATGAAGGCCCGAACCGGAAGACGGCCCGGCCGCACTGCTTCCTCCAGGATCAGGTAAGGCCCTCCTGGCTCGCTCCCAGCGCGGAGCATCTCGCGGGGATGCCGCCGCAGGCGATGCCACTCTCCCCCGTGTAACATGGGAAACAGGCCTGGGACGAACCCGGCCCTCTCCCGCCGGCCCGCCACGCGATCCCGGATTCCTCCCGCTCCGCCTGAGGGCCCGACCGGCTACAGACACCTCAGACCACAGCGGAGGGTCCCTGGCGGGGCTCCTAATACGTCGGCGGACCCGAGGGGTGGATTCAGGGCTCAAGCGCTCAGGGGGGACAGATCTCCTGGCCCTGACAGCGCGAGCGGACGCGACCGGAGGCGGAGGGGGGGGGTTAAGAGCAGCCTGGATGGTCTGCTGAAGAAAATCCATACCGTGTAACTCCACCGCAGCCCTCACCGACGCCAAAAGCTCATCCATGGAGGCCATGACCACAAAAACTCGCTGGCTCAAGCAGGCAACTGACCAGTAGCCCCTCCCTCAGTTATTTATATACAGCCCGCGAAATTACCAGCTCCCCCCACTCCGTCCAGCAGACCAGCCCCCAACCATACACCAACCCAGCATCATTAACCCCTTACTAGCCTACAGTCTTCCCCCTAAGTCAGTACGCCCTGCGCTATGTCTGCGCCTCGCTCCGTTGCTATTATGTCTTGGACTATCCTGGTTATTAATGTCACGCTGTGCCAGGTCAGCGCCCCAGTTCCATTCACTATCCTGAGAAGAAGAGAACGACGCCCCTTGTCACCAACCTTCACTTTTGCCAATTGGACCTGATATGAATGTAAATGCAGATGAATTACATATATGTATGCCTGCATGTCTCTTTTTCTGTTTCAGGTAGAGATTACAGTTGGGCGAGCCCTGATGGAGTACGAGGTCGTACTCAGCTTAAAGCAGTGGGGTATGTAGTGTACGGGGACTGTAATGCCCATCACTACAGGAGGGTCACTTGGTGTGCTGTCGTCCCCCTTATTCATGGGGAAGTTGGTATATGTCATCTTTATAAAATGTCATGTAATGTAATGCTATGTATTTCCCTGTTACTGTGAAACTTGCATGTACAGGCCTGCTAGGGGTGTCATTTCAGCTCTTAGTCACTAGAGGGAGCCCTAGTTTATATAAGGCCCAGACAGGGAAAGGAAGTCAGTGTAGTCTAGAGTTGAGTCTAAAGTTGAGTCTAAAGTTGAGTCTAGAGTTGTGGTTGGAGACTAGACCATGTCAGAGACAAGTCCAGGCCTGAAGCCTGCGGTCCAGGAGAGGGTTTTGCAGTCCCTGTAACCGGGTTCCAGATTCTAGGAGAAGGTTCCCCTCCTGAATTCCCATATGCCGAAACAGGAATACCTCAGTTAAAGAGCCTGAGGAAGCTGAGAGGGAGACAGAGGCAAAGCGCAGAAAAGCAAGAGGTACTCAAGATAACAGAGGAGGTACTTTATAAAGAGAGAACCAAGGATATACGCCAGAGTTAAGGTATTGGGCCTTGGAGAAGATTTTCTATGTCCCAGGATCAGTCAGGAATAGAGTGCAAGCTCCTGTACTGCAAGTCCTGTGTTTCACACTCTGAAGTCACCTTGCTTAATCTTTATTGCCTGCATCGACCGTATTGAAAAATCAACTGTATGCAAAGGAACTGTGCTTCCGTTAATGTCTCTATATGGAAACTACTAAAGTTGGAGTTTTGTTTTAACATCACGTGGTTCCTCAGTTATTCCTGCTATCAGCAAACGGCGTGCCACCGTTTAATTGGCACTGGCGTCACGAACATTTTCCTACCATCACCTGCCTATGCAGAGAGTCAGCCGTCTCAGGTTAGTGTCTATTGCACTACTACACCCAGGAACACATTTCTACACACAACTTGAGTACGCTGCACCCCCAGTAGTAGTAAAGCTCCGCATAATACCTCCTAGTACTAATAATTCTCCCTACAATATGACAGTACATGAAATACCCCCGCTTAGTGCCCGCTGTTGAGCTAATGTCCTCATAATGCCACCATAATGTGCCAGTGTAAAATACCCCTATATAGTGCCCCAGTAAATGCCCTCATAGTGCTCCTCTCCCCCTTCCCCATAGTGTCCCCCATAATATGCCAGTAAAAAATGCCCCAAGTGGGGGGGCGGAGCTAGCCGTGAAGGAGAGAGGGCGCTCTGAACCTCAGCTCCTGCTGCACATAAGCAATCTATAGGCATCTAGCCTTCAAAATTAACCAAAAGTGTTTTTAAACACTACCCCACAGTTAACACAACATTTCTGAACAGATATATCTGTTTATTTAACAAAAAAATCGATCCGGGAGGATAGAAACGGCTGCGGCCTCCATCTGCCTCCAAACAACATCTAGGAGAAGACCCTCTACATGAGCGACCCTCTACAACAAGATCGCCGCCAGAGGTGCCGTCTAGGCGGCCTGAGGCGAAAATAAGAAGCCGCGGCCTACCGGAAGAAGAGAAGCGCCGACCGGCCCACAGACTCCTAGCAGTGGTGAGTCTAAAATATACCCCACCGAGGCCCCCCTGCGCATAGCCCACGAATCGGGAGGTCAGAGGGAAGCGTCCGGTCAACACCACAGCCGAAATCGAGGTGAGATAGGCCTCAAAAATGGCGCCGGAGATTGCGGCCTAGTCCGGGCCCAAGACCGCGGACTAAATTTGACGCGGGTTTAAAGAAACAAGCCTAGCGACAGCATAAGAGCCCATAGAGGGACAACCCGGTCACCCCTTCTGACATACCGGAGGTGAGGCAAGCCCCCCACAGAGTACCTGAAGATTGCGGCCTAGGCCGGGACCGAGACCATGGGCTAAAGTTAGAGATCCTGTTCGTCTTTACACG
This sequence comes from Bufo bufo, assembly GCF_905171765.1. Lineage (NCBI taxonomy): Eukaryota > Metazoa > Chordata > Amphibia > Anura > Bufonidae > Bufo > Bufo bufo. The sequence goes on along the minus strand of NC_053393.1, from coordinate 530,187,288 downwards.
GCTGAGGGACAAAGAGGAAAGCCAGCAGCAGCATTTGGGCCCACATAGTGACACTCCGGTCACCACCACAAACATACCAGAGGTAAAACTAGCCTCTACAAACCTACTGAAAGTTGCGGCCTAGTCCGGGCCTGAGACCAGGGGCTAAATTTCCAACTCCTTAACTATCTATTCCACGTATTAGAGCCGCAGGCTCAATGTTTCCAGATCATTGATTATGATCTATCCTGTCTGGACACCTTTATAGCTTATGTGAGGGAATGCAGCACGCAAAGGCATAGCATCTATAAGTGATTTCTCCAACTTCTAAAGGACTTAAACCACCTGTCTTGCAATGGTTAAGTACGGCCAACCTGTTCCTAGGGATCCTAACATGCCTCAGAAAACTCTGCATGGCAAAGGCAATATAGAGAAATTTATTACAAAAGCGTCTGCAAATGCTGAAACCTCTGCTCATGTGAATCAACCTTTATCCTCAAGTGACACACTGCAGGATGAACCACAAGCTGCAGCACAGGCGGATCTCCCTTTATCAAGGGACTTTTTTCAGCAAACCCTTACCAATGCTCTGTCGCCTCTAGCACAGAATTTGCAAGAAATTAAACAAGACCTACGCCATATTGGTCACCGTGTGGATAGTTTGGAGGACACCACAGCAGAACTTTGCAATCATTCCAGAGAAGTTGCCACTCATTTTCAAACATGTCAAGATCATCTGAACCAGATATACATCCAAATGGAGGACCAAGATAATCGTAATAGGCGCAATAACTTAAGAATCCGTGGCCTTCCTGAAACGTATACTGCAGAATCTCTACTCTCAACGGTGAAACAGATTGCCATATCTTTATTGGGAGACCATTATCCCCTCTCCATTGAAATTGAGAGAGCACACAGAGCACTAAGACCAAGACCCAACCCTAATGATCCCCCCAGGGACATTATTTGTAGATTTCTGGACTTCAGAGTCAAGGAAGATATGTTGGGGAAGGCTAGGGTATCCCCCTCTTGGTCCTTTGAAGATCACCAACTTCTCCTATTCCAAGACCTTGCCCCTATTACTCTGCACAAAAGGAAACAACTGAAACCTCTCACAGATTTGCTGCGAAATAGGAAAATATTATACCGCTGGATGTTCCCGTTTGGACTCTCTACTACGGTGGCGGGGAAAAGATTCTCTATCCGTCAATATGAGGACCTTACAGAACTTTTATCAGCACTGGGAGACCCCATGATCTCCATTGAAGATTGGTGCAGTGTCCAAAATCTACAAGCATTTCCAGTAATACCAGCCCCGATCCCGTGGTCCACTGCACAAGCTAGCAGGCATGGGAAAAGTAATAAAAGAAAGGATGATCGGTTGTCCCCTAAACAACCTGAGGAGGATATAACATGAATACTTTCTAATATAAAAATTTTCTTATGATGTGGGAATTTTCATGTATCCTAAACTGGGACATCTACGTCCTTCTATTCTATATTTGATCTTTCATTAACCCTTACATAAATTGCCTAACATTCCTCCTTTTCTGTCTATAAAGTGGGCTGGAATAAGTAACACCTCTACTGTTGTTGTTGCTATGCCAAATCTCTTATCTTTTCTGAATACTCCAACCTCAAAATTACTTACGATTCTTATAAACTAAGGTGATCCTGTCAGGATCTTTCTGTTTAATTTGGAAACCTTTGCGCTCCTGAAAACTCATGGGCGCTTACCTTTGGTTTTTGTACCAATATAGGCATGTTTGCCTAGTTTCACTTTGTGATCTTGTTAACTTCTGTTGTTTCTTCCAGAATCAATGTGATCCCGAATCTGCTGTGTCCGTCGAGCCGTCTGAAATCCACCGTTCTCTCCAGTTTAACGCTAAGTACTCACTTATCCCCACGAAACCAAAATGGTACTACACCTAATGTCTATAAATGTAAAGGGGCTAAATTCCCCATACAAGCGCTCTGCACTGTGGAATGATGCTAATAAGACCAAGTGTGATATAGTGCTAGCTCAAGAAACTCATTTGCTGACCAAAGATCTTGGTAAATGTTCAAATAGGCACTACCCACACCTTTATTTTGCATCGGCAGAAGCTAAAAAAGCTGGGGTTCTTATAGGAGTTAGGCGTTCGGTCCAATTTAAAGCACATCAAACTATTATTGATCAGGCGGGACGATATATTATTCTCCTTTGCTCTATCAATCATGCTGAATACACCATAGCTAATGTCTATGTACCTAATTCTCACCAAATTTCTTTCCTTACGAGGTTCTTTAAGAAGTTGCTGAATTTTGCCAGGGGTTCCATCATTCTAGGAGGGGATTTTAACCTGCCCATTGATCCTCTGATGGATTGCTCCAAGAAAACGGGGGGTCATCGGCCTGCGTTGGGTAAGCTTCTCAAAACTACTCCCCTACATGATATATGGAGGTACCAGCATGCGACAGAAAGGGATTACACCTTTATGTCCCAAGTTCATATCTCCCAATCTAGAATCGACTATTTCCTTATATCCAAAGACCTTCTTCATAAAACCTCTCACACAGCAATAGGTAATATCACATGGTCCGATCACGCTCCAATCCACCTACACATCTCAGATAATTATCCTAATCCTAACCCACCGCTTTGGCGCCTTAACTCATTTTTACTGAGGGATGAGAATCGGCACCAAATATTCTCTAAAGCTTTGGACGAATATTTTGTTCTTAATGACACGCCAGATATTAGTGTCTCCACATTATGGTGCGCCCATAAAAGCTTCATGAGAGGCATTTTCATTCAGACTGCGTCCAAACTTAAAAAGCAAAGAGATAAACGGATGCAAGATATTTTAGCTCAAATAGTGGAGGCAGAAACGCGATTTAAGGAGACACCTACAGATACACTATCAGCTCAAATCACAGACTTGCGCTTTCAATTACGCTCTCTCTTGCTTTGCAAATTTGAAAAGGCCCTAACCAGATCAAAGGCAAAATGGTATCACTTAGGAGATAGGGCCGGGGCTATGCTAGCCCGCAGGCTGAAAAAAGGGAAGTAGCCTCCCGTATAGATTCAATGAAGCAAAATAATGGAAAGATGACTACGCACCCGATAGATATTGCGGATGCGTTTGCGGATTACTATAGTTCCCTTTATAATTTGAAAAATGACGATGGCACCCCACAACCTACCTCACATACCATACAGATTTTCTTAAAATCAGTATCTCTCCCAAGTATTGCCTCCCAAGATTTGGAATTACTCAATGCCCCCTTTTCAGAACGGGAAGTAGATATAGCTATTAAATCATTAAAACTGCACAAAGCTCCAGGCCCAGATGGCTTTTCGGGGGACTATTATAAATCCTTTAAAGTAAGCTTGTTACCATACATTACGCGGCTTTTTAACACATTTCTACTCCCGGGTGCTATACCCAAAGAGATGTTATGTGCTATTATCACAACAATCCCTAAACCAGGGAAACCTCATGATACTCCAGCAAATTTCCGACCCATATCTTTATTAAATAATGACTTAAAATTATTCTCTAAACTACTGGCTCTGAGGTTACAGCCCCTTCTTCCTAAATTGGTGTCCACTGACCAAGTTGGTTTTATCCCTGGCCGCCAATGTAGGGATGGAACTCGTAGAGTAATTGATCTGCTCCAAATAGCGGATACCTCCGATGCACCCACAATATTTATATCGCTTGACGCTGAAAAAGCTTTCGATAGGGTGCACTGGGGGTTTCTGACGGAGGTGTTAAATCATTTTGGGTTCCGGGGACCTATTCTATCGGCTATCTTAAATCTATATTCCCTGCCATCAGCTCGAGTTTTAGCATCTGGCTTTTATTCCAAAAGCTTTGATATAACGAACGGTACCAGACAAGGCTGCCCGTTGTCACCGTTGGTTTTTGCGCTAGTGATGGAACCCCTGGCAGAAAGAATCCGGTTGGACCCAGGTATTTTGGGTATACATGTGGGTAATGCATCACATAAAATAGGACTGTACGCGGATGATGTCCTGTTATCACTTACGAATCCAGAGATATCTCTCCCAAACGTCATGGAAGTCTTAAAAGAATATGCACAAGCCTCTTTCTATAAACTTAATGTTACAAAATCGCATATTCTCCCATTTGCGATCCAAGAACCTCTCAAAAGGGAGCTTCTGGAGAGGGCTCCATTTCAGTGGGCAGAAGAGGGCATAGTTTACCTGGGCATATTACTAACACCTCGTATACTAAATTTGGTGAGGAGCAATTTTGATTCCCTGAGAAAAGAATTACTAACAGATTATGCTGAGTATTCTAAGTTGTTTATGTCATGGCTGGCCAGAATTAATGCGGTCAAAATGATGATTCTACCTAAGATCCTCTATAAACTTAGATGTATCCCTCTTATCATTGCTCAAAAAATATTAAAATTGTTGCAGTCGGATCTTATAAAATTTATATGGGGTAACAAAACACCTAGAGTGGACCGACGAGCCCTATACCCAAAACTGAGAGAAGGGGGTCTTGGAGTCCCGGACCTCATTCGTTATTACAAGGCGAACCTCATTGAGCAGACTAAAGAGTGGTGGGCGCCTTCCTCGCTACAGAGATGGCATGAATTAGAATCCACCTACACAAAACGGGGTTCTCTTCCAGGCTTTCTTGCCGCCCTTTCCCTGGAAGCGCCTAAATCTTCACCCCCTCTCTTGACTATGCAAGCGGCAGTTTGGACCTGGTGCCATTATATAGAGAAAGGGTTGCTTTTCTCACCTAAGAGATCTGAGATTCCACTGGTTGCGCTTACGTATGGGGTTCCCGATCTCTCCTTAGAGAAATGGGAGGAAGCAGGTATCATATATTTAGATCAGTTGTATGAAGGTGACACTATGAAAACATTTGAGACCTTGCACCAAAATTATGGTATACCTAATACTTGTTTCTATCAATACCTACAAGTTAGGCATATGCTGCAAAGACCGAGACCTCCTATTGTTTCATTGAATAAAATTACCCCTTTTGGTAAATACTTTATTAGTACGACAGGTCAGGGGAAAGGTCTAGCTACTGCATATCATGCACTTGACCCTACTCTAGAAACAAAATTGAACTTTATGGTGAAATGGGAAGAAGAATTTGAGAGCTCTTGGTCGGTCGAGGAGTGGAGGGATGCTTTCCACTGGACGATAGCTACTGCCAAATGCATTAATCACATTGAACAAAATAGGAAAATACAACTTAGATGGTACTTGACTCCAGCCCGTATAGCACACATGGATCCTGAATATAGTTCAAACTGTTGGAGGAATTGTGGGGAGAAGGGAAGCTTATCACATATGTGGTGGTCGTGCCCTATTATTCTCCCTTTTTGGAGGAAGATTTTTGACCTTATCTCGACAGTGGCAGGCTTCCGGATCCCCCTTGACCCTCCATTAGCTGTGCTGTCCATCGGAATAGGAGTTTTACCTCACTACCATAGACCGGTTGTGATGGGCATTCTCTCGGCTGCAAGGAAGCTTATCGCGACCTCCTGGAAGATGCCCATTACTCCTCAGGTATCTGATGTGATCTCACTAGTTAACCAGTATATGCAACATGAATATATATATGCAGACTCTCACTCAGAACGCCTAAGGGCTCACAAAAGGTGGGAATTGTGGAACTCTTGCCCGTTCGCAGTTAAGATTCATTCTATAGCTCTGTAGTGACTGATGAGGTGGTATACATATATGGCGGGAGAGAGCGGTGGACGGAGGACGGCGGATGGATAAAGGTGTAAGGTAAACACATATGGGGGCACGCTAAAGTATAGAATAAATTATATCTTAGAAATGGATCACAAGTTCTGGATTCAATTTATTACTTTTGTTCTTGGAATGTCTATGTTACAATCTGTTGTATATGTCACCATTATGCTTTGCATATATTATGTAGCATCACAATATGAATGCCAAAGTTGTACTATGCAAATCTTAACATTGTTCTGGCTTATGCAAGTGACATATTTACTGTCTGATTTTCTTATGCTGAAAAATCAATAAAACTTGAAAGTTAAAAAAAAAAAAAAATGCCCCAAGTGCCACCATATGCCCCAATAGTGCTCCACTCCCCCATAGTGCCCCCAAATAATGCCCCATAGTGCCTCCCATAATGTGCCAGTAAAAAATGCCCCCTTAGTGCCACCAGATGCCATAATGCCCCCATAATGTGCCAATAAGAATAAAGGCCCCTTTAGAGCCCCCACTTCCCCATAGTGCCCCCAAATAATGCCCCTATAGTGCCACCAGATGCCCCATAGTGCCATTCTCCCCTATAGTGCCCCCCATAACGTGTCAATAAAAAAAGCCCCTTTAGACCTCCCAGATGCCCCCATAGTGGTCCTCTCCCCCATGGTGCCCCCCCCCCCCCCATAAATGTGCCAGTAAAAAATGCCCCTTCGAAGTGCCACCATATGCCTCAATAGTGCTTCACTCCCCCATAGTGCCGCTCTCCCCTATAGTGCCTCCCATAATGTGCCAGTAAAAAATGCCCCCTTAGTGCCACCAGATGCCATAATGCCCCCCATAATGTGCCAATAAGAAAAAAAGGCCCCTTTAGAACCCCCACTTCCCCATAGTGCCCCCAAATAATGCCCCTATAGTGCCACCAGATGCCCCATCCCCTATAGTGCCCCCCATAATGTGTAAAAATAAAAGCCCCTTTAGAGCCCCCAGATGCCCCCATAGTGCTCCTCTCCCCCATGGTGCCCCCCTCTCCCCATAATGTGCCAGTAAGAAGTGCCACCTTCAAAAAAATTGGGCTGTAAGAATTCTCAGATGCCCCCATAGTGCCAGCTCCCCCCCTCCAAAAAAAAAAAAAAAAAGAAAACACTGATACTTACCTCCATCAGCAGCGAGGTGAAGCAGGCCTCTTCCAGTCTGTGTCCCTGCTGTGTGCTGCCCGGCTCAGGCGGCGCGATGATGACGTCATCGCGCCGCCTGAGCCGGCCTCTGATCGGCTGCAGGCATTAGTGCCTGCGGCCTATCAGAAGAACAGGGGAGGGACACACCTCTCCCTCCCCTGCCGCAGCACAGGATGGAGATGAGCGCTTCCACAATGGAAGCGCTCATCTCTTACTGCCCCCCCCCCACCGCTGCCGCAATTACATCCAGGGCTGCGCCGCCTGTGGTGATCGGCGGTGCGGCCCTGAAGGATAAAAAAAAATATATTGTCTGGTTGTTCTAGATGGGGTTCAGACCCGCTAGACCTCCCCCTGTAGGTGCGCCACTGCTTTTAACAATGAGATACCTCTGATGCTTTGGAAGCTCTCTGTGGACCATGGCTTTTGCTGTGGGATGCAACTAAGAAAATTTCAGGAAAGACCAACTAGAGCGGCTGAACTTTATTTGGGGTTAATCAGAGGCACTTTACATGATGGCCGGTGTATGCCGACTCCTATGTAACAGGATTGTGAATGTGATTGCTTAATTCTGAACACAGCTACATCCCCAGTTATAAGAGGGTGTGCACACTTATGCAACCGCATTATTTTAATTTTTTGGGTTTTCTTCCCTCCACCTAAAAGATTTCAGTTTGTTTTTCAATTGAGTTGTACAGTTTATAGGTCACATTAAAGGTGGAAGAAGTTCTGAAATGATTTATCTTTGTCTCATTTTTTTACATGACAGTAACCTGACATTTTAACAGGGGTGTGTAGACTTTTTATATCCACTGTACCTGTGTGATCTGAATACATGATTATGCTATTAATACGCACTGGGCTCCGTGTTGGTGTTTATTGACTATTTTCAAGTGGGATTGGGTGGGGCTGATGCTGAATAACGGATCTGAGTTCTATCATTTATTGCAGCATCCCTATGGAGGCAATCCACATACGAATATACATCTAATTCCTGAAAATCATTCTAAATCCAGGCACATGCAAGATATACAGCTGATATTCCCGTCCGATAGCCAGAGCAATCGAAAACGGACATCCCTCCTTGTGCACCCTATGTGAATGAGGCAGTGGTGTGCAAGTGTGACCACCGCTCCATTCACTTCTAGGCAGGGCCGCTGATAGAAATCATGGGGCCCCGTACAGCATACATGACGGGGCCCCCTTCAGCTCCACCCCCTGATCCCTCCTTCAGCCACACCCCTGGCCCCGCCCTTGGCCCCTCCCCAGACGCCGCCTTGAAACAACATGCAGATTTGTCTACAAGTGATATTTATTTTTCTCCAGCCAGTTATAAGTTTTATTATCCAAAATAAATACTGTTTTCAGATGAGAACAGACCTCTTTAATATCAATATGTAATAAAAAAACATTAATGAATAAATGAAGTGGTATTTTGAAAAAATTAGGAAGATTAAACAAATGATAAAGGTGGAAAAAAAACAACAAGCCAGGTCTCGTTAAAGATAGTTTACTGTAGACAACTCAACTACAGTGGGGTAGCCAGGCCTGAAATAATAATTAGAGTGAGCCTGCAGAAGACAGTAGATCTTGACCCCCCCCCCCCCCAAACAAGTACATTCATACCTGTTATCCTGATTCCTGGCCCCAGGACAGAGTCACTTCCTCCTTCACTGTAGATAGACTGTAGTAGTAGCGCTGGCTGCTGTGCTGTCTGCCTCCCTGGATTCCTGGATTCGCTGCCCGGAGTGTCACAAAATTTTTTATTTTTTTTCCTTTCTTCACTGCCAGTGGTGCTTTTCCTTCTCTCACTCTCTTCCCTGGCGCCGCGGAGGGAGAAGAATCACTCCGCGGCGCCAGGGAAGGACAAGCTGGCCGGGACTTGATTCTGCAGAGCAGACTGAGCAGAGCAGAGGAGCGGGCGCGGGAGAGAGAAGAGAAGAGATACTCTTCCGCGCCCGAAACAGAGGAAATAGTCCCTACCTGCTGCCGCATACAAACGGAGCAAGCAGGCAGGTACTGAGTGGCGATTTAAAAAAAAAAAAAAACGTAGAAAGCAGGGGGGCGGGGGGGGCAACGACGGCATTTGACTAGCGGTCAGGGCTGTGGAGGTTTTTTTTTTTTTTTTTTTAGAACATTAATTGGTTATGTCGAGGCTGCCCGGGCCCCCCTGCCAGCCGGGCCCGGTACAACTGGGCCAGCTGTACTGGCCTATCAGCGGCCCTGCTTCTAGGGGTCTGGCGGAGATACCGGAGTGCAGTGGTCATGCTTGTGTAACACCCCAGAGTTGTGTTACTACACGCCTCTACCCCGCTACTATCTTCTAAGAGCCTTTATACTGTCATCTTATGTAATTTATATTATGTCCTCCACAAATGTGCATAAAAATCCATGTTAAACTCAATTGTTCATGTAATTTGCCTGGTTACCAGTAGGTGGCAGCAACACATTGACAGGTACAAGTTTAGTGTTTAGTATATCTGAGCTGGAATGGATTATTCCAGCTTAGTTCCCCCTCTGTGGAGAGGTGGGTTGGTCCCACATCCTGCAGTCTAGGAGGAGAAGGACGTTAGAGTCAGTGTAGCCCACCCCCTGCTTGGGGTAGGGTGTGTGTGTGTGAGGAGCTCCCCTGCATAGGGAAGACAGCAAGGACCTAGTCTCGGCTGAGACTTGGCCATATACCCAACTTGAGCACCTTCAGCTCAGCTGGATGAGGAAAGCAGAAACTACAGACAACCTCCAGAGTTCCAGGAAGAAAGCATCCCCTGAGAATTCATCTGTGAGATAAGTCCAGAGACTTAGGAGAAACTATTTCCTCATCAGCTAGTTTGTCCCCACAAAGCAGAAGGTACCAGATAAGTGCAGAAGCTAACCCTGCCACAATTACAGAGCTACCAAGCAGACGTTTTATCCTCTCTCTTTACATTATTCTGAGGAGAACAATAGCTCCTCACTAGACAGTAAGCAGCGGGATCTCCCCATCCAGGTAGATCTGCCCGGTCAAATAACAGGAGCGCAGGGGGAGCACTTTTTTCCCCTCGTTTTATCCTGCAAGCTCCACATTTAAAGCAGAAGTATTCATTCCTGCTGTAACGGCGTTCCGAAGGTGCACTCGGTCCCCCATTGCCCGCAGAACTGTTGCTTAGCTTTGGGAATGAGGATCTGTGTTTGACCTCATTCCCAGGGCGGCTTTACTGCTGGGTGGCTCCCTGCTCCTAAGTCTGCCTTGAGCGCCGAGCTGATCACTCGGTGCTCAACTGGTTGGTCTGTCGGTCATGTGACGCTGGCCACGTCACATGACCCTCATTCCCCACTATAAATACAGGCAGCCTGCTAGCCACAGGTTGCCTGTTAATTTCTAGGTTCCTGGCTATTTGTTGGACTACTGAATACTTACCTGATTCCGTTCCCTGACGATCCTTTTGCCTGCTCCTCCTGTACTGCGCATCCTTCCTGGTATTGTGACCTCGGTTCCCACCTGACTACTCTCTTAGGACTCCTCTTGTACTTCTCTACTCTCCTGGTATTTGACCCCGGCTTCTCCTGACCATTCTTTGCTTAACCCTTTGTACTGCGTAGCTCTCTTGGTTCTGACCCGGTCCGTTCATGTTCCGTATTTTGTCTTGTCTGTCTTCCCTGCACGTATCCTAAGTTAGGGACTGTCGTCCAGTTGTCCCCTGTCATCAGGACTTGTGAGGCAAGTAGGCAGGGCCAGGGGTGAGGGTGGAGCGCAGTGGTCACTATCCTTCCCCCTGTGTGTGTGTGGACGTGACTGTTACAGATTAACAGGCCCAATAACCACTGTATCATGAATCCTCTTACTACCCTGACTGACCATGTCTCTAACTTGACACAGAGGGTGCAGGAGCTAGGAGAGAAACTCGGTTCTTGTGAGTTAGGGCAAGGTTCTTCCACTCCTCTGTCCTCCAGTCCACATTTTGAACCTCAGATCAAGCTCCCAGAACCCTTTTCTGGAGACCGGAAGAGGTTTCTCTCCTTTAAGGAGAATTGCAAACTCTACTTCCGTTTGCACCCCGTGTCCTCCGGTCCCGAGAGCCAACTCGTGGGTATTATCATTTCTCTACTACAGGGTGATCCCCAGGACTGGGCATTTTCGTTACCTCCTGGGGTCAGTTGTCTAACTTCTGTGGAGGGTTTTTTTCAGGCCCTGGGTACCCTCTATGACGAACCAGACAGGGCCCTGGTAGCCGAGACGGCTCTTAGGGCACTGGTTCAGGGCCATCTCCCTGCGGAGGAGTATTGCACCCAATTCAGACGGTGGTGTGTCCCCTCAGGATGGAATGAACCAGCCCTGAAGAGTCAGTTTAGGTCTGGTCTATCTGATAATTTAAAAGATCTATTGGTCAATTACCAAATTCCTGAGACCTTAGAGGAGATGATGACCCTAGTTGTCCGACTTGACAGACGAGTTAGAGAGAGACGACAAGAACGACAGTTCTGTTCTCAGATGGTGGTCCAGCCAGAGGCCTTTTCCAGGGACAACACTGAGGTCTCCACCGAGGAACCCATGCAGGTTGGCATGACCCGGGGTAATCTTCGTCGCAGACGCGGAGAGTGCTTCTACTGTGGAGATCCTGGCCATTGGATCAACAAGTGTCCTAAGAGGGTCCTCTCTGACAAGTCTCCTAAGGCAAGACAACCTAAAGACCAGGTACACCCTGATTTTTCTAAAGGTAAGCTTTTGGTACCCATAACAATTTCTCTGGGGGTTAATAAGTGGTCGGGTAAGGCCTTTATTGACTCCGGTTCAGCGGCCAGCTTTATTGACTTTGAGTTTGCTTGTAAATTGGGTATTCCAATGTTTGCTTTACCTACACCTATCCATGTCATGGCTATTGATGCTACTCCCCTGATTGGTGGTACGGTGAGGTCATGTACCTCTGAAATTTCTCTGTCCGTGGGTGTGTGCCACTCTGAGAGATGTTCTCTTCTAGTCCTGGAGAACCTACCGGTTGAGGTGGTACTAGGGTTGTCTTGGTTCCGTTTACATAACCCCACAATTGATTGGTCCAAAGGAGAGTTGGTGAAATGAGGACCTAAGTGTGACTCATGCTTGTCCGTGGTCCAGGCTGGGGTTTCAGTAAGGTCTAATACATTACCCTCTGTTATTAAGGAATATTCTGATGTGTTCTCGTCCCTTACTCCAGAGGTTCTACCCCCCCATAGACCTTATGATTGCGCCATAGAGCTAATTGAGGGTGCCGAATTTCCTAAAGGTCGAATTTATAATCTTTCAGGGCCCGAACGCAAGGCTATGGAAGATTATATTAAGGAGAGCCTTGCTAAAGGGCATATTAGACCTTCAGTCTCTCCTATGGGAGCAGGCTTTTTCTTTGTTAAAAAGAAGGATGGTGGTCTTAGGCCTTGTATTGATTACCGGAGATTAAATAAAATCACTGTCCAAAATAGATACTCTCTCCCATTGATTCCGGATTTATTTAACCAGGTTTTGGGGGCAACCTGGTTTTCCAAGATTGACCTGAAAGGGGCATACAATCTAATCCGAATCAAGGAGGGAGACGAATGGAAGACAGTGTTCAATACTCCGATAGGACACTTTGAATATCAGGTGATGTCTTTTGGACTCAGCAATGCCCCAGCTGTGTTCCAAAACTTAATGAACGATATTCTTAGGGAGTTCTTAGGTAAATTTATTATTGTCTATCTTGACGACATTTTGATATTCTCTCCTGATTTCGAATCTCATGTGTCCCATGTCAAACAAGTATTAGAGGTGTTGAGGGAGAACCAGCTATCCGCTAAGCAAGAGAAATGTGTCTTTGGTGTACAGGAGATACTGTTTCTAGGGCATGTTTTGATTCTTCACGCCTTTAAGATGGATCCTGGTAAGGTTTTAGCAATTAAGGAATGGGTAAGGCCTTCATCCTTAAAGGCTTTACAACGGTTTTTGGGTTTCGCTAATTACTACCGTAAATTTATCATGAATTTTTCTGTAATTGCTAAGCCATTGACCGACCTTACTAAGAAAGGGGCGGATTTGGAGAATTGGTCTACCAAGGCCATTTCTTCATTTGAAACATTAAAAAAGGCATTTAGTAGCGCTCCCATTCTGATCCAGCCTGATCAGGAGAGACCCTTTATTGTGGAGGTGGATGCGTCCGAGGACGGCGCAGGAGCAGTCCTTTCACAAGGTCCTGCTAGCCTCACTAACCTGAGACCGTGTGCCTTCTTCTCTAGGAAATTCTCTCCCATGGAGAGAAACTACGACATAGGGAATAGGGAGCTGCTGGCTATTAAATGGGCATTTGAGGAGTGGAGACATTTTTTGGAGGGGGCAAGGCATCGGGTAACTGTGATCACTGATCATAAAAACCTAATGTTTCTCGAGTCCGCTAAGAGGTTGAATCCCCGACAAGCCCGATGGGCTCTGTTTTTTACCCGTTTTGATTTCTCCATTACGTTCAGGCCGGGAAGTAAAAATGTGAAGGCAGACGCATTATCTCGGAGCTTCCATGCTTTTCAACCCACTGAGACGCCGCCTGAATCCATCCTACCAGCAAACATCTTAGCGGCTATAACCCAGGATATCTCGGCTCGCATTAAGGCTGAACAACATCTGGCGCCGGCATACACCCCAACAGATAAGTTGTTTGTTCCCGTACAATTTTGTCTCCAGCTGTTGGGTGAGTGTCACGATTCTTCCTTTTGTGGACATCCGGGTGTTGAGGGCACTAAGGATCTGGTTTCTAGATCTTATTGGTGGCCCACTCTGACCAGGGATGTCAAGTCCTACGTGTCAGCCTGTGAGGTTTGTGCCAGGTCTAAGACACCTAGGACTCGCCCTGCTGGTAACCTACGACCCCTACCCATTCCAAGTAGACCCTGGTCCCATATCTCAATGGACTTTATAACTGACCTACTGCTGGCGGAGGGTAAGACTGTGGTTTGGGTAGTGGTCGATAGGTTTAGCAAGATGGTTCATTTCATTCCCCTGTCTAAACTTCCGAATGCTAAAACCCTGGCGTCTATTTTTGTGAGAGAGATTGTTCGTTTACATGGCATCCCGGAAAATATTGTTTCGGACAGGGGTGTGCAGTTTGTGTCCAAATTCTGGAGGGCTGTCACAGCCAGACAGCTGAGAAGCGCTCACAGGAGCTTCTCAGATCCTCCTACTTGAATTTCTTTGTTTTGGTTTAGTTTCTCATCTCATTAGTCTATCTCAGCTGTCATGCAGTCAGACTGATCGCTACCCTTTAAGTTCCTCCCCATAATGCAGTAGTGTGCGGCTGATACAACTTCCTGGAGTGTGTGCGCATGCTGTTCCCAGTTCCCAGTTCCCAGTTCCCAGTCGTCAGTCGTCTGCAGATAAGTGCTGTTTATGTATTTATGTTTTTGTCTTTTCTGGATCCAGGTGACCCTGACTCCCTCCGTGTCAGTGTAGGGAGCCGGTGGTCGTGTCCCTTCACTATTGTAGGGTCTTCAGGTAATAGATAGCCGAGGAACGTGGATATGCGGCCATCCACCTTTGGGGTGTTCGCATAGGCTGAGCAGTGAGGGAGAGCGGCAGCTCTATTGCAGGGGTCTCCCTTTGTTCCTTAGTTGTGGATCCAGAGAGACATTGTTTATATGGTATTGTCTTGTTTCCTGTACACCATCCATGACATTATCAGCCGCCAAAACCGTCTCAAGCATGGATCCGGTTTCACTTTTGGCTGAACGCCTCCAGGGTCTTTCATTGGAGGTAGCTGATCTCCGTAGGATTTTTTCTCAGTTTCAAGTGACCGGTTCAGCTTGCGTTCATGGAGTTTGTGCTGAGCCCAAGATCTCGCTCCCGGATACGTTCTCTGGGGGTAGTGAGAATTTTGTGCGTTTTAAAGAGGCTTGCAAACTCCATTTTCGCCTTCTTCCCCATTCTTCTGGTGATGAAGAACGGAGGGTGGGGATCATTGTATCGCTGCTCAGGGGTAACGCTCAGTCTTGGGCCCCTCCGCTCAGTGGATGAATTCTTTTTAGCCCTGGGTCAGATATATGATGATCCGGATCGTATTGCTCTGGCTGAGTCTAGACTACGTCTGTTATGCCAGGGTAAACAATCCGCAGAGATATACTGCTCCGAATTTCGGAGATGGGCAGCTGATACTGGTTGGAATGATGCTGCACTCCGAAGTCAATTTTGCCATGGTCTTTCAGAGGGATTGAAAGATGCATTTTCCTTTCATGAGAGGCCTATCTCCTTGGACTCTGCTATGTCTCAGGCCGTTCGTATTGACAGGGGTCTTAGAGAGAGACGAGAGATCTCTCCTTCCTGTCCTACTCAGTCTCGGAACAGTGCAGCGGTCTCATTCTGTGCGCAGGAGTCTCAGTCGCTGTCAGCCCCTTCTGAGCAGGAGCCCATGCAGCTGGGGTTGATTGCCTCTGACAATAGAAGATTCAGCCCGCATGGGAGGGTTTGTTTTTGTTGTGGAGGTATAAATCATTTGGCAAATGTTTGTCCCTCAAGGAGTTTTAGGCAGTTTTCTGGGAGTAATAAAGAGACAAAAAGGAAAAAATCTTTTAAAATTGTTCCGTCTGTTACTATTGGCAGGGTTAAGGCGGAAATTGAAGGTTTTCCGTTTGCTTGTAGTTCCCGTTTTGTCCTGCCTGCTAGGGTGGCGCTAGAGAGCAAGAGCATTTTTTGTGAGATTTTTGTGGATAGTGGAGCAGCTGTCAACCTCATTGATAATCAATTTGCAATAACTCATGGTTTCCAGGTATGCACTTTGGGAAGGGATATTCCTGTTTTTGCTATTGATTCAGCTCCACTTTCTCAGAAATCATTAAAGGGCATAGTTCACAATATCCATTTAATTGTGAGTGATGCTCATGTTGAGGATGTGTCATGTTTCGTCCTTAGCGGTTTGCCTACTCCTCTAGTGTTGGGGCTACCCTGGCTCACTAAACATAACCCCACCATTGATTGGCAAGCGAGGCAAATAAATGGTTGGAGTAACTTTTGCAGAGAGAATTGCCTCATAACATCTGTTTCTGAGGTTTCTACTAAGACTGTACCACCTTTCCTCTCTGAATTTTTGGATGTCTTCTCTGAGAGTGGAGTTCAGGGTTTGCCTCCGCACAGGGTGTATGATTGCCCTATTAATCTCATCCCAGGCGCCAAGCTGCCTAAATCTCGTTTATACAATCTCTCCCAACCTGAGAGGGTCGCTATGCGTGCTTATATCTCTGAGAGTTTGAGAAAAGGACACATACGACCCTCGAAGTCACCTGTTGCCGCTGGTTTTTTCTTTGTTAAGAAAAAAGATGGTTCTTTAAGACCTTGTCTGGATTTCAGGGAGCTGAACAGTATCACTATTCGTGATCCTTATCCGCTTCCTCTGATCCCGGACCTGTTTAACCAGGTTGTTGGGGCTAAAGACTTTTCCAAATTAGACCTAAGAGGGGCATACAACCTGGTTAGGGTCAGAGAAGGAGACGAATGGAAGACGGCTTTCAATACCCCTGAGGGCCATTTTGAGAATTTGGTTATGCCTTTTGGTTTGATGAATGCCCCAGCCGTTTTTCAGCATTTCGTCAACAGCATTTTTTATCATTTAATGGGAAAATTTGTATTAGTGTATTTGGATGACATTTTGATTTTTTCTCCTGATTTCAAGACTCATAAGGAACACTTACGTCAGGTCTTGCTCATTCTGCGGGAGAATAAATTATATGCGAAACTGGAAAAATGTGTGTTTGCGGTTCCAGAAATCCAATTTCTGGGGTTTCTTGTCTCCGCTTCTGGTTTTCGCATGGACCCCGAGAAGGTCCGCGCTGTGCTTGAGTGGGAGCTTCCTGAGAACCAGAAGGCGCTGATGCGTTTTTTGGGCTTTGCCAATTATTACAGGAAATTTATTTTGAATTATTCCTCTGTTGTTAAACCACTCACTGATATGACCAGAAAGGGGGTAGATTTTTCTTCCTGGTCGGTAGAGGCGCGTAAGGCCTTTTCTAATATCAAGGAGAGTTTTGCTTCCGCTCCCATCCTAATACAACCTGATATTTCGTTACCCTTCATAGTTGAGGTTGATGCTTCTGAGGTAGGGGTGGGTGCGGTCTTGTCTCAGGGTTCCTCTCCTGCCAAATGGCAACCGTGTGCCTTTTTCTCAAAGAAACTCTCCTCCGCAGAGAGAAATTATGATGTGGGAGATAGGGAATTGTTGGCCATCAAGTTGGCTTTTGAGGAATGGCGCCATTGGCTAGAGGGAGCCAGACACCCTATTACCGTGTTTACTGACCATAAAAATCTGGCCTATTTGGAGTCAGCCAAGCGTCTGAACCCGAGACAGGCCAGATGGTCTTTGTTCTTTTCAAGGTTTAATTTTGTTGTTACGTTCCGCCCTGGGGTTAAGAATGTGAAGGCAGATGCCCTGTCACGTTGTTTTCCAGGAGGTGGGAATTTTGAAGACCCGGGTCCCATTTTGGCTGAAGGTGTGGTGGTCTCTGCTCTTTTTCCTGAATTGGAGGCAGAGGTGCAGGCAGCCCAGTCAGAAGCTCCTGATCTTTGTCCTCCTGGGAGGTTGTTTGTGCCTCTCGCTTTGAGACACAAGATTTTTAAAGAACACCACGACACGGTCCTTGCTGGGCACCCGGGGGCAAGAGCCACACTGGATCTCATCGCTCGGAGATTCTGGTGGCCTGCGCTTCGTAAGTCGGTTGAGGGTTTTGTGGCAGCTTGCGAGACTTGCGCTCGTGCCAAGGTCCCTCATTCACGGCCATCAGGTCCTCTCCTTCCTTTGCCCATTCCTTCCCGTCCTTGGACACATCTGTCCATGGACTTCATAACGGACTTGCCTCGTTCCTCGGGGAAGTCTGTGATTCTGGTGGTGGTGGACCGTTTTAGCAAAATGGTGCATTTTATCCCTTTCCCTGGTTTGCCCAATGCTAAGACGCTGGCGCAGGCATTTATTGACCACATTGTCAAATTGCATGGGATTCCTTCAGACATAGTCTCTGATAGGGGCACGCAGTTTGTTTCCAGATTCTGGAAGGCTTTCTGTTCTCGCTTGGGGGTTCGGTTGTCATTCTCTTCTGCTTTCCATCCGCAGTCGAATGGCCAGACAGAGCGCGTCAATCAGAATCTGGAGACATATCTGCGCTGTTTTGTGGCGGAGAATCAGGAGGATTGGTGTTCTTTTTTGTCCCTTGCTGAGTTTTCTTTAAATAACCGTCGTCAGGAGTCCTCTGATAAGTCACCATTTTTTGGTGCATATGGGTTCCATCCGCAGTTTGGGACTTTCTCGGGAGAGGGCTCTTCTGGTTTGCCTGATGAGGACAGATTCTCCTCGTCTTTGTCATCTATTTGGCAAAAGATTCAGGATAATCTAAAGAGCATGAGTGAGAGATATAAGCGTGTGGCGGATAAGAGACGTGTGCCTGGTCCGGACCTGAATGTTGGTGATCTGGTGTGGTTGTCTACCAAGAATATCAAATTGAAGGTTCCCTCCTGGAAGTTGGGTCCTAGGTTTATTGGGCCTTACAAGATCCTGTCTGTCATCAATCCTGTTGCCTACCGTCTTGATCTTCCTCAGACTTGGAAGATCCATAATGTTTTTCATAAGTCCTTATTGAAACCTTATGTTCAACCTATTGTACCCTCGCCTTTGCCTCCTCCTCCGATTATGGTTGATGGAAATCTTGAATTTCAGGTCTCTAGGATTGTGGATTCTCGTCTTGTCCGCGGTTCCCTCCAGTACCTCGTTCATTGGGAGGGTTATGGTCCTGAGGAGAGGATGTGGGTCCCAGTGACGGACATTAAGGCCTCTCGTCTCATCAGGGCTTTCCATAGGTCCCATCCTGAGAAGGTGGGCCCTGAGTGTCCGGAGTCCACTCCTAGAGGGAGGGGTACTGTCACAGCCAGACAGCTGAGAAGCGCTCACAGGAGCTTCTCAGATCCTCCTCCTTGAATTTCTTTGTTTTGGTTTAGTTTCTCATCTCGTTAGTCTATCTCAGCTGTCATGCAGTCAGACTGATCGCTACCCTTTAAGTTCCTCCCCATAATGCAGTAGTGTGCGGCTGATACAACTTCCTGGAGTGTGTGCGCATGCTGTTCCCAGTTCCCAGTTCCCAGTCGTCAGTCGTCTGCAGATAAGTGCTGTTTATGTATTTATGTTTTTGTCTTTTCTGGATCCAGGTGACCCTGACTCCCTCCGTGTCAGTGTAGGGAGCCGGTGGTCGTGTCCCTTCACTATTGTAGGGTCTTCAGGTAATAGATAGCCGAGGAACGTGGATATGCGGCCATCCACCTTTGGGGTGTTCGCATAGGCTGAGCAGTGAGGGAGAGCGGCAGCTCTATTGCAGGGGTCTCCCTTTGTTCCTTAGTTGTGGATCCAGAGAGACATTGTTTATATGGTATTGTCTTGTTTCCTGTACACCATCCGTGACAAGGGCCTTCTGTCAAAGATGTAAAATTTCGTTGTCTTTTTCTTCCGCCTACCATCCTGAGAGTAATGGGCAGACTGAACGCCTTAATCAGTCTGTGGAACAATTCCTGAGGTTGTATGTTGTTGATGACCAGCAATTATGGGTCAAATTCCTTCCGTTGGCTGAATTTGCTTTGAATAACCGTGTCAATTCTTCTGCTGGGGTCTCCCCTTTCTTTTGTAACCATGGTTTTCATCCCCGTTTTCATTCTGGGTCGTCCGTCTCCTCCTCTAACCCTGAAGCTGATAAACTCTCCTCCGAACTGTGCACAGTTTGGGCCCGGGTTCAATCGAACCTAGAAAAGTCTCAAA
This sequence comes from Bufo bufo, assembly GCF_905171765.1. NCBI lineage: Eukaryota > Metazoa > Chordata > Amphibia > Anura > Bufonidae > Bufo > Bufo bufo. The sequence goes on along the minus strand of NC_053393.1, from coordinate 530,167,672 downwards.
GTTCTCAAAAACTAAAGGCCGATAGGAGACGTTCAAGGGGGGTGAACTTTCAGGTTGGGGATAAAGTATGGTTGTCCTCCAAGAATCTATCTCTCAAGGTAGCTTCTAGAAAATTTGCTCCTCGTTTTATTGGACCATATAAGATCACGGAGGTGATTAACCCGGTATTATTTAGGTTGGAGCTGCCCGAGTCATTCCACATTCATAATGTGTTCCATAAATCTCTACTTAAAAAATATTTTGAACCGGTAGTACCATCGAAAGCCTCGCCTCCGCCGGTTCTTGTTAATGATGCTGTCGAGTATGTCGTGTCTAAAATAGTGGATGTCAGGAAGGTGCGTAACTCCTTGCAGTACCTTATTCACTGGAAGGGGTATGGACTTGAAGAGAGATCTTGGGTACCTGCCAGGGAGGTTCATGCTCCTAGACTGGTTCGTAAATTTCATTTGGAACACCCTGAAAAGCCATCGCCTGAAGTCTTGGGTCCGGTGGCCCCTCGTAAAAGGGGGGGTACTGTAACGGGGTTTCGAAGGTGCACTCGGTCCCCCATTGCCCGCAGACCTGTTGCTTAGCTTCGGGAATGAGGATCTGTGTTTGACCTCATTCCCAGGGCGGCTTTACTGCTGGGTGGCTCCCTGCTCCTAAGTCTGCCTTGAGCGCCGAGCTGATCACTCGGTGCTCAACTGGTTGGTCTGTCGGTCATGTGACGCTGGCCACGTCACATGACCCTCACTCCCCACTATAAATACAGGCAGCCTGCTAGCCACAGGTTGCCTGTTAATTTCTAGGTTCCTGGCTATTTGTTGGACTACTGAATACTTACCTGATTCCGTTCCCTGACGATCCTTTTGCCTGCTCCTCCTGTACTGCGCATCCTTCCTGGTATTGTGACCTCGGCTCCCACCTGACTACTCTCTTAGGACTCCTCTTGTACTTCTCTACTCTCCTGGTATTTGACCCCGGCTTCTCCTGACCATTCTTTGCTTAACCCTTTGTACTGCGTAGCTCTCTTGGTTCTGACCCGGTCCGTTCATGTTCCGTATTTTGTCTTGTCTGTCTTCCCTGCACGTATCCTAAGTTAGGGACTGTCGTCCAGTTGTCCCCTGTCATCAGGACTCGTGAGGGAAGTAGGCAGGGCCAGAGGTGAGGGTGGAGCGCAGTGGTCACTATCCTTCCTCCTGTGTGTGTGTGGACGTGACCGTTACACCTGCCAATCATTGCCAAAACCTGCTGGGACCAAGAGACCAAAGCTGTATACTGCTTGGATGCAAGTTATTTCAAGTAAAGAAACGTTTGAACTTCATCTAAAGGTCTGGACATCATTTCTTCTACAAAATTCCTCTATTACTCCTACTATCACTACACTTAAATTTATTGCAAGTGAGCCAGGATCCAGGAGTCCAGCCATACCCAGGTAGTAGACACCGTGACACAACTACCACTAAACTACAAAGACATTATAGGCCATTACACCACTCTGGCATTCCTAATTTGGGACGTGCGTTATAACACCTTGGAAGGGCCCTGGGATAGTACCCTGTGCACTCTGCAATTGGCATCACAAACAAATACAGGATATATTATCCACCTGACCCTGCCACTGCATTAAAGTGGCGTCAGTGAACCCGTTCCTGGTTACTGCACTTGCATGCATACCATCTCTCCATTCACACACAGAACCCGGGGAGCCCCGTTCTTATGATCATTTGTGGTCCCAGAGGACAGGTGATAAATGTTGTTTGTGGACCTCCGCTCTTTATGGTACCCTAAGTGTATGTTCACACGGTGAAAAATACATGTCAGAAAAATCTGACATTTGTTTGCCTCGGAATCCAAAATCTGAGGCTGACCTTTTAGGTTTCTGTTGTGGAATGTCGTGGACCAAGTTTCTTTTGCTGCAAATAACATTGCATCCCGTAGCAGCCTGGAACTAATGTTACCTGTCTCGTGTCATATCGCCCTCTGGTGGACAGTCATATTACTACAGTACAGTTTCATACGACAGTACACCTGTGAGTTTGGGACCGTACAGTGCATGCTGTTCTAGGTCAATGACTGCTGTGAATGCAAGTGCAGAAGGGGAACTGCATATATACAGTAAGTCTTCAGACCCTTTCACTTTTTTCACATTTTGTTATGTTGCTCCTTGTGCTAAAATAAAAAATAAAAATAAAGTTTTCCCCATCATTCTGCACTTAGTACCCCATAATGTTTGCAAATATATTTTAATAAATAAATAAATATATTATTATTATTATTATTATTATTATGATTATTATTATTATTTTATATAAATAAATATAAGGAAAACCTAAAATTTCACATGGACATAAGTATTCAGACCCTTTGCTGTGTGACACATGACATTTGGCTCTGGGGCCTTCCATTTCTTTGGATCATCTCAAATGTTTCTCCACCTTGATTGGAGTGACCAGCGGTAAATTCAGTTGATTGGACATTATTTGGAAAGACACAGCCCTATCCATATAAGAAATCACAGTTGACAATGCATATCAGAGCAAAAGCCAAGACATGTGGAGGAAAGAACTGCCTGTAGAGCTCAGAGACGGGATTGTGCGGAGGAACAGATCTGGAGAAGGGAACAAAAACATTTCTGCTGCACTGAAAGTTCACAACAGCACAGTGGCCTAATAAATGGAATGAGTTTGGATCAACCTGGATTCTTCCTAGAGTTAGTCGCCCCACCAAACTAACTGCAGAGGAACAGCCGGCTGGAGTTCTCTGCATCTGGCAGGGGTGTCGCTAGGTTAAAACATTCGGGGCCTGGGCCCCGGATGTTTTGTCCCATGCCCCGAATGTCCTGCCTGCCTGCTAGATACAACTGTATTGCCGTACACAGAATGGCAATACAATTGAATCTAATCCACTGGGAAGAGATGAAGGACATGTGGTGACATCACAGGTCATGTGATCAGCAAAACAGACTGTGATAGGATGACCTGGATGATGTCACCATCATGTGACCAGTGCAGGATTGGACCGGAGTGAAGAGGAGAAGGAGCCTAAGGCTCCATTCACACGTCCGCAAAATGTGTCAGCATCCGTTCCGCAATTTTGCGGAACGGGTGCGGACCCATTTATTCTCTAAGGGGACGGAATGGATGCGGACAGCACACAGTGTGCTGTCTGTAGCCGCAATTGTGGAGCGCGGCCCCGATTTTGGGTCCGCAGCTCCGCAAAAAGATAGAGCATGTCCTATTCTTGTCCGCAGCTTGCGGACAAGAATAGGCATTTCTATGGGGGTGATGGGCTGGTGTGTTGCGGACCCGCAATTTGCGGGTCCGCAACACACCACGGACGTGTGAATGTAGCCTAATGGTGATGTCTGTACATGAGAAAAGGTAAGTGAAGGGAGAGGCAGAGCAATGCTGGGAGTTGTAGTTATTTAACTGAGATGTATGTTAGGGCTGAAGGGAGGGATGTTATTGACATGGAACTGGGTGCTTGAGGTGGCTGGGGGAGGGAGTGATGTTATTTACATGGGACTGTATGTTGAAAGTGGATGGTGGGGGGGAATGATGTTTATGTACATGGGACTTAATGTTTAGGCTACGTTCACACTTGCGTTTGGGGATCCGCTTGTGAGATCCGTTTCAAGGCTCTCACAATGTCACCGCCAGTTCTGTGAGAAGGTCTGTTAGACGTTCTTCTCTACCTCTTGCATGACGTTCTTTGTTTTGGTTTCACTTTGTCATCTCCTTTCCTTCTCCCAGCTGTCACCTGTTTACACTAATTGTCTCCCTTTATATTCCCTCCCATACTGCCTCACTTTGCGGTTTATACTTCTTCCTGGATGAGTTGTTCACTGCTGGAGGCTGCTACTGCTGATTCCTCAGATAAGTCTTTTTCCTTTATTTGTGTTTCCATGCTGGCTTGATTCTAGGTGACCCTGACTCCGTCTGTATTAAGTGCAGGGAGCCGGTGGTCATGTCCCCTCACTATTATAGGGTTTTCAGGTGTCACATAGTATTAGGTACGTGGGCATGCAATCGTCTACCATAAAGACCTTTGCATGGGCATAGCAGTCAGGGAGAGCTCTAGGGGTTTTATAGGGCTCACCCATATGCTCCTTAGTTTGTGATCAAGCCAGTCGGATGTTTATTTATAAGTTCCAGCTTTCTGCAACACCATCCGTGACACACAAGCAGCCCCAAATGCATCAGTTTAACCCCAATGCATTCTGAATGGATGCGGATCCATTCAGAATGCATTCATTCGGCTCCGTATGCCCCCCCGTTCCGTTTTGGAGGCGGACCCCAAAATGCTGCAAGCAGCGGTTTTGTGTCCGCATGGCCTTGCGGAGCCAAACGGATCTGTCCTGACTTATAATGTAAGTCAATGGGGACGGATCCCTTTGCATTGACACAAAATGGTGCAATTGTAAACGGATCCGTCCCCCATTGACTTTCAATGTAAGTCAGGACGGATCCGTATTGGGACTTAGAAATTCAAATCTAATACAAACGAATCGGTCCTGAACGGATGCATTCGTTTGTATTATCGGTGCGGATCCGCACGAACGCAAGTGTGAAAGTAGCCTTGGGGGTGATGTTTACATGGGACTGTGCGTTGGAGGCGGCTGGGGAGGAGGTGATGTTATTTACATGGGACTGTATGGTGGAGGGAGGATTATAACTGCAGGGGGCACTGCAGATCCAGGGGACATTATAGGCGGTCTTATTACTACTGGGGGCTCTATAGGAGGGTCTTATTTCTACTAAGCACACTATAAGGGCCTTATTACTACTGAGGGGTCTGTAGGGAGCTTTATTTCCACTGGGGGAACAATGGGGGCCTTATTTCTACTGGGGACTCTGTGAAGGTATTATTAATATGGGAGGGCTCTTCTAATAATGTGGGCATTGTTGAGGAGCATTATCATGGTTGGGGCAGTGTTACTAATGAGGGCATTCTAGAAGGGAATTACTATTGGTGGGACTATGAGGAGCACTATTACTATGGGGGCAGTAATGTTTCTTCAGGATAGTATTTGGGGGTATTGGGGGGGGGGGGCAGGGGCATAACTAAAGGCTCATGGGCCCCGGTGCAAGAGTTTAGCTTGGGCCCCCCTTCCCTCAGTGCTTTGTGTGTCTTCTTATGCGGCACAAGTGTCTTTGGGCCCCTTCAGGCTCCTGGGCCCGGTAGCGACTGCTACCTCTGCACCCCCTATGGCTACACCCCTGGGGAAGGGGGGGGGAAGGGCACAGCAAGCAACAGGATAACACTGTGGGGACTCCAGTTGGGGGATAATGATAGAATGTGAGGAAGCTAAGATGTCTGTGTGTCACACTCTGCAGAGACGAGGCGGCTGAGAGAAGTTGTCCAGACCGAGTGGAGAAGATGATGAGAGAGAAGATCTACAGAGAAGATGATGACAGAGAGGAGACGTCACCTGGATGCCCTGGATGTGACAGGTAAGTGCTGCTGTATAGCAAGTACAGCAAAGTGCAGGGGGGGGCAACATATTTATTGGGGCTTTTGCCCCGGATCTTTTGAGACCCTGGCAACGCCCCTGGCATCTGGCATAGCTGGATAGTGCTGAGTGCCCGCCAGACCCCATAGACTATAATGGGAACTGGCAGGCATAAATGCCAGGATTCGGGCAGACAAAAATCACTGCATGCAACAGTTTTTGTCCAGCGAAATCACAGCATTTATCCCGAGGAGTGGCTGGATCCCAGCCAGTTCCCATTATAGCCAATGGGCTCTGAATTTATATAAAATATATATATGGTATCACAGCTCAATAAATTACAAGGACAATACAGTGAAATAAATCGGACACAGGTATATTATACCCATGACTATTACTGATGTTATTTGTGCTACTAGGCTCATCGACTTGGGCAAAGTTCTGTATTAGTTCTTCTGTGTTTCTGTTGCAGACTGAGATTATTTTATCATCATTTAAAGGATATGGACACTGTAACGGATCTCCTGGCACCCCGACCGGGTACCTCCGTCGATGGATGCTCCTAGTGCTTCCCGAGGACTCAAAGCACTCCGCTCTACACCAAAACCACCACAGGAACCAGGAACATGAACCGCTTGGTTGGGGGTCTCACCGTCCTCCACCCACACTGGACCCAAGACCGGGCTTCCGCTTCCAGTGGGTGAACCTCTCCTAAATCCAGAGAGCAGGAACAGCTCTTACAAGAGCTAGCACTTATAGCCAGGGGAGTATAGCAAATCTTCAGCGTATAGCAATCCCCAGTGTCGATTAGTTACCCAAACACCAGCCTCAACATGATGAAGGGTAAAACAGGAACTCTTTATTGAACACAGAAGCATTGACTTAGTTACACATTTTCCAACCAGGGTACCACCCCCGTGGACCTGGTTGGGAACTGAGGACATGACATAGCAGCCAATCCTTTACATTTTAAACACAAAAAATATGTGGCATATAAATTACACACATAAATCAGGGTTCATAGTTCCTTGTAACCCCAAAAGGTCTTAGGGGGTCTCCATAGTTCTCGGTCCATAGTCTGTAGGAAGGAGGCTGGCCCTTAGGCTTCTCCAGCAGCCCCAGTGATGGTTCAGTCAGTCACAGACACCTTTGAGGGCCTTTTTTTTTATTGCATTTTACTCATTTTGGGTTAAAAATCATTTTTTCAATTGGTCTTTCAATTCTTACAAATGTTCAGCCATTTCTGAGGTACAGGGGTTATAAATCAGTCTTTTTGTAAAGCTGTCAGTTTCAGGTTTCTTTGAATTTCCTCATCTGACGGCTTATGTGTAGCTCTCATCTCTGATCTCCTGACCTCATGAACACTTATTTAAACCATATTCTTATACGATTGATAAGATTTGAGCTACAATAAGTGTTTAACCCCTTAGTGACCACCAACTCGCTTTTTTACGGCGGCCCAGTCTAAGCACTGCACAGGTTCCCCGTGCAGCGGAGAGCGGGGACCTGGCTCTCACATGAGAGTCGCGGCCCTGCTCTAACAGCCCGGACCGGCAGGAGTGCCGATCTGGGCTGTTTAACACTTTACATGCCGCGGGCAAGGGCGCCCACCGCATGTAAAGTGCTGACAGAGGAGACAGAGGAACGGACTCCTTCTGTCTCCCATTGGCACCCCGCAAATGCGATTGTGGGGTGCCGATGTGTGTGAAGGCTGCCTGGGGTCTGATGTAGGCCCTAGACCAGCCTTTAGTAATTTCCAGCAGGCTGCTGGTCAATTTCAGAATAGCATTGCCATTAAAATGCAATTCACTATAGGGATAGTGCATTGCATTTTAAAAGCAATCAAAAAGCTGTCTATTATAGTCCCCTTATGGCACTATTAAGTGGTAAAAAGAAGTTAAAAAAAACCTCATTTATTCAGTAAAAAAAATCCCATAAAAATAAATTACGCTTTTTTTCCCCATTGAAAATGCGCTTTTCAAAGAAAAAAATTGCAAAAACAAATCTTCCCCATATGTTTGGTATTTCCGTGTCCGTAACGACCCGGACTACATAAATATCATGTAAATTATCCTCTACGGTGAACGGCATAAAAAAAATAGACAGAATTGCTAATTAGTTGCCACTGAAAAAATGTAATAACAATCGATCAAAAAGCGTCATTTACTCCAAAATGATACCAATGAAAAATATAAGTAGTTTCCCAAAAATCAAGCCCTCACACAACTTCATATAACGAACAATAAAAAAGTTATCGGTCTTGGTAAGTGGCAATGCAAAAATATTATTTTCTTTAAAAAAAAGGGATTTTGTTTGCAAAAAAGTAGTAAAAGGCAAAAAAAAAACTATATGTATTTGGTATCACTGTAAGATATTATGTTATTTATACTGAAAAATGGAAGCTGTAAAATTTATAACGTAAAAACGCAGTGGCAGCATTGCTGTTTTTCCCATCTCCCTTCCAGAAAGAGTTAATACAAGTTAGCAAGAAAGTTATGTGTACCCCAAAACGGCGCCATTAAAAACTACAACTTGTCCCACAAAAAACAAGCCCTCATAAAGCTATATAGACGGAAAAATAAAAAAGTTATAGCTCCTGGAACGCGACGATGAAAGAAGGTAGAAAAACGCTTGTTCAGTAAGGCCCAAAACAGGCTGGTCCCTAAGGGGTTAAGAGGTCAGTAGATCAGAGCTACACATGAGCCGTCAGATTATGGTTTACCCTGTATCTCAGAAACGGCTGAACATTTTAAAAAAAGACCTACTGTAGGTCAGTGATGGCTAAACTCCGGCACTCCAGCTGTGGTGAAACTACAACTCCCAGCATGCTCCATTCATTTTTATGGAGTTCTGAGAACAGCCAAGCAAGTGTTCATCTTGGGAGTTGTAGTTTTACCACAGTTGGAATGCTGGAGGTTAGCCATCACAGACCTAAGTAAAAAATCTTTTTTAGCCCAAAATGAGTAAAATGCAATCATATAAAAATTTAACCGAAGGTGTACATAGCCCTTAACATTGCTACTGGCATCTGTGTGCATTATGTCACCATAGATCTCCACTACTGTACACACCTGCTTATTTGTTCTTTTATTAGTCTTTTTCGGCTGGTCCCGACTTTGATATCCTGTTGCATATATTACTACGTCATCTGGTTAACCATTATTCAGGGGCAGTACTATGGACAGGGTTCTGTAGTGTGTTACACTTAGACACTATCAGTGCAATCCTGCAAAATTGTACTTTGTTTCTACAACATGACCTATAATTTACGACATTGTCATTTATTGGGCTCTAAGACCAGTTCCTTTGTACTTACATATGTAAATATTTTTATATACTGTATATTGTAGGCTGTGACCAAAGTCCAGGGATGGATCAAAACACTAAATACTGTCTTTATTGGAGCACTTTAATAAAGAATGGACACTTTGCATCATAAGTGTGCCGTGCAGTATATTAAATGTTACTGTGCGTTCACTTCGTTGTCATATTTTGGAAAACCCTAGTTGACAGGTGGCTCTCACAGGCCCAGGGGCCACACTGTCCCTGTCTGTGTCAAAATAGTTAAGAAGGGCCTGGTTGTGAAACATCATCAGCACCCTCCTGATGCAAAGGACGGAGTGCCATTGTGTTGAAATTATGCACTTAGAGGCACGTAAATCACTGTGCAGCACAGAACACAACTTTACTGTATATGTATATGCACAATTCACTCCATCGGAAGCAGTGGCGGATCCAGAGCCTGGTCTCGGGAGGGGCACTTCCAGATTATTTTCTGTCCGCCGCCACAAAACAATGGTGCTTATAGAACAGACTACACAGTGTAGCGGTATACTGTATATTGTGGGGCACAGTGTAGAGGTATACTGTATATTGTGTGGCACAGTGTAGAGGTATACTGTATATTGTGTGGCACAGTGTAGAGGTATACTGTATATTGTGTGGCACAGTCTAGAGGTATACTGTATATTGTGGGGCACAGTGTAGAGGTATACTGTATATTGTGGGGCATAGTGTAGAGGTATACTGTATATTGTGTGGCACAGTGTAGAGGTATACTGTATATTGTGGGGCACAGTGTAGAGGTATACTGTATATTGTGTGGCACAGTGTAGAGGTATACTGTATATTGTGTGGCACAGTGTAGAGGTATACTGTATATTGTGTGGCACAGTGTAGAGGTATACTGTATATTGTGTGGCACAGTGTAGAGGTATACTGTATATTGTGTGGCACAGTGTAGAGGTATACTGTATATTGTGTGGCACAGTGTAGAGGTATACTGTATATTGTGTGGCACAGTGTAGCGGTATACTGTATATTGTGTGGCACAGTGTAGAGGTATACTGTATATTGTGGGGCACAGTGTAGAGGTATACTGTATATTGTGGGGCACAGTGTAGGCTATATGTGTATAACATAAACATATTTCACATGAAAACTTACAGTTTCTTGGCTTGGCCCTTGGGGATCTCGGATGCCACTTCAACACTTTGGCCGGGGGCTCGGCGGAGCTGATGTTGTGTTTTATCCTAATGAGAAAGATTTTATAATAAGGATTTGGAGAAGGGGCAGAGGAATAGCAGAGCAGGGAGAGGCTGGTGCTGCTACTAGGGGGTCATACCATGGGGGAGTAATAAAGCCCACCATAATGCTCCCCCCAGTAGAAATAATTCTCCTTATAATGTGACAGTGCAAAAAATACCCCCTTGTAATGCCCCCAGTTGAGCTAATGTCCCCATAGTGCCCCCATAATGTGCCAGTATAAAATACCCCTATATAGTGCCCCAAGTAAATGCCCCCATAGTGCTCCTCTCCCCCTTTCTCCTAGTGCCCCCCATAATGTACCAGTATAAAATTCTTCAGTAGATGCCCTCAGTGTCCCCCATAATTTGCAAGTATAAAATACCCCTTCTTAGTGCCCCCGTAGATGACCCCATAGTACTCCTCTCCCCCTTTCCCCATAGTACCCACCATAATGTGTCCCAGTATAAAATTGTACTGTACAGAGCGCCCCATATAAAATAACCCTTCTTTGTGGCCTCAGTAGATGCCCCTATAGTGCCCCCAATTATGTGCCAGTAATAACAGCCCCCCCATGTGCCAGTAATAACAGCCCCCCCATGTGCCAGTAATAATAGCCCCCCCATGTGCCAGTAATAACCCCCCATGTGCCAGTGATAACAGCCCCCCATGTGCCAGTAATAACAGCCCCCCATGTGCCAGTAATAACAGCCCCCCATGTGCCAGTAATAACAGCCCCCCATCATGTGCCAGTAATAACAGCCCCTCCATGTGCCAGTAATAACAGCCCCCCCATGTGCCAGTAATAACAGCCCCCCCATGTGCCAGTAATAACAGCCCCTCCATGTGCCAGTAATAACAGCCCCCATGTGCCAGTAATAACAGCCCCCCATGTGCCAGTAATAACAGCCCCCCCATGTGCCAGTAATAACAGCCCCCCCATGTGCCAGTAATAACAGCCCCCCCATGTGCCAGTAATAACAGCCCCCATGTGCCAGTAATAACAGCCCCCCATGTGCCAGTAATAACAGCCCCCCATGTGCCAGTAATAACAGCTCCCCCATGTGCCAGTAATAACAGCTCCCCATGTGCCAGTAATAACAGCCCCCCATGTGCCAGTAATAACAGCCCCCCATGTGCCAGTAATAACAGCTCCCCATGTGCCAGTAATAACAGCCCCCCATGTGCCAGTAATAACAGCCCCCCCATGTGCCAGTAATAACAGCCCCCCCATGTGCCAGTAATAACAGCTCCCCATGTGCCAGTAATAACAGCCCCCCATGTGCCAGTAATAACAGCTCCCCATGTGCCAGTAATAACAGCCCCCCATGTGCCAGTAATAACAGCCCCCCCATGTGCCAGTAATAACAGCCCCCCATGTGCCAGTAATAACAGCTCCCCCATGTGCCAGTAATACCAGCTCCCCCATGTGCCAGTAATAACAGCTCCCCATGTGCCAGTAATAACAGCCCCCCATGTGCCAGTAATAACAGCTCCCCCATGTGCCAGTAATAACAGCTCCCCATGTGCCAGTAATAACAGCCCCCCATGTGCCAGTAATAACAGCCCCCCATGTGCTAGCAATAACAGCCTTCCCATGTGCCAGCAATAACAGCCCCCCATGTGCCAGCAATAACAGCCCCCCCAATGTGCCCAATTGCCCCGTTATCCCCCCCCCTGGATCCGCCCCTGATCGGAAGGGATAGTGCTGAAAAAATGCTGCATAACACATATTTACAGTACGCTTAATGGTTGCAATGTCTCAAATGAGGGTATATACTCTTGGAAGTTGCACAGTCTCTTAAAGGGCACCTTAAACTTGGTGGTTCACAGTCAGAGGCACTCACTTTAACTATTTACAGACCAGATATAGTAGTCCTAAAGGGAGGCTTCCCTGCTACTGTGGCACTCATAGGCTAATAGACCCCAGGTGTCCAGCTTGGGGTCTTCACTCACTTGCAGCCACAACACCTCCCTGGGGAATTACTCCTCCCTCTGCTCCAATGTTCCCAGGGCCTGAAGCATGGACAGAGGCATTATATCTTGTTTGACCTGGTGGCACTAACCCTTACTGCTGCTCTCTTGGGGCCCCCAGCTCTTCTCACATGCCTCTTTGGGTTAGTGCTGCAGCCATTGCACCTGTAGCCCTCTGTTACGGACGTACCGAGACATATGGACGTCCCAGCGACAGTGAGTGGCAGGAGATCTGTGAGACTGGCAACGCGTGGTTTGATCTGACAGGTTTTCCTTGTGGATCAATAGGCGTCTGTGTTGTTTCTGGAAAAGGCCACACCCCTTGTTTCCAGGTGTTGCTTATGTGGTCATTTAACCTTCCTTATTTATAGTTGCTTCTCCCGCAATGCTGTGCAGTTTATAGCTTCTGTGCCTGTGGATTGTTTGTGGTTGGAGCTCGGCTGAGTTCCTGGTGCTTCCATAGCCTCTTTTAACCACCTCAGCCCCTATGGCTTAAACACCCTTAATGACCAGGCCACTTTTTACACTTCTGACCTACACTACTTTCACGGTTTATTGCTCGGTCATGCAACTTACCATCCAAATGAATTTTACCTCCTTTTCTTCTCACTAATAGAGCTTGCATTTGGTGGTATTTCATTGCTGCTGACATTTTTACTTTTTTTGTTATTAATCGAAATTTAACGATTTTTTTTGCAAAAAAATGACATTTTTCACTTTCAGTTGTAAAATTTTGCAAAAAAAACGACATCCATATATAAATTTTGCTCTAAATTTATTGTTCTACATGTCTTTGATAAAAAAAAAATGTTTGGGTAAAAAAAATGGTTTGGGTAAAAGTTATAGCGTTTACAAACTATGGTACAAAAATGTGAATTTCCGCTTTTTGAAGCAGCTCTGACTTTCTGAGCACCTGTCATGTTTCCTGAGGTTCTACAATGCCCAGACAGTACAAACACCCCACAAATGACCCCATTTCGGAAAGTACACACCCTAAGGTATTCGCTGATGGGCATAGTGAGTTCATAGAACTTTTTATTTTTTGTCACAAGTTAGTGGAAAATGATGATTTTTTTTTTTTTCTTACAAAGTCTCATATTCCACTAACTTGTGACAAAAAATAAAAACTTCTATGAACTCACTATGCCCATCACAAAATACCTTGGGGTCTCTTCTTTCCAAAATGGGGTCACTTGTGGGGTGGTTATACTGCCCTGGCATTCTAGGGGCCCAAATGTGTGGTAAGGATTTTGAAATCAAATTCTGTAAAAAATGACCTGTGAAATCCGAAAGGTGCTCTTTGGAATATGGGCCCCTTTGCCCACCTAGGCTGCAAAAAAGTGTCACACATCTGGTATCTCTGTATTCAGGAGAAGTTGAGGAATGTGTTTTGGGGTGTCTTTTTACATATACCCATGCTGGGTGAGATAAATATCTTGGTCAAATGCCAACTTTGTATAAAAAAATGGGAAAAGTTGTCTTTTGCCAAGATATTTCTCTTACCCAGCATGGGTATATGTAAAATGACACCCCAAAACACATTCCTCAACTCCTCCTGAGTACGGAGATACCAGATGTGTGACACTTTTTTGCAGCCTAGGTGGGCAAAGGGGCCCATATTCCAAAGAGCACCTTTCGGATTTCACAGGTCATTTTTTACAGAATTTGATTTCAAACTCCTTACCACACATTTGGGACCCTAGAATGCCAGGGCAGTATAACTACCCCACAAGTGACCCCATTTTGGAAAGAAGAGACCCCAAGGTATTCGCTGATGGGCATAGTGAGTTCATGGAAGTTTTTATTTTTTGTCACAAGTTAGTGGAATATGAGACTTTGTATGAAAAAAAAAAAAAAAAAAAATCAGCATTTTCCACTAACTTGTGACAAAAAATAAAAAATTCTAGGAACTCGCCATGCCCCTCACGGAATACCTTGGGGTGTCTTCTTTCCAAAATGGGGTCACTTGTGGGGTAGTTATACTGCCCTGGCATTTTCCAGGGGCCCTAATGTGTGGTAAGTAGGTAAATGACCTGTGAAATCCTAAAGGTGCTCTTTGGAATATGGGCCCCTTTGCCCACCTAGGCTGCAAAAAAGTGTCACACATGTGGTATCGCCGTATTCAGGAGAAGTTGGGGAATGTGTTTTGGGGTGTCATTTTACATATACCCTTGCTGGGTGAGAGAAATATCTTGACAAAAGACAACTTTTCCCATTTTTTTTATACAAAGTTGGCATTTGACCAAGATATTTCTCTCACCCAGCATGGGTATATGTAAAATGACACCCCAAAACACATTCCCCAACTTCTCCTGAGTACGGCGATACCAGATGTGTGACACTTTTTTGCAGCCTAGATGCGCAAAGGTGCCCAAATTCCTTTTAGGAGGGCATTTTTAGACATTTGGATACCAGACTTCTTCTCACGCTTTGGGGCCCCTAGCGGAAATTGATATTTTTTTATTTTTTTCTCACAAAGTCTCCCGTTCCGCTAACTTGGGACAAAAATTTCAATCTTTCATGGACTCAATATGCCCCTCACGGAATACCTGGGGGTGTCTTCTTTCCGAAATGGGGTCACATGTGGGGTATTTATACTGCCCTGGCATTCTAGGGGCCCTAAAGCGTGAGAAGAAGTCTGGAATATAAATGTCTAAAAAATTTTACGCATTTTGATTCCGTGAGGGGTATGGTGAGTTCATGTGAGATTTTATTTTTTGACACAAGTTAGTGGAATATGAGACTTTGTAAGAAAAAAAAAAAATAATTCCGCTAACTTGGGCCAAAAAAATGTCTGAATGGAGCCTTACAGGGGGGTGATCAATGACAGGGGGGGTGATTAATGACAGGGGGGGTGATCAATGACAGGGGGGGTGATCAATGACAGGGGGGTGATCAGGGAGTCTATATGGGGTGATAACCACAGTCATTGATCACGCCCCTGTAAGGCTTCATTCAGACGTCCGGATGCGTTTTGCGGATCCGATCCATCTATCAGTGCATCCGTAAAAATCATGCGGACATCTGAATGGAGCTTTACAGGGGGGTAATCAATGACAGGGGTGTAATCAATGACAGGGGGGTGATCAGGGAGTCTATATGGGGTGATCACCACAGTCATTGATCATGCCCCTGTAAGGCTTCATTCAGACGTCCGGATGCGTTTTGCGGATCCGATCCATCTATCAGTGCATCCGTAAAAATCATGCGGACATCTGAATGGAGCTTTACAGGGGGGTAATCAATGACAGGGGTGTAATCAATGACAGGGGGGTGATCAGGGAGTCTATATGGGGTGATCACCACAGTCATTGATCACGCCCCTGTAAGGCTTCATTCAGACGTCCGGATGCGTTTTGCGGATCCGATCCATCTATCAGTGCATCCGTAAAAATCATGCGGACATCTGAATGGAGCTTTACAGGGGGTTGATCAATGACAGGGGTGTAATCAATGACAGGGGGGTGATCAGGGAGTCTATATGGGGTGATAACCACAGTCATTGATCACGCCCCTGTAAGGCTTCATTCAGACGTCCGTATGCGTTTTGCGGATCCGATCCATCTATCAGTGCATCTGTAAAAATCATGCGGACATCTGAATGGAGCTTTACAGGGGGGTAATCAATGACAGGGGGGTGATCAGGGAGTCTATATGGGGTGATCACCACAGTCATTGATCATGCCCCTGTAAGGCTTCATTCAGACGTCCGGATGCGTTTTGCGGATCCGATCCATCTATCAGTGCATCCGTAAAAATCATGCGGACATCTGAATGGAGCTTTACAGGGGGGTGATCAGGGAGTCTATATGGGGTGATCACCACAGTCATTGATCACGCCCCTGTAAGGCTTCATTCAGACGTCCGGATGCGTTTTGCGGATCCGATCCATCTATCAGTGCATCCGTAAAAATCATGCGGACATCTGAATGGAGCTTTACAGGGGGGTGATCAGGGAGTCTATATGGGGCGATCACCACAGTCATTGATCACGCCCCTGTAAGGCTTCATTCAGACGTCCGGATGCGTTTTGCGGATCCGATCCATCTATCAGTGGATCCGTAAAAATCATGCGGACATCTGAATGGAGCTTTACAGGGGGGTGATCAATGACAGGGGGGTGATCAGGGAGTCTATATGGGGTGATCAGGGGCTAATAAGGGGTTAATAAGTGACAGGGGGGGTGTAGTGTAGTGTAGTGGTGCTTGGTGCTACTTTACTGAGCTACCTGTGTCCTCTGGTGGTCGATCCAAACAAAGGGGACCACCAGAGGACCAGGTAGCAGGTATATTAGACGCTGTTATCAAAACAGCGTCTAATATACCTGTTAGGGGTTAAAAAAAACACATCTCCAGCCTGCCAGCGAACGATCGCCGCTGGCAGGCTGGAGATCAACTCTCTTACCGTCCGTTCCTGTGAGCGCGCGCGCCTGTGTGCGCGCGTTCACAGGAAATCTCGGCCATCGCGAGAGGACGCGCCGGCGCGTCCACTCGGAATGAATCAACCACCTCCAGGACGCGTCTGTGCGTACAGCGGTCCGGAGGTGGTTAAGTTATGTCTTTCCTTTCTCTTTTGTATTTTGTTTGGGTTCTGTGTGTTGCATTTCCCTATTGTTTGTATTGGGGCTGAGGTAGTCTCTTCCCTGCCATTAGAACCAGGGTTCTATAGGGCTAGATAGGACTCTAGGTATACCTGCCTATGAACTCACCTACCTTTGGGGTCTGTTCATACTGGTAGTCAGTCAGGATTTTGGTTAGGGTTTTCACTAGGAGGTGTCCATCTTCCTTCCCTAGTTCTCAGGCCTGATACCCTGCTTCCCGCTTCCCTTCTATGCTCGGTGTGGTGTTTCCCTCCCACACCAAAGTGTGACACCCTCCCGTCCACAAGTTATTGCACCTCACTCCATCTGCAGGTCACTGCGATGACTGCTGCTACTCATCCTTATCCAGGGACTCTACTTTGGCCTCCACACTCAGGCCCCATTAGCGACTCAGGCTTTACTTCACCACAAACCCAGGCTGCTGCACCACTTTTCTCAATGGCAGGTTAGACAGCCTGCTCCCTTCGCCATTGAGCAGTTGTCTGGCACTCATCTGCTGCAGCCACTGCTGCAGAAGGCCCTTACTGGCCTGTTTTTCCAGCACGGGGATTCAAGCTTCACCAGGTCATATACTCTGCAGTTTCCAAGATGGCACTGTTCAGCCCCTATTCAGTTTTTGACAGATAACACTAACCTGTCGGGGCCCCAGAAGCAAGATCTCCAGCTGAAAGACGTGCTGCTGATCCACGCCTCCTGGTGATGCGACAGCATCCTTGGTTTCTCCACACAGCGGGCATGTGCTGGGGGAGATAAGCAGTGAGCTGACGGCTCAGCTGCTCTATTCCTATGTGCTAGTGTTTCTGATTAATGGAGCGCTGAGTAATGGACCTATCAGGTTCTGATCCTGCGCTCTATTTAAACCCCTTCCTGGCCATATACCAGTGCCAGTGATAGGTTTTCACTCCCTACAGTAGCTGTGCTCCCAGTTCTGTTCTGTGTGTGTTTGGATTGCTTATTGTATTGAGCTCAGCTTCCCTTTGACTACTTTCCTGTTTGGTTCTGACTTCGGCTTGGCTGTTCTGAGTACCTTCTGTTGTCTGATTTAGTACTGCATTGTCCGCCCGATTCTGACCTTTTTCTGTACTACATCGTCTTTGTGTAGTTTCTTCTGTGTGTGTGTGTCAGTCCTGCACCTAGCAGAGTAGGGAATGTTGACCAGTTGCGGACTTGCCGCCTAGGGCTTGCAGTCAGGCAAGGAAAGCGGGCCGGGCTCCAGTTAGTGCTCATTGTCTGTGTGTTCCTGCCTACTGTCCTGCCATTATCACTGGCTTTACATTTTTCTTCCAGGTGACTGTCACGGCTTGGTGGTAGTTTGCCGTGACACTTTCGCCGCGCATGATGGTTGCCGGTGGCAGCGTGTTGTTTGTTTTATGCTTGCTTGTGCACTTCCCCTTTACGGCTGTTTCCCTTCCCATTTCTGGTGTGTATGGTGTTAAGGCGTGTGCAAGGTGGAGCTGGGTTTGGCCTCTTAGCTCTTATTGTTCTGAGTTGTGAGCCTGTGGTCAGATTGTCTTCAGTGTCTGACACATGGCAAACTTGCACCTAAATTTATTGTACCATAGAATCCAGTATCTTTTTGTCTTCAGCTCCCTTCGTCATTCAGAATTCATGATGTCTTTCATAAGTCCTTGCTTAACCACCTCCAGACCGCCTAACGCAGGATCGCGTTCTGGAGGTGGCAGCGCTGCGCACAGTCACGCATATAAGCGTCATCTCGCGATGGCCGAGATTTCCTGTGAACGCGCGCACACAGGCGCGCGCGCTCACAGGAACGGAAGGTAAGAGAGTTGATCTCCAGCCTGCCAGCGGCGATCGTTCGCTGGCAGGCTGGAGATGTGTTTTTTTTAACCCCTAACAGGTATATTAGACGCTGTTTTGATAACAGCGTCTAATATACCTGCTACCTGGTCCTCTGGTGGTCCCCTTTGTTTGGATCGACCACCAGAGGACACAGGTAGCTCAGTAAAGTAGCACCAAACACCACTACACTACACCCCCCCCCGTCACTTATTAACCCCTTATTAGCCCCTGATCACCCCTGATCACCCCATATAGACTCCCTGATCACCCCCCTGTCATTGATTACCCCCCTGTCATTGATCACCCCCCTGTAAAGCTCCATTCAGATGTCCGCATGATTTTTACGGATCCACTGATAGATGGATCGGATCCGCAAAACGCATCCGGACGTCTGAATGAAGCCTTACAGGGGCGTGATCAATGACTGTGGTGATCACCCCATATAGACTCCCTGATCACCCCCCTGTCATTGATTACCCCCCTGTCATTGATTACCCCCCTGTAAAGCTCCATTCAGACGTCCGCATGATTTTTACGGATCCACTGATAGATGG
Organism: Bufo bufo; assembly: GCF_905171765.1. Taxonomy (NCBI): domain Eukaryota; kingdom Metazoa; phylum Chordata; class Amphibia; order Anura; family Bufonidae; genus Bufo; species Bufo bufo. The sequence continues at coordinate 530,148,786 of NC_053393.1, read as the reverse complement.
ATCGGATCCGCAAAACGCATCCGGACGTCTGAATGAAGCCTTACAGGGGCATGATCAATGACTGTGGTGATCACCCCATATAGACTCCCTGATCACCCCCCTGTAAAGCTCCATTCAGATGTTCGCATGATTTTTACGGATGCACTGATAGATAGATCCGATCGGCAAAACGCATCCGGACGTCTGAATGAAGCCTTACAGGGGCATGATCAATGACTGTGGTGATCACCCCATATAGACTCCCTGATCACCCCCCTGTAAAGCTCCATTCAGATGTCCGCATGATTTTTCCGGATGCACTGATAGATGGATCCGATCCGCAAAACGCATCCGGACGTCTGAATGAAGCCTTACAGGGGCATCATCAATGACTGTGGTGATCACCCCCCTGTCATTGATTACCCCCCTGTAAAGCTCCATTCAGATGTCCGCATGATTTTTACGGATGCACTGATAGATGGATCGGATCCGCAAAACGCATCCGGACTTATGAATGAAGCTATACAGGGGCATGATCAATGACTGTGGTGATCACCCCATATAGACTCCCTGATCACCCCCCTGTAAAGCGCCATTCAGATGTCCGCATGATTTTTACGGATGCACTGATAGATGGATCCGATCCGCAAAACGCATCCGGACGTCTGAATGAAGCCTTACAGGGGCGTGATCAATGACTGTGGTGATCACCCCATATAGACTCCCTGATCACCCCCCTGTCATTGATTACCCCCCTGTCATTGATTACCCCCCTGTAAAGCTCCATTCAGACGTCCGCATGATTTTTACGGATCCACTGATAGATGGATCGGATCCGCAAAACGCATCCGGACGTCTGAATGAAGCCTTACAGGGGCGTGATCAATGACTGTGGTGATCACCCCATATAGACTCCCTGATCACCCCCTGTCATTGATTACCCCCCTGTAAAGCTCCATTCAGATGTCCGCATGATTTTTACGGATGCACTGATAGATGGATCGGATCCGCAAAACGCATACGGACGTCTGAATGAAGCCTTACACGGGCGTGATCAATGACTGTGGTGATCACCCCATATAGACTCCCTGATCACCCCCCTGTCATTGATCACCCCCCTGTCATTGATCACCCCCCTGTCATTGATCACCCCCCTGTAAGGCTCCATTCAGACATTTTTTTGGCCCAAGTTAGCGGAAATTATTATTTTTTTCTTACAAAGTCTCATATTCCACTAACTTGTGTCAAAAAATAAAATCTCACATGAACTCACCATACCCCTCACGGAAACCAAATGCGTAAAATTTTTTAGACATTTATATTCCAGACTTCTTCTCACGCTTTAGGGCCCCTAGAATGCCAGGGCAGTATAAATACCCCACATGTGACCCCATTTCGGAAAGAAGACACCCCCAGGTATTCCGTGAGGGGCATATTGAGTCCATGAAAGATTGAAATTTTTGTCCCAAGTTAGCGGAACGGGAGACTTTGTGAGAAAAAAATTAAAAATATCAATTTCCGCTAACTTGTGCCAAAAAAATAAAATTTCTATGAACTCGCCATGCCCCTCATTGAATACCTTGGGGTGTCTTCTTTCCAAAATGGGGTCACATGTGGGGTATTTATACTGCCCTGGCATTCTAGGGGCCCCAAAGCGTGAGAAGAAGTCTGGTATCCAAATGTCTAAAAATGCCCTCCTAAAAGGAATTTGGGCACCTTTGCGCATCTAGGCTGCAAAAAAGTGTCACACATCTGGTATCGCCGTACTCAGGAGAAGGTGGGGAATGTGTTTTGGGGTGTCATTTTACATATACCCATGCTGGGTGAGAGAAATATCTTGGTCAAATGCCAACTTTGTATAAAAAAATGGGAAAAGTTGTCTTTTGCCAAGATATTTCTCTCACCCAGCAAGGGTATATGTAAAATGACACCCCAAAACACATTCCCCAACTTCTCCTGAATACGGCGATACCACATGTGTGACACTTTTTTGCAGCCTAGGTGGGCAAAGGGGCCCACATTCCAAAGAGCACCTTTAGGATTTCACAGGTCATTTACCTACTTACCACACATTAGGGCCCCTGGAAAATGCCAGGGCAGTATAACTACCCCACAAGTGACCCCATTTTGGAAAGAAGACACCCCAAGGTATTCCGTGAGGGGCATGGCGAGTTCCTAGAATTTTTTATTTTTTGTCACAAGTTAGTGGAAAATGCTGATTTTTTTTTTTTTTTTTTCATACAAAGTCTCATATTCCACTAACTTGTGACAAAAAATAAAAACTTCCATGAACTCACTATGCCCATCAGCGAATACCTTGGGGTCTCTTCTTTCCAAAATGGGGTCACTTGTGGGGTAGTTATACTGCCCTGGCATTCTAGGGGCCCAAATGTGTGGTAAGGAGTTTGAAATCAAATTCTGTAAAAAATGACCTGTGAAATCCGAAAGGTGCTCTTTGGAATATGGGCCCCTTTGCCCACCTAGGCTGCAAAAAAGTGTCACACATCTGGTATCTCCGTACTCAGGAGAAGGTGGGGAATGTGTTTTAGGGGGTCATTTTACATATACCCATGCTGGGTGAGAGAAATATCTTGGCAAAAGACAACTTTTCCCATTTTTTTATACAAAGTTGGCATTTGACCAAGATATTTATCTCACCCAGCATGGGTATATGTAAAATGACCCCCTAAAACACATTCCCCACCTTCTCCTGAGTACGGAGATACCAGATGTGTGACACTTTTTTGCAGCCTAGGTGGGCAAAGGGGCCCATATTCCAAAGAGCACCTTTCGGATTTCACAGGTCATTTTTTACAGAATTTGATTTCAAACTCCTTACCACACATTTGGGCCCCTAGAATGCCAGGGCAGTATAACTACCCCACAAGTGACCCCATTTTGGAAAGAAGAGACCCCAAGGTATTCGCTGATGGGCATAGTGAGTTCATGGAAGTTTTTATTTTTTGTCACAAGTTAGTGGAATATGAGACTTTGTATGAAAAAAAAAAAAATCATCATTTTCCCCTAACTTGTGACAAAAAATAAAAAATTCTAGGAACTTGCCATGCCCCTCACGGAATACCTTGGGGTGTCTTCTTTCCAAAATGGGGTCACTTGTGGGGTAGTTATACTGCCCTGGCATTCTAGGGGCCCAAATGTGTGGTAAGGAGTTTGAAATCAAATTCTGTAAAAAATGACCTGTGAAATCCGAAAGGTGCTCTTTGGAATATGGGCCCCTTTGCCCACCTAGGCTGCAAAAAAGTGTCACACATCTGGTATTGCCGTACTCAGGAGAAGGTGGGGAATGTGTTTTGGGGTGTCATTTTACATATACCCATGCTGGGTGAGAGAAATATCTTGGCAAAAGACAACTTTTCCCATTTTTTTATACAAAGTTGGCATTTGACCAAGATATTTATCTCACCCAGCATGGGTATATGTAAAAAGACACCCCAAAACACATTCCCCACCTTCTCCTGAGTACGGAGATACCAGATGTGTGACACTTTTTTGCAGCCTAGGTGGGCAAAGGGGCCCATATTCCAAAGAGCATCTTTCGGATTTCACAGGTCATTTTTTACAGAATTTGATTTCAAACTCCTTACCACACATTTGGGCCCCTAAAATGCCAGGGCAGTATAACTACCCCACAAGTGACCCCATTTTGGAAAGAAGAGACCCCAAGGTATTTCGTGATGGGCATAGTGAGTTCATAGAAGTTTTTATTTTTTGTCACAAGTTAGTGGAATATGAGACTTTGTAAGAAAAAAAAATAAAAGAAAAAAAATCATCATTTTCCGCTAACTTGTGACAAAAAATAAAAAGTTCTATGAACTCACTATGCCCATCAGCGAATACCTTAGGGTTTGTACTTTCAGAAATGGGGTCATTTGTGGGGTGTTTGTACTGTCTGGGCATTGTAGAACCTCAGGAAACATGACAGGTGCTCAGAAAGTCAGAGCTGCTTCAAAAAGCGGAAATTCACATTTTTGTACCATAGTTTGTAAACGCTATAACTTTTACCCAAACCATTTTTTTTTTACCCAAACATTTTTTTTTTATCAAAGACATGTAGAACTATAAATTTAGAGCAAAATTTCTATATGGATCTCGTTTTTTTTGCAAAATTTTACAACTGAAAGTGAAAAATGTCATTTTTTTGCAAAAAAAATCGTAAAATTTCGATTAATAACAAAAAAAGTAAAAATGTCAGCAGCAATGAAATACCACCAAATGAAAGCTCTATTAGTGAGAAGAAAAGGAGGTAAAATTCATTTGGGTGGTAAGTTGCATGACCGAGCAATAAACGGTGAAAGTAGTGTAGGTCAGAAGTGTAAAAAGTGGCCTGGTCTTTCAGGGTGTTTAAGCACTGGGGGCTGAGGTGGTTAAAAGATATGTTCCTCCTGCAATTTCTCCATCTAAACCGCCTGATCCAGTGGTTATTCTGGATGACATTGAGTATTAGTTAGAGAGAAATCTTGACTCAAGGTTCAATCCAGTACTTAATGCATTAAAAGTGGTATGGTCCTAAGGTGAGAACATGGGTACCTGTTTGGAATGTCCTGTCCCCTTCTTTTAACTTTTTTTTGGTTATCTGTCACAAAATTACCAGGCCCCTTCCCTCTGTTGTCTGATTTAGTACTGCTTTGTCGGCCCGGTTTAACGCATTACTGTATGACTTCCTCTTTGTGGAGTTTCTTCTCTCTGTGGGTGTCAATCCTGCACCTAGCAGAGTAGGGAACGTGGACCAGTTGCGGACTTGCCACCTAGGGCTTGCACTGCAAGCAGACAGGGAAAGCAGGTTGGGTTCCAGTTAGTGCTCACTGTCTGTGTGTTCATGCCTACTGTGCTGACATTGTCATAGCCCCTTTTACTCCTTGCATAACATAAAGGGGCTGGCATTTTCCCTGCTCTCTTTTCTCTATAGAGAGGACCACTATTTGTGGTGTAATAGCACCACCTAGTGTACGGCTCCCTCCACTACAGCCCATTACCTCCTCTTGACATATCACTTTGGAGCTGCAGTGCCGCTCATTACTTTGCTCTTTTAAGGTGGGTGTCAGGGGCATATCTATAGGGGTCTCAGCTGTCTCAGTTGAGACTGGACCGCTAAGCCAGTGGCGCACCATCACCGTCCTCAGGATGGCGATACAGTAAGGTGCTACTGTGGGGCAAAAGAGTGATGTCTCCCTGCCCCACCGTTCCCTCTGATAGGCTTTAGGAACACAGCACGGACAACTCAGGAAACAGGCCTGAAGAGGCCTGTACCACATCGCTGACAGTCGTATGGAGGTAATGTAGTTGGGCCACCATGGGGGGGGAGCACTACGGGGCTTCTACTGGGGGGCACTATGGGGACTTGGCTCTACTGGGGTACTAGGAGCATTTGTACTGGCACTCATTTTAAGGGAGAATTTTTTGCACTGGTACGAATTATAAGGGGGTGATTTTTGTGCTTGTGCAAATTATAAGGGTACTGCTGCACATTGTAAGGGGGGATTTCTTTCACTGGTGCACACTTTATGGGGTATTTTTGTACTGGCCTACATTGTAAGGGGGTATTGTTTGTACTAGCACACATTATAAGGCGGTATTTTGTATACTGGCACAAATTATAAGGGGGTATTTTTGTACTGGCATACATTATAAGGAGAATTATTACTACTGGGGGACTATGGGGAACATGATTACTAGTATAGGCACAATGGGGGCATTATTACTTCTGGGGTACAATGGAGGACATTATTATTATTGTGGGCACTGTTAACATTAAATGCACTCTTGCAGATATTAGTGGGATTTTAGGGAGCACTATTACTGTGGGGGGTACCCTGGCACAGTATCAGTTTAGCAAAATTATTTTTGGGGTTGACATTATGTTTACACTATTAGTGTCAGGGACACTATTTGCTTGGTGCAGTTATTTTTTAGGGCACTGTGCTCCAATAATTATTGAAGAGGGCACTATCTGCGTGGTACTAGTACTTTCAGAAGGACTGTTTCTGCAGTATAGTATCGAGGAGCACATTGGGCACAGTATTGGGGTGGCAGGATGGGGTGCTCAGAAGGTGGGAGTATGATGGTAAAGTAAGAAACTAAGATGTCTGATTGTCAAACTCTGCACAGTCAAGAGATGGCTGAAAGAAATCATCATGGCGTTCTGGTACGAATGGAGAAGATGAAGAAAGAGAACGTCTACATCAGAGAAGACATCACTGGATGTAAGAGGTATGGGGCGCTGTATTACCCTGTACGTTTTGTAGCACTGTATGTAATGTCTTCCAAGTATGCCTTTGACAGTAAGGTTGGAGGGAAGGGGTTAGGTTGAGAATTTGTCATGGGGAGTGGGTGCCAATTCAATTTTTGCCTCAGGCAACAGAAAGGCTAGGTGCACCCCTGCCACAAAGGACTGAGGTAAGGTGGTCCAAGCTGAACTCTTGCAACATCGTGAGCCTTTAGCTGAGGCAAATTCTCAACCTAACCACCTTACACCATCATTTGATGCAGGAACAAGGGGCGAAAGCATAAACTGTACAGGGCCCCTGTTTAAGGAAAATGAGGATCCATTGCTTGCATGCAAAATTGATTGTTAATAAAGACCGAAACACAAAGGGATGAACAGACAGATAGGAAGATGAGACAATTTGCCTCGGATACAGCCTGACCTGATGTGGTCATTCTGTCGCATCATTAGACTGTCTGTCTATGTTTATGGATTAATAAATCTTCCCTATTGTATCGGAGACACGGCTGGATGGATTGTCGAGGGGCACTGGTAGTGATGGTTGCCAAAAAAGGCTCCAACAAGCCATTTTGCCTTGGCCATGGCATGTAGACATAGGGCATAGTCACTACACTAAATCTTAGGCCAAGGTAAAGGAAGGCCCAGCATTGTATGTTCATAGGCTTCTACTCCCCTTTTAAAGCCACGGTTCCTGTGATTCAGTCCTTCAGATCTTATAAGACGTCCTTTGCATTATGACAGCAGCACACAAGATAATGAAGTTCTTGCCCAACGTCTTACCAGATATCGGCTCTTTCCATAGAGTTTAGGTAAAGTCTTGAAGATTAATTTCTGGACTGTGAATCACGGAAGGGAATACTTTATCTTGGTATGAAGTGTGCTTCTATAGCGTGGATTCTCAGTAAGGACCACCATTAATCTCAACAGCCTTAAATCTATAGGAGTTATGGGGAACATACTCATTGTTTCCATATCTTCCATTAACTTTAACGGGAGCGACCAAGTCACCAGGAATGTGGACTAGGCGTTGATCCCAGCCATTGCCCACAGACTGATCTTACTTTGATGATTTATATTCCAATATGCCATCCTTGTATGGTGTAGGACAGGGATCAGCAACCTTCGACACTCCAGGTGTGGAGAAACTCCCAGGTTGCTGACCCCTGGTGTAGGATAATCACATGAAAACCCATGTTTAAACTACTCTATTAGATCATAGATTGGAGTCTCACATTCATGGCTTTCTTCTGATATCCAGATGAGAGCAGTTACAAAGAGTATCTCTGGAGGACCCCACATGGCTGTGGATTACACAGAAAGTCCATTGATATAAATTAGAACTGAGTAATGCCTCATTTCACCAGTGGTGGCACTGCAGGCAAACTAGAGGAAAATAAGAGACAATGCAGCAGCACCCTGCAAATGAGATAAAGTACAATAATGCCAAAAATTATGGTGCTAATACTACGCTTATTTATAAAGTGAGATGCTTGGCCAATGCATTTTGTACAAAACCATCTGAGCCCGTCTGCCGTACCTCAAGGCGATCTCTGTTAGACGGGTCCTAACACTAAATACTACCTGTTATGCGCCATAATGGCCGCCATGAAGTTCAGGGAGTGTTGGTTCCACACGCATGCTGGATCCACTCTGCTTTTTACCATTTTTGGTGCCATAATGGCCTCCATTACAAGGAACGCAGGTACCAACATGCATGCCGAGCCCACTCTATACCTTTCCTTGTGCCAGACAGCTTCCAATGAATGTAGTGAGAGCAGGCTACAGCTTTATACTGAAACTAATTAAAATCAACCTATAGGGCAGACAGGCTAATCAGGAGTGCATTATGGCACCAAAAATGGTAAAAAGCAGAGTGGATCCAGCATGCATGTGGATCCAACACTCCCTGAACTTTATTACGGCCATTATGGCGCATAACAGGTAGTATTTAGTGTTAGGACCCGTCTAACAGAGATCGCCTTGACGTACGGCAGACGGGCTCAGATGGTTTTGTACAAAATGCATTGGCCAAGCATCTCACTTTATAAATAAGCGTAGCATTAGTACTATAATTTTTGGCATTATTGTACTTTATCTGATTTGCAGGGTGCTGCTGCATTGTCTCTTTTTTTCCTCTAGGTCTTTGCCCTGGCGGCGTGCACCTGCGCACTGGGAGGTGCTAACTAACCCCCTTTTACTGCAGGCAAACTAAATACTTGCTTTCAGACCCCCACACAGATTCCCGCTGAAAGTCCCCTTTAACTCCTTCCCTGACATGCAATCTACATGTACGTCACGTCACAGGGGATTTTATGGAGCTGGCTCAAGAGCTGATCCTGTTTTACACACTGTGGGTGCCGTCTGTGTTACACTTGGGTGCAACCGCCGGGATCAGAGATGACTCCTTAGATGCCAGAGGGAGGGGGTTTGATCACAGGGTGCCCAGTGGTGGTCATGGCAGCCGGGGGCCACCACCTTGGACTATCGCTGACAGCACAATCCACTGCAGTACAGAAGTATAGTAGTGCATTATACAAGCAATCAATCATTTAAAAATTTTTAGAAATATTTTCTAAAATATATTTTTTGTTATAAAAAACAAAACATTTTCCCTATTTACTTAGTCCAGTTCAAATGATTAAAATTTAACTTATTTATCCAGCATGGTGAACGCCATAAAAATACACAATGCCAGAAACGTGGTTTGCCAGTCACTTCACCTCATAAAAATAATTAATACTGATAAAACTAATCAAGCCCTCAAACAACTTAATTAACAGAAATATAAAAAAAGTTATAGATCTCAATTGAGCAACACAAAGCAATAATAAAAAATAATAAAAATATATATATTGTCTGCCACTTACAGTGCTGTTCTATCACCTCTCTCTGGGCAGTTTAATCACACCTTATAGCTTCAGTCATGCAAATACAATCAACATCTTACCTCCATGAGGGCTTTGTGTTGATTAAGATGAACAGATTTTTATGCTGTCTGAAGCATGGGTCACTAATATTTAATGCCGGAGATTCTTTGTACAAGTCATTGTGATTCAGAAAGCCAGTCGGATGACTAGTGAAACAGCTTCATGAAAAAATACAAGTCTAGTTGCTCTCACTTATTACTGCTGATATACCATGACCTAGATGTATGAAAACTGAAAAGTTTCAGTTGGTACCGAACTTTGTGAGTTCAGGTACCCGGACCCGAACCCGGACTATTTCACACCACATAGGAGAGCGTGGTGATGTCATTGCGCACATCACAGCTCCTTTGGCAGGTCCTGCTGAATGAAGATAGAAGAAACTGCTGCAGCACTATCAAGTGGATGAGGTGAGTTTTTTTTTTGTTATAGCGGAAAATAATAAAGTGAAGTTCAGGTCCCCATTGACTTCAGTGGGGTCAAGTTCAGGTCCCGAACCCGAACTTTGACCTGAAGTTCGGCCGAACCTGGAGAATTCTAACTTTTACGGGTTCACTCATTCCTAATTGAAAACTTTCACAGACATTTAAAAACATTTTTTTTTGTGATTAATGCTAGTATATAGTAAGAGAAAACGATATAAATTTGGTAGGAGTGACCCACAGAATAACGATCATTTGTACTGCACAGGGAACACTGTAGAAACAAAGCCCAAAAATTTTTTTTTTTTCTCATTCCACTACAGAAAAACCAGAAATTTAACATACAAAAAAAAAGAACAAAGGCCCTCATTTGTCTATGTATGTGGAAAAATAAAAAGGTTATGCCATTTGAAGGCGGGGATGAAAAAGCTAAAACACTACAACTGGCTGCAGCGGAAAGGGCTTAAACAAAACTCAACATAATCTACTGTACAGCAATATAGCAAAACACTTCCAAAAAAGGCATCATTAAAGTACCAAAAACACACCAGTTACAAATATCACCCATAAAACTTTTTTATAGTTGACATCATAGTTGCCAAGAGTCCTCAATTTGCGGGGATTGTTCCTAAGTTTCAAAGAGAGTCCCTGAAAATTCTGTCTGTCCCAGGCAGAAAATGGGCATGGTTTCTGTAAACCACATGGTCGTGGGTGGGTTTGGAGCATCCCCAGGGGCGTATGTGACCCAAATTTGCCAGATCCAAGTTGACAAGTATGGCAGTATGTTTCCCCTTTACTGTATTTGCGGTTTCCACTGCAGTTGCTCCTCCCCTTCCCAACTTGTACTAGAGTCCACCCTAGAAGACGCTTAAATGGTGCAGTGCATCATCCAGATCTTAAGATCAAGAAAAAGGTATTTGAGGACAATTTTTTTCAGACTACTCTCAATGCCATATTTATACGCTGATAACAATGACATCCGTGTCTAAACATGTGACGGGTAGAGCCTCTCCTTTAAATTTAGTCATCTAAAATCTTTTAAAGTGGTTGTTGTAAATTTCGTAACCATCCTCACTACATCCATTTCTAACCTCCATTCACATACTTCTGCCTACCTGCCAATATTATTTGGTGACGGGCATGGGACATGCAAATTTTTTTGCACTTCACATGGAAAAAACAAAAAGAAGAGACAACGGGTCCTTCAGACGCCCAATGCAGATGATCATTTTTGTAAATAAATAAATAAATCAGAGACCACCTGCTTTGGGCAGAGATTCTGTTCCCCCCAAAAAAACACAACACAACTTAGTACAAGAAACTGGATGGTATTTTTATTAGCACCGTTTCATGGGTTCAAGCACCATCATTAGCACCTCTGCTTCCTTTTCTTAGCACCACTTTTTGGATGCTCCCTGGAGCCTTGAACATGGGGCATGAGGTAGCTAAAACCTGTGGAAGCCGCGGTTTTAAACTTCCTCCGTGGTCGATAGTCAAAGGCCACAAAGATGCAAACTTTCACGTTTTTTATTCAGATTTTTGTATTTTTTTTTGTATTACAAAAGCTGACATTGTTTTGATGTTACGATTGTGAAACACTTTTCGTATCCTCTTTTGGTACGTATTAGATTGCACGATGCTCCTTTTTTTTTTTTATATAACAAAAATTCCTCCTCTTGCCCAGATGGTTGAAAGGTGTCAGCTTTTGGTATTAAAAATGGGGCAAAGAGAGGACGTGTCTTAAGTTAGTTCATTTGAAATTGTTCATTTATTTGAAACAGACTGGGCCTATGTCCACTCCAAACTCTTGGTCGGCACCACCAATATCCAAAGGTGCAATGTCTAGGATGGGTAAGCGCGATGGTTTGTTCGTTGAGTATTCGATGACTGTCTTGGCCCATTCGCCCGTGTGTCTCTGTAATGAAAGGATGCACATGATAACTACATGTCCTCGTGCAGATCAATATTACGGTCTTAAATTATCTAAAGAAAAAATGGCGGCCTCCACTGTGATCAGCCTTAAAGAGCTTTTTGCTTTTATATAAAGTTATTTATGCTGTTGAGTTTAGATCTGTGAAGATCGGATGAATTGGTGCACGTGCCTACACAAAAAATCACAATAGTTGGATATGTAAATTCAAAAGTGTAGCACACCTTAAAGGGGTCGCCCGACCCTTAATTTTGATTAAAGGGTCAAAATAGCTTAAAATAAGTTACTGTATACTCTACTCACCGATCCTCTATTGATATAAAGCTTCCTGGGACCCCACTGGTCTCTCATTTATGATTCCTTTTGACACAGGAAATGTGGCTACTCAGCCAGTCACTGGCTACAGTGGTGACTCGGTGATTTGAGCAGTCTCATTTTCATGTTGAGAGGAGCCATAAAGTGGAAACCAGTGAGGGACCCGGAAAGAACTGTAACAAGAGTTTTGGGAATCAGTCAGTATGACTTTTTCCTTTTTTTTTTGTAAGCCATTCTGACCCTTTTTTATATACAATTTTCAGCAGAGGTGGTCAAACCTACCACTTTATGGGGTTTTGGATGTGGCCCTCCAGTCCATCCGAGTGCCACACATTCTAAAAATTGTCGTGTGTCGCACAGACAGGGGGCTGGGGGGTGTGTCAAGGTGGTGTATTTTACTACACAGCTCATTGGATGTTGTGCTGCATTGAATGGAGCCAGGGGCCACAGAGTGAGCACCCAAGGGTTACATTAGGCCCTGGGTCGACACCTGCCTTAATGGAAGGCCATTTTGAATTGGTATACATATCAATGGTGCTGTCATGAAAGTGGATAGAGCTAGATTGCAGATAATCAAGAACTGTGTTGCCTAAATTGGCTCTGTGGACTTACCGTGCAGCCATCTTCAAGAACGTTGAAAGTGAATCTGCTGTTGCCCTCTGCTCTGAATTCAACGTCATTGGATCCTTGAAGAAGCATGGCCTTTTTCAGGTTGCCATTTTCTCCATCCATATAGGCAATGCTGTTCTTGCAATGGTAGGTGATGTTCTGGGAGGCATAGTTAGCCAGCAGACGCATGAAGGCGAATTGAGTGGCCATATCCTTGGGAGTGATACCTTCCTCATTGTATTCGAACTGGTAAAAAATAGAAAAAATATAAAATTTACAATCTATATATTTCTATGTCTATCCATTATCTAAAGTAGGTGATGAATTTTTTCTTAAAGGAGCAAGTGATAGCGTTTTACTAGGATATGGCATAACTTTATGATCTTTAAACAAAATACATTGGCATAGTTATAGTAAACAAATTTTGGAAATGAGACTCACCTGTGTGCCACCGTTGATGGTTTCACCGAACCAGACGTGCTTCTTCTCCTTGATGGATTTGTTGATGTACCAGTTCTTCTGGGGAATGCTGTCTGGGTTGGCGTGGATGCAGGTCTCACCAGTAGAGAAGTCGCAGAATGCTCTGATGGCATCAGAAGAGCTGCCTTGGTTGGGGTCAATCCAGTAGAATCCTGTCAAGTAGTAAAACATCACAGAGGTCATTCATTTTTGGAAAACACTTTCACATTGTTCCCATTATAATATTTTTTTTCTTTTCATTGGTTAGCCAGTAACCGGCACACAATAAAGTGGTGTTGACCCCCCAATCACTATGCATAGGTGGACATTTCGACTGAGCATGGGTAATTCAAAGGCAATACTGAAGTAGCAATTCATGGAAGATTTGTCAACCTATTTTCTTTCACAGTGCATACATACCGCTTGTCCAGTCAGGGTGGCTGAGTCTTAAATCGCGGCAAGTACGGGCTGGGTTCTTTCTTGAGCCTTCTGGGGTCAGGATGATCTCAATCTGGTTGCTCAGAGATTTCAGAGTAGCATCAACTTCATAATCCTTGGGTTTACGAGCAGGTTGGTCAGCTCTGTAGTATTCACCTCCTTCAAATACTTCATATCCACCACCAGATGGACCAGGGTAACCAGCAGGACCAGGGGGACCAGGAGGACCCTATGTAACATTACAAATAATCATTAGCCCATGCTTTAGCTACATTCAAGCTACAGGTCTAAATAGTTGTTCAAAGTCCTTAAGTTCACATGGTCATGATTATTTTTTATTCTAGAACTTTATATGTGCAACTTTCTTAAAAGAAAAAGAAGCTTTTCTCAGGGTGTCACTTACAGCGGGACCTGTGAAACCAGGTGGACCACGGGGACCAACGGGACCAATGGAGCCAGAATGTCCAGAACGACCCTCTTTGCCTGGAGGACCTGATGGACCAGATGGACCCTGGAATAGTAGTTTACATATTAGGAATGCAAATAAAAAAACACAAGTTCCAGGGTTAAATAATTTATAGTGTTGATTAAATTTACATACCCGAGGACCAACTGGACCAACAGAACCAGCGGGACCAGTCTCTCCTGAAGAACCCTGAAAGGCACAGGCAAAGAGTTAACAGACATCTTACACCATCACGGACCTGAGCTCAGATATCCATATGTCTGTATCTATCTAATTTCATAATTTATATACTCACAGCAGGACCGGGAAGACCTTGCAGACCATTGTGTCCTTTGCGACCTTCAAGACCTCTGCCTCCTCTCTCACCAGCTTCACCTTTGTCACCACGAATACCTTGGGGACCCTAATAATTACACAGTGATGTTAGATTTGATTAATATGAAAATATTAACACTGTCTACACTTTCTTTCCCTAGTCTTTATGCCCATAATCGATATAAAGGGGGGAAAGAGCTAGATTTATACATTAGAATGATGTCCTATACCTGGACAGCATAATAGTTTAGTACTTAAAGAGCTGCCCAATTTTGACAACCCATTTATTTTATTTTTTTATTAATAAACCAATCAGAAATAAGACCCTCAGCAGTAATCGGTGGAGGAACCTGGCAGCAAATCTAAAATATCTCTGCGGTACCACCTCAGGGGATATTAAGTATTACATGGTGGCCAATAAAATGAATGAGCTGTCAATGTAATGCATGGACATATTGGGTCCTCCCACTAAAGATGTTCCTTGTAGACACTCTTTGCTCAAGGTAACAGATGACAACTGATCCTGAATGTGGGACTACCATCTATTAACTCAGAATTCTCAACAAGCTTATTAGAAAATTGATTTTCTGAACCAATTTTACTTGGATTATGTTTGGGTGCCTCATTTTTTAAGTCGGGAGTAAATCTATACCAACTACACTAAACTTGTATGTTCTCTAGAACTGTAAGTAATTGATTAAAGGGGTTGTCTATGAATTAAATATTGATGACTGGCACCCTCACCGATCAGCTGGTTGAAGGGTCTGCGACACTTGGATGAGTGATGTCACATCCATCGGTCACATGGCTTTTCTGCAAGTGAATGGGTCTGGACTGCAATAACAAACACAGCCACTATACAATGTATGGCGCTGTGCTTGGAATACTGTGAAGAGGCCACAGCTCTCTTCTGAGCACAGTAGCCGCTGCATACAGCTGAACAGATGCGGCGCTGGCAGGCAGACCCCTACTGATCACGGAAACCCCTTTAAGCATATTCAGTAAAATCCTATAATAAGTTGATGCAGAAAAAAAATAAAAAAATATTACTTACAGAAGGGCCTCTTGCACCAGCAGGACCAACAGAACCAGCAGAACCAGAGGGACCCTAGAATAGAGAAAACATTTGCAAAATATAAACCAAATGAAACATTTTAGTGGATAATTTGAATATCTCTCAACTCATCTTAACAATTAAAGAGGTTTTCCAGTTATGTGACATTATCCCCTATTACCAAGATGGGGGATAAATATTACATCGATGGGGGTCCTAACGCTGATACACCCACCAATCATGAGAATGGGGAACAAGTACCCCGTGGAGCCCCCTGGAAATGAACAGAGCAGCCAGTCGGGCGAGCGCACAGCCGCTCCATTCATTTCTATGGGAGTTCCAGAAATAGCCTCTCTCCAGAACTTACTTAGAAATGAATAGGGCGGCTGCGTGCATGCCCAGCTGGCCGCTCTGTTCATTCCGGGGGGCCCCACAGGTTACGGGGCTCCTATTCTCATGATTGTGTGGGTCCCAGTAGTAGGACTCCCACTGATCTAATAGTTATCCCCTTTCCTGTGGTTAGGTGATACATTCTCACAACTGGAATAACCCTTTAAGTGTATTACAGTGTATGCCATGTAATGATATATATATATATATATATATATATATAAATTAATTGGCATAGAGAATAGGTCTACAAGCAGGAAGAACTTATTCTGACACATGACTTATACAAACGCAAAAGACCTGAATGTACTGAATGTTGGGAAGAACTAAGGGACAGATGGAAGAGAGTATGACTCTACTGTCAGACTACACAAGGTTTGTTTGTAGTCTGTTATCATGGAGACACAAAGGTCTGCATAGGAGCTGTAGACACAAATTGGTAGGCTATTTTTAATGAAGACTATTTCAAAAGTTTTATTTGCATTAGAACAATAAATAATTGTATCCATTAGGTTGAGTTCCCAAAAAATAATATATAATACCATTTTTCTCATAGAAACCCCCATCATCTCATGTTGGGTTTGAGTCGCACATACAGCTTTTTTCAGCTAAAACATACAACCATGTTACAGATCTGTCTTATATTACGGTGCTTATAAGCCCCTCTGTGTGTGTCTGTATTCCACATGGCGATGGCACTTGGCTTGTCATTATAGCATTAGATAAGTATATAACCTACTATATTTACCAAGTGCCCTGATCTTGCTGGGACAATCCTGTGAACTTATGCAAATAAAACCTAATCCCAAAGTGGGCATTTTGCAGGCAGTCCAAGGCAATTTTGTAGCAATACAAGGTGGTCCTAGGGGCTGGGCTGGGCTTAAATGGCCCCTATTTTACTTCTTACAGGTTGGTGACATCTTAACTAAAAAGTGTAAGATTATCAAATTTCAACTTACAGGCTCACCACGGTTTCCAGATTTACCAGCAGCACCAGTAGATCCAGCGGGACCAGGAGCTCCAGCGAGACCGGAAGGGCCAGTGTTACCAGGGTAGCCACGCTCTCCCTAAAAATAAAAAAAAACAGCGAAGACAACAATGTTTTAAGCTATGGATTTCTTCTCTAGAGAAATTAATATTCACCATCATATAAGGGCAAAGATGTCACACTTACCTTAGGGCCTGGAAGACCATCACGACCAGAAGGTCCATCGTTACCAGGGTTGCCCTAGAATAAAACAGATGCAATCGGTTTATGAGAAATTATAATAAATTCTACCACTACTACCGAAAGAACTAGAAACAAATATGAATGGTGAGCACAACCTATGTAGATCAACTGGGTAAGTGTTAGATTTGAGGGCAGGTTGGTCTGATGACCAGCTGGAGTAAATGATGGGATTGGGTCTTCAAGATATGTATAAAGCCAACACGAAGGATGTATAGAAATGGGTTATGAATTAATCTAATCTATTATACGTCTCAGCGTAGAATTATATGTGATATCGGAAACCACTGTGAACGAATATGATTATGGGTGACATGGTATGACCATGTCTGACTATTCGATATAACAAGTGGTCATAATTTTCTTCCTAAAAGACACAGCATGGAATATATCAATGTTACATACATCACGACCAGCTTCACCAGCATGTCCGACAGGTCCCGGATTTCCAGCTGCACCAGAAGGACCGCGAGGACCTGAAGAACCAGCAAGACCAGAAGGACCAAAATCACCCTAGGGAGGGAAAACAAGAAAAATGCCTTTTTAAGGATTTTTTAACTGCCTTAGAATATCAACAGTGTTTGTAGATGATCACGTTAATTTCATAAAATGTATCTATACATAGACCTATCTATTAAAACACGATAGGCTTTGGCCTTGAATATAATACTTGTCACTATGGGCAATGCTTGCCTACATCACAAGGCCACAACTAAGATAAGTGACCCTAACTTAGTAACATTGTCTACTGGGACCTAAGGTAGTCAAAAGTTTCCCTCAAGGCTCCTCAGATCCATCTCTATACTTCATACTGCAGCTCTGCAAACTCAGTTTGGCTGTTGTGTGACTGCACAAGCCCACCAAGAAAACCAGTCCGAAATAGCAGGGTTGTTCCCTTACGACTGCTGGATTATACAGCACCAAGGCATCTGCATCAATACCTGCAATGTTTTTTTGCTGATATATCTTTAATATTAGGATACTTACGGGGGCACCAGCTCCACCAGGAAGACCACGCTCTCCTCTTGTACCAGGAAGACCAAGAATACCACGAGAACCAAGAACACCAGAGGGACCTGCGGTACCAGGTGGACCCTATGGTTCAAGAACAAAAGTTGTAAATAGTTTTAGAGAGGGCGGACAACATGCATACTCTTATGACCACTAGGATATCAACCTGGAATAATAGGCATTGAGCATAGTATAAGACTATATGTACTAAGAGAAAAAAAACATAAGATATGAAATAAAGAAAAATGGATTGTAAATTGTACTTATGTTGTAAATATAGATTTAATTTGTAAAAATAATATTGGTCAATAGGCCACATTGTCAAGACCTATGATCATCTTCATGAAAAGCACAATTCTATGAACCTCTAAATCTAGATTAGTCTTGGTTTTCTGTGTTTTAGCTTTTTTTTTTTCCATTCTTTTTTCTTAAAAAAAATTTCTTTTAATACCAGTGGAATTTATTATGTAGTTACTTACAGCAGGACCAGATTCTCCAGAAGAACCTTTATCTCCAGCCAGACCTTGTGGGCCAGCATGACCTGGTTCACCAGGACGACCAACAGGGCCACTGTCACCACGTGGACCTCTTGGACCATCTTTGCCAGGGAAACCAGTTGGACCAGGAGGACCACCAATACCCTAAGGGAAAAAAGAGATATGATCTTCGATGCTACATGGTATGTTATGCATAGACTGTAGAATGATAGTCAAATATTCAGAGAAAGTCCCTAGCATGTTCTTCTAGTCTGTATAGTGTATACCTGAGCTGTAGCTGCGTTTGTGTTAGTGTAAGGCCTAGTGATTTCTCCATAATTATGGACTGAAAGGAAAATTTTGGAAAATGTAATATTTCTGATCTTTACTCATTACAAGTGATATTACAAGTGGGGTACCACCTAATCTTGTTTGTAGGACCAGGATATGTAGCTAATGCTTGCAGAGATGGCCTACTGTATGCCTTGTATGGTACTCATCAAAGGTAATGTTCCTCTCTAAGAAATATACTAGTTATGGCATCTTCTACAATTAAATTGCAGTTTTTGTAAAGTGCATTGTGGGAACTAATCTAGTCTATAAGCACATATTTCCAGCAGTTGTGGTGGCGAACACTTACAGAGGGTCCGGGAGCACCAACTCTTCCGGCAGGGCCAGGGAATCCAGTTGCACCCTACGGTTGAGAAGAAAATAGATGTGATATGTATAGTTAATGCTTTATGATAAGTAATTCTAATATATGGTATCAAGGGCTTTGACTTACAGAAGGACCAGCATCACCACGAGCACCAGGGGATCCAGCAGGTCCATTGGGACCCTAAACAGAAGACAAATAGATGTTACTCATTGCAGTGTTGTTCTATCTAGAACTAAAGAATGGCGAGCAAATTTTTGATATTAAAGCTTCAATTTTTGGGGTCATTGTGCCAGTAAGGATAGGTAAGGCATCCACATAGCTATCCGCCCTATAACCCATTATTATATTACTTGTAGCTATACTATTTCCATGGTGGTTTAAGATTATGTTACTTACATTAGGGCCAACAGCACCAGCAGGGCCGAGAGCACCGGAAGAACCAAGTTCTCCTTTGACTCCCTTTGGACCTCTCTCTCCCTTAGCTCCAGAATGACCAGCAGCACCCTAGGAGGATAATACCTTATATTAGTATCTATCATAGTTACAGTGAGTACAGGTAAATTCATTGGACAGTATTTAAAAAAACTGATGACTTACAGGAGGTCCAGCAAAACCAGTAAGACCAGCGGGACCAGCTTCACCACGTTCACCCTGTGAAAGAAAGAAGATGATCAGAGTTTTTCCTGGTTCTTTTACTTAGGTACTGTATATTAATCAATTTATCCTAATAGATTTCACTTACAGGAGTACCACGTGGACCAGCAGCACCAGAAGCACCAGAAGGTCCAGATTCACCCTAAAAGAAGACATAAAATATTAAAATCAGAAGAGATATGAATGGTAGCGTAATATTATATTATAAGAGATTCTTGTACTGTGTCTAGATCACATACTTACCCTGTCACCGGGAGCACCACTTGGACCAGGGGCACCAGCAGCACCAGCGGGACCCTATAGAAAGCAAAATATGTACACAGTGTCAGAACAAGGGGAACAGAAATATGGGACATAAACATGAATAGAAAATGGAAGAAGTAATGTCTGGATCCTTTTCTTATTATGTGTTCATGGAATCCACCATCAACAGCAGCAGGACAACTACTAATGGCAAAAAAACACTCCAATTTTCAAGTGCATATACAGGTGGTTGGTTGTCCAAGCTCTCCTATGCAAATTGACTTTTCTATAGCAAGAACAGCATTTCCAAGGAGGAAGTGTTCTGATGAATCTGCACATGGCTACCTCCCAAACCCGAAGAGTAGTGCAGTGTGGCAGAGTTAAGAAGGGACACATATTACATAGTATAAAATCAGGAAGAGGCAGATACAGCCAGCATATGTTGTGATGTGGGCAAATAAGATAGCACTGAGTTGGCAAAGGGTATATATCACATAGTAAAGAGTCAGATAGGGAGACATATCATGTAATCATAGAGTTGGAAAGGAGTACAGATATTCTATATTTAAGAAGGGACAGGTGTAGAGTTGGAAAGTTCATATCTTAGATAGTGAAGAGTAGTGATGGGTTGTATATGGATCATGTATGGTCAGGGAATTGTGCATATTGTGTACCGCTGGTAGGAGAACGTATGATATATTCTGTAGTTGGGTAGAGGTACATATAAGAAAGCATAAGTTTGGAAGAACTCAAGTCAAAATTACAATATACTCACACGAGCACCATCTCTTCCAGGGTTACCATAATCTCCAGCATTGCCACCGTCACCCTATGGATTAAAAAGACATTACCCATGTCAGTATGCTAATACTCTACAAACTTCAAGATGTTTATAATTTTTTTAATTTACCTTTTCACCCTTGCCTCCTGGGATTCCAGCTGCACCTCTCTCTCCTGGGATTCCACCAGGTCCCTGGGGTCCAAGACCTCCATTTAGACCAGCAGCACCAGGCTCTCCCTAGAGATAACAGTCATATTACGTTACTTTTCCAATGGTCAATGCATAGTATCCTCATTAAAAAGATTGATACATTGAGATACAAAATACAAGATCTTCTCCCAAATCCTGTGTCGTGCACCATCCCTTTAAGCCCTGCACTAGGAGTACCACAGAACACATGTGGTGGAACTTTTTTTTTCTTTGCGCTCGTTCTAAATCCTAATACTTTAAAAACAATATATTTAATTGGAACTGACTTGGTTTCCCAAGGATTTGCCCCCCAATAATCTACTCTTCATTATAACT
Organism: Bufo bufo; assembly: GCF_905171765.1. Taxonomy (NCBI): domain Eukaryota; kingdom Metazoa; phylum Chordata; class Amphibia; order Anura; family Bufonidae; genus Bufo; species Bufo bufo. The sequence goes on along the minus strand of NC_053393.1, from coordinate 530,127,665 downwards.
GAGGATAAGTGCGGGAGCTGTGGTCACACATACAACTTCCATTAAATGTCTATGAGGCTGAGCGATGTACTGGACCCTGTTCTAGTGATTGATGGGTGTTCCAGTGATCATACACGTATAATCTCTTTAATGATCACACAGTTACTAATTATGTGATCATAACTGGCTTTCATCACATGAGTACTTACTATACCACTAGTATCCTCATATTTTAGTGTTGCTTGTGTATGATTTATGTACTACTTATGTGACCCAAAAAGTAGCATTTAAGCAATTGATCCATTTGTACAGAAAAACAAAACAAGAAAATTACTTTGTTTCCATCAGTTCCTGGGGCACCAGTTGGTCCACGGGGTCCGAGGGCTCCAAAAGGACCAGCTCCTCCACTCTCACCAGGGGCACCACGCTCACCCTATAAAATAAAATTTGCATTATGCCTGTGGACATTTTTTTTTACAGAATATCAACAAATTGGACTTTGGAAACAATGAATATGGAAATTTTAAGAAGGTGATAGAGGGCAGAATAAGACTAGGTCAATTCAATTAATACTTACTCTAGTACCAGCAACACCAGAAGGACCAAAATCACCGGGGGCACCCTACAGAAATACATGAAGACATATGGTTAAGGTATTACAAGTCAAGTCAGCATGATGGTTCAGTGGTTAGTATTTCCTCCCACACTCTAAAAATCTACTGATAGGTTATGGGCCCACACGGCCAATGAATGGAAGTGAGCATTCTGCTGAACATCGGTTCATCTAAACACCTCACCAATCAGTCAAAAGGCTTCTAACTACAGTATACAAATTAGTGGTCATGGAAAAAACTGCTACATAGATTGGACAATTGTTCTGAAGTCACTTAATGGGCAGCGCTGTAACGCAGGGAAGAGCACTCGAGTGAAGGGTACGAATCCGCCTATGATGATAATGACATCTACTGTACATGGAGTTTCCTCCTACTTTCCAAAGAGTTAGTGATAGGCAAAATGGCTTCCTATAAAACTGGCCCTAGTGTGAGTGCATGCCTGACAGGAGAACTTGTGAGCTCCATTGAGGACAATTTATGTACATCGTTGTGGAATAGGCCACATAAGCAACGGGAAATAATACAGTAGATATCTGATTCAAACAACATGCAGGCAAGACACAAGTGAACCCATGCCTCAAGTGTCTGCCAAGCTACTTATTAATTTATTAAAATAGTTGGCTACTTACTCTTTCACCGGGTTTGCCAACTTCTCCTGGGGGACCACCGGGACCTGGCAGACCCTATTGAAATAGAATAAACAATGGTTAATATTGATATGCTTGGATCTAAGTCTGCTTCTTTATACTGCATTTAGACAATTGTCAAAAATTCTTACCTGGAAACCTGGGGCACCAGATGGACCTTGTTCACCCTTTTCTCCTTGAGAACCCTATAGACATATACAAGACATATAAGTTGTCTTAGAAAGAAGGCTTGTATTACAGATGCAACGCAGGACAGTACAATAAAAGTGTTAGAAGATTTAACTTACACCAAGACCAGCAGGACCTTGGGCACCGTTGTTTCCATCAGAACCTGGGGCTCCCTAAAAAACAAGAGTGAAAAATTACACATTGAAATTAAGGCAAAAAAAAACATTTACTGCGGTTAATTTCAATTACAAAAAAAAACAACTTGGAGTCTTATTCCTCTATAAGGACACTAAGGGCCCTTGTGATCATCGGTAAAGAACAACTCTCATACCTAATAACTGCCCCATGTAAACACGCAACTGATCACCTGACAAACGCTCATTTTCCAGTTGATCACATTTTTATGTGGCACTTAAGATCATCAAAATCAATGAAAACTTTATGGGGATGAACAATCATATCAGTGATGATTGCTTTATGTGAACATATTCATCGATTAGCTCTCAGCCAAAAATCTGCTCATATAACAGGACCCTTAGACCCATGACTCATATAGAGTGCACCAGCGATAACTAGCATCTACTAATTATACAAGGTTGGCACATTGTAGAAGCCGTTACATGTACATGATTTAGACTACAGCTTTCACAGCAGAGCGGGAACTAAAGTTTGTACTATCTATAAACCTACAGACCTCTAGTTTCATGTATGTCTTTAAACAATTTGCAATCACTTTAGATATCGTACTTACTCTGTTTCCAGAAGGACCTTGGTTTCCTCTTTCTCCATTCTTTCCGGGCTCACCCTTGGTGGAGAAGACAGCATTAATGCCTGGTATGGTTATGCTATGGTTCATTTACTGCCCTCTTGGTTATACTGAAAGTTATATTTTTTTATAATACTTACATTTGGACCTTTGGGTCCAGGGAATCCAATGCTACCAGGTTCACCTCTGGCTCCAGCTGGACCAGCAGGACCAGAACGACCCTCAATACCTTGGAGACCCTATAAGACAAATAGGTAAGGTCAAAATAGAGAATATATGAGGTTTAATCAAACCAATGATAATTATTTTCTAAGGATAATATGTACCAAAGGATGTAACATTGACCTTATCTGTGGTTACCCAACTACAGTCAACAAAGCATCAAAATGCTAAACGTAATACTGGGTTTTCTCTCTCTCATCTATAGGAATTGTAGATATCTAGATACACTTTATTTAAGTGACAAATTTGCCACTAGATTGTAGGGTAGTGATACCCAACCTGTGGCTTGGCAGCCACATGTGGCTAGCAACCCCCCTCTCTGTGGCTCATCATAGGAGCCCTCAGTTATGATCATATATACTGGTTACAATACAACATCCAACCTGAAAATATTGCAAAATTATCCTAATACCAGAATAGTATAATACCAGTACTGTATGTCTAATTTCACACTAAAATATCTGCAAATTCATAACTCTTCAATGTGGCCCACAACTAAGTTGAATGCGGTCTATAATCTATTTGGCTATTTAATAACTTACAGCAGGACCTTCTTTGCCAGCAGGACCAGGACTTCCAGAGAAGCCAGGAAGACCCTACAACAACAATATTTGTGATTAGTACAATACATTTATAACACTTAACATGAATGTAGGACAATTTTTGAAAGAGATGTCAGACATTAACTTACTCTTGCTCCAAGAAGACCTGGCTCTCCAGGGCGTCCAGCATCTCCATTGGGACCTCTTGCTCCTGGAGAACCAGAAGCACCACGGTTACCAGCTGGGCCCTAAGTAAAATAAAAATGATGAATTAAACTTGTATGGAGTGGGTAGAAATAATAGGTAATAATATAAAATATTGTGAAATTGACTTACAATGCCGCCAGCTCTTCCATCAGGACCAGGCAGACCACGAGTTCCAGGAACACCCTAAAATAACCAAGATTCATGTTAAACATTGAATGCTGCAGTTATCTAAATGTAGTAAAATAGTAGACAGAACTAGGCTAGACTTCACTAAAACTGCCCGTACATTTTACATAGACATCTGCTGAACACTTGTTCACCAAAATCTATTCTCCCCATTCCACCATATACATGCAAGTATGCATTTTCAATTTGGGAAGGGGGCAATAAGCCTCCTCTAGATTATTTTCCTTTTTCCGGAAATGCAACATGCCTGATCCTTCTGTTTCCTGAATTTGCTGTCAGGGTAGATGGCAGGACTCCTACTCAAAGTGAGAGTTTTGGCAAACTTATCTAATATGTCTAATGTATGGGCACTTTTAGTGGCTCTTCAAAGTTTAGAAAGTGGTCAAGATGCCAGGATATATAGCACTGACACACCTGACTCATTTTGTTTTATCGGCAACATATTGTATTGGTGTATTCTCTGTATAACCATATGCAATCTGTATGTCACAATAAAAGATGTCGTCAATGTAGCGCTCTCAAACCATGAAAATCTAGATGTCACATCTGGAACTACAATATTTGCAATTTTTTAATTGTGCAGATCAGTAAAGAAACAATATGGTTGAAGGTCCTTTAAAGCAGTGTGGCCGGTTTACGTCGGGAGCCTAACAAGTGAGACACTCCTTAGTTATTGGTTAGGTGCAGCCAGGTAGATAGTTTTAAAAAAAACGTAATATGCAGCAATCCTTGGTTATTATCCCTGACTATTTATGTGTTTATTTTGTATTAAGTTAAGAAGACAAATTGTGGTTTAAAATTTTACACTTTGACTTCTTTAAGCAACAGGTATTGCCCTATTCTGGCTATTGAGGCCCCAGTAGAAAAAAAGATTAGTAAATAAAATAATTAAAATAAAATAAGATTTTAAGCAAACTTACTCTAATTCCAGCATTTCCAGCGGGGCCAGAAGATCCAGCCTCTCCATTGGGTCCTCTCTTTCCTTCTTCTCCAGAAGGACCAGCATTACCAGAGGGACCAGCAGAACCCTACATTAAAAGACATACAATGATGACGAATGTAGAACAATAGGAAGTATTTTTAAATTTCTGAGATTCTCATGTGATTGGGTATGTAATTTTTAGGAACTCTACTTACAGGCTCACCCTTTGCTCCGGTATCTCCTTTACCACCAGCAGTACCAGGATCTCCCTGTGATTAAAGAATTCTCATGAGTATAACAGATAGAAGATAAAATAATACAATTGAGCTATATGGAGGTATAGACATAATGGTGTAACTTACAACAAGACCTCTGGCTCCAGCAGGGCCAGCAGGTCCAGATGGTCCAGGAATACCACGACCTCCAGGCAGACCAGGAGCACCAGCTACACCAGGAAGACCCTAAAATGAATTAAAAACAGGTTAATTTAAATTATAATAGTGTCATATAACAATTCAGTCACCTGACTCCCTACATCTCCTCTGCCATTTTGTTTAAGATGAAATCGAGAGGTTTCATGCTTTTATCGGTCATATGGGGCTATGCTATAATATTAGAAACAGCCCATGGACAATCCCTCCAACCAACATAATCCAAACATATCGGTATATACTTACAGCTGCACCCTTTGCTCCATTGACACCATTGTTTCCAGGGTTACCCTAAAAAGATAATAATAATTTGTTAACTATATTGTGCTCGTTCATACAGGATATACTTGATTTTTTTTTAAATCCAGGCAGTACTTACAGGTGGTCCAGCAGGGCCAAGAACACCAGAGGGTCCGGGCTCACCTCTTCCTCCAGCAGCACCAGTTGGGCCAGTGTTACCTGCAGGTCCTATTTCACCCTATTAAAAAGTTACAAACCATTATGATGCTGCACCAAAATATAATAGAAATATTGTCTTCCTTAAAATTTATGATTTAAGATTGAGTTTTTCAAACTGACCAACTTACCTTGGGACCAGGAGCACCAGATAGACCAGGGGCACCACCTGAACCAATTGGGCCCTAAAACACAGACAACTAGTTAAAAAAGAATCAGTGAAAAAAAAAAACACATATCAAAGAAGAATCCACAAAGACCAACATGATAACACTGACAATCCACAGGTCTACCATGTGGCTTTTTCCTTTTGGCACCATGGCCTATTATATGTCATTAGTCTATAGAGAAGGATATTTTATATTACAATATAAAACTAAACTATCACGCATCATATTACATGACTGCATTTCTACTAATTTGCATCAAGTGACACTTTAAGTACAAGTTGTACTCACAGCAGGTCCGACTGGGCCAGAGCTACCATCACTTCCACGGGCACCCTATGAAAAATAGACGTAAAGTAGAATTTTAGAATAGCAATGTACTGTGTGTCTATAAGTTTAATCCATGAAAAGTTATCTTCCAAATATTACTTTTTTATGTAGTTTTAGAAAAATACCTATTACTTTTGTCTAGATTTATATATATATCTACAACTTTACCCTCATAGCTAGCACTAGCAATTCCAGGTATCAGGTGCCAATTTGGTGACTGGCGTCTGATATACATAATGCTCTAGTAACCAAGAGCATGCCTACTAATGAGGGCCACAGAGCTGCTACGTGGCCCCTGTGAAGAGAGGGCCCAGCTCAGACTAACGAGAAGGAAACAGATGATGATGCCCTCTCCTCTTACAGGATGCTGCTTCCCTCTCCTCTTACAGGATGCTGCTGCCCTCTCCTCTTACAGGATGATGCTGCCCTCTCCTCTTACAGGATGATGCTGCCCTCTCCTCTTACAGGATGATGCTGCCCTCTCCTCTTACAGGATTATGCTGCCCTCTCCTCTTACAGGATGATGCTGCCCTCTCTTCTTACAGGATGATGCTGCCCTCTCTTCTTACAGGATGATGCTGTCCCCTCCTCTTACAGGATAGTGCTGCCCTCTCCTCTTACAGGATGATGCTGCCATCTCTTCTTACAGGATAGTGCCGCCATCTCTTCTTACAGGATTATGCTGCCCTCTCCTCTTACAGGATGATGCTGCCCTCTCTTCTTACAGGATGATGCTGCCCTCTCTTCTTACAGGATGATGCTGTCCCCTCCTCTTACAGGATAGTGCTGCCCTCTCCTCTTATAGGATGATGCTGCCCTCTCTTCTTACAGGATGATGCCGCCCTCTCCTCTTACAGGATGATGCTGCCCTCTCTTCTTACAGGATGATGCTGCCCTCTCCTCTTACAGGATGATGCTGCCCTCTCCTCTTACAGGATGATGCTGCCCTCTCCTCTTACAGGGTGATGCTGCCCTCTCTTCTTACAGGATGATGCTGCCCTCTCCTCTTAAAGAATAATTCTGCCCTCTTCTCTTAAAGAATGATGCTGCCCTCTCCTCTTACAAGCCCTAGGCCCTCCTAGACCAAAATGTTGGGGTGTGATGGTATGAAGATCATATAGCCCCGTTTTGCTTTGGTACCCTCTTATGAATACCACTGGTAGTTCATCAGACACAGGGCCTTTTGGACCCCTTATAAATACGTCTATGAATTAAACAACTCAATAACGATAACTAGAGAACTAGAAAAGTCGATACGTGAACCTAACATCCTTCAAAATGTCCCGAAGACTGTCATTTTGGCAAGGCATAGAGAAGTGCTGGCCAGCCTATCATGTCTTGGGTGTTCTTGGATAAGACCCTTTACTCCATTCAAAGACCACACATTACATTCAATATCCTAGGTCCCCTCTTTGAGAAGTGCCTGAACATGTGCAGTCTGGAAACAACCCATTACGCAGGGATACTCTATAATGGTGGCTGTATTTCTGCTGCACATAGAGGAAAGCAAGGCTTTGTTCTTAAGATTGGTGGGGGTACCAGCAGTCTGGCTGCCAATGATCACTTGTATATGACATGTTGGAAGAGGTAAGGTCACACTTTGTACAGGGAAGTAAATGTGGCCAGCTGCAGTTCTCTGCAGAGTCGGGTGCCAAGAAGCACCAATGTGCCGGAAAAAAAACTGTGAAGCGGTTCCATTAAGGCCCATTCATTCTCTGGATCATGGGGGTCCTAGCGGTCAGACCACCACCGATCATAAAAATATGCCTTCATGTTATAACATGTGAATACCCCTAACAATTAGTATCTTTGGGATTATTATTTCAATGAGTGTTGAGATATTATGCTACTTACAGCAGGGCCTGAGGCTCCAATGCGTCCTCTTTCACCAGTGAGACCACGAGCGCCCTTTAAAATAACACAAAGATAACGGATTAGCTTTTTTATTCCTTTATTATGAAAAATTGAACCTAACATCTAAACCTAAAAATGCTAATTATTATTTATATATTACTATATATTAATATAATGCTACTAATAAAAATGAGCAGATGTGATATATAATTAAAATGACTAATAACCTAATAATAATAATAACAACAGTAATATTAATTATAAAGTGAATTCAATACTTACAGCCTGACCTGGAGAACCATTTTCACCATGAGCACCATTCTCACCCTAAAGAGAAAATAAAACATAAAATTACTAAGAATGTGGATGTGACTTTAAAGTAGTCGTAGTCAGGAAGAGAATCCCACCCATAATATCCACTATTGTAACATCACTCTCTGCCTTCTTGGTTATCTATAGTCAATGGGGCTTAAAGGCGTTGTAAAGGTTTAAAAACGTATGTGGAAAAAAATTATGAAAAATGTCTAAAACAAAAAGTGTCTTTTAATTTTTAAGGTTACTATAGGAAACGTAAGCTGCACGCTGAGTAGCTGCTATGGGCAGAAGAGACAAGTTTTCATAATTCTACCCCATATCCGCTTACAGAGGTTGTCCCAGCTCTGCCCCTTTTATTAGTGTATGGTTCCATTTTAACATCTTTTGAAGTAAATTGTGTGACATATTATATTATTATACTCGTCCTACTATCCTTAAAACCTAAGGGAATAGATCATGGGAATAGATACCTTGACACCAATGGCACCAGTAGTTCCCTTCTGTCCGTCGCTGCCAGTATGTCCCTAAAATACAGAAAAAATATCAATTATTTTGTCAGTCAAGCCAAAAACATTTCACCTATAGCATACTTATTAGCAGTTGGTAAATCCAGTGCCCCCTAGGAACGCCTCCCACCCAGTGTTTACATAAGCACCACCCATTTTTGGCCCAGGACAGACCATATTTGCAGGGACTGTCTCTGAAAATTAGGGACAGTCCCTGCAAATTTAGGACTGTTGCCAACTATGCCAGTGTGATCAGCAGAATATAAGGAGGGCAATGGCCGTAAGGCCTCCCTCCACCACTTGAAGGTTCTCATCCAGGACACACTTATGAAAACTATCTAATATTATATATGCAATAATATCTATCTATTACGGGCGTGTTGCTACTCAGATCAGCACTACCTTGGCCTACATAATAGGTCTGTGTGGTATCATACACCACATGAGATATAGGAAATGCTAAATACACCATCATCATCATCATCACAGGAGATATCCCAGATATCTTTGTACAGGCCTCATTTATCTCTGTTGCCTTAGTAACCAATCAGACTTCAGCTTTTATTTCTTAATCCTCTCTGGAAAAATGAAAGCTGAGCTCTGATTGGTTGCTATTAGCAATTTGGATGAGGACCTTAGTCTCTGTTTCCTCTCCTCCAAAAAAATGGAGGGGCCCAAACCAATGTTTTGCCATTAGACCTCCACCATCCCAGTCATTTCATGACACCAGTCTAATATAGGTTGTCATACATTGGAAGTGGGATAAGTCATGTAGGCCTGTTGCTCCTATATAATTCATATATAAACAGCAGGGGTGATACTTACTCTAATGCCTTTGAATCCAGGGAGACCAGGAGTTCCAGGGAAGCCACGAGCACCCTAAAAAAAGAGTTAATTATGGGCACATTAGTGGGTCAGGGGTGATGTGCAAGATGACTTCTACGTTACCATGTGGCAAGAATATACCGTCGTTTTAATGGTCTAGAAATTTTAGACCATGGTGCTTTGGGATGAGGTCATGGACTGGGGGTTAGAATTAGTGATACTTTCGTGGCTCAGGGTTGCCATGGTTAAAAGCCCATACTGGTTCCAGTCCATAAGTTATAATATGAACCATTAGAGGGTTTAGATCATGCATTATGGGTGGATACATGGTGGGTACTACCCCAACTCTGAAAGGTAAGGTAGTTATGGGCGAGTAATGTACCCCTTAAATCTGCAATTTCACAAATATATGGATATGATGTTTCCATAGGAGAGCTCATACCTGAGAACCAACTGGACCTGTCTCTCCAGGTCTTCCAGGTTTGCCGGAGTGACCCTAAAAGTGCCAAGAAAATATGGTTTTAGTCAACACATCATATAAGTAATTAGAGCTCCCTCACCCTGGTCTCTCTCTGCAGTATCGAGCACTTGCTAGGCGGTAAGCTGCACAGGGGTCCCCCACATGTAGCATCCCTTGCACTTAATCCATCGGGAACTACATGTGAGATATATATATACATCTTTTTTGCCCCACTACATGTGCTCAACCAGCCTCATTTATCTCTTTTATTTGGTGTTTATCTATTCGTTACTTGGGGCTTATTCAACCGTTACCAACCCCCTGATGAACCCACATGGGGAAAACGCGTTGGGGTCAGGTCAAAAATTGGTCTAACTGTCTACGGTTTTCCAGGGTGCATTAGGACAGGCACGAGGACGGAGAGATCCCACCATTAGGGGTGGTCTCCGGGCAGAGGGCAGACTAGGACTTCCACAGGGAGTTTCCCCTAGAATACCCCTCCTCCTCCTCTCTATCGTCCTTTACGCCCCTGGTCCCCCCCCCCATCCCTTTTTTATATCTTTATATATTCATTGTGATTATCATTTGTGATTACCTACTGACTTCACCATTAGGGTTCCCTAATTGCGGGCCCCCCTTGGTGACCTCTATCTGCTGGTTTTCATTTTAAAGTAATTGAAATAAAACTGTGATTTTAAGGGTCCTTTTTTTTGTTGTTATCACATAAGTAATAGTATTACTGCTATTACTTGGCATATCTTAGCTTTGTCCTTGCTACTTACATCTTCACCTGGTTTTCCTTGGAGGCCAGAGGGTCCTCTGGAACCTACGGGACCCTAAAAATACAAAAAGAGGTATCTTTACAAGGAATATTCTTCTTTAACATCATGTTGTGAAAATTAATATTATCTGGAGGTACTTACATTCTGACCGGGCTCACCAGGCTCTCCTGCAAGTCCTTGGAAACCTTGAGAACCCTACAGAAAAACAAACAAATGACACAAATGATATAGAAGAAATTGTCTTTCTTACTCCATTCCCAAAATAAATGAATCCACTCTAGCAAGTGGTGGATACGTTGTTCCTTGTGTTTATCTATACCAGCCTTACATGGTCCTCAAACAATACCTACATTTTCTTTATCCTAGAGCTGTATTACACTTATCCAAATAATCCACCATCCTTACCATAGGGCTTCTTTGCCTCTATGCAAAAGCTGTATCACCCTTTCCCAAGAACATTACTACCCTTATCCAAACTCTACATCACCCTTATCCAAGAACTTTATTACCCTTGTCCAAACTCTACCCTTATCCAAATTATACATCACCTTTCCCCATACCTTTACTACCCTTATCCATATTTTACATCAACCGTACCCTAGTTCCCTTGTCCAAATTCTACATGGCCCCTACCCCAGAGCTTTATTACCCTTATCCAACAGGTTCACAATCCTTATCTCACAGCTTTACTACCCTTATCCAAATTCTACTTCACCCATACCCTAGTTCCCTTGTCCAAATTCTACTTCACCCTTACCCTAGTACTGTATTGCCCCTATCCAAGAGCTACACCACTCTTACCCCAGAACTTTATTATCCTTATACAAATTCTACATAATCCTTACTCAAGAGCTTTATTATCATTATCCAAGAGCTACACTATCCTTAACCCAGAACTTTATTTCCCTTGTCCCCTCTTATCTCACAGCTGTATCTTCCCATAGCTCATATATGCCTCTGCCCTGTGATGGGCCTATAACAATTGCTGAAAGTGCCTTTCACATGACTCAATGTTGCTACGATCGCTTGTTCTCGATTCACATATTGTCGTCAGTACATCCCATTTACACCCAACCTTTGGCCAATGAAAAAGTGCCCTAAGTCAATATATTCTAGAGCTTAATCATCCCTTATTCTACTTATTTCCCACTGATCCAAAGCTTCACCATGGTTATATGCTTCATGAACCTCATACCATGATTTTGGTCCAGATGGTGATATACTTACAGGAGCTCCAGAGGGTCCTTGAGGGCCTCTAGGTCCCATGATACCCTACAAAAAAATTAAAATATCTTTCATTATTACAGACCCCTTAATAATATCATATCAAAATTTTCTTCTGTGTTTTTCAGTTCTTCATGATATCAGCTGATGACACTGGATATAAGAACCATCAAAAGGCTGAACTTGATATGTACTACATACTCAATCCTTGACATGAATATAAGGGCACAGTCAAACAATGACCAAACCTGGTTTTACTAACACTATTATGAAGCAAAGATGGTTCCTCACCTGTGCTCCAGAATCAAAGCCGCCAGCTTTGGATGGGTCATATTGAGCTGCAAAATTCTAGGAGAGAGAAGAACATATTTTAAAAAAACGACTTTTTTTAAAAAAAACATTTTTAGAATTAGCCTTTAAATCTAATGTCTTACTCCGCCAAGTCCAGGAATGCCTGGGGGTCCGGGAAGGCCTGGGAGTCCATCTTGGCCATCTTTGCCTGGAGGTCCTGGTGGACCCTATAAGTTGCAGACACATTATGAATTTAGAACATGGAAATGATGAATTTGGACACCTTACAACTACATTGTGCTCCTTCATCAATTAGTCACTATAGTCAGCCTATAGGGCTGCACCAAAAGCAGCTGCTTTTTGAGACCTCAAGTGGAGAATGACCACTGGGCAAAACAGGGATCTGACTGGGCAAAACAGGGTCCTACTTGGCAAAAGTGGGCAAAACAGGAGTCTTACTCGGCAAAACAAGGATCTGACTGGGCAAAACAGGGATCGGAACGGGCACAACAAGGATCTGACTGGGCACCTGACCAGGCAAAACAGGGATCTGACCGGGCAAAACAGGGTTCTACTTGGCAAAAGTGGGCTAAACAGGAGTCTTACTCGGCAAAACAAGGATCTGACTTAGCAAAACAGGGATCTGACTAGGCAAAACAGGGATCTGACTAGGTAAAACAGGGTTCTACTTGGCAAAAGAGGGATCCAGTTAGGCAAAACAGGAATCTTACGCAGCAAAACAAGGACCTGACTGGGTAATGCATGGATCTGACTGGGCGAAACAAGGATCTGAATGAGCAAAACAAGGATCTGAGTGAGCAAACCTAGGATTTAACTGGGGAAATCAGGGATATGATTGGCTCAGCAGTTGACCAGGGGAGATGGTGCTGATAACTGTCAACCAACCAGTTTGGCCAACAGTTGACCGAGGTCTATAATCACCTACACAATGGGTCAACCATTAATTTTAGGTTTGTGATGGGTTTAATGGGTTGTGTTGGACTAAAGGAATTGACTAATTGCCCGCAGTATGGAGAATGCTTGAACAAGGTGTTCACCACGTCAACTCAGTCCTCCAGGCCAGGTCTTGGTGGAAGGTTCTTCTTGGAAGTCTGGTGTCTACACACATGACCATACCAGGCCAAGCTACAGGTATAGACTTCTACATAGTCCATGTAGTCAATATGGAACGGAGACCAATGTTGACCCAGAGAATGTAGTAGAAAGTTTATGCACTCTCCATGCCGGGGACAGTTACTCCTTTCTATAGCATCTTACAGTCCAACAAATCTATTCAACTGGTGACATAATTTACCCATCGCTTATAGATACATACATGGATAGTCTATCTTACTGGTCTGTAACCACTGACTCTCCAGCTGTTAGCAAAATACTAGCATGCTAGGAGTTGTAGTTCCACATAGGTAGATCACTGGTTTATTCCATTATCCTTAAAGTGGCTCCTTGTAATAGTTTTATTAAATATAAAATAATGTAAAATATAACTATAAAATCTATTGTTTTATTACAAATGACAATAAATGTATTTATTTTTCTATTTTATTATCTTTTTTTGGGTGAAAGTTTAAGAATCCTTGAGTCATTTTGCTCCTTACCCGCTCTCCTCTTGGTCCTCTATCTCCGCTTGGGCCCTGCAAGTAACAATATGAGTCACCACAGCTGTTGCGGAAGCGGCGCGCGCAGCAAGCGCAAATCGTAAGGGCGAATTCACACGCGGCAGATTTGCTGCAGTCATTTCTGCGGCTGAAAATCCGTTTCCACTCATGTTCTATAGCAGGGATTAGCATCTTGGGTACTCCAGCTGTGGTGAAACTACAACTCTCAGCATGCTCCATTCACTTCTATAAGAGACCTAAGATCAGCCAAGCAAGTGTGCATGCTGGGAGTTGTAGTTTCACCACAGCTGGAGAGTGCTGAAGGGTTGCTGATCCCTATTCTACAGCAAGGCTCCATTTAGATAAAGGGGACAGTCGCAGAAATGCCTGCGACAAATCTGCCGTGTGTATATTGGCCCTTGGACGCTAAACATAAAACAATGCGATCTGCAGCCATTTAATGGTTAAACCCTTTCGGAAGAACGGTTGGCTCTATGATCAGACAAAGCCTTTGTCATAGCAGTCTATGTAGAAATACATACATCATATTTCTGCAACCTGACGGTGGTTAGAGATGTAGCAGAGCTGAACTCGTTGTCAGACATAGCAGAGCTGAGCTGGTAATCTGTACAACTCATTGTGATGAGGACAACAGCATTGCTGCAGAGAGCTCAATCACAAACCTAACTCTGCTATGCTGTAGGTGTTAACCATTCAATACAATCCTTTCACCTCGCATTGTGATAAACTCAGCACTGCTGCATGTACCAACGCAACACTGTCATGTACATTGTAACCCTAATGTCAATCAAAGCAAAGCATCTTCATTCCTTCAAGTCCTGAAACAGCCTCCGGCGGCCCCTATTATGTTACAGGAGCTGCCCTGACCTGTCACCCCAGGCACCTACATTCCACCAGGTGCAGACCACAGACTGCTTTCTGCAAGCAAGCTTAACCTCGTGCAGCAGAGCTGGGTTTGTCATTTGCATTCTTTATCGTGTGTGCATTGTATGGTAGGTTGAAGTCCTACATAAGGGTAGCAGGTTTGCATGCAGTCCTAATGCATTGTGATGAGATAATGCAATAGGTATACTTGCAGTCCTATGTAAAATCTACTCTCACAACGGGGGAGATTAATCAAAACTGGTGTAAAGAAAAAACTGGCCTAGTTGTCCCAAGCCACCAATCAGATTCCACCTTTCATTTTTCCGAGCTCCTCTGGAATCTGATTGGTTGCTGCCAGTTTTTTCTTTACACCAGTTTTGTCTCTCCCAGTATGTTCTGGCAAATGACAAACTCAGCTCTGCTAAATCTGCATCTACCGCAACTGCTATGCAAGTATCATACAAGATAAAAAATAAAATAAATGCCTTACCCTTTGTATCTAAAACGAAAAGTAAAAATTGAGCAAAAAAGGTACCCAAAAATGTTGAAAAATAGAAAAAAAGCCAAAATTTTGCAACCCCCCCCAAATGCATTCCAGCGCAGCGCAGAGGCGCACAGATGTTTTCTGTTAGTTTTATGACTATTCCTTAATATAGATCACCTGTTCCCTTGGCAACTAAGGGCAGGATACAAGCAATGAATCAAGTGGATTTCCAACATGAAGAATCTGGAAATTGTAAAACTGGTCCAAGATAAAATTCTAATAAAAAAATAAAAATGTTTTTGGGTAAATTTGTATCCTCACCCGAGTTCATCCATAGTAAATAGGTAGAGTCCAATGGAATAGAATAAATCCAGTGAAGATTTTAGCCCAATTCCCAGATTCTTCATCAGAGTTATAGGGACTGTGCCATTTTGCCCCCTATATGAGTGAGGCCCACAGGTAAAGCCAACCCACACAGTACATCTGGGTGGGCTCAAGCCATGAGGTGCCCAGCGCCGAGCTCTCCGATGGCCCTCCCATTGGTCTAATCTAAGCAAACATACAAGTGCATGGGAAAACGGGACAGGAAAAAGAAAATGTACTGACCTGATCTGCACAGGAGAAATGAAGATTGATAAAGAGGTGGGGGGAAAAAAGAAGAAGGAAAATGAAATTAAAATCGGAATAAAAGTGTAGCCATATATTTCCTTATATTGACATAATAAATCATGATAAAATAAATAATAAAAATATCCTAATAATACAGCAATATAATAATGAAATCGTAAAGTAATAGTCATGAAAATAATAGAATGACAATACTGTAGTGTGATAATAAAATATAATAATAATAATATAAAAAATAATATACTAAAATAACAATAGTAAAATAATACACATAATATAATAATGACATATTAAGATAATAAAATAGTAATAAAAATATATTAATATAGTCCTATAATGAAATGGAATATAATAACAGTTATGAAAATGATAGAATAATAGTAATAATAATAAAAAATAATAACAGTAATGTAAAAATACTACTATTAATAATGTATTATTATTATTATAATTTTTTTTAATTTAACATATTAATGAACTAATAATAATGTAGTAATTTAATGAGAAACATATAAAAATAATAGTCATTAAATAATCTCATAATATAGCAAGATAATAAACTATAATACTAAGAACAACAACTGCTTTAGAACTACACGGCCCAGCATGCTGCGCCACGTTTAATCCCTGGCAGGACTTTTTGGCAATGGTGTTTCCAGCTCAGCAGCAGTTTTTAGACCTTTAGGCTAGGTGCAGTGATAGGCAAACTGCAGCACTCCAGCTGTTGCAGAACTACAACTCCCAGCATGCAAAGACTGCCTACAGCTTTCAGCCTACAACAGGGCATGATGGGAATTGTAGTTTTGCAACAGCTGGAGAGCCGCAGTTTGCCTATCACTGTCGCGCAACATTTTTTGCAATGCTAGTCTAAGGTGTCGCACTGCGACATGTGACATGCTGCGACTAAGACGCGGCAGACGCACAAATATCCATCCAAGTTGGATTTTTCTGCAACTGTTGTGTTGCAGTCGCAGCATCTCGCAGTGCGACACCATAGACTAGCATTACAAATAAAAGTCACAATGTGGTTGTACTCTTTTTGTCGCGCGACCCTTTTTGTCGCAGCTCTAGCCTTAGGGTGTAACGGTTGGAGGGTGATTGGTGTGGCACTGCCAAAACCAGGGTGTTTACATAGAGGACAGCAAACTGAATCCCCCCCAGGTGAAGGAGCCTAGCTAGACCCCTGGGCCCTATCTCCCGCAGGAGCACTTTTTTTTTAGATTCTATGGACAGATCCTAGGGGGAAAAAAAAAATCATTCTTCAAATTCTCCTACCCAGTAACGTATACTGTAATTGTAAAGGGGCTGCAAGCTGCAATCAGTGCTGCAAACTAACTATCTAATCCACTGAGCCTATAAACCTTGGCTGATGGGTGCTATGAAGAAATGCAACCCCTGCAATATTTGGTGCACCATATAGATTGTAGCATTTTTTTTTTTTTGAGGGGATAAACTTTTGTGTCTCTTTATAGTTAAAGGTTTACCTGCAAATGTATGTCAAACAATAGCACATCATGCCAGGACGATAAACTGCCCCAAATTACAAACTCTAAACTATGAATCTGTATCTGTACAGTTCAAATATGTAAGGTCTGTAATATCGTTAAATGACCACTAGAGGGCGAAGGTATACACAGCTCTGCCTTCTGTGTGCATTCCTAAGGGAACCAGTCTGTACTTGGGGGTGCCTGGAGGCAGCTGTGGGAAAAGTCAGAGATCATCTGCATTAACTCTTCATCTGCCTAGTGCTGTTTTGGCAATACATAGCTGTAGTCTGTAGACTGTATGGCACTACAGGTTCCAGTGGAGCTGCCCATTGCATGATGCATACAGCAACCCCTAAACAACTGATTGTTTCTGATGTAGTGCTACAGATATATTCTCCTTGTCTAGGTGTTATATACATGTAGGTGCCCAGTGGGCACTGTGGTACATGAGAAAATGGCATTACAGCACAAATTTAGAGAAATGTGCAAGTTTGCGCTCAGTGTTGCGGTTTTCTCTGAAGAGTTGCAGGAATTTTTCCTTACTGATGTAATGTCTACATTCATTGCTGTTAATAGGGTGACAACCCCAAAGGCTCAGCCTATAAAAATCTATACAGTCAACTACCTGCGTTAAACTTCTTGGCCACTAGATGGCGCAGACGTACAATTTTCCCCCCAACAGACAATGCAGACCCACGCCCTTGACTTCCAGATGCGCCAAGTACCAAAAACTTTTGTTCTATCCATCCCTGCCCACTACACAAATAACATAAAGCCAGGCTGGAGCTTAGTATTCTTTTATTTCTTTTCAAATAGCATATATACAGCACAAGACATGAAAGTCCCCTTGCCTTGATATCTAAAGACATAAAACATCTGCTGCAGTGCAGAGTGCTAGACACAACCTACACACTTAAGAAAGTTTGCAGAAAATGGGAGAATAAAGCAACAGACTTGCAAGCCCCTCCAACCCCCCAAAAAACATGCACCAGCCCCAGCTGCTGAGAAGAAATGTTGAAAGCACTTACTTTGACATGTTACTAGGTAGGTAGTCACTGCAAGCAGCAACAGACTCCGTATATCCACAAAGCTGAGCATGGCTAGTGCTGGCTAGACATGCAGACTCCTTGTGAGAAGGTGGTACTGCTTAGGTTCTTTGGGTTTCTGGCATGCAGTGTAACTGATTTACTCCAAACTTTGCAGAAACCTGCTGCCTTGATGCTAAGATAATAATGCCTGGTCCTCCTCATATATACAGCAGGAGGTTCCCTCTGCTCAGTGTCATCAAGAGCCTGTAGACCAATGAGGAGAGACCTAAGCTGCTGCATCTCCAGCCTTCCCCACCACTTTTGGCAACAAAGGAGAGGTGGTGACGAAGGCAGTGCTGTTGTTAAATTAGTTCCATTCTTTTTGAGGACGTGGACAGTGTAAAAAGATTTCACTTTTTTTTTTTTTTTACTTGTAGTTGCAGGTTGTGTCTTCTTCAGCAGAACCATTGTGGAGATGATGAGGGTCCTGGTGGCATTAGGTGGAAAGTTCTCACCTACTGATCACCTGGGAACTACTAAGGATCTTAGAACTGCAGGTTCTGTCTTCTCATGGTGGCATCAGGTGGCATGGTTCTCACCTACTGATCACCTGGAAACTACTAAGGATCTTAGAACTGCAGGTTCTGTCTTCTCATGGTGGCATCAGGTGGCATGGTTCTCACTTACTGATCACCTGGTAACTACTAAGGATCTTAGGACTGCAGGTTCTGTCTTCTCATGGTGGCATCAGGTGGCATGGTTCTCACCTACTGATCACCTGGGAACTACTAAGGATCTTAGAACTGCAGGTTCTGTCTTCTCATGGTGGCATGGTTCTCACCTACTGATCACCTGGGAACTACTAAGGATCTTAGAACTGCAGGTTCTGTCTTCTCATGGTGGCATCAGGTGGCATGGTTCTCACCTACTGATCACCTGGGAACTACTAAGGATCTTAGAACTGCAGGTTCTGTCTTCTCATGGTGGCATCAGGTGGCATGGTTCTCACTTACTGATCACCTGGGAACTACTAAGGATCTTATGTCTTTCTTAAGAACTGCAGGTTCTGTCTTCTCATGGTGGCATCAGGTGGAAAGTTCTCACCTACTGATCACCTGGGCTCTACTAAGGATCTGATGTCTTTCTAAAGAGCTTCAGGTTCTGTCTTCTCAAGGTGGCATTAGGTAGAAGAAGGAGCGCATCTATCTACATAGTGATCACTAAAAAGCTCTTTAAGGGATTACTACAGGGTTAAAGGTTGTGTCTTCTCTGCCACAGAGGAGATAGGTTCCTGGTGGTATAAGATAGATGGTCAATATCTGGTCACGTAATGATAGGAATCTTTATGGAATCACTACAGGTCGTTATCTGGTCACCTAATTATTGATACAAGAATAGAAACTGAGGCTTCTTGGTCTTCTCCATCACTGAGCAGATGGCATAAGGTAGAGGGTCCTTACCTGGTCATCTACTAATAACTTTAAGGGAAGGGTCTTTATGAGATTACTTCAGGGGTACAGACTATGACTTATCGATCACTGAGGAGACAGGTTACTGTGGGCACAGCCACATTTAATGATAACTACAACGGTACAGGCTGTGTCTCTCCACCATTGAAGAGATGACATAAGATCTGGACAACTTCTGATCTTTACATAGGCCTTTAAGTGATTAATACAGGTATACACCTTCTGTCTCCTCTACCACTGATGGGATGGATCTTAGGTGGCATCAGGTAGAAGGTCAATATACAAAGGGTCCCTGCTTGGGGACAGACTTTGTCCTCTTCACCACTGAGGTGATGGATATGGCAATATCTGGTCACCTACTGATCACTATAAGCGTCTTTAAGTTTTTTTTTTCCACCATTGAGATGAAATCAGGTAGAAAGTATTCTGGTCACCCAGTAATCACTACAAGGGTATTGTTCTCTCCACCACTAAAGAATCTGGCTGTCTGGTGGCATCAGGTAGAAGGTCCTTATGGGATCACTTCTAAGGTGCCCCATGGTCATTTCTTCATCCATGTCCCCTAAATCAATATGAAGTATCCAGTGTCGGTGGGGCACGTTGGGTGTTGTGGTCCCTCACCACACGAAAAAGCACAAATATTACAGATCTGTCTTAGATTAATCAGGCGGGGTTCTTAAAGAAATGTAAGGAGGAGTAGTTAAATTCTTAAGGGTCGGTCTCTGCTTTACTTTATGACTCCATAATGCTTCAGGACCAACCACAATGTTGGGGAGGGATAAGTGGAGCCTCTACTTGGCCTCTGAGCCAAGGTTTTCCAGATTGATGATGTGTTAGATTGTTTAACCCCTTATTGTCCTGTGGGCTGCAGTGGAGGGGGGATGTTCTACAATCTGCTATAACTTCTCTGCTCCGCTGTTCCTTCCTACACCACTGATAGGAAACATGTGTTGTTGAGTGTGTGTCTTAAAGATACAGGTTGCTAGAACCCAACCCCACCACCAGCTTCATCCCCCGGCTCTGTCATATTTTCCAGGAGGCTGAATCCAGTTTCTGATAAAAAGTCATGGTGATATACTAAGAATCTGAATACATACACTTACCTTCCATGCAGCCAGGAGGTCACCAACTATTGCAGAACTATAAGTACCAGGATCTCCTACCATGCCAAAACCTTGGTGACACTGCAAATCCCAGCACAGCTTACCAAAGCCTGTATACATACCCAGTTTGTGGGACTACACATCCCAGCATATTTTATCATACAATGACTTTGTGTCCTATTATTCTAGTTTTCTGCAAGTAGAGAATATGTGACTCTCCAACATCTGTGGAACCATAAGTCCCAGCTTATCCTACCAGACAAAGGCGGCATGGACACCTTGTTCACCCAGTACCTTCTTCCAGCGTTCTTCAAATATAACCTATTACTATAGAGATCCCAGAGGTCATCAATCATCATCATTACCACATGCAGGCTATGAGGAGACTTCAGCTGTCTGGTGTCCACCACCAGTTCATGATTCTACTCATCTGTGGAACTAGAAGTCTCAGCATTTGCATCATTTTTAGGGTGTCCATGTCTGGCACAATGAATGGTTAGGATTGCACTTGTAGTTCAGCAGCAGCTGACTACTTCTGGTGGAGTCACACTTTGAACTTCATCTCAAGAATGTCTTTAAGAAGCTCATCAATCCTTTATATGACAGGGAGGGGAGGACTAGAAGGGGGTTAAGCTGGGGGGGATCAAGACTCTCCCTCCAGCTAGAAAGCATTTTTAGCTCTGTCATACACATTCCTGTCCAGACAGCCTGGCGTGCAGAAACAAGTCCCCTACCTCCCCATAGAGCATCCCTACCCATAGGACGTGGCTACTGCATGGATCCAGCGTCTTGTTACTTGCTGAGCTATGGAGAAATATTTTCTGATACTATGTAGAAAATTCTAGGCAGTGTAATGTTAAAGTGGGTGTGTGCCAGGGTGCAGAAGGCATAGGCAGCTAGGGCTGAAACGATTACTCGATTGAATTCGACACAAAAAAAATCCTCGATGTAAACTTTTTGCATCGAAGATTCGTTTGTGTCACATGACCACGGAGCGGGAGTGAAGCGCTTGCTATTACTCCCGCTCCGTGGTCTCCCGCCGGCCCGCAATACTCACCTTTCCAGCAGGAGACCTCCCGACACTCCACAGCACATCCATGGTCCGGCGCTGCACTGACCTCCTGATGTGCGCACGCCGTGACCTGACGCGAAGCAGTGCGGAACAATGGAGTGTCGGCGGCGCCCCCCTGCTGGAAAGGTTAGTTGGCGCGACTAAGGCCGGGTGCCCGGAGTGCACAGCGTCATAACAACCAATGACACTGTGCACTCCGGGTGTCAGGAGGAGCAGGGGGGGGGGGGGGGGATGATTTTGCAAGGGGGGGGGGGCTGCTGGCACAAGGGGGGAGAGCTGCTGGCACAAGGGGGGGAGCTGCTGGCACAAGGGGGTGATATTATGGCACAAGGCGGGAGAGCTGCTGGCACAAGGCGGGAGAGCTGCTGGCACAAGGCGGGAGAGCTGCTGGCACAAGGAGGGAGAGCTGCTGGCACAAGGAGGGAGAGCTGCTGGCACAAGGGGGGGGGAGATGATAGCTCAAGGGGGGAGAGCTGCTGGCACAAGGCGGGAGAGCTGCTGGCACAAGGAGGGAGAGCTGCTGGCACAAGGAGGGAGAGCTGCTGGCACAAGGGGGGGAGATGATAGCTCAAGGTGGGAGAGCTGCTGGCACAAGGAGGGAGAGCTGCTGGCACAAGGCGGGAGAGCTGCTGGCACAAGGAGGGAGAGCTGCTGGCACAAGGAGGGAGAGCTGCTGGCACAAGGGGGTAGAGCTGATAGCTCTGGAGTGGAGGAGAGCTGAAGGCACTGGGGGGAACTGAAGCACTTGAGCTGATCACACAGGGGGGATGAAGGGTGTTGGGGACTGATGGCAGGAGGTCTGATGAGTTTTTATAAAGGAAAACAGTCTATTGATTCATTTTTTTTTTTATTAGAGTACTCGATTAATCGTAAAAAATAATCGATAGAATACTCCATTACTGAAATAATCGTTTACTGCAGCCCTATAGGCAGCACAAGTCCCAACAGGTCAGGAGTTATTTTTTCCACCGCTCTTTGTTAATTTTGCTGCAGCATTTCCACCTGTGACACTGGCAGGGTACAATTTGCCATCCAAAAAATTTGTGTAATTTGGCAGCTCTGTACACACATTTCACTTTTTGTTACTTGTGGGGTTAGCAGAAAGCATGGTAAAATAATTAGAGTAATTGTGTCACATTAGAAAACTAACATTTTTTCCATGACAGGGCAGAGGGGAATAAATAATTAGTGTGATTTCTGAGTTCACCCCACAGAGCCTGGCAGGATCTTCTTTTTATCGCCTAAATAACAATGCCATACAGTGCTAACACCATTACTGCAAAATAATACCTTATAGTGCCATAGAAGCACTCCCACATAAATCAACCATACAATGCTCAAATTACTCCAACTGTGAAGTAATCTTATACCTGTCGTATACAATGTCTAAATATACTGTAATTACTATGAAATTCATATCAAGATTAGTAACAAGCTGCAGACAGCTAATATGTGATGTGCTGCGCACAAAAATACTGCTGATATAATACTGTCCTCTATATACAAGATTATAACTGCTACAATAGTGCCTGTATGGGCAGGTAGATAACTACTTTAATACCATCCCCAATAAACAGGAATATTTCTACTACAATAATGCTCCTACTGTATGTACAATAATATAGGTACTATAATAATACTGCTCCTATGTACAAGAATATAACTACTATAATACTTCTCCTATGTGCAAGAATATAACTACTATAATACTGTCTCCTATGTACAAGAATATAACTACTATAATACTGCTCCTATGTACAAGAATATAACTACTATAATACTGCTCCTATGTACAAGGATATAACTACTATAATACTGCCTCCTATGTACAAGAATATAACTACTATAATACTGCTTCTATGTACAAGAATATAACTACTATAATACTGCTCCTATGTACAAGAATATAACTACTATAATACTGCTCCTATGTACAGGAATATAACTACTGTAATACTGCTCCTATGTACAAGAATATAACTACTATAATACGGCTCCTGTGTACAAGAATATAACTACTATAATACTGCTCCTATGTACAAGAATATAACTACTATAATACTACTCCTATGTACAAGAATATAACTACTATAATACTGCCTCCTATGTACAAGAATATAACTACTATAATACTGCTCCTATGTACAAGAATATAACTACTATAATACTGCCTCCTATGTACAAGAATATAACTACTATAATACTGCCTCCTATGTACAAGAATATAACTACTATAATACTGCTTCTATGTACAAGAATATAACTACTATAATACAGCTCCTATGTACAAGAATATAACTACTATAATACTGCTCCTATGTACAAGAATATAACTACTATAATACTGCTCCTATGTACAGGAATATAACTACTATAATACTGCTCCTATGTACAAGAATATAACTACTATAATACTGCTCCTATGTACAAGAATATAACTACTATGGCTGCCTTGCTGAATGGCTGCCTGTTGCTGAGCTCCTCCAACTAGCTGGTGATTAACCCCATTAAAAGCACCTTTTTACCTGCGCAAATGGGCAAAGCGGGGAGAGACCGCACCAAGGACCCTTTAGAGACCACCCAGGTCCGCTCCAAACAGCCAGACATGGAGCAATACCTGAAGAAGCAGCCCAAGACCCGTGTGGCTGAGACTCCCAAGATGGCGCCGGCTGCATCTCAGCAATCTGAGGGAGAAGACTATTCTGAAGCAGGAAGCGCTTCTGACATCTCAGATTACAGAGCCCGAAAACGGAGTGGAACTCTTTCAAAGAAGGCACTTCGGGAGGTCCTGGACTCCGCTCTGGCTCCCCTGCGACAAGACCTAGCAGAGATCAAGGTAGATCTGCGCAGCATGGGGCAGCGGGTGGCGGACTTAGAAAATTCGCATGATGCGATTATTCGCCACGAGGGAGAAATATGCGCGGCATTAAATTCGCATAATGGCTTGCTTAATGATGCTTTGCTTCGCATCGAAGATCAAGAAAACCGCAGCCGCAGACGAAACATCCGGATCCGGGGCCTACCTGAATTATTCGCATCGGAAGCTCTGGAAAAAATCGCATGCAAAATTTTTGCGAATCTTCTGGGAACAGACAGAGCAGCGAAAATAACAATTGAGAGGATACACAGAGCTTTGAGACCTAAGCCTAAAGGCTCTGATCCGCCGAGAGATGTCATCTGTGGCCTTCTAAGCTATGTGGACACTGCGGCTCTGCTGAAGGCAAGTAGAGAAGCAGAACGCCTGGAATTTGAAGGCACACCGATCTTGTTTTTTCAAGACCTGGCTCCTACTACGTTGGCGAAACGCCGAATTCTCCGGCCACTTCTAGATGCCCTCAAGGCCTCTGCCATCCAGTTCAGATGGCTTTACCCATTCGGCCTGGCCGTTATGAAGAACGGGAGGCAGATTACTATACGCTCCCCTCAGGATCTAAATGCTGCCTGGGATCACATGGGTATTTCACCTATGGAGATACCGTCCTGGATGCCCGCCGACCAGGGAGAGCCTATACCCTCGCCTCCAAGCTCGGCCCAGTGGAACACTGTCACCTCGGGTAAAGCTCCCAGACCCAACCGGGAACGTCATCTTCCCGCCACTTCCGAATTTCCTCCGCACCGCTGAGATGATATGACGTTTATGGGACACCAATTCTACAGCCCACTATAAGGGCACTTCCTTCGGCGGTCACCCAGCCAGTGACCCCTGATGACACCCATGTAACGGATCACCTGGTACACCGACCGGGTACCTCCGTTGAATGAATGCTCCTAGTGCCTTCCGAGGACTCCAAGCACTCCACTTGACGCCGTACGCACTGCAGACCCCACGAACCGCCGAAGCTTGGTTGAGGTCTCACCGTCTCCTACCCACCCTGGACCTACGACAAGGCTCCAGGCTCCAGTGGGTGGACCTCTCCTAAAACCAGAGATCAGGAACAGCCCTTAAAAGAGCTAGTAGTTATAGCCAGGGGAGTATACACGTATAGCAATCCCCACACACATGAGACGAGGCTCTATGTTGAAGGTGAAACAGGAACTGACTGTACTTCACGTACAGCCTCTTTTATTCACAAACCAAAAACATAGTACTGCCCACAGGGGTTTGAAATACAACCAATCAGTAATTAACAACACATACAATGCAACTACAGCAACCAATCGTTCACGCCCCCAGAGGACCAGAATGAAGACTGGGACATAGGACAACATATCCCCACAATGCATCATGGTCTCCTCCCCTCTGTCTGGAGACAACCTGAGGAGCAATCCAATTATCTCTCAGAACAAAGGGAGATCGCCAATACACATGTAGATACAACAGGACAGACATCACCATTTAAACACACAATGGGACAATGGCACAATAGAAACACACCCAGCATTTTCCTCCCAAGCTGACAAGTTACAATTATTATAGATTGTTACAACTTTGTGAGTTTACATTGGCCATACATATAACTTACATTAATTCAAACAGTATAACGTGGGGACAAACCTATCCAAAATTCACTTGAATCGGTTCAGGGGTTTAAAAGTTAGTATATGGCCCATAATCCTGGGGCAAGAGGCCAGCAGCCAGTCCTCTCCAAAACCCAGTGGCGAGGTTGGTTTCGCCACACATCTCCCCCTCCCAGGGAAGACTAACCAGATACCTGACCTCACGGTCAGTACCGGAGTTAGTCTGGCAGTCCAACCACAACCCAATACTGGACCTGTTGAATCTTGGGGCCTGGCTCTGTTCTGTATGTCCCCAGCTGTTGAGTGGGCATCTGCTACTCCTCGCTTCCTTGTGGTTCTCCAGCTTGGAGCTGTAGGTACTTGGTGGGCAGAGGCCGACTGCGCTCTGCCCAGATGCCAGCTCTTCTGCTGGGGTAGCCTGTGGGAAGTCCGGCTCTGGAGAAGAGGATAGGGGAGGGCAGAGGCCGACTGCGCTCTGCCCAGATGCCAGCTCTTCCGCTGGGATGTGGTCAGGGAATCCTATCCCCAGGACCTTGTTGCAGATCGGCTGTGGAGAGGAGGAATCGCTTACCTCCTCCTCCTGGCATTCCTGCAGGGTTGGTGGGGGATCTGAACCGGCCGTCCAGTATCTCGGTAGGTCTGGTGCAGAGACCGTGGTCCCATCTGCACCATCGGAGTTAGGGGTGCTGTCCCCCTGTGGTTGGGGAGAGAGATCAGTGGATATCGCAGGCTCATCCCCTGCCCCCAGAACTCGGTTGGGACGTACCTGGGAAGGGGAGGGCTCGCTTACCTCCTCCTCCTGGTATCCCTGCGGAGATGGCTGGAGATCTGGACCAACCGTCCAGCATCCCTGTAGGACTGGTAGAGAGACCTCGGTCCCATCTCCACCTGCCATCTGTGGGTCCTCCCAGGACCAGTCTGTGAGGTCCCTCAACAGTTGCGAGTAAGAACCACCTGCGTCCACACCTGGCAACTCCGGCTGCTGTTGAGCGTCTGGGCCAGCTGCCCAGCATCCCGGTGGAGAGACCTCGGTCCCGTCTCCACCTGCCTGTTGTGGTTCCTCACAGGACCAGTCTATGAGGACCCCTACTTCGGGTTCCTCTGGCCGCCTCAGGGGGAGACTGCTAACCTCCTCGGATGCAGCCTCTGCTCGGCTGCTGTAACACTCCTTCCGCTGGGCAATT
Source organism: Bufo bufo (assembly GCF_905171765.1). Classification (NCBI taxonomy): domain Eukaryota; kingdom Metazoa; phylum Chordata; class Amphibia; order Anura; family Bufonidae; genus Bufo; species Bufo bufo. The sequence continues at coordinate 530,100,358 of NC_053393.1, read as the reverse complement.
TCGCTCTCTTTCGCCAGTCGGAATTCTTGTTCCATCCTTGCATGTCGCTTGGCTGTGACCTGGTTCCAGATGGCCTGGTATATATCCATGGACACATTACCTCCATACTGGGCCACTCGCTGCCTCACCTCGGCCAGCCAGTCATCTTCAGAGCCTTCCATACTTGTCTGCTCCAAGTCGCTGGATACCTCTGCTCCCAGGGGCGCTGTACGGATACTAGCGTTGCCCTCAATTTGTAACTCCACGAACGGTGACTCCGAGCTGCTTCTCCTCACACTAGGACGCCATCCCACTGCTGCCACCAATGTAACGGATCACCTGGTACACCGACCGGGTACCTCCGTTGAATGAATGCTCCTAGTGCTTTCCGAGGACTCCAAGCACTCCACTTGACGCCGTACGCACTGCAGACCCCACGAACCGCCGAAGCTTGGTTGAGGTCTCACCGTCTCCTACCCACCCTGGACCTACGACAAGGCTCCAGGCTCCAGTGGGTGGACCTCTCCTAAAACCAGAGATCAGGAACAGCCCTTAAAAGAGCTAGTAGTTATAGCCAGGGGAGTATACACGTATAGCAATCCCCACACACATGAGACGAGGCTCTATGTTGAAGGTGAAACAGGAACTGACTGTACTTCACGTACAGCCTCTTTTATTCACAAACCAAAAACATAGTACTGCCCACAGGGGTTTGAAATACAACCAATCAGTAATTAACAACACATACAATGCAACTACAGCAACCAATCGTTCACGCCCCCAGAGGACCAGAATGAAGACTGGGACATAGGACAACATATCCCCACAATGCATCATGGTCTCCTCCCCTCTGTCTGGAGACAACCTGAGGAGCAATCCAATTATCTCTCAGAACAAAGGGAGATCGCCAATACACATGTAGATACAACAGGACAGACATCACCATTTAAACACACAATGGGACAATGGCACAATAGAAACACACCCAGCATTTTCCTCCCAAGCTGACAAGTTACAATTATTATAGATTGTTACAACTTTGTGAGTTTACATTGGCCATACATATAACTTACATTAATTCAAACAGTATAACGTGGGGACAAACCTATCCAAAATTCACTTGAATCGGTTCAGGGGTTTAAAAGTTAGTATATGGCCCATAATCCTGGGGCAAGAGGCCAGCAGCCAGTCCTCTCCAAAACCCAGTGGCGAGGTTGGTTTCGCCACAACCCAGATGACGTCCCTTGTTACAGCATGTTAGAGACTTTCCCTCTACGTTCTATTTGGGACCTTGTTATTGCTAAAGTTTTATAGTTCACATTACCTCCCCCTCCCCTCCCGAGAAGCTGGGGTTTAACCAGCATCTAACCTGGTTCACGACCCTACCCCCTGATGGCCTCCTTCTGGCCCTCAAGTGCTCCACGAGACCCCCCGCCCGGTGGATCCCGGCTGTCCGCCGTCATGAAAAAGGATCGCTTTAACATCGGGTGCCCTGTGGAGCTTTCATCTCTCTGTGTTTTATGCTGGTTATTGCATTTAACTTTCTTTTTCTTTATTTGCAGATGTTTTGTTCATTTTGTCTGTGTCCTCCCTTCTCCCACTGTGTCCTTCCCTCCTTCTTCCACGCTCGACTGGTCTACAACTGTTGATATGCAATGTACCCAACTACCGCCCGGGGATGGCTGAAGTCATAGTTTCTTCTTTCAACGTTAGAAGTCTCAATGAGCCATGCAAGAGATCGCAAATCCTATCTCTACTGCAGAAAGACAAAGTCTCCATAGCATTCTTTCAAGAGACCCACTTCCGGTCGGGTAAGATACCTAACCTACCACCCAAAAAATTCTCTCAATGGTACCACAGCACACATAGCTCGGCTAGCAGAGGTGTTAGCATAGCTATTCACAAGCAACTACCCTTCGTAGTCTCGGCTTCTTCCTCAGACCCGGATGGTCGGTACTTGTTTGTGAAGGGCGCAATAGCTGACACCCAGATCACACTAGCTAACGTTTATGCTCCAAATAGGGGACAGGTCCAATGGCTGATTCAGACCCTCACGCTCCTATCCTCCTTCAAAGAAGGCATTGTCATTTTAGGGGGAGATTTTAATGTATCCCTAGATCCTAGCTTAGACTCCTCCTCCGGGAAATCGGCTATTACACACGTACGTCTAAGGCGTTTGAAACTAGCCTTGAAAAAATTAGGTGTGTTTGACACATGGCGCACTCTAAACCCCTCTGGTAGGGATTATACCTTCTTCTCCCATGCCAAGTCCTCATACCATAGACTAGACCACTTCTTCTTATCCTCAAATCATGCCCAACTGCTCCTGCGTGCTAAAATAGGTAATATTACTCTGTCGGATCACTCCCCAATTTTTATACATTTCACCTTGACTACTCTTCCAAAAAGGGAATGGAATTGGCGCCTCAATGACACCCTCATTTTAGACCAAGCCAACTCCCAGAAACTAGCTTCCTCACTGTCCGAGTTCTTCCAGCGGAATAATGCAGGCCTTACACCTCCCTCACCACCGATTGTATGGGAAACCCATAAAGCGGTGATCCGTGGGGAACTTATCGCCCTCGGCTCCCATGTTAAAAAACAGCGCTCTCAAGCCATTGCCACCCTTATGTCCCAAATTCAGTCGCTCGAACTTACGCACAAACAATCACAGGCACTTGGTTGTGCCACTGAACTTAGTGATGCAAGAACTAAGCTTAAGAACTTACTAAATGTAACATCGGCCAAACTGCTCCTACGCTCCAGATTTAAATCGTACGCTCATGGCGATAAAGGGAACAAACTTATGGCAGCGCTAGTTAAAAAACAACACTCTGACTCTTTTATCTCTGCTATCAAAGATGCTAAAGGAACCCACCTGAAGTCCACTCTTGACATTGCGAAGGCCTTTAGTACCTTTTATACGGAGCTCTATAATCTTCCACCCCCCTCGAATCAGTCGTCTAATACCCTCACGGACGCCACGGAAAAATTCCTCTCTTCCCTACATCTCCCTAATATCACCCAGTCCCAGGCAACCCAGCTAGTAGCCCCAATAACAGATTCTGAAGCGCGGAAAGTACTGGCCTCTATTCCCTCAGGGAAGAGCCCTGGACCTGACGGCTTCTCCATTACGTACTATAAAAATTTTCAAGATATCCTAGTCCCCCACTTCCGCTCCATGTGTAATCACCTTCTGAACGGAGGTCAACTTCCCCCCCAATCGCTTTCGGCCCACATTACGATTATTCATAAAGAGAACAAAGATCCCCTAAATTGTGGTAGTTATCGCCCAATCTCCCTCCTTAATACGGACGTAAAATGGTGGGCTAAGATCTTGGCTCAGCGGATCCAGCAGATTCTCCCCGATATCATCCATAGGGAGCAGGTTGGGTTTGTCTCTGGCAGACAGGGGAACGAAAATACCGTCCGCCTCCTCCACCTCATGAATTGGGCGCGGAGCACTTCAACTCCGCTAGCCTTGCTCAGCACAGACGCGGAAAAGGCCTTCGACAGGGTCAGTTGGCAGTATATGTCTGCGGCACTGTCGAAATTTGGCTTCCCTGATCAGTTTATCGCGGCTATTTTCTCTTTATACTCGTCCCCTTCTGCCAGAGTCAAGGTCAACGGCACTCTTTCACCAGCCTTTGCCATATCCAATGGCACTAGGCAGGGATGCCCCCTCTCCCCGTCTCTTTTTGTCATAGTAATGGAAACCCTGCTATGCAAGATCAGACAAGACCCTGACATTGAGGGTATCAGGATGGGTTCTTGTATGCATACCACCGCAGCATTTGCCGATGATCTGCTAATTATGACCACCAACCCCACGATTTCTTTCCCACGGCTCCATTCTCTGTTCGAGGAGTTCGGATGGATCTCTAATTTCAAAATTAATTATAGCAAATCCATGGCCCTGAATGTTTCATGCAAATCCTATATAGTCAAGAACCTCAAACGCACCACCTCCTTTGCTTGGGCCCCCCGTGATATTACGTTCTTAGGGATACGAATCTCAGCTAACCAAGATGACCTATTTAATCTTAACTACGCCCCCCTACTCAAAGATATTAGAACACATCTACAGTCCCTTAAACTCCCCTTCATCTCTTGGATAGGCAGGAAGAACTTCCTTAAAGCCTTCATTGTACCCAAACTTCTATATTTAATACAAACACTACCAATTTGGCTCCCTCGCTCCTTTTTTGTGGAGATACGCCGTATGTTCTCTTTGTTCATGTGGGCGGGCAAATCCTCTAGGATAGCTTACTCAATATTGACAAGAGAAAAGAGATTTGGGGGCTTTGGTATGCCCGACATCCAAACTTATTATACAGCGTCGCTCCTGAACAGGTGCTTTTCTCTCCTCTCCCGCCAACCCCCGAATCTTTGCGTACAACTTGAGCGTGCTCTTATCACCTACAAAGAAGGACTTATCCTATGGGGAATCCGCACATGCACCCCGAATAACGCATATGCCTCTCCCATTTGGAAAGGCATGTTGGTGGAATGGGCCAAACTATATAAATCCCAAGACCTTAGGTTCCCTAATATCCACCTTCCCCTGCATCTACTACAGAACTATATTCACCCCGATATACTCAGACCCTCCGGAGTCTGGAGCATACTATCTGACCTCACCTTACAAGATATCGCTTCTACATCTGGGGACTTGGCATGGGACAAGATCCACGATCTGCCGAGGGTCAAAGCCCTCTCCTTCCTTTCTATTGGGGCATTTGGTCGTGATATTAAAGCCCTTAAGCTACCTCCCCTTACTAATGATACACCTACTTGGCTTGAGAAGAAGCTTTGTGTTCCCGAGTTACCGAAAAAGCCCTTCTCGACACTCTACAGGGAGCTGCTCTCTTCTGCTCCTCCAGCACTGCACTTTGTGTCTGCCTGGGAAAAGGAACTCAAAATCCAATTGACTGAGCCGGAGAAGGCCTTTATCTTAGCTCATTCACATGGCTTCAACCGATGCATCAAAATACAAGAGAATTCTTACAAACTATTGACCCGCTGGTACAAAACACCAGAATTCCTACATAGGCTCAACCCGGATGTTCCGGAGCAGTGCTGGAGGTGTGGAACAGAAGTCGGCTCCTTGTCACACATATGGTGGTCCTGCAGTAAAATACACCCCTTCTGGTCTCAAATAGAGAACAAAATTAACCAGATATGCGCCTCTGAGGTGCGTTTGGATGCAAAACTAGTTCTCCTCTGGTGTCCCAATGATTCCCTTACTCCTGCCAAGGCTGACCTCCCGACCATGCTTCTTACTGCAGCACGTATGTTGATACCCTTCCTCTGGAAGAATGATTCGCCACCCTCAATGTTGATGTGGACCGAGAAAACAGACCAACTGTTTAGATTTGAGGAGTTAGCCCACTGGGAAACGCGCACACGTTCCAAATTTCTCGAACTGTGGCGACCTTGGGAGAAGTATCGCAACCCCGAGTGAATTGGAAGAACTTCCTCCCCTCCTCTACCCACCCCACTCTACCCCTCCTCCCAATTCCCCACTCTTGTCCGTGTTTTTTTCTTTTGTTTTGTGTTAACTAAATTTGTTCATACTCACTATGTTAGTAGATATGATATGGTCTGTAAGAATATTTGTACCCATTCTACTGCTGCCATTTGCACATGGCTATATACTGATACGTATTTTTGGAACAGACCTTTTGCACTCTCAATAAAAAGAGTTTTGGTTAAGAATATAACTACTATAATACTGCCTCCTATGTACAAGAATATAACTACTATAATACTGCTCCTATATACAAGAATATAACTACTATAATACTGCTCCTATATACAAGAATATAACTACTATAATACTGCTCCTATGTACAAGAATATAACTACTATAATATTGCTCCTATGTACAAGAATATAACTACTATAATACTGCTCCTATGTACAAGAGTATAACTACTATAATACTGCTCCTATGTACAGGAATATAACTACTATAATACTGCTCCTATGTACAAGAATATAACTACTATAATACTGCTCCTCTGTACAAGAATATAACTACTATAATACTGCTCCTATGTACAGGAATATAACTACTATAATACTGCTCCTATGTACAAGAATATAATTACTATAATACTGCCTCCTATGTACCAGAATATAACTACTATAATACTGCTCCTATGTACAAGAATATAACTACTATAATACTGCCTCCTATGTACAAGAATATAACTACTATAATACTACTCCTATGTACAAGAATATAACTACTATAATACTGCTTCTATGTACAAGAATATAACTACTATAATACTGCCTCCTATGTACAAGAATATCACTACTATAATACTGCCTCCTATGTACAAGAATATAACTACTATAATACTGTTCCTATGTACAAGAATATAACTACTATAATACTGCTCCTATGTACAAGAATATAACTACTATAATACTGTCTCCTATGTACAAGAATATAACTACTATAATACTGCCTCCTATGTACAAGAATATAACTACTATAATACTACTCCTATGTACAAGAATATAACTACTATAATACTGCCCCTATGTACAAGAATATAACTACTATAATACTGCTCCTGTGTACAAGAATATAACTACTATAATACTGCCTCCTATGTACAAGAATATAACTTCTATAATACTGCTCCTATGTATAAGAATATAACTACTATAATACTGACCTCTGTGTACAAGAATATAACTACTATAATACTGCTACTACTGATAGATGTTTTTTGCTTTCCCTCTGGGATTCATGGATGTGCACTGGAACCCCCCGGATTGTGGTGGACATATGGTTTCTGATTTGGTGCCGCCGAGCACTTGTTATTGCCGACCACATCTATGCTTTTTGCTTAACTTTAATAATTTCATTTATTTTCATTTTGAGGGATATCTTTTCCATTCACACGTCTGCAAAATGGGTCCACATCAATTTTTCGGAACGGGTGCAGACCTATTCATTTTCAATGGGGCTGGAATGTGCTGTCCGCATCCGCATTTGCGGATCTACATCCGCATTTGAGGATCCGCACTTCCGCACCTGTGCTTCCATTTCCGCAAAAAAATAGAACATGTCCTATTCTTGTCCGCAATTGCAGACAAGATTAGGCATTTTCTATTATAGTGGCGGCGATGTGCGGTCCGCAAATTGCGGAATGCACATGGCCGGTGTCCGTGTTTTGCGGATCCGCAAAACACTTACGGACGTGTGAATGGACCCTCATAGTAACATTATTAAAGGTTACGTTTTATCTTCATGTATATTCTAATGGATTGCCTTCCTTGTACAATGTTATAATATACTTTCTATGTTAGACAGTATATTATAGTGCATTTGTATTGCGATACTGCAGGTATATAGAGGGACAAACGTTATTGGAACAAATAATTTCTACTGGTGTGATATACCAGTCGTCCCCCAAAAAAACAGATTGAAGCGGGGTGTTATATACCGATATACTTTCTTTATAGTGCATTTGAGCATGTGCGTATGCAAAAATTATATTGCCGATATTTCGCATTGAAAAAAATTATGAATGGAGATCACAAATTCAAATAATAGCGTCAATTTTGACGTAAATTTGTTTTCCCTTAGTCCTAACAGCAGCACAAGTGGGGTATTCGCCCCTGTGAAGCTGGTCAGGACAGGCAGAATTTTTGCTGAATAAAATTCTGCATCATTAGTAATTAATTAGTTAATTAATTCCCCCCTCCTTATATAGGCCGCCCTCCATAGGGCTAGTTGCTTTTTTAACAAGTAATCATAACAGCATAGAGGGAGGGATATTTGTGTGCTGCTGTTAGGACTAAGGGAAAACAAATTTACGCCAAAATTGACGCTTCCCTTTCGTCCTAACCAGCAGCACAAGTGGGGAAGTAGCAAGGAACCTTGCACAAATTCTGGGAGGGCTAAAGGACTTTCTACTAAGTAGTTGAATTATCCCACAGGAGTTAGAGAGCTGACCTATGGACGAGCAGCATTTAACACAGACCGTCCAAAGGCTGTTCCCTCTGAACGCCTATTCTCCAGGTGGTAATGGGAAATAAAGGTGTTTTGCGTACTCCACGAGGCAGCAGCACAAATTTGCTCTAAAGGGATTAGTTTCCTTTCCGCATATGATGTAGAAACTGCCCTTGTAGAATGGGCAGATAAGAAGGATGGCGGTGGTAAGTCTTGGGACGTAAACGCCAGCTTAATAGCCTCTTTAATCCATCTGCTCAAGGTGGGCTTGGAAACTTTGAGCCCTCTGTTGTTCCCTGAATAAGAGATCAGCAGATTTTCTGATCTCCTGAACTCTTCAGTTCTGTTCAAGTATATTCTGAGGACCCTTGGGATGTCTAAGGAAAGTAATCTCTCCTCCTCAGGAGTGTTAGAAGTAGGAGAAAACACCGGCAGTGTTATTGTCTGGTTGGTATTCACAAACGAAGGAACCTTTGGTAGAAAGGTAGGCAGAAATCTTAACAGGACCTTGTCCTGCAGAAAACGTAAATATGGTTCCGTGCCCCCAGAGCCTGGAGCTGCCTAACCCTCCTGGCTGAGGTTATGGCCAAGAGAAAGGTAACTTTGAGGGAAAGGTATTTTAAGTCTACCTGTTCCAAAGGCTCGAAGGGGGGGGGGGGAGCACAACCCCCTTAGGACCACTGGCAGCTCCCACTCAGGGATTGGTCTCTGGATGCTGGGCCTAAGCCTCTGAGCACCTTTAAGGAACCTCTTGATTAGGGGGTCCTGAGAAATTGGTTTACCAAGGCATGCTGACAAGGCAGCAACGTGAGCTCTCAATGTAGATGGGCTTAGACCCTTGTCTAGACCATCCTGCAGGAATTGAAGAATATCAGAGAGAGGAGGATCTGAGGAAACTACCTCTCTATCCGTGCACCATCGCATAAATATTTTGAATATGCGGGAATATTTCTGATTCGTAGAATCCGCTCTGGAGTGAGAGATTGTTCTCAGGACCTCCACCGAAAGCCCTCTAGCTTCTAGAAGGGACCGGTCAGTCTCCAGGCTGTCAGACTGAGCCAGGGATGGACTGGGACAATAAAGTGGCCCTGGACTTCAGCCAGACCGGCCCACTTTATTTTTCCCAAACACACTCAAAAAAAAACATGTGAATGGCGCTGTTATGGAGGGGATCTGTGGATGGCACTGTTATGGAGGGGATCTGTGGATGGCACTGTTATGGAGGGGATCTGTGGATGGCACTGTTATGGAGAGGATCTGTGGATGGCACTGTTATGGAGGGGATCTGTGGATGGCACTGTTATAGAGGGGGATCTGTGGATGACACATACCGTATATAGCATCTTATGCTATGTGTCATCCACAGATACCCCTCCATAACAGTGCCATTCACAGATACCCTCCATAACAGTGCCATCCACAGATCCCCCCCATAACAGTCATCCACAGATCCCCCCATAATAGTGTCATCCACAGATCCCCCCATAACAGTGTCATCCACAGATCCCCCATAACAGTGTCATCCACAGATCCCCCCATAACAGTGTCATCCACAGATCCCCCCCATAACAGTGTCATCCACAGATCCCCCCCCATAATAGTGTCATCCACAGATCCCCCCCATAATAGTGTCATCCACAGAACACTGTTATGGAGGGGGATCTGTGGATGACATTGTCATGGGGTGGATCTGTGGATGACACATATAGCATAAGATGTTATATACGGTATGTATCATCCACAGATTCCCCATAACGGTGCCATCCACAGATCCCCCTCCATAACGGTGCCATCCACAGATCCCCTTCCATAACGGTGCCATCCACAGATCCCCTTCCATAACGGTGCCATCCACAGATCCCCCTCCATAACAGTGTCATCCACAGATCCCCCTCCATAAGTGTCATCCACAGATCCCCCTCCATAACAGTGTCATCCACAGATCCCCCTCCATAATGGTGCCATCCACAGATCCCCCCCATAAGTGTCATCCACAGACCCCCCCCCCATAAGTGTCATCCACATGACAGACCCCCCCCCCCCATAACAGTGCCATCCACGGATCCCCCTCCCTATAACAGTGCCGTCATCCATAGATCCCCCTCCCCGCCACTCACAGTAGTATACATTAATAAATCGGTATCCTGCAGGCTGCAGACAGTAACTTTAATTTTAACACAGCGCTCATCTCTTTACTACCTTACATTCAGCTCCCTCCAGCCTCCAGTAACAAGTGCGGGCGGCAGCGCTCACTCACTGACGTCACACGCCTGCGCCGCCTAGTGGGAGGAGCAGGCGTGTGACGTCAGTGAGTGAGCGCCGCCCCCACACTGCCTGCTGTTACTGGAGCTGAGTCAGTGTAAGATAGTAAAGAGATGAGCGCTGATTTTAAAGTTAACACACTGACAGCAAAAAAATTAAAATGGCTCGGGACCGGCCGGGCCCCCCCGGGGTCCGGGCCCCTTACTGGGGTATCGGCTTTACCCAGGGGCGTACCTAGAGCATTTGGCACCCGGGGCGAACCCTTTGTTTGGCATCCCCCCCCCCCCCCCCCCCCCCAAGAAAGTTAAGAAAACATGCACAAACTTTTTTCAATGTTTTCAATAATATTTATAAATAAAAATAAAACCCCTTAATAAAATAAACCTCTGCACACACCCTTAACCCCCCTTAATAGACCCCTTAACCCTTCCTTAATAAAATAAAAACCTGCACCCCCAACACCCTAGTATAATAAACATTGGTGGCGCAGTGTGCCCCCCCAACATAATAAACATTGGTGGGCAGTGCGCCCCCCCTGCCTAGCATAATAAACATATAAACATTGGTGGTGCAGTGCGCCCCCCCCCCAACACCCCAGTATAATAAACATTGGTGGCGCAGTGTGCCCCCCCCAACATAATAAACATTGGTGGGCAGTGCGCCCCCCCTCCCTAGCATAATAAACATTGGTGGTGCAGTGCCCCCCCCCCCAGTATAATAAACATTGGTGGCATAGTGCGCCCCCCCCCCAACATAATAAACATTGGTGGACAGTGCCAATGAGGGTTAAAAAAATAAATAAAAATTAACTCACCTCCTCCAATTGATCGCGTAGCAGCCGGTCTCATGTACTTTCTTCAGGACGCAGGACCTGTGGTGATGTCACTGAGCTCATCACATGATCCATCACCATGGTAATGGACCATGTGATAGAGGCTGGAGCTCAGTGACGTCACCACAGGTCCTGAAGAAATTACAAGGAGACCGGCAGCAGCTACGCGATCAATTGGAGGAGGTGAGTTAATTTTTTATTTTTTAACCCTCATTGCCACTGCCCACCAATGTTTATTATACTGGGGGGGGGGGGGGCGCACTCAATGTTTATTATACTGGGGGGGGCGCACTCAATGTTTATTATACTGGGGGGGGGGGCGCCGCAATCAATGTTTATTATACTGGGGGGGGGCGCGCACTCAATGTTTATTATTCTGGGGGGGGGGCACTCTGAAGATAACTGAGCTGTTAATACAAATACAGGAGGCGGGTGCTGGAATCACATAGCACCCGCCTCCTGTATTTGTATTAACAGCTCAGTAATCTTCATTGGTGGCGCAGTGGCCACAGCCCCTCCCCCGGCCCTGTCCCTCTTCTTATTGGCCGTGGCAGCAGCAGCACAGGGGGAGGGAGAGACCATCTGGAGCCCTGCCCCTATCACAGCGCCACGCCTGGGCCGGCCCACTCGCCACATTTTTTTTTTTTTTTTTTTTTTTTTTTTTTTTTTATCCTCAGTCGCGGCTGGCACCCCCCTTGTGAGTGGCACCCGGGGCGGGCCGGGGCGGGCCGCCCCCCCCGCCCCCCCCTTGGTACGCCACTGGCTTTACCCCCCTGATGGCGGCCCTGGCCGGCCCATAATTCGATCGGCCCACCGGGATTCTCCCGGTACTCCCGATGGCCAGTCCATCGCTGGACTGAGCCTCCTCAGATCTAGACAGGGACCTGTGTTCTGGTACACTAGGTTCTGTATTAGGGGAAGTCTCCAATAATTGCCCTGACTCATCTGCATGAGCTGGGTGAACCAAGACCTCTTCGGCCAGAATGGAATTATGGCTATCACTGAGGTCTGGTCTTGCTTGATCTTCATGAATACCCTTGGTATCATGGAAATTGGAGGGAATACATAGGCCAGCCTGAACCTCCATGTTATGGACAGAGCATCTATCGCTTGTACAAGGAGCAGAATTTGCTTACTTTGGCGTTCAGACGGGTTGCCATCAAATCGATCTAGGGAGTCCCCCAGCACTGGACTATCCTGGAGAAGATGTTGTCGTTCAGGGACCACTCTCCCGGTACCGGAAGGCCCCGACTTAGACGATCTGCTACTATATTGAGATCCCCTCTGATGTGGACTGCCACTAGATGAGATAGATTGCTCTCTGCCCAAGATAAAATTAATCCCACCTCCCTCAGGAGGGTCCGGGATCTCGTTCCTCCCTGTCTGTTTAGATAAGCAACCACAGTCGTGTTGTCGGTCCGTACTCTCACGGCTTGACCTTGGATGAGAGGTGAGAAGTGATTGAGGGCTAACCTGACCGCCCTTAGCTCCCTCAGATTGGACGATAGGAGTCTCTCCTGAGGATTCCAGGTATTCTGAACTGTATTGTGTCCCAGATGGGCTCCCCAGCCTAGAAGGGAGGCGTCTGTGGTCAGGATCACCCAAGTAGGTTGGGATAAAGGCATTCCATCCACTAGGATCTTCCACCACCTGAGGGAGGAACGAACTTCTACAGACAGGGAGTGATTCCGATCTAGGTCTCTGGGTTTGCAATAACAAACCGCTAAGACTTCCTCTTGTGGTGGCCGAAGATGCCACAAGGCCCAATGTACTGCCTCTGCAGAAGCTGACATGTGGCCTAACATCCTCATGAGAACCCGAATAGACACTCGTCTGGGGGGTAGGAGAAACTCTGCAGCTTTTATTACTTTGTCTCTCCTCTGTGGAGACAGATATAGGGTCATTAGTTGTGAATCTATCACAAACCCCAGAAACCGCCTTGTGGTAGAGGGGACCAACTCTGATTTGTCCCAATTCACGAGCCATCCCAGGTTCTGCAGAGTGTGGAGAGCTTGTTGAGGCTGGACTTGAAAGATGTCTGCGGACGCGGCTTTTAAAAGCCAGTCGTCTAAATAAGGGACGACTTCTAAGCCGAGGAGCCTTAAGTGGGCGACCACAGGAGCCACAACCTTTGTGAAGGTGTGTGGCGCAGAGGAGATGCCAAAGGGCAACACAGCAAACTGGTAGTGCTTCACTACCTCTTTTATGAAGACAGCAACTCTGAGATATTTCCTGTGGGCCGGACAGATAGGAACATGAAGGTAAGCATCCTTCAGATCTATCGTTACCATCACGTCTGCCGGGTTCAGGATGTTTAGGACTGAGCGAAAGGTTTCCATCCGCAAACACTTCTTTCTGATGAACCGATTTAGGTAACGCAGATCGATAATCATGCGCCAGTCTCCTGACGGCTTTGGAACAAGAAAAATGGGAGAATACACTCCCTGACCGAGCTCGCGAGGAGGAACCTCCTCTAAGGCCCCTTTGACAATGTACTGGAGTACAGAGTCCTCCAGGACCAGTTGTCTGCTGGGTGTTAGACGTCCTGTAAGGACGAACCTCTCTTGAGGTTGGGAAATGAAATCGATCCTGTAACCGGTCATGATGATCTGCAGCACCCAAGGATCTGGAATTATTTGCTTCCAAAAATCTTTGAACAAAAATAAACGACCTCCTACTGGAGGATTCAGGCAGGGAGATTTGTGTGGAAGCGTAGGGGGTAAGGATGGGGAGGTGGTGGGCTGCCGAGAGTCATTGATCAGCCCTGCGGTTCCCGCGACCGCGACCTCTACCTCTCCTGTTACCTTCGGAACGTCTCTGGTTCCTCTCTCTTCCCTGGAATCTTCCACCTCTGCCTCTTCCACGTCCTCGAAAGGATTGCTGAGGGAGTGATTTTCCCTTCTTGTCCGCTAGATTTTCCATGAGGCGGTCTAGCTCGGAGCCGAACAACCTGCCAGGCTCGTAAGGGAGGGTGCACAAATTAAATTTGGATATATTGTCCGCTACCCAGGGCTTCAGCCATAAAGGCCGTCTGCTGGCAGCAGACAAAGCCATTGACTTAGCAGCTAGCCTTAGCTGCTGCTGAGACGCATCCGCCATAAAATCTATGCCCAATAACAGAGTTTTCTTGGATCTTAAGCGTGCAGGCGCGAATGAAATCAGACACTTCGGTACCGGCTATGGCCACAGAGGCAGAGGCGGACGGCGCAGCATAATTACGCCTCAGCGAACATTCTGCGCGTCTATCCAGGGGATCCTTCAGATTACTCCCGTCATCGGAAGGCACCAAGGTTCTCCTGGAAAGCTTGGCTATTGCCATATCCACCTTAGGTGGTGGGACCCAATCCAGGGAGTCCCTGTCCTGTAGGGGGAACATAAGTTTAAACCTTTTGGTTAAGACCGCGCCTTTCTCTGGATGTTTCCATTCTGTCGCCATTAAATTTTTAAGCGACTCGTCCACTTTGAAGGCCCTTGGCCCCCTAGCGGTGGAGTGTGGAGCTTCCCCATGCTCAACATCCTGGTCCCTTGACCTGATGGAGCGCAGTAATCTCTGTGTCTTTTCGGCTGGGAAAGAAAAGACCGACTCCTCTTCCTCAGAGGAGGAATTCTCGCCAAGCGAGATCACGTCTTCGGACATTGGAACAGGCCCAGGAGAGGCCTGCCTAGGTCTCTTATTGGAGACCGCCCCCTTGATCTCCGCGATGGACGTGTCCATGAACTCCTTCATCCACGAGAACATTTCTACGACCGTAGGCTCAGGATTGGCCGGCCTAGGGCGACAGCCTGGACACCGATGGAACTCGTAGGCATAAGGTAACGGGGTGCCACAACCGGAACAAGTCAGGTGTTTTTGCTTGTGGGCAGCTTTTCCTAAGAAAAGAAATAAGCACTATTAAATAGTTCCAACGCAAAAAAAGGGTCTACCCCAGACGTCAATCTTACCGTGAGAAGGGGACGTCATGACTTTAAGAATTTGAGCACAACCTTGAGCCCTCTGATCAGAGTAAAGAAGAAGAACACTGGATCAGCCAACAGTCAAGGTCAGCTGCACACAGAAACTGAGTGCAACACTGACCCAGCAAGCAGCCTGGCCTTATATAGAAGGAAGGGGAGGGAGGGGGGAGGAGGGAGCAACAGCTCCTCCTCCAACAATCCCCAGGCTCCCCACTGTGGGACTAACTTATGAAATATAGTAAGTTCCCACTAAGACCTAGATATTTCCCTCCTCCTCCCCCCCCCCCCCGCAAGAATAATACAGATTATCAACTGTACTTTGTCGCGGCCCTGAATTGAGCTGCGGACCGGAAGTGTCCAGTGACGCACTTCCGGTTTTGCGTCCGACTCACGGAGCTGACACGCGATCTCACAGGCCGGACCGAAGGTACAGAGGGAAGGGAGGGGAGGTGAGGGGACGGACAGGAGCGGAGAAAGGACAGGGGGAAGGGAGCTCCGCACGTATTTTGGACACGTGCACTCCCCTGTCTAACTTACCGGCTACATATAGCCAGGATGTTCTCATACTTACGCCCGGCTGACAGGCAGGAGACAGCCATCCTCTGCCTGAACCTGTAAGAGAAGATTTATAAATATATGAATAAATATAAAAATAAATGCAGAAATTATCAATTTCTCCCCAAAACTACAGGGGGAGAGACTCTGGGTAGAGTCATGCCTGTCTGACCAAACCCACAGGACAGAAAAAAAGCAACTAGCCCTATGGAGGGCGGCCTATATAAGGAGGGGGGAATTAATTAACTAATTAATTACTAATGATGCAGAATTTTATTCAGCAAAAATTCTGCCTGTCCTGACCAGCTTCACAGGGGCGAATACCCCACTTGTGCTGCTGGTTAGGACGAAAGGGAACATCTGGTATGTCACTGTCCATGTTGTGGGACTATTTGTGCACTTCTAGCAATTATTTCTTGGCTGCAAATATGAGCTGAAGGTTTTTCAGGTTCGCCTGCCATTAAAATGAATGGGACCCGCCCCGAACTTGCGGTTCGCGAACATTTGATCGTGTTCGTGCGTTCGTCCATCACTACTAGTAAGCTTGCATCGTTTTTTTGCTACCTTACTCCACAGATGTAGCCTGTGTCTCTAGCAGCTATGTCTATCCAGCCTTGTGGTGGGCCCTTCTGAAGGACTTAGTGGTAGCCTTAGCTTCTTAACAACCAGATTGATTAGAAGAAGAAGACTGATGGAAGTTTTTTTGAGTTTGCTGGCTGTGGTTGCAGATGCCACAGTAATACTTCCTTACAATGCTTGTGGCTATCCCAGTGCTGGCTGATGTATGGCTTTTTGATTGGTCATGTGTCAGCTTGAGGGTGACCATAAATATTAGATATTGGTTGGAAATTGGAAGGATTCCACTATAATATGAAGTTCAACATGGAGATATACACTACTCATAGAAAGTTTGTGATATTTGGCTTTTGGGTGAAATTTATGGAAAGCGTAAAGTAAAGTTCGTGCTACAGTGATATTATATCATAAAAGTCGGGTATTTAAGTAGAAGCAGCAATGGTGATTTTCTCATATCAAACAATTTATTAAAACAAAAGCCAACACCAGTGCTGGGTATACTGCCACAAAAATGTTAGTGTCTCATAAACTTGTCATGTGGCCTTGAGCATCAAATACAGCTTGACAACGATGCCTCCTGCTGTTCACAAGTCGACTTATTGTCTTCTGGGGCATGGCATCCCACTCTTCTTGAAGGGTGGCCCTCAGGTCATTGGGGTTCTGGGGTACAGAGTTATGAGTCTTTACACGGCGACTCAGCTGATCCCATAGGTTTTCAATGGGATTCAGGTCTGGATAAAGTGCAGGCCACTCCATTTGAGGTCCCCCAGTCTCCAGCAGCCATTCCCTAATTATGCGACCTCGATGAGCTGGCGCATTGTCATTTATGAAGATGAAATTAGTCCTGTGTTGTTCATGCAGAGGCACAATGACTGGATTAATGATGTTACTCAAGTAGTATGGGCTTGTCACTGGACCATTCACAAAGTGTAGGGCAGTTCTGTATTGACTAGACACACCTGCCCACACTGTAACACCACCATCACCACCAAAGGCTTGTTAATAGTAGGTGATGCATAGTACTCTCCTTGACGTCTCCAACATTGTTGGTGGCCATCATTTCTGCTCAGCGCGAATCGATTTTCATCAGTTAACAGCACCGAGCATAGATGCTCCCTGACCCATGCAAGACGATGACGCCTGTGGTCAGGTACCCTTGCAGACCACGCTGATGTAAACGGTTTTGAATAGTCTGATTTGACACTTGGGTGCCTCTCACCTCTCTTAAATGTGGCTGGAGTTGTGTGACATTCATCATCTGGTTCTGCAGGGCATTGTTCACAATAAAGCGGTCATCAGTGTGGGATGTGGCCAAAGGACGTCCACTTTTATGCTTTTCTGTGACTCTTCTAGTCTATTTGTATCTATGTTGCAACCCGCTGATGACACTCTGTGACCCTCTAAGATCAGTGGCCACTTCCATCTGAGAACATCTTGCTTGAAGCTTTAATATGGTGAGCCACTGTTGATCAATTGTTAGTTGTCTTCTTGGTCTCATGATGTCAAAATGTAAACAGCATGATGAGGAGGACTGTTTAAATACCAATTCCAATTGAACCAGGGAATATATTGGGCGATTCATGGATCAGATTATGAATTTTGCCGTTAAGCTCCTTGTTAGAGAACAGCAAGTTGTGCAAAGTGTACTGAAACATCGAAGAGTTGGACATGTGCATTCAACTGTAAAGGTTAGAGGGCATTTTGGGTTCATCCTCAAATTTCACCCTCAGGCCAAATATCCCTAACTTTTTGTGAGTCAAATAATTGGCAGTAGAACCCACCATAATCAGTAGATGATGCAAACTAATATCTAACACCTATGGCCACCAATAATAGAGTTCTTTTTCTGTTGTATCTTTGGGACACGGGACACATTGTGTCAGAGCCTTGGTCCGCTGGAGGATATTGTAGTACTCTGGTGGGCTAGTTCTTCAGTAAGTTAAATGAATCAAAAAGACTCGAAAAGCTGAAATATTGGCAAAGGATGCCCTGTGATCGATTTCTAAAGATTTGGAGGCCATGGACGCACCATAATTCTCCTTTTTCCTCAATGTCATATGGATGAATTATCTTGGTCTGAACTCTTCAAAAATGTCCTCTCCACCTAAAGATTCTTTTATCGTCAACAGTGTATACCGTAGTCATATAGGGGCCACCTACAATTTTTTGGAAAGTGGCAAAAGAAAAATAGCAATGCCATAACATTGACCAAATAAACGTGATGTATTGGTGGGCACTAGAGATGAGTAAATCAAAGTTGACGAAGTGGAATTCTATCTGAATTTCAGGAAAAATTCGATTCATCCTGAAGTTGAATTTTATTCCGCTTCGTGGTAACGAATCACATTTTTTCTCAAATGGCTGCTGCACATTTTAGAACGAGGAAGTAAGAAGCCCGGGAACGAGGGAGCACCCATAATACCGTGCATCCAGCCAATCAGCAGATAGCCAGCCCCTGTGATGTCACAGCGGTATAAAAAGCCTCCTCCTGCCTGGTCTCCTAGTGCAGAGAAAGACGTTACTGGACAATGTTTAGGAAAGACTTTATTCACAAAAAATAACTATTGAGCAGTTCAGGGAAAAATGATTCATAGTGTAGGGAAAGGATAGGGAGTACTTCCATTCACCCTTGCTTCTGGGGTGAAATTGCAGTTTGAAACAACCAGTTTTGGGCTGTATTTAGTTGATATATAACTACTTCTGTGTGGCCACTGGGTCCCGTCGCCTACTGGCGCAGTGTGGAGGTGCCGGTGGTCGTTGCGCAGTGCCGCGCTAAAGTTAGAGTAGGTCCCCACTTGAAGAGGCAACCTTGTCGCGGTAAGTGGGCCTATGCTCTTTGATCAAACTGTATACCAATGCCTCCTTTTAGTGCATAGCATAAGGTTATATTTATTAATATTGTGCTGAAAAGCCATATTTTATTATGCTGAAAAACTGTTGTTATATCAAAAGCATAGTATTGAGGATGTGCGGTCCAGATTCACTCTCACTCGTTATATAACTACTTCTATTCACCCTGTCTTCTGTACTGAAAGTGCTGTCTGATACAAACCGTTTTGGGGTGTATTTAGTTGATATATAACTACTTCCATTCTCCCTTTCTTCTGGGGTGAATTTGTGGCCTGATACAACCAGTTTTGGAGTGTATTTATTTCATACATATATCAGTACATCCATTCATCCTTGCTTCTGGGATGAAATTGCAGTCTGATAGTATTGCTCTTTAACCATTGCAGTTTCTTTTAGTTTACAATATGTCGGACAGACATGTGACAGGCCCTTCTAAAGGAACGGGCAGTGGCCAAAATGTTTCTGGAGCTGACAGAAGTAGCAGTAGAAGAAGGGGGGGGGGGGGGGCAGTAGCAGTCTCAGCGACAGGCCTGAGCTGCCAGTGTCCTCTAGCGGCGTGTCTTGACCAGCAACCCAGCAGTCCTTGAATGGTTGACTCGACCTTCTACTTCGTCGCAAGTGACATCAGACACCACCAGCCTAGAGTTGGTAGGTTCCTCTGACACAACGCTTAGTTGACATGGCCCGGAAACAAGCTCTGTGCCACCACCTGTCCTCAACCTGCCTCTGTCATTTTCTGTTCCCTCAGCTAGAGAAGTATTGTATGCCGTCGGCTTGGCTCCATATTCTAGAGGACAGTCAGCAGCTACTGCCCAGCCAAGATCTGGAGGAGAGATCCACTGCTTCCTCTGATAGGTGGGCAAGTAGTGATGATGAGAGTCACGCGGGAGCTGGTGTTGCGGGCGGTCAGGCATGTCGCCCTGAGACTTGTGAGGGTGACATCAGTGACGTGCAGACAGTAGTGGACGATGATGTGGTCGATTGCACGTGGGAGCAGGGTGAAGAGGGGGCTTTATTGTTATCAGAAGAGGATGGTAGCTTGCGCGTGAGGCAATGGCTGAGCCAGCAGGGTGATAGCGTGGCCATGAGTCAGCATGGTTGCAGCAGTGGGAGGTCGGGAGCCAAACCTGCCCGCTACGCAGGAGCCTACCTGTCCGGAAAGAAGTAGTGCAGGGGTTCACGGAGGCAGTGGTAGCAGGCAGTCAGCATGGAGTGGTGGGGGAAAAATGCCATAATTTTCAGTTTGGCAATTTTTCATCAAGCCGCCGGAAGAGTTCAGCATGGCCATTTGTAGAATCTGTGGGCAGAAGGTGAAGTGTGGCCAGGGTGCCAATGTTGGCACCATTACGCTGCGTCAAAACATGCAGCGTCACCATACCGTGGCCTGGGAAAACTGTGGCGCTAATGTAGTGGTACAGCCTGAGGTAGCAACCGCTGCAGCACCCAATGGCCCGCACCCCTTCTCCAGCAGTTAAGGCTCCACCACCTCACCAGAAGGGAGCTTTGTTTCCTTCCAATCATCTACAGGTCCTGATGCTTCTGCTCCTCCTACTCCTTATCAGTCATTTCGTCAGCAGTAGATCACAGAGGCGATTGCAGTATGTGTGCACTCATCCAGCGGTGCAGAAGCTGAAGGTGCTCCTGGCCAAGTTGCTGGTACTACAGTCCCTCCCTTTCCATGTGGTGGACTCTGCATCTTTCAGAGAACTGATGGCTTGTGCTGAGCCAAGGTGGAGAGTCCCAAGCCGTCATTACTTCTCCACAAAGGTGGTACCAGCGCTGCACACATATGTTGAACAGAAGGCGGGCCTGTCGGTATCTGCTAAAGTTCACGGCAGCGCCGACGTGTGGAGCTGTAACTATGGTCATCATGGACAATATATGTCCTTTAAGGCCTACTGGGTAAATATGGTTCCTTCCCAGCCACACCAGCAACTTTGCCAGGTGACAGCACTGCCGCCTCCACGGTCTCAAGCTGTGGGTCCTGCGCCAATGTCCTCCACTGCCTCCTCATCCTCCAACTTGTCCTCATCCTCTACTGCAGCCTCAATTCAGAGTGCTCCTCCAGGATACCACATGTACAGGGCATGGCGGTGTGACGCTGTTCTGCACCTAGTTTTCCTGGGTGAACCGGGTCACTCAGAGGAGGAACTGCTCTGTTTCTTTCATCAAAAAATGTAATCCTGGCTGTCTACTCGCCAACTGAAAATCGGAACCATGGTCACCGACAACGTGAAGAACATCATGTCGGCGCTCCGTTAAGGAGGGCTGAACCATGCGCGCTGCATGGCACACGTGTTTAATCTGGTTGTAAAGGGGTTCCTGAAGTCTTCCTGCAATCTGCAAGACATCCTGAAAATGGCCAGGAAACTGTGCATGCACTTCAGCCACCCTTACACTGCAAAGCACACCCTTCTTGAGGTGCAAAGGCTGAATGGCATCCCCCCAACATCACCTCATATGCGATGTTTCCACCTGTTGGAACTCCACCCTCCACATGTTGGACCGACTATATGAACAGAGGAAGGCCATAAACTATTTCTTGATGATGCAGGCGGACAGGAGCACTCCCCTGTGTAACTTTGACGTTAGCCAGTGGCAGCTCATGCGTGACACCTGCCGTTTGCTCAGGCCCTTTAAGGAAGCCACTTTATTTGTCAGTCACCAGGACTACGGGATGAACAACGTTATTCTACTGCTTCATGTCCTGGAACAGATGCTGCTAAATCTGGCTGGCCAGGGGACAGGAGATGTAGTGCCTACAGCTCACGGCCACCTGAGCCCTGTGGGGGCTGAACTGGAGGAGGAAGAGGACATTCACACACAAGCAATGTATACAGAAATGGGTGGTTTTTCTGCACAAGTGACAGGAGAGGAGAAGCAGAAGGAGCTAGAGGGCGATGAGGAAGACCAGGCAGATGACCCTGACACACTGTGGCAGTATACAGTGGAGATGGAGGCAGGGAGTCCCTCTGAGTCCCTTGCGCAAATGGCCTGAATCATGCTTGTGTAGTGACAGCCGAATTGTGACAATTCGGCAGAGGGATGACTACTGGATCTCCACTATGTTAGACCCTCGCTACCGGTCCAAAATGGGGGCCTTTTTTACACCCATTGAGAGGGAGGATAAACTGAACTACTATAGAGACATCCTATGTAGTCAATTGGCTGCTGCCTATGTGGGCCATCGCCCTTCCTCATGAAGGTCTGACTGGGGGGGCCCTCTGTGCTAACGTTCCACTGCCATGGCTGCTGGAGGAGGGTGGGGGGGCAGGAGCAGTACCAGCTCCACCAGAAGCAACTTAAGTCTAGAGTCTCTGATGAGGACTTTTCTTCACCCGATTAGTGAAGAAACTAATCACCATCAGCAGCAAGTCATGGAGTAGAACCTGAACCAGCAGGTAGTGGCATACTTGGACTGCACCCTGGCATCCCACATCAAAGATCCCCTGGACTATCGGGTAGCCAAACTTTATTTGTGGCCACAACTAGCCGAATTTGCCCTAGACAAGCTTTCCTGCCCGGCCAGAAGTGTGGCATCAGAGCGGGTGTTTGTTGCGGCGGGGGGCATAGTTAGCCCAAGGAGAACTCGCCTTTCCACCAAAAATGTGGAAAGACTGACCTTAGTGAAGAGGAATCAGGTGTGGATCAGCCAGGATTTCCACACGCCAGTGACTGATGCATCAGACTACTGTAGATCATTCTGGGTGCCACACTCAAATTCTGTCAAAAGAGACCAGTTTCTTCTGACCACCTGCTTCAGCCACTATTCGGATGCTGCCACCCGCCTGATGCCACACACCTGCTGCCATGTGCTCCTACTGCCCCCAACCATTTTGTCCTGTTACTTTCACTGCTGTTTTAGCCCCCCACCCTCACCACTCTGTGACTGGGCTACTGTGTTGACTCCTCATGCTGTTGCCACCTCACCATTCTATCACTGGGCCACTGTGTTGACTGCTTGTGCTGTTGCCACCGTCCCCACTCTATGACGGGGCCACTATCGTCCCTGTTTGGCCTTGTTGAGATCGCCATTTATTTTATCCTTCTTCTGATCTGTCAGAAGGATGGAAAAATGAGAAACACAACGGATCCTGTCTTTGGAGCATCTGTAAGGCCTGTATCACATGGTGCCTATTTTGTAGCAGGATATGCTCATGATTTGAAAGCCAAAAGAAGGAGTGGGTACAAAACACAGAAGACATGCAAACCTTCCAATCAGATGTCATCTCTGTTTTGGATCCACTCCCGTTTTTTTTGGCCTCATCAATACTGATGGATTACTGAGAAAATGCTGACCATGTGAAGGTGGATCAGTTTTTTTGGAGTTGTTTTTATGACGGATGAGAAGAAGGGCTAAACAAATAGTGACGTCAACACAAACTTACTGCTGACACCCTCTCCACTCTGTCGGGGGGCTCTACTTGTATAAGTGTTTAATAGAACAGGTTCTGTAGACATCTATGTGGAATCAGCTGATGATGTTGTAAAAGGAGTGCGCTCTTTCACTCTATAGTACAATATTGGGCCACTGCACGGTTCTTTATACCTGGCGCTAACATTGACCTGTAAGGCTGAGTTCACACTTGAGTTATTTGGTCACGTTTGGCCCCATGAAGTGTGCAGTGGTTCTATGAGCGACGCCTGTCATCTGCGTGTCATACTCAGTATTATTTCACTACCACAGCAGACTTCCTATGTGCGTTTCTGCAAGGCACAGTATTCTACACCACTTTACAGGCTCTCTGCAGCCAGGAAATAGCCGTTTTTTTAATGCGATTCATCACAAATAAATTCGGATCAAATCGAATCTTTTTGGAAAATTCAGCGAACCGTCCGAATAGAATTTTTGAGAAATTCACACATCTCTAATGGGGATGATGCCATTGCAACTGATCAGGTTACAGGTTGGAGGTCTATTGGACAATTAACTCTATAGAGGAAAAAAAATCGCAGAGCGCGCACAGAGTTATACCCAAGCAACTGAAATGGATAGTATTAAAGGCAATTTGCTGTTCACCTTGTAATGTAGTGAGAGGCCTCAACAACTGTAGTCAGCATTAAGTTAATGTAGACGGTGAATGGACATGCTTGGTCTTGCAGATATACGTCGAGGCAATCTTGGCGCTCAGGTGCATGTGGTGACAAAAAACAAAACAAAAAAGGATCCTGGACCAGCGCTTTCCAATTCAAACTTGTTGTTTTGTCGAAAGACAGTGTAAAATGTCCAAATGATGCATTTCGAGGACCTGCCACTTTCTCAAATTTTCTTCACCACATGCATTGGACAATGAAGACAGGAACCTGATTAGCTACAGTACCCTAGACAATTGTCCTAATTATAGGTTACTTTCCCACTGATACAAGTGCCAATAGGTGTGCCCATATAATAAGTGTGCCCATATGAAAGTATATATTGAAACATGTTTGATGGTTGGGGGTCTATACTGGGGCAACACCCACACCACTCTATGGGATGCTGGGGTTGTGGTCTTCGGCTTCCTTCAGAGAGTTCCTTTTTTCTGAGTGGTCCTGGCAGTCCCACCATTGACATTAAGAGCGTTTTAATGTTTCACCATTTTCAGGGTGGAGTTTCGTAAATTAGCGGCAGGATTTTATTATTATATTTTTTTATTTTATTTTTATGCATTTTTTATGCAGTGTATAATTCTTTTACCACTACATATTTGGACTGTAAGTGGGGTGAGGTAATGGGGACAACGACCTTAACAAGTGACAACTGGTTTTACCGCAGCAGCAGGGTTACATGACCAGATCGGGGGCTGGTGATCACATGATTGCTAGGACCAATAGCCGCTGCCTCAGTTGTATACAGCGGTCAGGAAGGCAGTAACGGTAAGTTACCTTTTCTGCCTTCTCTTGTGAGTGCCAAGACCATACTTACCAACATCTCAGTTGGTAAAAATTTGGGCATATATGTCCCCCCCTGTGGGAATGCCCTGGACACACCCAGAAGCACCCACTTATGGGCGAGGTTTGTATTAGCCCCGTCCATTTTCAGCCCGGGCCAGCGCAAATTTGCCATGACTGTCTCTGAAAATCAGGGACAGTCCCGGCAAATTCGGGACAGTTGGCTAACTATACAAGACAGAACTTCTGTGCAAGGCCTCTTGCACATGACCGTATGTTTTTTTTCAGTATTTTGTGGTCCACAAAAAATGGATCCGCAAAAAATACGGATGACGTATTCCGTTTTTTTGCGGAACGGAACATGTGCCCCCTGATAGAACAGTACTATCCTTGTCCGTTATGCGGAAAATAATAGGACATGTTCTATCTTTGAACGTAACGGAAAAACTGAAACGTTAGGCATACGGAGTAGCTTCCGTTTTTTTTGCGGATCCATTGAAATGAATGGTTCCATATACGGTCCGTATATGGAATGCAAAAAATGGAACGGAAATGGAAAAAAAAACTTTCGTGTGCAAGAGGCCCAACTGTTATGCTGCAGCGCTACAGAAACACGGCTCCAAAGCGACCGTCGTAAAGAGGCTTATTGGTCGCCCATGGCAGGTTACTGTAGCCCTTCATGATATTACAATAACCACCTCAGCACTGCTACATCTCTGGCCTAAGAGTAAGTCCACATGGAGCGGCATTGGGGTGTCCAAGATATGTACCGCACAGTTTTCAAAGATTGTTCAGATTTCTAATAGCCAGGTGGTTTTTCGGATGAAACAGCTTTTTCCTGGCAAAATCGTATGGCCACTTAAGATATATTTTAAAAAATTAACGTTTCTGGGTCATACCAATGCCGCGCCATGTGGCCTTAACCTAATGCAGGCGTAAAATAATACGATATATATTGCAGAGGCAGAAACGGAGCTGAAGTGTTCTGCATCCCGCGATTCGTGGCTGTGCGCTCCCACCACATCTAGTTCTCAAGTTGTATTCTCTGCAGCCAGCAACAAAAGCTCCCACCCTGAGCAGCTGGAAGAAAGTTTAGGTGACTCATTCACCCCTTCCCCCTTCCATGCTGTACATTCCTTTAAATCTACAGCCAGGGGGGCTAAAGCAGAGGCTTTTTTAACTGCATCCTCCCTGAACCAAGTTTTTACACTTAGGAAGGAGTCTTCAAGTCACCTATTGTGTTTAAAATCCTGGTTTACCCTGATTATTTTATGGCTCATTTATACTATTTGTGGAAAGTAAAGTAAACTATTAGTAAGACATACTTAGTAAAATAAGCAGGCATTATGGTAAATGGGATCGGGATGGTGGTGCTGTCTTAATATACACTCATTGACTAAAAAAATAACATACCCAGATAGAAATGTTGGATCGCTGAAAAACTGGGCATGCACTTATGTCTCAGGCAGATATATAAATGATTACAGGGGTGGTCTGATTAAACACTGGGTCTTGCCACAAGTCGGCGTAAAATTGATTCCTGCGCTGCCCTATAAAAAGGCTCTCAGAGGCTACTTTTGGGTAGTGTACCTCTTAGTGAGAGATCAGTGACTGCTAGACATGCCTCTACGACACACACTTAACTACTATAATGCTGATCCTGTGTACAAGAATATAACTACTATAATACTGCTCCCATGTACAAGAATATAACTACTATAATACTGCCCCTATGTATAAGAATATAACTACTATAATACTGCTCCTATGTACAAGAATATAACTACTATAATACTGCCCCTATGTATAAGAATATAACTACTATAATACTGCCTCCTATGTACAAGAATATAACTACTATAATACTGCCTCCTATGTACAAGAATATAACTACTATAATACTGCTCCTATGTACAAGAATATAACTACTATAATACTGCTCCTATGTACAAGAATATCACTACTATAATACTGCCTGCTATGTACACAAATATAACTACTATAATACTGCTCCTATGTACAAGAATATGACTACTATAATGCTGCCTCCTGTGTACAAGAATATAACTACTATAATACTGCCAACTATGTACAGGAATATAACTACTATAATACTGACTCCTATGTACAAGAATATAACTACTATAATACTGCTCCTATGCACAAGAATATAACTACTATAATACTGTTCCTATGTACAAGAATATAACTACTATAATACTGCTCCTATATACAAGAATATGACTACTATAATGCTGCCTCCTGTGTACAAGAATATAACTACTATAATACTGCCTCCTATGTACAGGAATATAACTACTATAATACTGCTCCTATGTACAAGAATATAACTACTATAATACTGCCTCCTATGTACAAGAATATAACTACTATAATACAGCTCCTATGTACAAGAATATAACTACTATAATACTGCCTCCTGTGTACAAGAATATAACTACTATAATACTGCCTCCTATGTACAGGAATATAACTACTATAATACTGACTCCTATGTACAAGAATATAACTACTATAATACTGCTCCTATGTACAAGAATATAACTACTATAATACTGCTCCTATGTACAAGAATATAACTACTATAATACTGCTCCTATGTACAAGAATATAACTACTATAATACTGCTCCTATGTACAAGAATATAACTACTATAATATTGCTTCTATGTACAAGAATACAACTACTATAATACTGCTCCTGTGTACAAGAATATAACTACTATAATACTGTCTCCTATGTACAAGAATATAACTACTATAATACTGCTCCTATATACAAGAATATGACTACTATAATGCTGCCTCCTGTGTACAAGAATATAACTACTATAATACTGCTTCTATGTACAAGAATATAACTACTATAATACTGCCCCTATGTATAAGAATATAACTACTATAATACTGCCTCCTATGTACAAGAATATAACTACTATAATACTGCTCCTATGTACAAGAATATAACTAATATAATACTGCCCCTATGTACAAGAATATAACTACTATAATACTGCCTCCTATGTACAAGAATATAACTACTATAATACTGCTCATATGTACAAGAATATAACTACTATAATACTGCTCCTATATACAAGAATATGACTACTATAATGCTGCCTCCTGTGTACAAGAATATAACTACTATAATACTGCTTCTATGTACAAGAATATAACTACTATAATACTGCCCCTATGTATAAGAATATAACTACTATAATACTGCCTCCTATGTACAAGAATATAACTACTATAATACTGCTCCTATGTACAAGAATATGACTACTATAATACTGCCCCCTATGTACAAGCATATAACTACTATAATACTGCTCCTATGTACAAGAATATAACTACTATAATACTGCTCCTATGTACAAGAATATAACTACTATAATACTGCTCCTATGTACAAGAATATAACTACTATAATACTGCTCCTATGTACAAGAATATAACTACTATAATACTGCTCCTATGTACAAGAATATAACTACTATAATACTGCTCCTATGTACAAGAATATAACTACTATAATACTGCCCCTATGTACAAGAATATAACTACTATAATACTGCCTCCTATGTACAAGAATATAACTACTATAATACTGCTCCTATGTACAAGAATATAACTACTATAATACTGCCCCTATGTATAAGAATATAACTACTATAATACTGCTCCTATGTACAAGAATATAACTACTATAATACTGCTCCTATGTACAAGAATATAACTACTGTAATACTGCCTCCTATGTACAAGAATATAACTACTATAATACGGCTCCTATGTACAAGAATATAACTACTATAATACTGCTCCTGTGTACAAGAATATAACTACTATAATACTGCCCCTATGTACAAGAATATAACTACTATAATACTGCCTCCTATGTACAAGAATATAACTACTATAATACTGCTCCTATGTATAAGAATATAACTACTATAATACTGCTCCTATGTACAAGAATATAACTACTATAATACTGCTCCTATGTACAAGAATATAACTACTATAATACTGCTCCTATGTATAAGAATATAACTACTATAATACTGCTCCTGTGTACAAGAATATAACTACTATAATACTGCCCCTATGTACAAGAATATAACTACTATAATACTGCCTCCTATGTACAAGAATATAACTACTATAATACGGCTCCTATGTACAAGAATATAACTACTATAATACTGCTCCTGTGTACAAGAATATAACTACTATAATACTGCCCCTATGTACAAGAATATAACTACTATAATACTGCCTCCTATGTACAAGAATATAACTACTATAATACTGCTCCTATGTATAAGAATATAACTACTATAATACTGCTCCTATGTACAAGAATATAACAACTATAATACGGCTCCTATGTACAAGAATATAACTACTATAATACTGCTCCTATGTACAAGAATATAACTACTATAATACTGCTCCTATGTACAAGAATATAACTACTATAATACTGCTCCTATGTACAAGAATATAACTACTATAATACTGCTCCTATGTACAAGAATATAACTACTATAATACTGCCCCTATGTACAAGAATATAACTACTATGCTTCCTCCTATCTACAAGAATATAATAAAATTACTATATATATAATATAGGGATGTAGACATCATCCATATTACGCCGCCTCCTTGCATCCATGTCTCTGCTTGCAGTATAGTCTTTTCCTGCTCATTGCTGAATGATAATATTTTCCACAGCTGCTTCCAACTCCTGAACTCCTGCAGATTAGCGATGTCACATTCCAGATGGTGTGTTAACCAGACTAGATCAGCAGAATTTTGCTTCATTTCTTTTGCCTCTGTCCAGGGGCAAAATTAGAATCCTGTGAACCCCAAGAAACTTTAGACCTGGGCCCCCACCATTGGCTTTGCTATGGTCGATATAGATTTACGCTTACCTTCCCTTTATCCCCAAAAATGTCCTATATATGATAACACACCTCTAAATAATACAGTCCTACAGTTAAAAAATAAGGCCATTATACCAGGAACAAATATTATTAATTACTGAACATATCAAGTAAACCAGTAAATACTAATCCTATTTAGCATGGTTGGATCTTAACAAGGTTCCAAGTAGAGATTCAACATGCAACAAGAAGAAATCGGAGTGAGACAAAACATTTTTTGAGCATTCAATTTAATGAAAACAACGAATAAACTGAAACAGGCTGTTTTTCAGCTGATCCAAAGTTTAGGACCACATGCCTTTAAAAGGCCAAATCTGTGCAAAGATGTGGATTCATTGTCATTTTCTGTCAGGTAGTCACACGTTGTGATGGCAAAGGCAAAAAAACTCTCCCTTTTTGAACGTGGTCGCGTTGTTGAACTGCATAAGCAGGGTTTCTCACAGCGCGCCATTGCTGCTAAGGTGGGACGCAGTAAGACAGTCATTTGGAATTTCTTAAATGATCCTGAGGGTTATGGAACAAAAAAGTCAAGTGGAAGACCCAAAAAAATTTCATCAGCACTGAGCCGGAGGATCCAATTGGCTGTCCGTCAAGACACTGGACGATCCTCGACCCAAATGAAGGCCCTTACTGGTGCTGACTGCAACCCCATAACCATCAGACGGCATCTGAGACTGAAGGGCTTCAAAAACTAAAAACGTCTTCAAAGACCTCGTCTCCTTGAACGCCACAGAACTGCTCGTTTGGACTTTGCAAGAGAGCACCAAATATGGGACATTCAAAGGTTTAAGAAAGTTTTATTCTCTGATAAGAATTCTTTTTACCTTGATGGTCCTGATGGTTTCCAACGTTACTGGCATGACAAGCAGATCCCACCTGAGATGTTTTCTACGCGCCACAGTGGAGGGGGCGCCATAATGGTCTGGGGTGCTTTTTCCTTCAGTGGAACAATGGAGCTTCAGGAAGTGCAGGGGCGTCAAACGGCCGCTGGCTATGTCCAGATGTTGCAGAGAGCATTCCTCAGGACTGAGGGCCCTCGTCTTTGTGGTAACGACTGGGTTTTTCAACAGGACAACGCTACAGTACACAATGCCCGCAGGACAAGGGACTTCTTCCAGGAGAATAACATCACTCTTTTGGCCCAACCTGCGTGTTCCCCTGATCTAAATCCAATTGAGAACCTTTGGGGATGGATGGCAAGGGAAGTTTACAAAAATGGACAACAGTTCCAGACAGTAGATGGCCTTCGTGCGGCCGTCTTCACCACTTGGAGAAATGTTCCCACTCACCTCATGGAAACGCTTGCATCAAGCATGCCGAAACGAATTTTGGAAGTGATCAACAATAACGGCGGAGCTACTCATTACTGAGTTCATGTTTGGAAGTTGGATTTCTGGGGGGGTTTAGTTTTTTTTGGAGGTGTGGTCCTAAACTTTTGATCAGCTGAAAAACAGCCTGTTTCAGTTTATTCGTTGTTTTCATTAAATTGAATGCTCAAAAAATGTTTTGTCTCACTCCCATTTCTTCTTGTTGCATGTTGAAGCTCTACTTGGAACCTTGGTAAGATCCAGCCAAGCTAAATAAGATTTTTTGCCATTTTTCAAGTGGTCTTAAACTTTTGATCAGGACTGGATTATGTGTTGGGCACAATATTGGCATTATTTTTATGGGATGGGCACAGTGGGGACATTATTATTTTGTGGTGGAGACAATGGGGCAATATTATTTTGTAGTGAGCACAGTGAAGACACTATTATTTTGTGGTGGAGACGATAGGAGCATTATTATTTGTGTTGGGCAGAATGAGGCATTATTATTTTGTGGGGGCACAATGGGGACATTATTTTTTTGTGGCAGACACCATGGGGACATTTGTATTTTGTGGTGGGAACAATGGGCACATCATTATTTTCTGCTGAGCATAATGAGGACACTAATATTTTGTGGGGCACAATGAGGACATTATTATTTTGTGGTGGTCACTAGAGATGAGCGAATTTTTCAAAAGTTCGATTCGGCTGATTCGCCGAATTTTACCCCAAAACTTGCTTCATGATGAATTACTTCGTCACAAAGCGCATTTTTTTGTAAGTAGTGGGTGCAATGATAGGGAGCTGCGATAGCGCCGCCCCGGTCATTTTACCTCTCAGATGCCGCGTTCATACATGGAAACTTACCGTGCAAATGGAAACTTACCGTGTCCATTTGCTCCTGACGGGCTAGCTGCCGCCATCTTGCTTAAATATCGGGCACAAAATCTTGCGCGGCGCGAGATTACGTCATCGCGACGGCCTACGTTGTGACGTCATACGTCACCACGCAGGGGATTTTGGCCGAGATCTTCAATCAAGATGGCGTCTGGCAGCCCATCACGAGCAAAACAGAATTTTTTATTTTTTTTATACTATTTCAGGTTAAATCGATTCGCTTACACGAAGCACGAGGAAATTCGGCTTCGAGGCGAATCGAATTTATCCTGAAACACGGATCTAATTCGACTTCGTGGGATTCGATTCGCTCATCTCTAGTGGGCACAATGGGGACATTATTATTTTTTGGTGGGCACAATATTATTTTGTGGTGGGCACATTGGGGCATTATTATTTTGTGGGGGCACAATGGGGGAATTATTACTGTGTAGGGGCACAATTACTTTGTGGAACACATAGGGAAGCACTAATACTGTGTGGATTACAAAAGGGGCACTGCTCCAGTGTGTGTACAGTGTGTGAGTCATTGGAGGTAGTAGCAGGAACGGGCTTTTGCCTCTCATCTTTCAAGAATCCAACAACGTCCCTGACTGTTGACACTGCATCCATGGGTCACTTAAAAGACCTAGTGAGGTAGCTGAGAAGTTGTAAGGGAATGAGGGGCCCCAGCTGAACCTTTGCACCACGGCCCATAAGCCTTTAGCTATTCCCCTGTTTCCAGTTATGCCAATGAAAGCAGACATGGATGCTGCATTTCCAAAATGTCACCAGACTCTGTACAATCTATTCATAAAAAAAGTTTCTGCAGCCATGCCTCTTCTGTAGGTCTCATGAGCTTAAATGGTCTGGAGTAAATTGTGTTTAGCAGTAAGATTGTTTAAAGGAGACTCCAGGGACCTGGAACCGAGCCAGAAATAATAATGATCTCAGCTGAGCCGAGACATTACTGTGAGCAGAAGTAAGAGGCTGTTAGAAGTCAGCAGCAGGGACTCGTTGTCATCTTCTGTGCAGGTGCCGCAGGCAGCTCTCAGGGGGCAGTGTTGTCAGGAGGATGGGAGTGGTAGAGGCTATGATGAGAGTTGTAGAACGTCACGGCGGCTATCCTCACTCATACAGTCTCTGGGACAGTGCAGTGACTGGAGGGCACACCCAGGCGCTCGTTGGAGTGCCCTTCATGGTGGATAGTTGGCAGGGTACAAGGCAGGAGGGCAGATGAAGGGGTCGGCAGATGGATGGCTGAATCAATGACCAGGCCTGAATTGATAATTGGAGTAGTAGTACAAACAGCAATAGGCAGAGTTCCAAAGTATAATACAGTATAATCTTTCCCCAATAGCTGTGTATAGGCAGCAATGATGGCAGTAGTAGTACTCTATGTCTCTCTTTACATACACTTTGCACTCTCTCCAGATAACTACAGGCATGCAATCCTGTTCTCATTAACTCTTTCTGCAATTCCCGAGCTCAGGGTTGCAGATCTAAGAGCTAGATGGCCAGTCAGTCTCAAAGTGTGGAGGAGCCGAAGCAATATACCCTTTCGACAGCAGTAAAGTCTTTTGCCATGAACTAGCAGATACCTTACTTATCTCGCACGCCCTTTATGGTTCTTGACCTTCTATGGTTGCCTGTTCTCAGCCTCGGGGTTGTCTCCCAGTTACATTGTTCTCTGGCAGCTTTTTAGTCTCAGGAATGGTGTTTTCCTGGACGAGGCTGCACTTTGGGCCTAGTCAGCAGGAGATCACACATACACGTCTTATCTCTACCTCTGACGACTAG
The DNA here is from genome assembly GCF_905171765.1 of Bufo bufo. Taxonomy (NCBI): domain Eukaryota; kingdom Metazoa; phylum Chordata; class Amphibia; order Anura; family Bufonidae; genus Bufo; species Bufo bufo. Next base: position 530,066,539 of record NC_053393.1, on the reverse strand, counting down.
ACACTCCCCTCGGATTCGGGACTTGCTCATCTCCTAACAACTAACCACCAGACTACCAGATACATAGTGCATAGAGATATGAGAGTTTTTACATTTAATCACAACATTTCACTGGGTAACATGAAATTAACGCTTATACAATTAAACCGTTGCAGTGGTCCGCTGGGGCACTGCACAGTTGCTGGAGACAAAACTTTTCCTTGAAAAGCCGTTATCAGTGCCTGTAATCCAGACCTGCGTACTATAAAAATAAAAGAGAAAAATGTTAAAATAGTAATTACTTTGAAATTGTCACGGTAGGGATCGTGGAGCCCTAAACTCCCCCCGCACCACTGTCCCTACGTACTTGCACGATCCGCTCTAAACAGCGTCCCGCAACTGGACGTCAGTCCATGCTTAACTAAGTGCAGGGGAAGAGAAAGGGTAAAAATAACTAATGTAGTGACAGACAGGTGCAAGGGAAAATATACCATAAGCGACGAGCAAAACCGTAACCAATGGACCGGGTCAAAACCAGGAGAGACAATCAGCGCCAAAATCAACAGACAAGCGTAATATGATACCTAATACCTAATAGCTGGGTCAATACCAAGAAGTCACATCAGGTTCCAAATCGGCAACCTGTGGCCAGCAGGTTGACTGTTTAAATGGGTCGTACTTCTTAGTCACATGACGAGCCTGGCCTCACGTGACCAGTGACGTCAATGCGTCAGCATGGGAGCACCACCAGTGATTGGCCAGCCTGTCTACCTAGCAACCGGACACCAGCAGCGCTGTAGAGAAGACAAGACAGAAAGGAATTTTGGTTCAAATAATTTTTATTGCCGTTTAAAGGGGTTGTCCTGTGCAAATTTTCTTTTTTACAAAATGCTTAAAATGGATTAAAAAACTTTTAAAAAGTCATGCTTTTACCCATCCTCCGCTGCACCTGTTCTGATGTAACTAGGATTCCGCACCAGTCATTCAATCGTTGGCGGAGGCGGGCCACCATTGTGGCCATTGACTGGCTGAGTGGTCTCTTCCTGTGGGTCGAGCGTTTGCGCGGCCTTAAAGGTCTTGTGCCATATGCTGCTGAGACCAGTGATTGACTGCAGAGGCTATGTGAAGTATAGGGGCACGTCTCTGCTGCAGCCTGTAAACATAGACTGGTGCTGAGAACCAGAACGGTGGCGGAATAATCAGGTAAGTAATGCTTCTTCTATTGTTGTATCCCTTTACACCCACCTTCTAAGTTTATCTATCTATGTGGGGTCAAACGGTTTGACTGGAGATGTCTAAAATCCCAGAATATGTTAAACATTATGCAGATTGATTCTACTGATTTCCTCCCAAATCTTATCCCAGGGCTGCCATCGGGAATTTGGGGGGGCCATAAAGCTAAGTTTTGTGGGCTCTCCTCGCACATTCCCAACCTTTCCCTGCACATCCCTACCTTCATCACGCTGCCTGATCATACATCACTACATAAAGTACCTCTTATTTCCAGCCATGTAGACTTTCTCTGTCCTCATCTTCTCCATTCAGGCCAGACCGCCATGATAACGTCTTTCAGCCACGTCTCACCTCTGCAGAATATATTTGTAGGAAAACCTCCTTTAAAGGGGTTGTCTCACTTCCGAAAAAATGGCCTTTTCTCATGTAAATAAAGTTAATACAAGGCACTTACTAATGTATCGTATTTCTCCATATTGCCTCCTTTGCTGGCTGGATTCATTTTTCCATCACATCATACATTGCTTCTTTCCATGGTAATCCATCAGTGGTGGCCGTGCTTGCACACTATAGGAAAAAGCTCCCTCCGCTCTGATGGCTGGGACCGCGGGAGTGCTCATAGGCCGGTGTTTTTTTCCTATAGTGTGCAAGCAGGGCCACCGATGCTGGATTGCAGGGTGGACGTAACCATGGAAACGAGCAGTGTATAATGTGATGGGAAAATGAATCCAGCCAGCAAAGGAGGCAATATGGAGAATCACAATACATTAGTAAGCGCCTTGTATTAACTTTCTCTACATAATGAATGCCATTTGCTAAAGTGAGACGACCCCTTTAAGGAGCTGGTTATATTAACGGGGTTATCCATCCCCTATAATGACCCCCACCCCCCAATAAATGGGTCCCTCTTATACATTATACTTACCTGCTCCCTGGCACCCGCGTTGCTCCGTATCCCTGCACGGCCGCCGCTGCATCTCCTGGTTACGTGGATCAAAACATTTGGCGATGGGGGATGCAGCCAATAGTAGGCCGCAACAGGGATGAGCCTCCCTAGTGCCTCCTGGGGAGGAAGGCTCGTTTCGCCACTGGATGTTTTGATCTGAGCGACAGGGAAATGCAGCGGTGGCCGTGCAGGTATTTCGAGCTACGCAGGTGCTGGGGAGCAGGTAAGTGTAATGTATACGAGGGGCCCGGGCATTGGGGGGACGGGTCATTATAGGGGTTGGATAACCCCTTTAAGCAGTTTCAAAATGATTTTTAAAAAATCCTGTACTGGGGGGGTCATTTATCAAAACTGGTGTAAAGTAGAACTGGCTTAACCAATCAGACTCCACCTTTCATTTTCCAAAGGAGCTCTGAAAAAGGAAAGGTGGAATCTGATTGGTTGCTATGGGAGACTAAGCCAGTTCTACTTTACACCAGTTTTGATAAATGACCCCCATATCTCTTTACAACAATAATATGTAAAAAACAAAAAAAAAACTGTGATTCATGCAGTTAATATGACATTTAGGATGACAGGACTCTGACCGGAACCTCTACCCATCATTTGCCCCTTCTGCGGGTGCATAATAAGAAGGTCGGCACAGCTGAAGGGTCATAAGTAGCAATTTGGGAAGGATGAAAGTAGCTGGGAAGCGGGAGCTGAGAATGGTATGTTATTTCGAGGCGGAGTGCGATGTGTTATCAGGGCTTGCTGATGTGGCAGGAGGAATTCCAAGCACAATGTGCTGCAACGTAGCAGGAATCCATGTCACCTGCCCAAGCAAAGGCCCAGCTCTATGCGCCGGTATAGCTGCAGTCAATGGCCAATCTATTCATAGACTGACGGATGCCCCTGGTGTCCCCCTCCCCAGTAACGGTGTCACAGTACATGTATCAATCACATTGACTGTATACATTAGATATTTACTGTATTTGCAGATCCTGACGATTTCGGCAATGCAGACCCACTGCCCCCCCAATGTCTACTGATGATGAAAAAGAAGATCACCTTGTCCCTACTGTATAGAAATCTACAGGTGAAACTCGAAAGATTAGAATATCGTGCAAAGTTCATTTATTTGAGTAATGCAACTTAAAAGGTGAAACTAACATATGAGATTGTGAGATATTTCAAGCCTTTATTTGTTATCATTTGGATGATTATGGCTTACAGATTATGAAACCCCAAAGTCCCAATTTTGAGGTCCCCTTTGCTCAGGGGGTATGGATTAATTAGCTGACTGGAGTGAGACACTTTGAGCCGAGAATATTGAACCTTTTCACAATATTCTAATTTTAAGCTGCATTAATGCAATTCCTTTTAATTTGCATTACTGAAATAAATGGACTTTTGCCCGATATTCAAATTTTTCGAGTTTCACCTGTAAGGTGGTTTACCTAATTATGGCTAAACAAAACAAAAATCTCCAATGTGATCCATTATGAGCGTCTGACCTGCTTGTCGATGGTTTCCAGATGATTGTTTTTTCCTTAAGTAAAATAAATAAATAAAAGTAGCAAAAAGTACAATGTGAAGATACAATGCATTTTATGACTATAAAGCCAATGGGAATCTAAGCAGAGCCTCACTTATGTGCAGTGTTCCTCAGCTTGTGAACCTCTACCTGTTGCAAAACTACAACTCCCAGCATGTCTGGAGAGCCGAAGCCTATTCCTAACTATCCTGTGGCATTATAGTAAGATACGAAGACTCTGTGAAGACTGAAATTTCAGATCCACGTCAATCACAAACCATCATCTCCCTATATAAGCAGAAAATATACAGTAGAACACCTCTAAAAGCGGTAACATAGTTTTTGGAGGTCGAGCAGATCCCTCAGAATTATTGGATGCAGCAGAGCTGTGTAGCTTCATGTGTAAAACAGATGCAAATCAATTGGAATGTGAGGCTTTACTGAAAGCATTTTCGGAGGGAGTGAAGTACTTAGCTGGTGACGTGTCCACGTGGAATAATGCTGCTGGAGAAAGCCTCGGCGCTAAATTGTACCATGTGTTTATAGCTAAAAACAACCAGAACTTATCCACCATGTGCACACAGACATATTAACACATTATGGGCTTATACCGTTACAAAAAAAAGTGCCATGAGCAGGGGCCGACTGGCCATAGATCCATGTGGGCTGATGCCCGAGCCCTCCTCACAGTCACAGGCCGGGTACATAATGAACCTATGTCTTCATCATTAATTAATGTAAGGGCATCAGGTACTTATGTCCTGGTCAGAGGCTGCAGGTGCCCTCCCAAACTCAACTGTATCACTGCATTCAGTGGTGAGGGCAACAGTATTTTACCGTAGTATTTGGTTCTGCTGGGGCGATATTTTGTGTGGCACTATGGTATTCCGAGCCCTGCCTACTTATGCTGGCACTGTATCTACTTGTGTTGTCCCACCTTCTGTCAATTTGGACCTGCCGACAACATGAGGCCACTTTTAGTTTTTTTTCCAGGGCCACTTTAAGTTCCCAGTCCGTTCCTGGCCACGATGAGGCACCATATCAAGAGTAGCAATGGTACCGTAGTACAGGACTATTGGGACTGCACCTACCACCATACAGGCTCCATGCACACAGTCATGCCATCTCACTATTTATTCGTATACTCATGTGCCTCATCCTGGCTACATTATTGCTCATTTACACTCATTGGCAAAATAAATAATCCCGTACCAAGAAGGGGTCGTTGGAATGGAATTAAACTTTTTATGTGTGAATGTAATAATGATATATAGAAGTGATTACAGTATTAGAAGAAAGGAGAAGTTTATTGGAGAAAACTGTACAATTGAAAGGAGGCTCTAGGACCCTGTTGGGCTCCTCTAGTCTGGATGCAAGATGAGATACGGCCTCTAGCCTGGATACAACATGAGATACAGCCTCTAGCCTGGATACAACATGAGATACAGCCTCTGGCCTGGATACAGGATGAGATACAGCCTCTAGTCTGGATACAAGAGGAGATAAAGCCTCTAGTCTGGATACAGGATGAGATACGGCCTCTAGTCTGGATACAAGAGGAGATAAAGCCTCTAGTCTGGATACAAGATGAGATACGGCCTCTAGCCTGGATACAACATGAGATACGGCCTCTAGTCTGGATACAAGAGGAGATAAAGCCTCTAGTCTGGATACAGGATGAGATACGGCCTCTGGCCTGGATACAGGATGAGATACGGCCTCTAGTCTGGATACAAGAGGAGATAAAGCCTCTAGTCTGGATACAGGATGAGATACGGCCTCTAGTCTGGATACAAGAGGAGATAAAGCCTCTAGTCTGGATACAAGATGAGATACGGCCTCTAGTCTGGATACAAGAGGAGATAAAGCCTCTAGTCTGGATACAAGATGAGATACATCCTCTAGCCTGGTTACAACATGAGATACAGCCTCTAGCCTGGATACAAGATGAAATACAGCCTCTAGCCTGGATACAAGATGAAATACAGCCTCTAGCCTGGATACAAGATGAGATACAGCCTGTAGCTTGGATGCAAGATGATATACGGCCTCTAGGCTGGATACAAGATGGAATGCAGCCTATTGCCCGGATACAATATGAAATACTGCCTCTAGTCTGGATACAAGATGAGATACGGCCTCTAGTCTGGATACAAGATGAGATACAGCATCTAGGCTGAATACAAGATGAGTTACGGCCTCTATCCTGGATACAAGATGAGATATAGCCTCTAGTCAGGATACAAGATGAGATATGGCCTATAGCCTGGATACAAGATGAGATACCACCTCTAGTCTTCATACAAGATGAGATACAGCCTCTAACCTGGATATAAGATGGAATACAGCCTAATGCCTGGATACAATATGAGATACTGCCTCTATTATGGATACAAGATGAGATACAGCTTCTAGCCTGAATACAAGATGAGATACGGCCTGTAGCTTGGATACAAGATAAAATACAGCCTCTAGACTAGATACAAAATGGGTTACAGCCTCTAGTATGGATACAAGATGAGATATGGCCTCTAGCCTGGATACAAGATGAGATAAAGCCTCTATTCTGGATACAAGATGAGATACAGTCTCTAGCCCAGATACAAATTGAGATACGGCCTCTAGCCTGGATGAAAGATGAGATACGGCCTCTAGCCTGGATACAAGATGAGATAAAGCCTCTATTCTGGATACAAGATGAGATACATCCTCTAGCCCAGATACAAATTGAGATACGGCCTCTAGCCTGGATACAAGATGAGATACGGCCTCTAGCCTGGATACAAGATGAGATACGGTTGGGCTGGAGGTATACAGGTTCTATATGATATCCTGCTGCACATTTGCCCACAGATGATGTAGCTGGGCCTCTAGATACACTTCTAGGTGGCTGAATCTGGCTTTCCAACTAGTCCCATAAACGCTTGATTGGTGATAAATCTGGTGACCGGGCAGCCAAGGAAGTGTTGTAATCCGGAGGAGACATTCCTGAGAGACCCTTGCTGTGTGTAGGCGAGCATTATTCTGCTGAAAAAATCCCAGTTGGTACCAATGTGTCACTCCACAGGAAAAGCAGGATTGAAGCGCTCACCACAAGGCCTCCATACCGAAACCTGACTGTCATGGGATCCCAAACTGAACCAGAATTGATCACTAAAAAAGGTTCCAGTCCATAGCAGTCCAGGTTTACTGTTGACACCACTGCAAACAAAGGAGACGGTGGCTGGCTGTCAATGTCAGGACACGTAATGGGCGCTGTGACACCAAATTTCCTTCTGCTAAACAGACAGGGGTGTGTAATGAAGGGGCCACCTGTGTGTGGATGGTGGACAATGAAACCGTGGGACCTGCTCATGCTTGTCAGCAGGTCAAACAATCCTCTCTACTGGTGGTCTGTCAAGTCCATCCAGAGCCTGTTCGCCATGTGTGCCGTCACCTAACCACTGTTCCCAACACCTTCTAACAGTGAGGTCAGAACGCCCTCGATTATGGGCAATTTGTTGAAACAAGCATTCTGCTTCTCTCAGTCCAATGATGCCCCCCCCCCCTCTCAAAGTATGCCAACTGGGCAAAATGTCTGAGAGGTAAACTACCCAAAAGTAGCCTCTGAGAACCCTTTTATATGGCAATAGGGGAAACAAGACCCAGTATCTATTCAGACACCACCTGTAATCATTTACATTTCTGCTTGAAACATAACTGCATTCTGAGTTTTGCAGCAATCTGACATTTTTGTCTGGGGCTAGTATTTTTTTTTACTGTCAGTGAGTGTATTTTTAAAATTCCTGTGCCGCCTTATATGTGATGTTCCTCTGCTTAGATAAACTTTATATCACCTTTTCAAAATGAAATGGAATAAAAAAACAATAAAGATGAATACATGCTATAAAATGAAATAATAAAAAAAAAAAAAACATTATTTGCCTCTTCTATCATCTGCCAATTCAGTGCCGATGCTGAGGCTGCTGATTGGCTGTAGTGGCCACGTGTAAATAGATCTACCCATCCATACCTCCTTCCTTTCTTTGTTTCTCTCTCCCTCTGTCTTATATTTTCTCTCTCTTTTTTTCTTCCATAATTCATTCTTTCTCTCTTGCTTTTTTTCTGATTTTTTTGGGGGGATACTATATCTCCTTATGGACAGTGCATAATCAATGTGAGGAGTCTTATAGGCCATACATGCTCCTCTGAAATTCTGGGAAGAGGGTATGCAAATCAGCTCTTAACGAGTTCTGCCTCTAATGCTACCAGATGTAAGGCAGCTATCCTATAAGGCTACTTTCACACTAGCGGCACGGACCTCCGGCAGGCTCTTCCATCGGGTGAACAGCCTGTCGGATCCGCCCTGCCGCTAGTGACCGTGTGCCCTCGAACTGCCGCTCCGTCCCCATTGACTATAATGGGGGCGGTACGGAGTTCCGGCAGAGGCACGGCGAGAGGCTGCCGGAATAAATGTCGGACATGTCGTAGTTTTATTCCGGCAGCCTCTCGCCGTGCGCTGCCGTGCCTTCGCCGGGACTCCGCCGGAACTCCGCCCCCGCCCCCATTATAGTCAATGGGGATGGAGCGGCAGTCCGGGGGCACACGGTCACTAGCGGCAGGGCGGATACGACAGGCTGTTCACCCGACGGAACAGCCTGCGGGAGGTCCGTGCTGCTAGTGTGAAAGTAGCCTAAGTCAATGTCTGACCTTTTAAACAGGCCTTGAGACACAGCCTAGGTCGGGATTTGAGGGATACAATGGGGGAGATTTATCAAGACTGGAGCTTTCTGTGCCAGTCTTGATATCCATTGAGTTGCAAGATCTCGCCATAAATTAGGCGCATCCTCCTGCAGTCTGTTCATGTAATCAGAGCTGCCTTAAATTTCCGGCTTCATTTATTCCATAAAACTAGTGTAAATGAAGATACATTTTTTTGGAGGGGACCACAATGGTCAGACCACGCTGGTCCCACCATTGCCACTCTCCCTTTCAGAAAAGTGCCAAGGACAGCAAAAAGTGGCCCATTTTTAAAAAGTCGGACCTGCGACTTTCAAATTCCATTTTTCAGGCGCCAAGGCAATGATAAATCCCCCCTATATGTTAGGCCAGTACTCTCTGCTCTAGGGATTATGTCTTGGTACAATATCTTAAGAACGTCTCTCTCTCTGTAGACTCTATGGCAGGCAACTGTACTTTTACAATTAGATCAGTAATGTGCACAGGTTGAATGATTGGACTGGCTGTGTCGATCTTTAAGTGTCTAGGGAGTCTTAACTGTAATCCCTTCACTGCAGTAAAGTCTGTATTGCCCTCAACTGCAGTTACCTTACTGACTGACTCTTGTTGCTCGACCGTGCAGATTTCAGAACTTTCTCCTTTCTCTCTTGTTGTAGATCTTACAGCAAACAAACATCTGTTGGTCTCTGAATTCTGAGGGCCGAGGAGAGGGAGCACATGGACTTTGCCTCCATAGACTCTTAGAACAGTATAGAGCTGGAAGTGGAGGTACCACCACCTTGTAACCTCCAAGGACTGTGTCAGAGTTAATTAACTCCGTCACTACCATACAGAGCTATGCTGGAAGTATACAAGGCACAGCAATACATGACATAACATTACATAACATTACACATTATATACCCCCTGCACTAGGTTACTGCACGTGGGAGGTCAGAACAACACAATAGTGCACCTTTACAGGACTAGACAAGCTAGGAACCTATAGCTCAGGCAGCTTCCAATAGGAGAAGGTTCCCAACAATACTACAATTGGATGGGGACAGATTAGCTCTTTAAGAGAAGGAGAACAAGCAGCAGAAAATAGACAGGGATGGCCCCCTGGAGCACAGAGTGGAGTGGCAGGGAAGGTGAGTACTCTGGCAGCCATGCCCACCATGAGAGGGCAGAAACCAACAGCATCAGAAAAATGTAAGTTCATTCTTCCATACCATTATACAGGGCACATAGAACAGTATCATACAGTGTATAGATAATACCGCTATACAATGCTCAAATTATAGTGCAATACATTATTCACATAATGTCACCATAAAGGACACAAATAATAGTGCTATACAGTGTACAAATAATATCACTACCAAACATTGCCCAGATAATACAATGCTCAAAAAAAAGAGCAACACATTATTCGCATACAGTGCAATAATAATAGTGCCATATACCGTCCAAATGATACTACTATAAAGTGCTCAGTAGACGTGCAATACATTGATTGTCTCAATAATTGTACTAAAGAGTATTCAAAAACAGTACTATATAGTGGACAATAATAGAATGCATGAAGTAGCTATACAATATTACTACCATCATGGCGTCTTAAAGGGAACCTCTCACCTCCTAAATGAATGTAAACCCGCCAGCAGTACCCGAGGGTAGCCCACAGTGTGATACTAATCATACTATTCATCCTGCAGTCCGATGCTGCATAAGGTCAGGAAATAATCTTTTATCCTCCGTCCACGCTAATTTGCATGTCAGCTTGAAGTCAAGGGGGCAGCGGCCTCCTTGCTTCAAGTCAAGGTAACCACGCCCCCTCTTGCCTTTGAGTGACCGCCCCCGCAATTCGGCTTCGCTTTCCCAAGTCTCGCGCATGTACGGTGCCCTCTGTTTTACTGCGCGACGGAGGATAAAAGATAGTTTTCTGACCTTATGCAGCATCGGACTGCAGGATGAAAAGTATTATTAGTATCACACTGCTGGCTACTCCGAGGTACTGCTGGCGGATTTACATGCATTTATATATATTGTGCAAATAATTGTACCATACAGTGTCAAAATATTAGGATATGGTACATAAAACAATGATATCACTATATTCAGGAGAAATAACAGTACCCTGCAGCTTCTAAATAATACTACGATACAATGTACTGTACAAAAAAGAGTAAAATACATTATGCAAATAATACCACTATATACAGGAAAAGTAACAGTAGTATGTAATTTCCAACTAATACTAAGATACAATCTACTGTACAAATAAGAGCACCGTACAGTGTACAAATAATACTACCATATATAATATAAATAATACTACCATATACTGTATAATATAAATAATACTACTAGAGATGAGCGAATCGAAGCTGACGAAGTGGAACTCAATCTGAATTTCAGGAATTATTCGATTTGCACCGAATCCAAATTTCCTCACGCTTCGTGGTAACGAATCGCATTTTTTCCTAAAATGGCGGCTGCACGTTAGGACATGGCGCAAGGAACTCTGGGAACAAGGGATCACCCACAATGCCATGCATGCAGCCAATCAGCAGCCAGCCCTGTGATGTCACAGCCCTATAAATAGCCTCAGCCATCTTGGATTCAGCCATTTTCCAGTGTACTTAGTGCAGGGAGACGTCAGCAGGCGCTAGGGACAGTGCAAGGAAAGACTTGAAAACTTTTATTTTGCTCAATAGAAGTTCATGGAAAGATCATTAGACGTGTAGGGAATGGATAGGGAGGAATTATTCCACAGTATTGAAGCAGAACAGGGTTCAGTAGAGGCAGGGGCCAAGCCAAATTCTCATAACCTATTCTGTCTCAACATTATTTATAGCAATACAAACATACAGGTTGAGGCTACTTTCACACCTGCGGCACTACGCTCCGGCCACCTGATCTGGCAGAGAATGCATGGAATTGGCCGGACACAAGCTCAGGCGTGCAGCAGTTTGTGTCCCGCTGATTCTCTGCATTTTTGCCAGATCGTGGCCGATCTCTGTCAGACCCCATTATAGTTAATGGGGCTGGCGGACATTCTGTCTGCGTTCAGCAGTGCTAGAGCAGGTAGCCTAATACAGGTCCACATACCCCTTACATCACGTCTTAGTTGATGTAGATGTTTTCTGTCCTCATCTTCTCCTTTCAGACCACACCGCCATGATGATTTCTTCCAGCCATCTCTTCTCTCTGCAGAGTTTGACAGACAGACATCTTAGTTTCCTAGTTTTCCATCATCCTCCCACCTAACACCCCTCTAATACTGTGCCCGCTGTGCTCCCTATACTAGTTACACACAGATAGTTCCCCTTCAATAATTACTGGCACACAGTGTCCTAAAAAATAACTGCGCCCAGGAAACAGTGTCCCTGACACTAATAGTGTGAACATAATGTTCCCTAAAAATTAGTGTGCTGATACCGTGCCAGGGTGCCCACCAAAGTAATACTGCTCCCCAAAGTCCCACTAATAGAAATAATTATCTACCAGACAGCACGTAGTAATAATAGTGCCCCTACAGTAATAATGACCCCACTGTGTCCCAGAAGTAATAATGCTCCTATAGAGCTCATACTAGTATTCAAGATCCTCATAGTCCCTCAACTGTATTAAAGCCCACCATAATGCCCCCGGTAGTAATAATTCTCTTTATAATGTGTAACAGTAGAAAAATGCCCCTTTATAATGTGCGCCAGTACATGAAAGTGCCCTGTTGTGTGGCAGTATAAAAAATACCTCCTCTTAGTGCCCCCTGTAGAGTCAATGTCCCCATAGTACCCTCCTAATGTGTGCCAATGCCCCCTACTGTTTGCCCAAAAAACCCTCTTAGTGCCCCCAGTTAAGCCAAGGTCCCCATAGTGCCCTATAATTTGTGCCAGTATAAAATACTCCTATATCGTGTGCGTCCCCTTGTCCCCATGGTGCCTGACAATGTGCCAGTATAAAATGCCCCCATAATGTGTGCCAGTATATAAGATAGGGTCACCAGTAGATGCCCCCCATAGTGCTCCCCCTTTTCCATAGTGCCCTCCATGTGTGCTAGCATATAAGATAGGGCCCCCATAGTGCTACTCCCCCTCCATAATGCCCCCCATGTCTGCCAACATATAAGATAGAGCCCCAGAAGATGCCCCCATAGTGCTCTTCTCCCCCCTTCTCCATAGTGCCCCCCCATGTGTGCCAGTATATAAGATAAGGTCCTCCCCCTCCATAGTACCCCCCATCTGTGCCAGTGAATAAGATAGGGCCCCTCATAGTGATCCTCCCCCTCCAGAGTGCCCCCCATCTGTGCCATTATATAAAATAGGGCCCCAATAGTACTCCCCCCTCCATAGTGGCCCCATGTGTGTCACTACTTAAAATAGGGCCCCCATAGTGCCCCTCCCCCTCCATAGTGCCCACCATGTGTGCCAGTATATAAAATAGGGCCCCAATAGTACTCACCCCCTCCATAGTGCCCCCATGTGTCAGTATTTAAAATAGGGCCCCCCATAGTGCTCCTCCCCCTCCATAGTGCCCCCCATGTGTGCCAGTATATAAAATAGGGCCACAATAGTACTCCCCCCTCCATAGTGCCTCCATGTGTGTCAGTATTTAATATAAGGCCCCCATAGTGCTCCTCCTCCTCCTCCATAGTGCCCCTTATGTGTGCCAGTACATAAGATAGGGCCCCCAGTAGATGCCCCCATGAGTGCCAGACAGGGCCCCTAGTAAAGTGTAAATAAAAAAAATTAACTTACATACTTACCTACTTGCCGCTTTCAGCAATGCGATGCAGGCCTCTTCCGGCCTGTGTCCCGCACTGTACGGCTCAGGCGGCGTGATGACGTCATCGTGCCGCCTGTGCTGCCCTCTGATAGGTTGCAGGCCTAGTGCCTGTAGCCTATCAGAGGACTGGGAAAGGGAGACGCCTCTCCCCTGCCCCTCCGCAGCATCCATCTGTATCGCCGTCCTAAGGACAGCGATACAGATGAATAGACATGATCGCTTTAACAATAGAAGCACTTATCTCCCCCTGCTGCCGGTAAGAAGGGGCCCCCTCCTGCTCTGGGCCCCTGTGCAGCCGCACCGGCTGCACAGGCGGTATGTCTGCCCCTGAGTAGAGGAGTGTACAGCCTGGGTAATAGGAACAATCCTATTACACCTTGCTGCACTAACTGGGGATCCAAATTGCCATTATACTGCTGCTCATTTCAGGTTTGCAGTACATCTGTAATTCCAGCAAACCGTTCTTGTTATTGGGGTCTTATTAGCCCTTGTGCGGTGCAGTTATACATATGTTCTAAAGCCTTTTTTTGTCATGTATTAGTGGGGGGGGGGGGGGGGGGCGCTTATTAGCCGTTGTGTGGTGAAGTGGTAAAATTACAGCCTTTTTTGGGGTGTATTAATTTCCTTTTTATTTATTTATTTGATCTAACAGTATGTCAGACAGAGAAGTGCCAGGCCCTGCACAGGGGAGGGGCAGAGGCCTAAATGTTTCTGGCGCAGGCAAAGGTCGCAGCAGAGTAAGGGGGCGTGGCAGTAGGAGTCGCAGCGAGAGGCCCTCGCTCCCAGTGTCATCTAGCGGTCGTGTCTTGACCAGCAACCCAGCAGTTCTTGAATGGTTGACTCGATCTTCGACTTCATTGCAAGTGACATCAGACACCGCCAGCCAAGAGTCTGTGGGTTCGTCAGACACAACCCTTAGTTGGCATGGCCCGGGAGCAGGATGTGGAATGGTCCAGGGGTGGGTAGTGGGTGGAGTTAGGGGGGCCTAATTCAGATTCTTGCTATGAGTCCCAATTATTTCTGTGTACGCCCCTGGAAACAACTCTTAGTTGGCATGGACCGGGAGCTGGCCCTGTGCCCTCACCTGTCCTCAACTTGCCTCTGTCCTTTTCTGTTCCCTCAGCCAGAGAAGTATTATATGCTGTGGGCTCAGCTCCACTATATAGCGAGGAAGAGCTATTAGAGGATAGTCAGCAGCTACTGCCCAGCCAAGATCTGGAGGAGACATCCGCCGCTTCCTCCGGTAAGCGGTCAAGTAGTGATGAAGAGAGTAGCATGGGAGCTGGTGTTGCGAGCAGTTAGTCTCCTGGCTCAGAGACCATTGAGGAGGACATCAGTGACGTGCAGACAGTACTCGATGATGATATAGCCGATCGCAATTGGGAGCCGGGTGACGAAGGGGCTTCAGCAGGGTGGCAGCAGTGGGAAGTCGGGAGCCAAACATGCCCGGGGTAGACCACCCTCTTTGCAGGAGCCAACCGCCCGAAAAGTAGTGGTGCAGGGGTTCACAGAGGCAGTGGCGATGGCAGTCAGTCAGTGCAGAGTGTTGGGGGTAAAATCACCTACTCGGCGGTGTGGCAGTTTTTTGTGAAGCCGCCGAGGGAGGTGAGCATGGCCATTTGTCGAATCTGTGGGCAGAAGGTGAAGCGTGGCAAGGGTGCCAATGTTAGCACCACGGCCCTGTGTCAACATATGCAGCGTCACCATAAAGTGGCCTGGGAGAACCATGGCTCCAATGTGGTGGTCCAGCCTGCCACAGCAACCGCTGCATCACCCAGTGGCACGCACCTGATTTCAGGCTGTCAAGGCTCCACCACCTCAGCCGAAGGAAGCTGTCTGTCCTTCCCATCATCTGCTGGTCCTTATGCTCCTGCTCCTCCTCCTCCTAGTCAGTCATTCTGTCAGAAATCGATAACCGAAGTGATTGCCAAGAGACAACAGTATGCGTGCACTCATCCAATGGCACAGAAGCTGAACGTGCTCCTGGTCAAGTTGCTGGTATGGCAGTCCCACCCTTTCCAAGTGGTGGACTCTGCACCTTTCATAGAACTGATGGTTGTGCTGAGCCGAGGTGGAGAGTCTCAAGCCGTCATTTCTTTGCCAAAAAGGCAGTGCCAGACCTGCAAACATATGTAGAACAGAAGGTGTGCCAGTCCTTGAGCCTGTTGATGTCTGCCAAAGTGCACAGCAGCGCCGACGTGTGGAGCTGTAACTATGGTCAAGGACAATATATGTCCTTTATGGCCCACTGGATAAATGTGGTTCCTGCCCAGACAAACCAGCAACTTGGCCAGGTGACGCCGCTTCCGCCTCCACGTTCTCACATCATTGGTCCTGCGATAATGTCTGCCTCTGCCTCCTCATCCTCCACTGTGTCCTCAGCCTCCACTGGAGGGACAAGTCACAGTGCCCCTCCAGTATACCACATGTGCAGGGCATGGTGGTGTCACGCTGTTCTGCATCTAGTTTGCCTGGGCGAACGGAGTCACATGGGGAGGAACTGCTCCCACGTCCTTCATCAAGAAATCGAATCCTGGCTTTCTCCGCGACAACTCAAAATCGGAACTATGGTGACCGACAACGGGAAGAATGTGGTGTCGGCGCTGCGTCAAGGAGGGCTGAGCCGTGCGCCCTGCATGGCACATGTGTTCAATCTGGTTGTCAAGCGTTTCCTGAAGTCTTCCACCCATCTGCAAGACATCCTAACAATGGCCAGGAAACTTTGCATGCATTTCAGCCACTTGTACACGGCCAAGCACACCCTCCTTGTGCTACAGCGGCAGAACAGAGTCCCCCGACATAGGCTGATATGCGACCTTTTCACCCATTGGAATTCCACCCTCCATATGTTAGACCGATTGTACTAACAGAGAAAGGCCATACACGATTTCTTGATGATACAGGCGGACAGAGGTACTCCCCTGTGTAACTTTGCCAGTTGCAGCTCATGCTGTTTGCTCGTGCCCACTCGAGGCCATTTTATTTGTCAGTTGCCAGGACTATGGGATGAACAACGTCATTCCACTGATTCATATCCTGGAAAAGATGCTGGTAAATTTGGCTGGTCAGGGGACTGGAGACGTGGCGCCTACATCTCACGGCCACATGAGCCCTGTGGGGGCTGAACTGGAGGAGAAGGAGGACATTGGAGCACAAGCAATGTTTAGCGAAATGGGTGTTTTTTCTACACAGGTGACAGGAGAGGAGGAGCAGGAGCAGCCGGAGGAGCAAGAGGGAGATGAGGAAGACAAGGTAGATGACCCAAACACACCGTGGCAGCATGCAGTGGAGATGGAGGCAGGGAGTCTCTTCGAGTCACTTGCGCAGATGGCCCGATTCATGCTCACTTGCTTGCGTAGTGACAGCTGAATTGTCACCATTTGGCAGAGGGATGACTACTGGCTCTCCACCATGTTAGACCCTCGTTACCAGTCCAAAATGGGGGCCTTTTTTACACCCGCTGAGAGGGAGGACAAACTAAACTACTATAGAGACATCCTATGTAGTCAGTTGGCCGCTGCCGATCTGCGCCATCGTCCATCCTCTCGCAGGTCTGACAGGGGGGACCCTCTGTTCACGTTCCATTGCCATGGCTGCTGGGGGAAGGGGTGGCAGGTGCAGTACCAGCTCCATCAGCAGCAACTTGAGTCTAGAGTCGCTGATGAGCAGCTTTCTTCACCCACCTAATGAAGAAACTACTCACCAGCAGCAGCTAGGCCTGGAGCAGGACCTGAACCAGCAGGTGGTGCCATACTTGGACAGCACCCTGCCACCCCACATTGAAGATCTGCTGGACTACTGGGCAGCCAAACTGGATTTGTGGCCGCAACTGGCAGAGTTTGCCCTGGAAAAGCTGTCCTACCCGGCCAGTAGTGTGGCATCAGAGCGAGTGTTTAGTGCGGCGGGGGCCATAGTTACCCCAAAGGAGAACTCGCCTTTCCACCAAAATGTAGAGAGACTGACCTTTGTCAAGATGAATCAGGCGTGGATCAGCCAGGATTTTCAACAACCAATGCCTGATGCATCAGATTACATCATCCATGCTGCCTCACCCAAACCTTGACAAAAGAGACCGGTTTCTTCTGGCTACTTGCCTCAGCTACTATTCTGATGCTGCCACCCGCCTGATGTCACACATCTGATGCCAAGTGCTCCTTCTTACACCCACCATCATCAGCGGGTACTGTTAGTGCCATCCACCTCCCTACTCTGTCACCGGATCATTCTGTCATCTCCTGATGCTGCTGCAACCTCCACACTATGTCACCTTGCCACTCTGTGGTCTCCTGATGCTGCTACCACCTCCACACTCTGTCATTGTGCCACTCTGTGGTCTCCTGATGCTGATGCTACCTCAACACTATGTCTCCTTGCCACTCTGTGGTCTCCTCATGCTGCTGCTGCCACCTCCACACTCTGTCATTGTGCCACTCTGTGGTCTCCTGATGCTACTGCTACCTCCATACTATGTTACCTTGCCACTCTGTGGTCTCCTGATGCTGCTACCTTAACACTATGTCACATTGCCACTCTGTGGTCTCCTCATGCTGCTGCTGCCACCTCCACACTCTGTCATTGTGCCACTCTGTGGTCTCCTGATGCTGATGCTACCTCAACACTATGTCTCCTTGCCACTCTGTGGTCTCCTCATGCTGCTGCTGCCACCTCCACACTCTGTCATTGTGCCACTCTGTGGTCTCCTGATGCTACTGCTACCTCCATACTATGTTACCTTGCCACTCTGTGGTCTCCTGATGCTGCTACCTTAACACTATGTCACATTGCCACTCTGTGGTCTCCTCATGCTGCTGCTGCCACCTCCACACTCTGTCATTGTGCCACTCTGTGGTCTCCTGATGCTGCTGCCACCTTCACACTATGTCACCTTTCCACTCTGTGGTCTCCTGATGCTGCTGCTACCTCAACACTATGTCACCTTGCCACTCTGTGGCCTCCTCATGCTGCTGATGCTACCTCAACACGATGTCACCTTGCCACTCTGTGGTCTCCTCATGCTGCTGCTGCCACCTCCACACTCTGTCATTGTGCCACTCTGTGGTCTCCTGATGCTACTGCTACCTCCATACTATGTTACCTTGCCACTCTGTGGTCTCCTGATGCTGCTGCCACTTCTACACTATGTCAATGGGCCACTCTGTGGACTTCTCATGCTGTCCCCACCCTCCCTACTTTATCACTGGGCCACCATTTTGCCTTTTTGGCCTGGTTGACATCATCATTTATTTGACCCTTCTTCTGATCTATCAGAAGGAAGGAAAAACGAGGCGCACAACGGATCCTGTCTGTGTAGAAGCTGTAAGGCCTGTGTGGTCCCATCAGAATTGGCTTATAATATGGTAGCCAAAAGCAGGAGCAGGCTGAGTTCACACTTGAGTTATTTGGTCAGTTTTGGCCCCGTAACTGCCCAAAGAAGTGAAGTGTGCAGTGATTCTAAGAGCGATGCCTGTCATTTGCGTGTCATACTAACTTACAGTATTGTTTCACTACCACAGCAGACACCCTATGCGTGTTGCTGCAAGGCACAGTGTTCTACACCACTATACAGGCTCTCTGCAGCCAGGAAATAGCTGTTTTTAACGCACAAAATAATTTGGATCTAATCAAATCTTTTTGGAAAATTCGGCAAACCAACCGAATCGAATTTTTGAGAAATTCGCTCATCTCTAAATACTACCATAGCATGTAAAAAATACTTCTATTGAGGCCACAAATAGGAAAACATTACAGCATGTAGAAAGTACTACTATAACAGTGCTCAAATACCAGTATCATCCCAAGTCCAAATAATACCACTATATACTGTTCAGGAGAAATAACAGTAACATCCAATTTCCAAATAATACTACAATGCAATGTACTGCACAAATAACAGCACTGTAGATTGTCCAGATAATTCTACGATGCATAAGATACATATTAACCCCATTCCAAACGCCGCTGTACTATTATGGCGCAGCGGGAAGTGACTTCCTGATCTGTGCCATAATAATACAGTGTGCTGATCGAGAGGGCACAGGAGCTGTTCTGCCCAATCAGCAGCAGGGGCCCAGCTATTACTGACATGCTAAAAACACAGATGCCAGCGGATTAGCCCCTTAGATGCTGCAGTCAATGTTGACCGCCACATCTAAGGAGTTTGCAGAGGGAAGGGGCTCCCTCTCTCACCCGATCGGCTCTCAGTGCTGCAATGACGGCGTGCCGAAGGGTACTAATGCTACGGAGGTCTATGAGACACATGGTGCTCTTTTATTTCTGATGTATGTCCAAGCAAAAGATTGTGTATGGTGTATGTACGGTATATATGGTGTTTATAAAACCAGGAAGCACCAAATAAGATAAGGGCTTACTTTTCACACTGGCACACAATAGGCATAATATATTGGGTACTGAAATTGCATATCTATGGAAAAATTTAAATTTTCACTTTGTACCTTCTGCTTTGAATTTATTTGTGCAAAACACCTGTAGAGTCAAAATGCTTACCACACCCCTTGGAAATTCTGTCAGATCCAAAATGGGGTCACTTTTTGAGGGTTTCCATTGTAGGGGTAACTGAGGATGTCTTCAAATGCAACATGACACCGGAAAGCCATTTCAGTGAAATCTGCCCTCCAAAAGCTATGTGGCGCTCCTTCACTTCTTAGCTCTGCGCTGCACCCATACAGTAGTTTATGACAACATAATGCATAAGACATTTTGGTGTGTCTTTTCTCCTGTTACAGCTTGTGAAAATGCTAAATCTGTGACTAAATATCACGGTCGGCGTGACTATCACATACGTGACGCAGAGGGAGGGAACAAGGAAGGCCCTGCCCAAGTGAGAGGGAAGGTGGTGACCCCTGACTCACCTAGCGGCTGGCACCTGGCTGCCCTGACGTCCCTAGACGGGTTCCTCACCCGTACGCCGATCACGTGCCTAAAGCCCTGGCTTTCCCTAAGCTGAGCCCTAGATAGTGAACAGGGCGGTGGGAACACTAGTCCGCACCACTAGCTCTAAAGGAAAACACCAAGGGAAGGACAGACAATACAAACTCAACATATAATCCCAGGTGGGCGACAACAGGAGACAACAAGAAGCCCAACAGGGATCCGGAGGGTAGCACTCTGGAACGACAACCAGGATTCACAACTCCAGTGGGTCAGTATAGATGTCCAGGCAGGAAGCTCTATAACTGGCAACTAGAGAAGTGTGAGGGGAGAATATAAGGAGGTTGGGAGTGGCAGACAAGAAACAGCTGAGGAGGAGAAGCTACGGATCCCTGATTGAGACAAAAAGGATAGCAAGGCAAACACAGAAAACAATCACTAAGAAACAACGTGATCTTTAGATATAGAGCGCGCAGCCACCCGCTGCGACCTCCTGACCCCGGGTATAACGGAGTCAGACGACACTAAAGCAACAATTTATTGAAAAAAATGTAATTTTTCATTTTCATAACCAAGTGTTTCAAAATTCTATGAAATGCCTGTGGGGTCAAAGCACCCACTGCACCCTTTAATAAATTCCTTGAGGGGTATAGTTTCTAAAATGGGGTCACCTTTTGTCCGTTTCCACTGTAGGGGTACCTCAGGGTATTTCTAAATGCGACATGACGCTCAAAAACCATTCCATCAAAATCTGGCCTCCAAAAACCATATGGCGCTCCTTCCCTTCTAAGCCCTGTGGTCTGCCCATAAAGCAATTTACGACCAGATATGCAGTGTTTCTGTAAACTGTAAAATAAATATTGAGGTTTGTTTTGCTGTGCTACAGGAAAATGGATTAAAATAAAAAACTGCAAAAAACCCGAAATTTTGAAATTTCACCACCATTTTGATTTAATTATTGCAAATGGGCTAACAATTGTTTTTGTAAAATCACTTTTGAATAATTTGAGGGGTGTAGTTTCTAAAATGGACTAATTTATGAGTGGTTTCTATTATATAAGTCCCTCAAAGGGACTTCATACCTGAATTAGTCCTTAAAAAGTCAGTTTTGGAAATTTTCATGAAAATCGAAAAAATCTCTTCTAAAATTCTAAGCCTTCTAACATCCTAAAAAAATAAAATGACATTTACAAAATGATGCCAACACAAAGTAGGTATAAGTGGAATGTTAATAACTACTTTATGACATATCACAACCTGTCTTAAAAGCAGAGAAATTAAAAAAATGTTCAACATTTTCCGCAAATTTGGGATTTAATTTAACAAAATAAAGCTAAAACACATCAATTTAAATTTACCACTAACATGAAGTACAATGTGTCACGAGAAAACACTCTCAGAATCAGCTGGTTAAGTAAAATAGTAAAAAAAATCACAGAATAAAGTGGCCTAAATGGGAAGAACTGCTCAAAATTCCAAACACTGTGGTGTGTTTATACCCAGGAGAGCAATCCCTCCGCACGTGATCCGCTGCTAACGGCAATCCCCAGCAAAAATGCATACAATGGAGGATGTCGGCAGCGGACCACATGCACCACAAAAACATCCTACACAAGATGGAATAATGTGTGGATGAGAATATAAAAATCCATAAATCACTGCAAAAGGTGCACCACAATAATATGCTACTGACAATACTGGCCAAACCCTCACGCTGATGTTAAAAACTGAGATTTTAGCCAATATATTCCAGTCAGGAACATATCGGAGCCCAAGGCACCCCGTCAAGGTATCTCAGTGTGGCGTGGTTCCTACCGGTAACCTGCCTACAGTGTGTACACACAGTCCGATAGGTGCTGAGGTCCGACTCACAGCCAAACTCCCACAAGTAAGTAAAAGAGTATCAAAGTTATTACCCCAAATAGTGACACAGATTTTCAAAAATAGCCAGGATCAGGAAGGCGAAAAAAATGAATAACGGCCAAATAATACTACTATAATATGCTCAAATAACAGTGCCATAAAGTGCCCAAATACCGGGAGGTGCCAAAATGATACGAAATAATATACTTAGCCTTTGCTGTGAGTCATTTTAAAAAGGGGTAAAAGGGGGACAAAATATTGAAGGGGCAGATAGATGCCATGTGTATAATATAAATATATGGCTGGTACCAGGGCCGGCTCCAGGTTCATGTGGGCCCTTGGGCGATAAAGTCTCAGTGGGCCCCCTTACACAGTGATAACTCTCTGAGTACAGATAATATAGTAGAGGTCACCTGCAGTCCTATGTAACAGCACAGATAACACAGTGATATAGCAGAATATATATAGCCTATATAGCAGAATGCTTGGGTGTATAGGGAGAGGCATTACCAGTAGAAAGAGGGAGGCGCTCATGCCGCTCTACAGAGCACTAGTGAGACCTCATTTGGAGTATTGTGCGCAGTACTGGAGACCATATCTCCAGAAGGATATTGATACTTTGGAGAGAGTTCAGAGAAGAGCTACTAAACTGGTACATGGATTGCAGGATAAAACTTACTAACTAAGAAAGACGAGACAGAGGGGATATGATAGAAACTGCAAAATACATAAAGGGAATCAACAAGGTAAAAGAGGAGAGAATATTTAAAAGAAGAAAAACTGCTACAAGAGGACATAGTTTAAAATTAGAGGGGCAAAGGTTTAAAAGTAATATCAGGAAGTATTACTTTACTGAGAGAGTAGTGGATGCATGGAATAGCCTTCCTGCAGAAGTGGTAGCTGCAAATACAGTGAAGGAGTTTAAGCATGCATGGGATAGGCATAAGGCCATCCTTCATATAAGATAGGGCCAGGGGCTATCCATAGTATTCAGTATATTGGGCAGACTGGATGGGCCAAATGGTTCTTATCTGCCGACACATTCTATGTTTCTATAATTCTATAAGTACAGATAATATAGTAGAGGTCACCTGCAGTCCTATGTAACAGCACAGATAAGACAGTCATGGCTATCTGAGTACAGTAAATGTAGTTGTGTTACCTGCAGTCCTATGTAAAACCACAGATGACACTAGTGCTGATAATGCGGTAGTGTTACCTGCAGTCCTATGTAAAACCACAGATAACACTAGTAATGATAATGTGGTAGTGTTTCCTGCAGTCCTATGTAAAACCACAGATAACACTAGTGTAGATCATGTGGTAGTGTTATCTACTAGTGATGAGCGGAAGGGGTCATATTCGAATTCGCAATATTTTGCTAATATTTTGCAGAATATTCGCCAAATATTTGTGAATTCGAATATTCGTTATATTCTACGATTTTTTTTACTCGAAAAATCGACAAGGTAATGATCGCGTAGTATGCGAATTTTCGTAATGCAAATTTTTATCGAAAATTTTTCAATTGCCGAACAAAAACATGATTTCTCCCTGCTTCTTGCTTGTGGGCCAATGAGTCATAGCACTATATCGAATATATTAGTTTTTTTCAAATATTCGTAATATTCTAAAACAAGAATATAAAGCAATATAGCGAATATTCGAAAAAAAACGAATATAGACAAATTTAGCTAATATAGTGCTATAATCTTTTTTTTCAATAGTTGACATTTTTTTCCAATCTGTACTTCAGATGAGAAAAAAAAATACAACTATTAGACAAAGAAGAGTATAGCACTATATAAATTAAATTGCTCTATATTCGTTTTTTTTCCGAATATTCGCTATATTGCTATATATTCTTGTTTTAAAATATTACGAATATTCGAAAAAAACGAATATATTCGATATAGTGCTATATATTAATTTTTTAGAATATTCATAATTTTTCCCATTTAAAGTTATGATTCCTCCCTGCTTCTTGCTTGTGGGCCAATGAGCCCACAAGCAAGAAGCAGGGAGGAATCATGTTTTTACTCAGCAATTGAAGAATTCGCGATAAAAATTTGCATTACGAAAATTCGCAATATAAAATCTCGAATATTCGAAATTACGAATATATCACTATATTCTAAATATTCGTGAATTTTCGAAGTACCTATATTCGCGATAAAAATTCACAATTCGAATATTTGTGATCAACACTATTACCTACGTCCTTAGTGTGCCTCCCTGTGTCTCTCCCACGGACTCCATGCTGGCGGCGCTGACTCCTCTTCCATCATCTTCTTCTTGCCCCACACAGAACGTCCGGATGCAGCTGCGTCAAGGCATAGGAACACTGTGGGCATGGTGATGGTGACACACACAGGGAGAGACACACACACGGGGAGAGACACACACACACAGGGACAGACACACACACGGGGAGAGACACACACACACAGGGACAGACACACACACACAGGGAGAGACACACACACAGGGACAAACACACACACACAGGGACACACATACACAGACACACACACACGGACAGACACACACACAGGGAGAGACACACACAGGGACATACACACACACAGCAGCGGTCAAATACACACAGGAACAGATACACACACACACACGGATGGACACACACAGGGACAGACACACACACACACACAGGGACAGACACACGGACACAAACACACAGGGACAGACACACACAGGGGCAGACACAAACACAGTGACAGACAGACACACACAGGGACACACACACACGGACACACATACACATAGGGACAGACACTCACAGGGACACACACACACACAGACAGACATATACACACAGGGACAGACACACACAGGGGAAGACACAAACACAGGACAGACACACACACACACACACAGACACACATACACATAGGGATAGACACACAGACAGACACACACACACACACACACACAGGGACACACATACACATAGGGACAGACACACACAGGGACAGACACACACAGGGACAGACACACACAGGGACAGACACAGACAGACACACACACAAGGACAGACACACACAGGGACAGAGAAACACACACAGGGACAGACACACACATACAAGGAAAGACACACACACACACAGGGACAGACACACACAGACACACACACACACACACACGGACACACACACACAGGGACACATATACACATAGGGACAGACACACACAGGGACAGACACACACAGGAGAAGACACAAACACAGGACAGACACACACACACACACACAGGGACACACATACACATAGGGACAGACACACAGACAGACACACACACAAGGACAGACACACAGGGACAGAGAAACACACTCATGGACACACACAGGGACAGACACACACATACAGGGACACACACACACACACAGGGACACACATACACATAGGGACAGTCACACACAGACAGACACACACAGGGACAGACACACACACAGACAGACACACACACACACACACAGGGACTGACACACACAGGGACAGAGAAACACACACAGGGACAGACACCTGTGCGATGATGAGATCGTCAACCAACTTCTATCTAATGTGTTTGGCCACCTTTAGTTATGCTCCAACCTTTTGTTACCTTCTAATATGACTCCCACTGATTCCAAGTACTGAGGGGACATGGACTTGGGTTTAAAAGGGAATTATCAACATGTACCAGAAGGTGGTCCAAACTGTAACATATTATTCATTGGCTAGTCTGTGGTATGGAGTCTAAGCAATGCCTTAGACACACACACAGGGACAGACACACACACAGGGACAGACACACACACAGGGACAGACAGACACACACACACACACACACACACACAGGGACAGACACACACAGGGGAAGACAGACAGCTAGGCCTCACCACATTCCAGCCAGGCTCCTGTCCTTACATGAACACAGCTCTCTGCTCCTCCGGCTCCTCCCCCACTGGTCACATGGGCGGATGACATCAGGAAGGTCCTTTAGACTGGTAGGAAACTACATCTACCCTGTTCTGAGTCCTGGGTCAGCCCACCCCAGCAGTGCACATGGAGAGAATTGTCTGCATTGCTGGGGTAAGCTGCCCTAGAATTCCGAACAGGCAGTTTGATGAAGACCAGGACACAGCTGCAGGAGTGATCGGGCAGAGTGGTCCCCCCCAGGAGCAGTGGGCCCTGGCACTTACCCGGGTGTGCCTGGTGCTGACGCCGGCCCTGGCTGGCACTATCAACAGATAAATGCAATTTGTACACTGCGTGCAGAATTATTAGGCAAATGAGTATTTTGACCACATCATCCTCTTTATGCATGTTGTCTTACTCCAAGCTGTATAGGCTCGAAAGCCTACTACCAATTAAGCATATTAGGTGATGTGCATCTCTGTAATGAGAAGGGGTGTGGTCTAATGACATCAACACCCTATATTAGGTGTGCATAATTATTAGGCAACTTCCTTTCCTTTGGCAAAATGGGTCAAAAGAAGGACTTGACATGCTCAGAAAAGTCAAAAATAGTGAGATATCTTGCAGAGGGATGCAGCACTCTTAAAATTGCAAAGCTTCTGAAGCGTGATCATCGAACAATCAAGCGTTTCATTCAAAATAGTCAACAGGGTCGCAAGAAGCGTGTGGAAAAACCAAGGCGCAAAATAACTACCCATGAACTGAGAAAAGTCAAGCGTGCAGCTGCCAAGATGCCACTTGCCACCAGTTTGGCCATATTTCAGAGCTGCAACATCACTGGAGTGCCCAAAAGCACAAGGTGTGCAATACTCAGAGACATGGCCAAGGTAAGAAAGGCTGAAAGACGACCACCACTGAACAAGACACACAAGCTGAAACGTCAAGACTGGGCCAAGAAATATCTCAAGACTGATTTTTCTAAGGTTTTATGGACTGATGAAATGAGAGTGAGTCTTGATGGGCCAGATGGATGGGCCCGTGGCTGGATTGGTAAAGGGCAGAGAGCTCCAGTCCGACTCAGACGCCAGCAAGGTGGAGGTGGAGTACTGGTTTGGGCTGGTATCATCAAAGATGAGCTTGTGGGGCCTTTTCGGGTTGAGGATGGAGTCAAGCTCAACTCCCAGTCCTACTGCCAGTTTCTGGAAGACACCTTCTTCAAGGAGTGGTACAGGAAAAAGTCTGCATCCTTCAAGAAAAACATGATTTTCATGCAGGACAATGCTCCATCACACGCGTCCAAGTACTCCACAGCGTGGCTGGCAAGAAAGGGTATAAAAGAAGAAAATCTAATGACATGGCCTCCTTGTTCACCTGATCTGAACCCCATTGAGAACCTGTGGTCCATCATCAAATGTGAGATTTACAAGGAGGGAAAACAGTACACCTCTCTGAACAGTGTCTGGGAGGCTGTGGTTGCTGCTGCACGCAATGTTGATGGTGAACAGATCAAAACACTGACAGAATCCATGGATGGCAGGCTTTTGAGTGTCCTTGCAAAGAAAGGTGGCTATATTGGTCACTGATTTGTTTTTGTTTTGTTTTTGAATGTCAGAAATGTATATTTGTGAATGTTGAGATGTTATATTGGTTTCACTGGAAAAAATAAATAATTGAAATGGGTATATATTTGTTTTTTGTCAAGTTGCCTAATAATTATGCACAGTAATAGTCACCTGCACACACAGATATCCCCCTAAAATAGCTAAAACTAAAAACAAACTAAAAACTACTTCCAAAAATATTCAGCTTTGATATTAATGAGTTTTTTGGGTTCATTGAGAACATGGTTGTTGTTCAATAATAAAATTAATCCTCAAAAATACAACTTGCCTAATAATTCTGCACTCCCTGTATAATATAAATGTATGGCTGGCACTGGCAGCAGATAGATGCATAATGTAAATGTATGGCTAGCACTGGCAGGAGATAAATGCCATGTATTTAATATATATGTATGGCTGGTACTGGCAGCAGAGAGAGGCCAGTTATATAATATAAATGTATGGCTGGCACTGGCAGCAGATAGATGCCATGTATATAATATAAATACAGGTGAAACTTGAAAATTTTTAATATCGTGCAAACTTCATTTATTTCAGTAATGCAACTTAAAAGGTGAAACTAATATATGAGATAGACTCATTACATGCAAAGCGAGATATTTCAAGCCTTTGTTATAATTTGGATGAATATGGCTTACAGCTTATGAAACCCCAAAGTCACAATTTTGAGGTCCCCTTTGCTCAGGGGATATGGATTAATTAGCTGACTAGAGTCTGACACTTTGAGCCTAGAATATTGAACCTTTTCACAAAATTCAAATTTTAAGCTGCATTAATGCAACTCCTTTTAATTTGCATAACTGAAATAAATGGACTTTTGCACGATATTCAAATTTTTCGAGTTTCACCTGTATATGTCTGGCACTGGCAGCAGAGAGATGCCATGTATATAATGTAAATGTATGGATGGCACTGAGAGATGCCATGTACAGTCCTGATCAAAAGTTTAAGACCACTTGAAAAATGGCAAAAAATCCTATTTATCATGGCTGGATCTTAACAAGGTTCCTAATAGAGCTTCAACATGCAACAAGAAGAAATGGGAGTGAGACAAAAAAAAAATTTGAGCATTCAATTTAATGGAAACAACGAATAAACTGAAACAGGTTGTTTTTCAGCTGATCAAAAGTTTAGGACCACACCCCCAAAAAAAACTAAACCCCCCCCCAAAACAGAAATCCAACTTCCAAACATGAACTCAGTAATGAGTAGCTCCGCCGTTATTGTTTATCACTTCCAAAATTCGTTTCGGCATGCTTGATGCAAGCGTTTCCATGAGGTGAGTGGGAACATTTCTCCAAGTAGTGAAGACGGCCGCACGAAGGCCATCTACTGTCTGGAACTGTTGTCCATTTTTGTAAACTTCCCTTGCCATCCATCCCCAAAGGTTCTCAATTGGATTTAGATCAGGGGAACACGCAGGATGGTCCAAAAGAGTGATGTTATTCTCCTGGAAGAAGTCCCTTGTCCTGCGGGCATTGTGTACTGTAGTGTTGTCCTGTTGAAAAACCCAGTCGTTACCACAAAGACGAGGGCCCTCAGTCATGAGGAATGATCTCTGCAACAACTGGACATAGCCAGCGGCCGTTTGACGCCCCTGCACTTCCTGAAGCTCCATTGTTCCACTGAAGGAAAAAGCACCCCAGACCATTATGGCGCCCCCTCCACTGTGGCGCGTAGAAAACATCTCAGGTGGGATCTGCTTGTCATGCCAGTAACGTTGGAAACCATCAGGACCATCAAGGTAAAAAAAATTCTCATCAGAGAATAAAACTTTCTTACACCTTTGAATATCCCATTTTTGGTGCTCTCTTGCAAAGTCCAAACGAGCAGTTTTGTGGCGTTCAAGGAGATGAGGTCTTTGAAGAAGTTATTTGTTTTTGAAGCCCTTCAGTCTCAGATGCCGTCTGATGGTTATGGGGCTGCAGTCAGCACCAGTAAGGGCCTTAATTTGGGTCGAGGATCGTCCAGTGTCTTGACGGACAGCCAATTGGATCCTCCGGCTCAGTGCTGGTGAAATTTTTTTGGGTCTTCCACTTGACTTTTTTGTTCCATAACCCTCAGGATCATTTAAGAAATTCCAAATGACTGTCTTACTGCGTCCCACCTCAGCAGCGATGGCGCGCTGTGAGAGACCCTGCTTATGCAGTTCAACAACCCGACCACGGTCAAAAAGGGAGAGTTTTTTTGCCTTTGCCATCACAGCGTGTGACTACCTGACAGAAAATGACAATGAATCCACATCTTTGCACAGATTTGGCCTTTTAAAGGCATGTGGTCCTAAACTTTTGATCAGCTGAAAAACAGCCTGTTTCAGTTTATTCGTTGTTTTCATTAAATTGAATGCTCAAAAAATGTTTTGTCTCACTCCCATTTCTTCTTGTTGCATGTTGAAGCTCTACTTGGAACTTCGTTAAGATCCAGCCATGCTAAATAGGATTTTTTGCCATTTTTCAAGTGGTCTTATACTTTTGATCAGGACTGTATAGAAATTATAATGTTCGGCAGTCATGCTCATGCAGAGATGGAATTTATGCTCAGTGTGTATTGCAGTTTATACAACTAGGGGTCTGGTTTTTGTTACTCTGCGTGGGATTTTGTTTCCAGCCTCCTAGTAAACCGATCCAACATTTTGTCTGCGAGCTGTGCCAGGACTGAGACATAAAAGGCGAGCAGCTGGGAGTCATTAGGGAAGCTTTTTTTTTTTTTTTTTTTTTTACCTTTTAGAGGAGAATTAAAGAGAGCAGAATAAAGATTTTCCTCTGCAAAAGGAGCCTATTTTATGTTCTGCATTTACATTTTTAGACATTAAGCAGCGGAATGTATCATGAAGTTTGAAGTTAACTGTTCTCCAGTCTGCGTTGACACACTCTGCTCCAAATGTATCAAATGGCGCATGTTTGTTAAGTTTGGCGCATCTTTAACCCCTTCAGTACCGATCCACTTTTCACCTTAAATCCCAGGCCGATTTTTGCAAATCTGACGTGTCACTTTATGTGGTAATAACTTTGGAAAGCTTTTCTCTTATCCAGGCCATTCTGAGATTGATTTCCCGTGACACATTGTAGTTAAGGATAGTAGCAAATTTGAGTCAATATATTTCACCTTTATTTATAAAGTAATCCCAAATTTACAAAAAAAATTGGAAAAATCCTCAATTTTTCAAAATTTGAATTTCTCTACTTTTAAGACAGATAGAATGTGTGTCGGCAGATAAGAACCATTTGGCCTATCTAGTCTGCCCAATATACTGAGTACTATGGATTGCCCCTGGCCCTATCTTATATGAAGGATGGCCTTATGCCTATCCCATGCATGCTTAAACTCCTTCACTGTATTTGCAGCTACCACTTCTGCAGGAAGGCTGTTCCATGCATCCACTACTCTCTCAGTAAAGTAATACTTCCTGATATTACTTTTAAACCTTTACCCCTCTAATTTAAAACTATGTCCTCTTGTAGCAGTTTTTCTTCTTTTAAATATTCTCTCCTCTTTTACCATGTTGATTCCCTTTATGTATTTAAAAGTTTCTATCATATCCCCTCTGTCTCGTCTTTCTTCCAAGCTATACATGTTAAGGTCCTTTAATCTTTCCTGGTAAGTTTTATCCTGCAATCCATGTACCAGTTTAGTAGCTATTCTCTAAACTCTCTCCAAAGTATCAATATCCTTCTGGAGATATGGTCTCCAGTACTGAGCACAATACTCCAAATGAGGTCTCACTAGTGCTCTGTAGAGCGGCATGAGCACCTCCCTCTTTCTACTAGTAATGCCTCCCCCTATACACCCAAGCATTCTGCTAGCATTTCCTGCTGCTCTATGACATTGTCTGCCTACCTTTAAGTCTTCTGAAATAATGACCCCTAAATCCCTTTCCTCAGATACTGAGGTTAGGACTGTATCACTGATTTTATATTCTGCTCTTGGGTTTTTACGCCCCAGGTGCATTATCTTGCACTTATCAACATTAAATTTTAGTTGCCAGATTTTTGACCATTCCTCTAGTTTTCCTAAATCCTTTTCCATTTGGTGTATCCCTCCAGGAACATCAACCCTGTTACAAATCTTTGTGTCATCAGCAAAAAGACACACCTTACCATCGAGGCCTTCTGCAATTTCGCTGATAAAGATATTAAACAATATGGATCCCAGAACAGATCCCTGAGGTACCCCACTGGTAACAAGACCTTGGTCTGAATATACTCCATTGACTACAACCCTCTGTTGCCTGTCCCTCAGCCACTGCCTAATCCATTCAACAATATGGGAGTCCAAGCCCAAAGACTGCAATTTATTGATAAGCCTTCTGTGTGGGACAGTATCAAAAGCCTTACTGAAGTCTAGATAAGCGATGTCTACTGCACCTCCTCCATCTATTATTTTAGTCACCCAATCAAAAAAATTAATAAGATTAGGTTGACATGATCTCCCTGAAGTAAATCCATGCTGTTTTTCATCTTTCAATCCATGGGATTTTAGATGTTCCACAATCCTCTCCTTAAGTATGGTTTCCATTAATTTCCCCACTATTGATGTCAGGCTTACTGGACTATAGTTGCCCGATTCCTCCCTACTACCTTTCTTGTGAATGGGCACAACATTTGCTAATTTCCAATCTTCTGGGATGACTCCTGTTGCCAGTGATTGGTTAAATAAATCTGTTAATGGTTTTGCTAGTTCACCGCTGAGCTCTTTTGATAGCTTTGGGTGTATCCCATCAGGCCTCTGTGACTTATTAGTATTGATTTTAGACAGTAATATCTCACAAAATAGTTATTCATCAACAGTCCCCATATGTCTTTTTTATGTTGGCATAGTTTTGTTAATGTCATTTTATGTTTTTTAGGACGTTAGAAGGCTTAGAAATTTAGAAACAATTTTTCAAATTTTCAACAAAATTTCCAAAACAATTTTTTTAAGCACCAATTCAGTTATAAAGTGATTTTGAGGGGCTTACGTAATGGAAACCACCCATAAATGACCCCAATTTAGAAACGGCTCCCCTCAAATTATTCAAAACTGATGTTACAAACTTTGTTAAACCTTGAGGTTTTCCACAAGAGTTAAAGGAATATCAAGGGTGAAATTTCTAAATTTCATTTTTTTGTAGATTTTTTATGTTAATCCATTTTTTCTTGCAACACAGCAAGGGTTAACCTCAATATACATTACTCTGATTCTGCAGTTTACAGAAATACCCCATATGTGGTAGTAAACTGCTGTCGTGGCACGTGGCAGTGGTCAGAAGGAAAGGAGTGCCATATGGATTTTGGAGGCAGATTTTGCTAGAATGGTTTTTGGGCACCATTTTGTATTTGAAGAGATCCTGTACCCCTACAGTGGAAACTCTCAAAAAGTGACCCCATTTTGGAAACTTCACATCTCAAAGAATATATTAAGGGGTGTACTTAGTACTTTGACTTCTTTTTACAGAATTTGGAAACACTTGGCTGTGAAAATGAAAAGTTTTATTTCTTCCAATAAAATGTTGCTTTAGCCCTAAATTTTTCATTTTCACCAGGGTAACAGGAGAAAAAGCACCCCATAATTTTTTCCCCATTTTCTCCTGAATACGGCAACACCCAATATATATAGGGGTAAACTGCTGTGGGGGCACATGGCAAGACTCAGAAAGGAAGGAGCGCCATATGGCTTTTGCAGTGCAGAATTTGATGGATTGGTTTACGGGTGCCATTAGTTTTTATTTTTTGAGTAATTGTCTTATGTGGGGGTTCATTTTTTGAGTAATTGTCTTATGTGAGGTGACATTTTCATTGGTACTTGGAAGTAGAGCATCTGGAGCTGCAAGATGTAGCGCATATAGAGCTTCAGGATGTAGTGCACATAGAGCTTCAAAATGTAGTGTGCGTAGAGCTCCAGGAAGTAGTGTGCGTAGAGTTTCAGGATATAGTGCACATAGAGCTTCAGGATGTAGATTACATAGAGCTTCAGGATGTAGATTACGTAGAGCTTCAGGATGTAGTGTGCGTAAAGCTTCAGGAAGTAGTGCACTCAGAGCTTCAGGAAGTAGTGTGCATAGAACTTCAGGATGTAGATTGCGTAGAGCTTCAGGATGTAGTGCGCGTAGAGCTTCAGGATGTAGTGCGCGTAGAGCTTCAGGAAGTAGTGTGCGTAGAGCTTCAGGATGTAGTGCACGAAGAGCTTCAGGAAGTAGTGTGCATAGAACTTCAGAATGTAGATCGCTTAGAGCTTCAGGATGTAGTGAGCAGAGAACTTCAGCATGTAGTGTGCGTAGAGCTTCAGCATGTAGTGTGCGTAGAGCTTCGGCATGTAGTGTGCGTAGAGCTTTAGGATGTAGCGCGCGTAGAGCTTCAGGATGTAGCTCGCGTAGAGCTTCAGGAAGTAGTGCGCATAGAGCTTCAGAATATAGTGCACATAGAGCCTTAGGAAGAAATGCACGTAGAGCTTCAGGATGTAGTGCACACAGAGATTCAGGATTTAGTGCACATAGAGCTTTAGGATGTAGTGCGTGTAGAGCTTCAGGGTGTAGTGTGTGTAGAGGTTCAGGATGCTGTGCATGTAGAGCTTCAGGATGTAGAGCGCACGTAGAGCTTCTTGATGTAGTGCTTGTAGAGCTTCAGGAAGTAGTGTGCGTAGAACTTCAGGATGTAGATTACGAAGAGCTTCAGGAAGTAGTGTGCGTAGAGCTTCAGGAAGTAGTGTGCGTAGAGCTTCAGGATGTAGTTTGCATAGAGCTTCAGGATGTAGTGAACATAGAGCTTCAGAAAGAAGTGCCCGTAAAGCTTCAGGATGTAGTACACGTAGAGCTTCGGGAAGTAGTGCATGTAGAGTTTCAGGATATAGTGTGCGTAGAGCTTCAGGATGTTGAGTGTGTAGATCTTCAGGAAGTAGTGTGCATAGAACTTCAGGATGTAGATTGCGTAGAGCTTCAGGATGTAGTGCGCGTAGAGCTTCACGAAGTAGTGTGCGTAGAGCTTCAGGATGTAGTGAACGTAGAGCTTCTGGAAGTAGTGTGCATAGAACTTCAGGATGTAGATAGCTTAGAGCTTCAGGATGTAGTGCACGGAGAACTTCATGATGTAGTGTGCGTAGAGCTTTAGGATGTAGCGCGCGTAGAGCTTCAGGATGTAGCTCGCGTAGAGTTTCAGGATGCAGTGCGCATAGAGCTTTAGGATTCAGAGTGCATAGAGCTTCAGGAAGTAGTGCGCGTAGAGCTTCAGAATATAGTGCACATAGAGCCTTAGGAAGAAATGCACATAGAGCTTCAGGATGTAGTGCGCATAGAGATTCAGGATTTAGTGCACATAGAGCTTTAGGATGTAGTGCGTGTAGAGCTTCAGGGTGTAGTGCATGTAGAGGTTCAGGATGTTGTGCGTGTAGAGCTTCAGGATGTAGAGCGCACATAGAGCTTCTTGATGTAGTGCTTGTAGAGCTTCAGGAAGTAGTGTGCATAGAACTTCAGGATGTAGATTACGTAGAGCTTCAGGATATAGTGCGTGTAGAGCATCAGGAAGTAGTGCACGTAGAGCTTCAGGATGTAGTGTGCGTAGAGCTTCAGGATGTAGTGCACGTAGAGCTTCAGGAAGTAGTGTGCGTAGAAGTTCAGGATGTAGATTACGTAGAGCTTCATGATGTAGTGCGTGTAGAGCTTGAGGAAATAGTGCGTGTAGAGCTTCAGGATGTAGTGTACATAGAGCTTCAGGAAGTAGTGTGCGTAGAACTTCAGGATGAGAATTTCGAAGAGCTTCAGGAAGTAGTGTGCGTAGAGCTTCAGGAAGTAGTGTGCGTAAAGCTTCAGGATGTAGTGCGTGCAGACCTTCAGGATGTAGTTTGCATAGAGCTTCAGGATGTAGTGAACGTAGAGCTTCAGGAAGAAGTGCACGTAAGCTTCAGGATGTAGTACACATAGAGCTTCGGGAAGTAGTGCATGTAGAGTTTCAGTATATAGTGTTCATAGAGCTTCAGGATGTTTAGCGTGTAGAGCTTCAGGATGTAGTGCACATAGAACTTCAGGATGTAGTGCACGTAGAGCTTCAGGATGTAGTGAGTCTAGAGCTTCAGGATGTAGATTGCGTAGAGCTTCAGCATGTAGTGCACATAGAGCTTCAGGATGTAGTGCGTGTAGAGCTTCAGAATGTACCATAGATTGTGCAGAGCTTCAGGAAATAGTGCACTCAGAGCTTCAGGAGGTAGTGTGCATAGAACTTCAGGATGTAGATTGCGTAGAGCTTCAGGATGTAGTTGCGCGTAGAGTTTCAGGAAGTAGTGTGCGTACAGCTTCAGGATGTAGTGCACGTAGAGCTTCAGGAACGAGTGTGCATAGAACTTCAGGATGTAGATCACGGAGAACTTCAGGATGTAGTGTGCCCAGAGCTTCAGCATGTAGTATGCGTAGAGCTTTAGGATGTTGTGCGCATAGAGCTTCAGGATGTAGAGCGCGTAGAGCTTCTTGATGTAGTGCTTGTAGGGCTTCAGGAACTAGTGTGCGTAGAACTTCAGGATGTAGATTATGTAGAGCTTCAGGATATAGTGCGCGTAGAGCTTCAGGATGTAGTGCGCATAGAGCTTCAGGATGTAGTGCACGTAGAGCTTCAGGAGGTAGTGTGCGTAGAACGTCAGGATGTAGATTATGTAGAGCTTCATGATGTAGTGCGTGTAGAGCTTCAGGAAGTAGTGTGCGTAGAACTTCAAGATGTAGATTACGAAGAGCTTGAGGAAGTAGATTACGAAGAGCTTGAGGAAGTAGTGTGCGTAGAGCTTGAGGAAGTAGTGTGCGTAGAGCTTCAGGAAGTAGTGTGTGTAGAGCTTCAGGAATTAGTGTGCGTAGAGCTTCAGGATGTAGTGCGTGCAGACCTTTAGGATGTAGTTTGCATAGAGCTTCAGGATGTAGTGAACGTAGAGCTTCAGGAAGAAGTGCACGTAAAGCTTCAGGATCTAGTACACGTAGAGCTTCGGGAAGTAGTGCATGTAAAGTTTCAGGATATAGTGTGCGTAGAGCTTCAGGATGTTGAGTGTGTAGAGCTTCAGGATGTAGTGAGTGTAGAGCTTCAGGATGTAGTGCACGTAGAGCTTTAGGATGTAGTGAGTGTAGAGCTTCAGGATGTAGATTGCGTAGAGCTTCAGCATGTAATGCACAAGGAGCTTCAGGATGTAGTGCGTGTAGAGCTTCAGAATGTACTGTAGATTGCGCAGAGCTTCAGGAAATAGTGTGCTTAGAACTTCAGGATGTAGATTGCGTAGAGCTACAGGATGTGGTGCACATAGAGCTTCAGGATGTAGTGTGCGTAGAGCTTCAGGCTGTAGTGCGTGTAAAGCTTTAGGATGTAGTGCTTGTAGAGTTTCATGATGTAGAGCGCATAGAGCTTCAGGAAGTAGTGAGAGTAGAGCTTCAGGAAGTAGTGCATGTTGAGCTTCAGGATGTAGTGCACGTAGGTGTGCACTATGACCTGATACTGTGCGATGTCAGGATGCAATGCAGCGCTCATACCAGGACACACTGCTGTGTTGAAGAGTGGTGGTGACGCCCCAAGGGAAGAAAGGAGAATTAAGGAATTTTTTTTGTCGGTTCTGAGGTCTGCATTTAGGGGACAGAGGGGTTGGGTAGGGGTTATAGGGGCATCAGCGATCTCATTTGGGGTCTATATAAATTTTGGGTCAGATCTGGAGTCTGTATGAATTTGAGTGCTGATCTGGGGTCTGGTGTGAGGTCTGTATAAATTTGGTATCTGATGTGGGGTCTGTATGAATTTGAGGTCTGTATAAATTTTGGGTTGGAATAAATTTCGGGTCTGATTTGGGGTCTGATCTGTGGTCTGTCTAAATATGGGGTCTGATCTGTTGTCTGTATAAATTTGGGATCTGATCTAGGGTCTGTATGAATTTGGGGTCTGATCTGGGCGTCTATAAATTTGGGATCTGATCTGGGCGTCTATAAATTTGGGGTCTGATCTGGGATGTGTATGAATTTGGGGTCTCATCTGGGGTTCTGTATAAATTTGGGGTCTGATCTAGGGTCTGTACGAATTTGGTGCTTATTTGGGGTCTGATCTGGAGTCTGTATGAATTTGGGGTCTGATCTGGGGTCTGTATAAATATGGGGTCTGTTCTGGGATCTATATGAATTTGTGGGTGGATTTCGGATGTAATCTGGGGTTTGTATGAATTTGGGGGCAATTCTGGGGTCTGGTCTGGGAGTATATATTAATGTTGGAGTCTCATCTGGGGTCTGCATTAAGAAGGTGTTATCAGGCCATGTGAAATGTATTCTTGAAAACTGACTAGAATGTCACAAAAACGTAGTGATACCTCTCATCCCACTGTTCTCACCACTAGGGGAGTTCTTGGCATTACTCCTGGGCGTGGTCGGCTAAGGTGAAGGGCGGTGAGTGTGAGACTCGTATATTGTATCGCATGTATGGAATTGCATACTGCCTATCAACTGGAAATTTTTCTATGTGTGTCCCATATATATCCGGCTGAATTTGAGACCCCTGATCTTAGCATTATGTGGCACTGTTATCTGATTACTGTGTGTCTAATGTAGAGTATAACTATTTGAGCACCATATGGCAGTATTTTAGGTAGTGGATCATAGTTTTTGAAGGACTGTTTTTGAAACAATTTTGTGAGATCCTGTGATATTGTTTATGTGCGGTGTTTGTCTTCTAGCTGTTTTATTGCTATGTAGCGGGGCCCCCACACATTGTACTTATCTCCAGAGCCGCCATAAAACCTTGATTCAGCCCTAAACATCTCTAATTAAGCAATCATCGTAATAAGATATCTTAATAATTTGAATTTATTTGAGTTTATTTACTGATTGAATAACTTTATAGGTAACATTACATTTACAGCACGGACATGCAAACAGTACACCCCCCAGCTCATGACTTTTTTTTTTTTTTCAGGCAGATTTTTTCCCTGTGTAGTCATCGCCTTAGTAATGTCTGCCACAAGTACAGTTTGCTTGGAGCACGCAGCTAGGAGTTAGACGTCCCATGTGTTTTTTCAATTTGTTGCAATGCAAGAACACTTTAGAAGATGTCTGCAATTCACTGTGTTCCTGCGAAAGACGATTCCATTTATATGAACCCCCTTGTGTTATAGCTGGGGGGGCTGTGTCTCCTCCTTGACTTAGCTATGTCATTAATGAACTTATATGCTTCCTATATGCAATACTGTGGGTCATAGAACATGTTCCTCATGGTGTGCTTATGCAATGGGACAGCATCTGTACTTTTTGCAAATAAGTCATATATACAGTATCCATGTGCAGAGATGATGGAGATCTATCCCCGCTGGCTGAAGACTGCCTTGAAGAAGGGGGAGTTGCATAGGGTGTCTCCTACCCTGGAGGACCCGTCCTGTCCTGCATTACACAGACAAACCATCAATATGAATGGACACAGTCAGGGGTGCACCTCCAATGAGGCTTGGTGAGGCGGCTGCCTCAGGCAGCGAGACCTAGAGACAAGAGGGAGCAGTGGCAGGGCCATGACAAATGAGCTCTTCTATTTTGGAAGTGCTCATCTCTCTATATGTTATGTATCACATTATGCCTTTAACAGTAGGGCTGGACCGGAGGAGGCGGGGGCATGCAGTTTAAATTTTCGCCTCAGGCAGCAGAAAGGCTAGGTGCACCCCTGGACACGGTGTAAATCTTCATTCCCCTGTGGTGGCACTGCAGGTAAATTGAACATTTATTGTCATGCACCGATTGCATCTGATTGTCAGTGATCTCTGTGGGAGGACGCTTTGTGATTCGCTTATTGTCAGGGACCTCTTCTAAATGATTCGGGATTATCCAAATGGAGAAGCCCCTTTAACAGAAGTTGGTTTTCATTTTAACAAGAATCTTTACAGAGGAGTGTCCAAAAAGTATAAGTCGTTTCGTGGTGAGTCTGTGACACATTCGAGGCTCATTCACAGGCAGATTTAATCTCAATATTTCATATGTAAATCATCATCATAAGGCTGTGTTCACACCACCTCTCTCAGCAGTTCCGTCAGATTTAGTGCAGGCCATGTAAATGACGGACACCCCCACGATCACCATTATAAGTCAATGAGATCTGTTGGGTGCCATTGATGTCCATAGTGTGATGGATCCAGTCGACTGTATGTTTCATGGAAGGAGAAGTATTTTATTAATTATTAAAGATGGGATGGGGTTTTTCAGGAGTTAGGTCAACAAGATCAGTCCAGTGGGAATCTGACACCCCACACCACTGGTTAG
Organism: Bufo bufo; assembly: GCF_905171765.1. Classification (NCBI taxonomy): domain Eukaryota; kingdom Metazoa; phylum Chordata; class Amphibia; order Anura; family Bufonidae; genus Bufo; species Bufo bufo. Next base: position 530,026,871 of record NC_053393.1, on the reverse strand, counting down.
CTGTTTTGGCCAGAAAACTATACAGTGAATGGAGCCTTCTGCTTTCTGCTCCAACCGCTATATAGTTTTCAGTGTTAGGGTCCATTCACACGTCCGCAACGTGTTTTGCGGATCCACGGAGCCGCGGATCCGCAAAACACGGACAGCGGCAATGTGCGTTCCGCATTTTGCGGAACACACATTGCCGGCACTATAGAATATGCCTATTCTTGTCCGCAATTGCGGACAAGAATAAGACATGTCCTATTTTTTTCGGGAACGGAATTGCAGACCCGGAAGTGCTGCCCCATAGGAATGAATAGGTCCGCAATTCCGTTCCGCAAAATGCGGAACGAAATTGCGGATGTGTGAATGGACCCTTAGCAGCTGCCTAAAACAGCTGATGGTGGAGGACCCGGGTGTTGGACCCCCACTGATCTGATACTGACGACCTATCCTGAGGACAACCCATCAATATCTAGAGTCATGGCCAAAAGTTTGGAGACCAACACAAATTTGGGTTTTCACAAAGATTGCTGCTTCAGTTTTTATGGGGGTGATTTGCATTAACTCTAGATTGTTATGAAGGGTGATTAGATGAATTGCAATTAAAGGGGTTGTGTCATCTCAGACTAGCGTGCTCAACTATTTTCGGACGTACCATATTATGGAGAGCGCATCATGCAAGTGTGGTCACCACTCCATTCACGTCTATGGGACTGCCGCTTTGCTATTTTTGACTTTTCTATAGAAATAAAAAAAAAAGTGGACCCACATCTATCTGACGTTGGTGGCATATCCTAGTGATATACCACCAATGTCTAAGGTGAGACAACCACTTTAATTGTAAAGTCATTCCTTGCCATGAAAATTATGGTCTTTCCGTTACACCTAGAGGACCATCCAGGAAAAACTTCTCCTAACCACCCAGGAACAACTTCTCCCAACCATCCAGGAGCAACTTCTCCAAACCATGCAGGAGCAACTTCTCCAAACCATCCAGGAGCAACTTCTCCAAACCATCCAGGAGCAACTTCTCCAAACCATCCAGGAGCAATTTGGTGATGAACACTGCTTTTTCCAGCATGATGGATACCATATCACAAGGCAAAAGGGATAACTAAGGCTACTTTCACACCTGTGACATGGAGATCTGACCGCCTGATCTGGCAGAGAATGCCGGGAATTGATGTGACACAAAACGCAGCATGTAACGATTTGTGTCCAGCCGATTCTCTGCATTTTTGCCTGAATGCGGCCAGATCTCTGCTGAACACCATTATACTTAATGGGGCCGGCGGACATTGCGTTTGCATATGGCAATGCTGGATTCAGAGAATTCCGGAACAGTCTGCTGGAATACACGCCAAAAAACTCCCCAGATCTCAATCCCATTGAGAACCTGTGGTCAATTCTCAAAAACACAAATAAACTCTAAGCACTGATTGGGTAAGGATAGGTTGTCATCTGTCAGGATTTGACACAGAAGTGATGCTGAAGGGAAAGGGTGGGCAGGGTTATCGACTACTAGCGACGTAGCCTGGGGGTGTCATAACAATGCTAGGGGGCGTAGTGTATGAGCGTGCTTGGGCTCTGTAGGAGGGGCGGACCTGGGCACTCGATGGAGGGCGTTCCTGGGCACCTTTTGAATAAAAATAACACCCCTCTGGGCACCTTAAAGGGTAACTGTCATTTTTTTTTAATTTGCTAGTTTAATAGAGTTAGGCATGTATACCTGAGTTAGTCTGTCAATGATTGTCAAAAGACCTGTAATTACCTTATAATAACAGCTTTCATTAATGTCTCCTGTCCCTTTCCACTGCTCCCTTAAAAGACCGTTGCTATGGCTTGTTTGTCTACGGCTAAGAAGACAGGAAGACGGAGGGGCGGTCCTTCACACTGCATGCCTGCATTAGGCTTCAGAGTGAGGAGGCGTGTCTCTCAGTAATCCAATCTGATTGGCTGGCAGGAAGCTGCTGGCTACAGCAAGTGTGTATGTGAAGTGAGGGAAAGCAGTTTTGGCCTCAGAGAACTGGCAGAGGAGCCATCTTGAGAAGGTCCTCATATTGTAAATGTTTAAACAGTCGTAACTAAGGGAAAAACTCAAGGAAAACAGTGGTATGTGAAGAAACTACAGATTGCTTTATGCATAATGCTGCTGCAGCAATAACATATGCTAAAACTGATTTTTTGATGAACACATGACAGTTACACTTTAATGCCTTATTAGCATGAGGATAAAAATGGATTTTTATGAAGATATAAAGCGAGCTCCAAGAAAAAAGAAAACATATGGAAAAAAGGTCTGAAGAGCTGTAAGGACATACGTTTGCTTTAATATTGATTATCCAGGTGACAGATTCCATTTAAGTCCCAGAAAATCCCTTTAAGGGAAAAGTGACAATAAGATAAATTGAGGCATTCTCAGGTATCATGAAGACGTCATTCATTCATATGGTCACAGGTCAGATCTAATTGGATGGCTAATAATATTAATAACGCTATCAGTACAATAAACATCTGATAATCCGGTACCGTTAAGGAAAAGAATTGGCAATTTTTCAGAAATTCCAAATCATTGGAAGTATATATTCCCTATTCTAATGGGAATTACGGAAATAACAGCGCCAGCTCCCTGCTGATTCCTTTAGACTTCGATGGAGAGAGCACTGAAGAGCGCATGCACTGTATGTACTGGGAAATACCCTCCTAATTAGACATTCTGCATTTGACCATATCATGGGTTACCTTTCTATTGTACTCACCTTCTACATGGCAAGATGGGGCAGGCTTGGCGCTGCTATCAGTTTTCCTTTCTATTGGGGGCAGCTGACAGGCGTTCATTTTCCCTTCTGAGAACTTGAATTGAACGTCCCATTGTCTGGAGGCTATTTTCTAGAGAGCTGCCAAGCTTGCAGGGACTTGTACAGATGACATGCTGATGATCCTGAGGCTGTAAATGTCTTACATTTTAAATATCATCAGGATACAGCAGGGAATATTTCTGTATTGGGCATTAAAATGTATAATTACAGTCTACAATAAATATATACATAAAATCTACATAAAAAGTTCAGTCATTTTGAAAATGAATTATATTTAATAATTCTGCTGGACAGTGGCAGACTGGGAACTAAAAGTGGCCCTGGAAAAAAAGGTAAAAGTGGCTCTATGTTGCATGGTGGTCCAAATTGCTGGAAGACAGGGCAACATAAGTAGGCAGGGCCGAGCAATATACCGCCCAAGCAGCACCAAATACCACAGTGCAGCACAAAATACTGCCACCTGTGCCACAGTATTCAACTGTATCGCTGCCCTGAGGACGCCAATACAGTTGAATTCAGGAGGGCACCTGTGGCTGCTGGTCAGGTGCAAAAGAGAGAATCAGTTCATTATCAACCTGGCTGGCGGCCGTGAGGAGGGCTTGGGTGGCCCTCGTAGACATCTACCCACCGGGAAATTTCCTTGTAGTGTCTATGGCCAATCCAGCCCTGCTGCTGGAGGAGATACACTACATAGTGTAATGACTCAGGATCAGTACAGGATAAGTAATGTAATGTATGTACACAGTGACTGCACCAGCAGAATAGTGAGTGCAGCTCTGGAGTATAATACAGGATGTAACTCAGGATCAATGTATGTACACAGTGACTGCACCAGCAGAATAGTGAGTGCAGCTCTTCAGTATAATGCAGGATATAACTCAGGATCAGTACAGGATAAGTAATGTAATGTATGTACACAGTGACTCCACCAGCAGAATAGTGAGTGCAGCTCTGGAGTATAATACAGGATGTAACTCAGGATCAGTACAGGATAAGTAATATATGTACACAGTGACTGCACCAGCAGAATAGTGAGTGCAGCTCTGGGGTATAATACAGGATGTAACTCAGGATCAGTACAGGATAAGTAATGTAATGTATGTACACAGTGACTCCACCAGCAGAATAGTGAGTGCAGCTCTGGAGTATAATACAGGATGTAACTCAGGATCAATGTATGTACACAGTGACTGCACCAGCAGAATAGTGAGTGCAGCTCTGGGGTATAATACAGGATGTAACTCAGGATCAGTACAGGATAAGTAATGTAATGTATGTACACAGTGACTGCACCAGCAGAATAGTGAGTGCAGCTCTTCAGTATAATGCAGGATATAACTCAGGATCAGTACAGGATAAGTAATGTAATGTATGTACACAGTGACTCCACCAGCAGAATAGTGAGTGCAGCTCTGGAGTATAATACAGGATGTAACTCAGGATCAGTACAGGATAAGTAATATATGTACACAGTGACTGCACCAGCAGAATAGTGAGTGCAGCTCTGGGGTATAATACAGGATGTAACTCAGGATCAGTACAGGATAAGTAATGTAATGTATGTACACAGTGACTCCACCAGCAGAATAGTGAGTGCAGCTCTGGAGTATAATGCAGGATATAACTCAGGATCAGTACAGGATAAGTAATGTAATGTATGTACACAGTGACTGCACCAGCAGAATAGTGAGTGCAGCTCTGGAGTACAATACAGGTGGTAACTCTGGATCTTTACAGAATAAGTAATACAGTATTACTTGAGCAGTGTCTGGCGGTATTATTTTATTTTCACTAGGTTCCTCCACCCTATACTTTCAGCAGCAAGTGTCTAATTACCCTTTCTTTTTTATTTATTTTTTTATTTAAGAATTTAGTGTCACTTTAACCTCTTCCGGACACAGGGCGTACCTGTACGCCCTGTGTATTTTCTTTTTTTAATTTAAATATCTTTATTAATATATAAAAGAAATACACCAAATTTTTTTTTTGGAAACACTCAATATAGTTAATACCTTTTTTCCTTTTCCCTCTTCCCCAAACCCAACCCCCCTCCCCCCCACCCCGGCCCTGTGATGCGTCCACCTGAAATTATGGGATAGTGAACCTAGGTTAGTAAAAATATCCCCCCACCCTTCTAATTGTATATTTGGACAATCCAACTCCCAGGATCTTTGTCCTGGTGATTGTGTATCACAAAACTGTGCCTTAAGTAATAGTTTATATATATTTGAAATCTTAATTCTTGGGGGTGTCATCGCTATCCAATCATTTAAAAAACAAAAACTATTTATATCCAACATAGATTTATCATCCAGGCTGAATAGTGCCGACCGCAAATGAAAATACCTAAACCAGGAGAGGTTTTCTACATTATGTGATAACTCAGTCAACGACTTAATCTTTCTATCCTTGACTACTTGTGAAATGTAAAAAATCCCATTCATTTGCCAAAATGTATCCGTTGCTATACCATCTAATATCTGTAGATGGACGTTATACCAAAGAGGCGTGAATATAAGTGAACCCTTTACCCTCAACCATATTCTAGTAGTAGCCCACATTTTTGAGAGTAATTTTGTAGTCTCTTTATAACCCCGCTCTTGACTAATAAATAGTCCAGATTCCAAAAGTGTAAATATGTTATTATATGAATACCTCCCTACTAGGCTCCTAAACAGTGCACTATTTTTCCATTTATAACACATCAGTAACTGAGCGGCAATAAAATAACCTTGGAAGTAAGGGAGGTTTAGACCCCCAAATTCCAATGGTTTGTATAGGTATTCCAATTTTAACCTGACTCATTTTCTTTCCCAGACTAAATCATTAATTATTCTTTCCATAAGTTTAAAATATTTATCTTCTATCCAGGTAGGTGTATTCCTGAGCACATACAGGAATTGTGGTAAAATCACCATTTTGACCAGTGAAACTCGATCAGCTCTAGATAGAGGGAGTTTCAACCAAATCTCTATTTTTGCTCTGGTTTTCGTCATTAATGAGATCAGATTGAGTTGGACAAAGTTTTCAACCCTGGGCGATATCATCAGGCCCAAGTATTGCAGAGTATCAACAACATCCAACTGGGTTATCAAAACCTCCTTATGGGATAACGGGTCTATTGGCATCAAACTGGTCTTAGACCAATTTATGTGAAGACCAAATACCTCACCAAATAGTTTAACCATTCGGATGATTCTTGGGAGAGTTATTTCCGTATAGGTCTATAAAAAAAAGAACATCATCCGCATATAGGGAGATACGATCTTCTACTCCTAATGTTCCAAATCCTTTAATCTGATCATCCTGCCTAATGGCCAGAGCTAAAGGCTCAATATAAATATCGAATAACAATGGAGATAATGGACAGCCTTGGCGAGTACCTCTATTTAAATCAAAACTAGTAGTCAGAATCCCATTAAGACTCAGTTTCGCAGTAGGTGATCTATACAGGGTATTTATGAATCTTTCCCCAAAGCCCATCTTGGTCAGAACCCTCCAGAGGAAACGCCACTCCACCCTGTCAAAGGCCTTAGAGGCATCCAATGACAGGATGGAGCGGGCGGCCCCCTCAGGGGCCTGTATGTTGGCAAAGAGCCGATGGAGATTGTGATGAGTGCCCTTGTTATGAATAAAACCATTCTGATCCGGATGGACAATGGAGGAAATTACCCTAGAGAGCCTTGTGGCCAAGATCCTTGCAAGGAGCTTTACATCTGCATTAAGCAGCGAAATCGGTCTATATGATCCGAAATCTGTAGGGTCCTTGCCCTTTTTTGGAATTAATGTTATCACAGCTTCCATCATTGAGTCTGGCAGATTCCCATCCTCCACCGATTCAGCAAAGACCCCCAACAATCTAGGGAGAATAATCTCCTTATATTTACTATAAAATTCATATAGGAGTCCGTGTGAACCGGGGGTGGAATTACCTGAGCATAATTTGTATTATTTCATGTCTCTTTATCACTGATAACCAATAAGGGTTTAATCTGAATGGGGGCCTCTCTATATATTTCTCATGGGTCAAACAAAGTTCAAGGAATAGGGGTAGATGGTCCGAGATTGACCTTGTCTCATACTTCATTCGTTTTACCAATCTCACATATTTTTTATTCATCAGGGCAAGGTCTATTCTGGACATAGATCTACCTGATTTGCTAATGCATGAAAAAGCCCTTTTCCCATGGCCCAAGCGTCCCCAAAGATCTTCAAACCCGGCCTCAGAACAAAACCGTGCCAAGGGGGACCCCTGAACAGGAGTGTCTGACTTGACACCTGTAGAGACCCTATCCAGCACAGGATTAATAACACAATTGAAATCTCCAATAATCAGTGTTGGACACTCTGGCCATTTATCCATAAATGTTAACAAAGAGTTGAGAACTGAAAAGGAAAATGGAGGTGGAATATAGACAAAGGCCAGAATAGATGTCTTCCCCATCAGCCTGCAGTATAGGAAGACAAATCTCCCTTGTTGGTCAACAGAGGATGCCTCGCACACGAAATCAATCGTTCTATGTATAAAAACAGTAACTCCCCTAGAATAGCTAGAGAAGGTAGAGTGATACGTGTGCATAGCCCATCCCCTGCCGACCACCCCGGAGGTCTCCACAGTGAGGTGCGTTTCCAACAAACATACTATTGCTGGGAGATGGATCCGCGTGAGATCAAAAACTGCCTGTCTCTTTCTTCTATCCCCCAGACCCCGTACGTCCCAGGCAAGAATTCTGATAGACATTATAAAAAACTAGAGAAAAAAAAAAGGAGGACGCATCAGAGCCCAGGCCCAACCCCCCCTACAGGTAATCCACCACATATTGCAGCAGATCTCTCTCCTATGACCATTCCTCCCACACTCCCCCCTGCTCGTCACCTCCCCACTAATTAAACAGAGAAAGGTTGAGAGTACAAGGACCCCCTACCAATTGTTATTCCCAGCAAAGCCTACAACAGTTAGATCATATATCATTTCGTTCAAGCCAATCTGTGGCTTTATCCGAGGTATCAAAAAATAAAGTTGTATCCTTAAAAATAATCCGAAGTTTTGCTGGGAAAATAAGTTAATATTTAATATCCCTTTCTCTTAGCCTCTTTTTAACCGTCATAAACGAGCGTCTCTTTTCTTGAATATCCTTTGAAAAATCGGGAAAAAAGGCCAGTCTGTTTCCATCATATAGGACAGGTGAACATTCCCTCGCCCTTCTTAATAACATATCTCTGTCCCTTGAAACCAACAACTTGACAAGGAATGTCCGTGGTTGTCTCCCAGGGATTGGTTTGCCACCTGGAACCCGATGGGCTCTTTCTATCATAAACAAAGGGGAAAAGGAATCCCTCCCAAAATTCTCAAAAATCAACATCTGTATAAATTGGGTAGGGTTCTTATCTTCGGCACCCTCTGGAACCCCCAGGATTCTTACGTTGTATCTTCGTGATCTATCTTCGAGGTCCACCACCTTTCTTTTAAGGAGATTGAGATCTGTTTTCATGGTGGACATCTCAGTATTTATTTTTTGGGATTCATTCTGTATAATAACCATAGAGCTCTCCACATTGTTAACTCTATCTCGAATTTTTGACAAATCGTCTCTAATCAATCCCACGTCAACTTGGATAGACCCGAGTTGGGTTGTAATACCCTGGATTAAGTCTAATTACCCTTTAGTGGCATTGTATGGCACCTCCATCTTTATTGGATATTGATAAGCAGGTAAAAGATCTACTTGACACATGGGACACATTAGTCCACAACGGAACCTGGTGCTCATCGCTCTTATTCACTATTAAGTACTTTTCACTCTTCATCACCTTTCTCAAATCTTTTCTTCTTCTCATTCATTTTCTTCAGTTTTTTCTTCTGTCTCCTTTAGGCAAATAACTACTTTCTAAACTTTTGTGTTTTTTTATTATAAGATTTATTGTTTGCATCATGGTGTCCTGTTTACATCGTTTACGCTTTGTGCCCACTGGCATTTCCCTTCTCCCGGTAGGTACTTTTTCTGTCTTCTACCTGCTTTTCGCGGCTCACTACCTTAGGCTTTTTTTTACACAATCAGTGTTCAGTCAGTGATTTCCATCAGTGATAGTGAGTAAAAGAACCAGGAGTAGATCCTCCACAAAGATAAGTTATAGGAAGGATTTGCACCTGTTCTGTTTTTTTGACTTCCATCTGGTTTTGGATCACAATTACTGATGGAAATCACTGACCAAACACTGACGTGTGAATAAGGCCTTAGAGTGCATTCGCTCTCCCATGCTCTCAAAGGATCAGTGAATGCATGGTCAATCTGTCCCTAACCAATAGCACTTTCCCCTATGAGGCAGGCACATAAGCCGTAGGTTCCTAGCTTGTCTAGTCTGGTAAAGGGAAATTATTTTATTGTTCTCTCCTCCTGTTTGCAACCTCTGCCTGTTTACCAGAATGACCCTTGGTTCATGTCCTGACCCCTTCCTGTACTCTGTATGGACCCTGTGCCATCTGCTCTGACCTTCTGCTTGACTGCCATACTGCATGAACTCTGTCTGACACTACTCCTAGATGTAGTTGCTTGGTGGTCCCTGCAGCGAAGTCCAGATCCCCATACAGGGGTGAAAGGGTGAAAACCAAAAGTCCAAGCCAAATCTGGGTCTGGACCCACTGTGTTACAAAATATTTTAGTTATATACTTGCAGTTGCATCTATTACATGCAGTAGCTTTTTCTGATTTCAAAATTTGTTTGTCATACAGTATATTTTTAGACAAAATAGGATCTAACCTGGGTAAAGGTGCATCAACACAATTATTCTTGAAACCTCAGGGGCTCATAACCTAACTTGACCCAGATTTAAGGTGAATTTAAAATATAGAAAAAATGACTGGGCACACCTAGGATATTTAGTAGCTGGTGTTTATTGTTACTCAAATATAAAATATGGATCCAATAGGGGGATGTACAACATATAATTTAATGGTGTGTACTTAAATGGTTAAAACGTTACCTATAGATAAAACAATATTCAAGGCAGATATTCTGTGTATTCTGCGGCCGAGGTGCTGCTGAATTGGTTACCCAATAGTGGTGTTGTGAGTTGTGGGTAACCAATTCAGCAGCACCTCGGCCGCAGAATACACAGAATATCTGCCTTGAATATTGTTTTATCTATAGGTAACGTTTTAACCATTTAAGTACACACCATTAAATTATATGTTGTACATCCCCCTATTGGATCCATATTTTATATTTGAGTAACAATAAACACCAGCTACTAAATATCCTAGGTGTGCCCAGTCATTTTTTCTATATTTCTGTCTTCCTTAGCAGCGGGGTGACGCTGCAAGACTGTGAGCACCCTGGTTGGCGGTTCAACCATCCTGTGCATCCAACTAATATATTACAATTGAATTTAAAATATCACTTTTATTGGTAAACATTGGTAAACGGCTGTGAGCCTAACACAAGTTTAAAAATCCTGTTCACCACTCCAGTGTGTGATAAAGGTGACTGCTTAAGGGTGGTGGAGATGTGCACCCTCTCCTACCACACTGCAGTAATTGATACAGTACTGTCTTATGAGTCAGTTTATTCACTGACACACACATACATCTGAGTCGTAGCAGGTGTAATTACAGGCCGTGAGGATAGGTCATCAATATTAAAATCCTGGAAAACCCCTTTAACGGTTACAGGTGGAGATTAGCGAGTTTCTTAAAATTTGTTCCAGGTCTGTTGAATGAATGAATAAGTCAGCAGATTTGCATCAACATTCCTCAGATTGCCCTGAAAATTAATTTATTACACTCTGGGACCTGACAGACAAGGTAGGAGATGTGCAGCTGTGTAGGGGTAGTAATAGTGGAAGAAGTAGTAATGGCAGCAGCAGCACAGTATGGAACCTGGCAGACAAGGTAGGAGATGTGTGGCTGTGTAGGGGTAGTAGTAGCAGCAGCGGAGCAGTAGAGTATGGAACAGGGTGGACAAGGTAAGAGATGTGCGGCTGTGTAGGGGTAGTAGTAGCAGCGGAGCAGTAGAGTATGGAACAGGGTGGACAAGGTAAGAGATGTGCGGCTGTGTAGGGGTAGTAGTAGCAGCGGAGCAGTAGAGTATGGAACAGGGTGGACAAGGTAAGAGATGTGCGGCTGTGTAGGGGCAGTAGTAGCGGCGGAGCCGTAGAGTATGGAACAGGGTGGACAAGGTAAGAGATGTGCGGCTGTGTAGGGGCAGTAGTAGCGGCGGCAGCAGTAGAGTATGGAACCTGGTGGACAAGGTAGGAGATGCATGATGGACAAGCAGACAGCGGTAGTGACATCATTGGGCTGGTGGTAAATAGCCACTGTAAGCAATGACCTTTCCAATGATCTTTTCAATGGTATCAGCCAGAGGTACTGTATGTGAAAATCCTCACTGATCCATGACTGATTCATTTTCTGATTCAATGTGAGAAGGACAATTTTGTCTTCTTCAGTGTGATGACACCACCTGACATTAGAGTTTGGACAAGGCAATGCCATGTTCAGCTGCATACCCGAGGACCCAGTTGTATCAGTCTCTGGCCTACATTGCAATGGTTGGTCATGGCCAGGGTTGTCAGCATCATCATCATTATTAGTGATGAGCGGCAGGGGTCATAATCGAATTGCGAATTGATATTTTGCGAATATTTAGTAGAATATTCGTCGAATATTCGCGAATTCGAATATTTGTTAGGAGTAGTGTTGATTGCGAATTTTCGCAATGCGAATTTTCGCAATGCGAATTTTGTAATGCAAATTTTTGTAATGCAAATTTTTGTAATGAGAATCAATGAGATCGTTAAAACTCAGATCCGATGGTATATTCTAACCCCCAGGCGTTCCCATGGTGACAGGGACGCTTGTCGGGGAGGAGTATGCCAAAGCAGAACAACTGTACAGATAAAAAAAAAGACGAATATTCTAAAAAACAAATATATTTGTTTTTTAGAATATTCGTAATATTCTAAAACAAGAATATATAGCAATATAGCGAATATTCGAAAAAAACAAAAAACGAATGTAGAACAATTTAGCTAATATAGTGCTATAATCTTTTTTCTTTTATAGTTGTAATTTTTTCCAATCTGAACTTCAGATGAGAAAAAAATGACAACTATTAGACAAAGAAGATTATAGCACTATATTAGCTAAATTGCTCTATATTCATTTTTTCCGAATATTCGCTATATTGCTATATATTCTTGTTTTAGAATATTCGTAATATTCTAAAACAAGAATATATAGCAATATAGCGAATATTCAAGATTTTTTTTTAATCAGTACACATGATCCCTCCCTGCTTTTAGCTTGTGGGCCAATGAGAAGGCTGCAATATCCTTGACTTTAGGAGTAGTGTTGACTGCGAATTTTCGTAATGCGAATTTTCGTAGTATTATAATTTGCTATATTACTATATATTCTTGTTTTAGAATATATTTCCCAGTCTATATCTGGGTAGTTGAAGTCCCACTCTTATAACATAATTAAACACTCCTTCAACCTTCTAGCCATCTTCTCCCCCAAAACAGCTGCCCCTTTCCCATTGAGGTGCAGCCCGTCCCTACGATAGAGCCTGTAGCCAACAAAGAAGTCGGCCCAGTTCTCCAGGAACCCAAACCCCTCCTTTCTATACCAGTTCTTGAGCCACTTGTTAACCTCCCTAATCTTCCGCTGCCTTTCTTATGTGGCTCATGGTAGAGGCAGTATTTTGGAAAACACTACTTTGAGGTCCTTGCCTTAACCTTGTGACCAAAATCCATAAAATTATTTTTTAGGACGCTCCACCTACCTCTAACTTTGTAATTAGTTCTGATATGGGCCATGACTGCTGGATCTTCTCCAGCCCCTCCCAGTAATCTCTCAACCCGATCCGCGATGTGTCGAACTCGAGCGCCTGGAAGACAACACACCATTTGACGATCCTGGTCTTTGTGACAGATTGCCCTATCTGTACCCCTAATAATGGATACATCCCATTTCCTATAATATTTTGGGTGACAACACTGTGAGAGCTGAAAGGGCAACCATGCTGCAAGCCATGACGACTTGAAGGGGCTGTCCACTTTGATGACTTGAAGGGGCTGTCCACTTTGGCTGATCTCTCTTTTTTTAGAAGGAGACCACCATGATAAGATGATCTCAAGCTGTCCCACTGCTGGGATCTCCAGCGATCAGCTGTAAACTTAGGCGGAACCCCATAGCAGTGTTCTATTTTGCTGCAGCGCTTCCACAGAGCAAATGGTGAATTACACAGTTCCTATTAAAATTAATGGGCTATCTGTGTAGCGCCTAGATATGTTGGGTCCTCCAGAGTAAGAGAGACTTATTGTAGCCACGCTTTGGCTAATAAAATAATTTCCTGAATGGGGGACACCATCCTAATTAGTTGCATAAAACAGATCCCTTTAAGAACTTTTTTTTCTTTAATAATATTGCAGGTTTTTAACAAAGAAAGATTTCCTAGTATCATTATGCAGTATCCACCCCAGGGATAAAAACTGCCACGTAGAGACCCGTATATGATGATCTAGGCAGAGGTTTCTGTGGGTTTCTGGGGAGGTTACTTTATATTGCCAAATTTCTTTTTTTCCTGTCTGCAATTGTGTTTAGCTATGTCGATGGTAAATCATAGAATGTGCTCCTCGGTAGATCACAGGAACCCTCTAGTGTTCTCATTGTGCTCTGCTGACAGTCACTATGCCACGATTGCAATGGACTGTGCATTCTCTGCATTGTGCTAGGCTTCTTATCACACAGCATACCCCTTAACTCCTTAGTGACCAGCGTGGGTCTTAGTGACCAAGGGATTTGTTTCTCATTTTCTTTTTGTCGCATTTCAATAGCTACAACTTTTTTTATTTTTTATTTTATCAATATAGCCGTATGAACGCTTGTTTTTTGTGGGACAAGTTGTAGTTTTTACTGTTGCCATTTTGGGGATCATATAACTTACTGTGAACTTTTATTAACTATTTCTAGGGGGCGGAGGAGTGGGAAAAAACAGCAATACCGCCATTGAGTTTTTCCGTTATAAATTTTGTGGCATAAATAACTTTATAACTTTCGTTTTTTTAAGCTCCTAAAAAAACTGATTTGTCACCATTGACTTACATTGTTTTTAATGACGGATCAGTTTTTTCCCATTTTCCGAAAGCTCAGCTTGCAGCGGTTTTGTGTCCGGTCACAAAATGGAATGCTGCCGAAATGGAAGACCTCCTGATGCATCCTGAACTGATCTCTTTCCATTCAGAATGCATGAGGACTTAACAGAAATGTTTTTTTTCAATACTGGAAAACAACAGTGCAAGTGTGAAAGAAGCCTTAACCCGTAGGATACCAGCGCCGTACATGTATGCCTCTGGGAACAGGGTTAGAAATCCCAGAGCTGTACAGCTATGGCGCACTGATCGGGTGGGTGCAGGAGCTGTACCCGCCCGATCAGCTGCAGGGGTCCGGCAGTCACTGATAGCCAGACCCCTGCTGTATGTGCCAGCATTGGTGAAAACACTGATGCTGACGCATTAACCCTTGCACTGCCGCGGTCAGCGCTGACCGCGGCATGTGCGGTATCCTGCCGGGTCCCGGTTGTCCAGGCATCGTGGCTGTCATCCGTGTCAGCCTGTGAGATCCAGCCCCCTGGAAGTATTGTAATGAATTGTAAAGGGGATCAGACCCCCAAGAGTTGAAGTCTCAGAGTGGGACAAAACATAAAATTAAAAAATAAGTAAAGTTAAAAATAAATTGTAAAAAAAAGTGGAAAGAGAAAAGTAGACATATTAGGTATCACCGCATCCGTATCGACCGGCTATATAAAAATATTACATGATCCACCCCGTCAGGTGAACGCCATAAAAAAAATAAAACTGTGTAAAGAAAGCCATTTTCTGGTCACCTTGACTCACAAAAAGTGTAATACCAAGCGATCAAAAAGGTGTATTTAGCCCAAAATTTTACCAATCAGACCGTCATCTCATCCCACAAAAAATTAGACCCTATCTAAGACAAATGGCCAAAAAATAAAAAAAAACTATGGCCCTCAGAAAATGGCAACACAAAAACAAGACTTTATTCCAGTGTTTCCCAACCAGTGTGCCTCCAGCTGTTGCAAAACTACAACTCCCAGCCTTTGGCTGTGCGGGCATGCTGGGAGTTGTAGTCTTGCAACAGCTGGAGGCACACTGGTTGGGAAACACTGCTTTATTCTGTTCATAAAGGCTTTCACTGTGTAAAACCTAACAAAAATAAAAAAGATAGACATATTAGGTATTGCCACGTCCGTAACAACCTGATCTATAAAAATATCACATGAGATGGCCCCTCAGGTGAATGCTGTAAAAAAATGCCAAAACAGCAATTTTTTTCACCTTGCCTCACAAAAAGTGTAATACCAAGCGATCAAAAAGTCTTATGTACCCCAAAATGGTACCAATGGAAACGTCACCTCATCTTGCAAAAAATGAGCCCCCACATAAGACACTCACTTAAAAAATAAAAGCCAATGGCACCCGTAAACCAATCCATCAAAATCTGCGCTGCAAAAGCCATATGGCACTCTTTCCTTTCTGAGTCCTGCCATGTGCCCCCCCAGCAGTTTACCATATGGGGTGTTTCCGTATTCAGGAGAAAATGGGTAACAAATTATGGGGTGTTTTTTATCTTGTTACCCCTTGTGAAGATGAAAAATTTGTGGCTAAAGCAACATTTTAATCAGAAGAAATTAAACTTTTCATTTTCACAGCCAAGTGTTTCCAAATTCCGTAAAACGCTTAGGGGGTCAAAGTGCTCAGTACCCCTCTTAATATATTCTTTAAGGGGTGTAGTTTCCAAAATGGGGTCACTTTTTCACTTTTTGAGGGTTTCTACTGTAGGGGTACGTCAGGGTCTCTTCAAATACAAAATGGTGCCTAAAAACCATTCTAGCAAAATCTGCCTCCAAAATCCATATGGTGCTCCTTTCATTCTGACCACTGCCACGTGCCCATAGAGCAGTTTACCGCCACATATGGGGTATTTCTGTAAACTGCAGAATCAGAGTAATATATTTTGAGGTTTATTTTGCTCTTAACCCTTACTGTGTTGCAAGAAAATATTTATTAACATAAAAAACCGACCAAAAAAGTAAATTTTTGAAATTTCACCTACATTTTCCTTTAATTCTTGTGAAACACCTCAAGGGTTAACAAAGTTTTCAACATCAGTTTTCAATAATTTGAGGGGTGTAGTTTCTAAAATGCGGTCATTGATGGGTGGTTTCTATTACATAGGCCCCTCAAAATCACTTTATAACTGAATTGGTGCTTAAATAAAATGGTTTTGGAAATTTTGTTGAAAATTTGAAAAATTACTTCTAAACTTCTAAGCCTTCTAACCAGGGGCGTAGCTATAGGGGAAGCAGGGGAAGCGGCTGCTTTGGGGCCCTGACCCAGAAGGGGCCCATCCAGGAGGAGGAGGACTTAAAGATTTTGTCAGGACCCCCTAAACAGTATTACACAATGAAATGATATACAGTGACAGTATAGACAGTGTAGAAAACGGATAGAATAGCTGCCGGGCCTGGTCTGAGAGGGCGATCTTTACTAGCCACCGAAATGGGGGCGGCATGAAAGGAAGGGGTTGTGAAAAAATTACTGGGGGAGGGGGGCCCCATTCAAAAATTTGCTGTGGGCCCAGTCATTTCTAGCTACACCACTGCTTCTAACGTCCTAAAAAAATAAAATGACATTCACAAAACTATGCCAACATAAAGAAGACATATAGGTACTGTTGAATAACTATTTTGTGAGGTATTACTATCTGTCTTAAAAGTAGGGAAATTAAAATTTAGAAAATTGTGAATTTTTCAAAATTTTTGGTAAATTTTGGATTATTTTATAAAGGTGAAATATATCGACTCAAATTTACCACTGTCATGAAGTACAATGTGTCACGAGAAAAGAATCTCAGAATGGCTTGGATAAGTATATGCGTTCCAAAGTTATTACGACATAAAGTAAATGTCAGATTTGCAAAAATCGGCCTGGGATTTAAGGTGAAAAGTGTCTCAGTACTGAAGGGGTTAATGAGCAGGGGAAAAAAAGCTCCAAGAGCAAAGTGTTCGACTGGCGCGAGGAGGCGAACACATACCTTGTATCCTGTTCCACTGCGCATGCGTGAGCGCCATAATGTATATATAGGGACATACTTTGGGCAGCACAGAGACACTGCACATGCCCACAACACCGCGCCATGGCCAATAAGTATAAAGGTGAGAGTTCAAAAAAAGTGCAGTGCCAAATGTGACATGTAGGTTCTAATGTGCAAAACAGCAAGGACCATATATAAATAAAACAGTATAAATTTATATAATATGAGAGCGTGCAAACAATAACGCAAATAAATATAGGAATGTGAAAACAATACACTGAATAAATATATAACCATAAAAATAAAATAAAAAAAATGCATATGCATACAGGCATACATCAATGTGAACGGGGCCAAAAACACAAAAGACCCCATGATTGAATGTAAATACTAATGTTCATGTCTACATACCTCATACGCCTCCCCACCTAAGACATTGCTATCGCCCAAACAATGAAACCGAATGCTGGCCAGATGACACATATGAGGTATTCCACATGTCCCATGTCCACATCCTCTTCCCTTAGTTGGACCATCTCACTAAAAACAAAATTTGCAGAGGTGTTGAGGTACAAAAACATAAGAACACTCCTAAAACACCCCATTTTGGAAATTACACAAAGCATTCATGGAGTTTGTAGTGAGCGTTTTGAACCCACAGGTCTTTCATACAAGTTATTAGAATTGGAGAGTGAAAATTAAAAATTACATGTTTCCAGTTATAGTTTTATTTTAACAAGAGTTAAAGGGGTCTTCCCATCACAGACAATGGGGGCATATCGCCAGGATATGCCGCCATTGTCTGATAGGTGCGGATCCCACCTCTGGAACCCGCATCTACACCAAGAACGGAGCGGGGAGAGTGGTGGTGGGCGCACTGCGCATGCGCAGCCACCCTTCATTAATTTCTATGGGGCTGCCGAAAATTGCTGAGCGCTGACTCGGCTATTTCCCTCAGCCCCTTAGAAATGAATGGAAGCGGTGGTCGCGCAAGCGCGGCGCGCTCCTATTCACTTGAATGGGGAGAGTGCTTGGCGGTGCCTGGACCTCGGGAAAACCGGGGTCCTCCAGCCACCACTCTCCCTACTCTGTTCTTGGCGCAGGTGTGGGTCCCAGAGGTCCTAGCGATATGCCCCCATTGTCTGTGATGGAAATACCCCTTTAAATGCTAAGTAATTTCTCCCAAGTACATCAATACTCTAATACTTGCCGTTTGGGAAAAGGGCTCAGAAGGGAAGCAGTGCCATTTGGATTTTGAAGCACATTTTGCTGGAATGTGTTTGGGAGCCGTATGACATTTGTGATGCCCCTTACGTACCAGTACAGTGGAAACCCCCTAGAAATTACTGTTTTTTTTGGAAGCAACACTTCTCAAGGAATTCATCCAGGAGTGTAGTGATGATTTTGACCTCATGGTGTTTTATTGAATTTATTAACATTGGACAGTGAATTTTTTTTTCTCCCAATAGTACCTTTCATTAGTCCCACATTTGGGATATTAGGCAAAGACAAGGCTCTAGAGTGAGGCGCTGTCTTTGAGGATAACTTCTGATGTAGAAATAATTAATGTTCCCTTTATTGTTTTTTATTTTTATTTCATTCTGTTGAAAAATAAATCTTACACTATCATTTATGTACGTTCCCTAATATGACCGAACAGAAATCCTAACTGATGAAGCATTTTCACAGAATATTCTTAATAAGGAGGAAAATAAGTTTCCTTACTTTATCATGTCCCCAAAACCATAAGGATGGTAGACAACCCTCCAAAGAGCCCTGTTGTCTCTAACACAAATTCTGCAACCAATAACTAATCCCATTATTAGATCTATTGTTACAAATGTATGTTATAAAGTTACTGTTACCTGAAAGACTACAGATGATTAAAGTATCAATTAGAATATTTATTTCTAACTCTGGATGTAACTTCTCTATGCAGAAATATACAGCATGCAGCCTTCAGTGTGTGGAGACTTACCTCACTAGAGACAAGGACATACCTATGGAACCCAAAAACTTTCTTATCAAGGGCCTAGAGTTTACCCTTACCAACAGTTACTTTACTTATTGGGTCAAAACCTACCATCGGTACCTTGGTACCGCAATGGGTACCAATGTAGCGCCAGCTTATTCCAGTCTTTTTATAAAACAAATAACTAGTGAAGACATGGGCGACAGTAATCAATAATCTGCGCCAAAAGTGGTGATTTCTTTCACCTCATATATCAAAAGGTGCACGCCACTTTTAAAATGTATAAACTTGATTATCTGCCTATTTCTCTCGATTTGAGACATTGTAACGCCAATAGCACTAAAATGCTACTTTTTAAAACCGAAATGCGCCATTTCAACCATAAAAAATATGTGACTTTTGAAGAATATCTGCGACATTTCCATTGGTTAATTACAACTTTTGTCTTGGACTCGGGACGTTTTTGTTATTGTTTTGTTTTTGTTGGATGTCAATTTACTGACAGAACCCGCTGTTTAGCTAATTTATATTATATAAAAATAAATGCCCCCCGATCACTTGTTCCCACAACGAGTTGGTTTTACTTTTCATAATGCGACTTTATGCCATTGATGCTTTTTACACAAAACACCGCCACATTTCTGCTGATAAGAGGATAATAAATGAGGTGTAATATGCACTGGTTTGATAGCCCATGATGCTTTCTTTATGGTAAATTCTGGAGAAAACAGTTGATATATTTAGCGCAAATCAAAATGCCATCTTTTTGGCGCATTTGTAATGACCCAGAGTGGGCATTACCACCACCTTTGTACACCCACTATCTGCATTGTGTGATCCTGTGTTATCTTATATATTTATTGCCATATCCTGCAATGTGTATGTATTCGTTTCCTTATAAAATAATGTTAACATGTAATGTTCCTGGTTCACCAGCAGATGGCGGCATCTAAGGCAGAGATAGTTTCCCTGGAGAGGAACCTTCTAGTTTCATTCCAGCCCTCTCTAGAGAGGGAGGAGTTTTAGTTAGGAAGTGAGTTCAGAGTAGCCCCTGTATGGACGAGCCTGCAAGAGTCAGTCTAGAGGATCCCCTCTTTGGGGAGAAAGCAGGCCTCATCCCTGCCAGACAGGCCCTGCCTGTGAGTTATAAATAGTTACATGTCCCCTCCTGGGCTTGTATTGCTTTAAAGTCCAAGCTAAGTATGCTTGAAGCCAGGAAGAAGTTCCTAGGATTAAAGTAAGAGACAGACTACAGCTAAGTTCCAGTGGAAGAGGAGAAGTTTCCTATTGAACCCAGCTAACATAGCAGAGCTGAGAAAGCTACAGCATAGCAGAGCTGAGATTGTTGCAGAAGTGTTTTCCTGCCAAAGTTAAGCCAATACCTGCTGATGACCAAGATACAGTTTGGAAACTGTTTGGATTACTGTTGATACAAAGTCTGGACTCCATTTATTCAACTTTCTTCCTCATCCAAGTTAGTCACCCCCTTTGCACTGTTTCGGACTACACCTTGTCTGGGATCCAAGGATATCTAGGTAGGAGCACCGTGACACGTGCATCTAACACCCTAAGAGACACTGTAGGCCATTCTACACCACTCTTGCAATCCTACTCTGGGTACCAACATCACCATCTACAAAGGGAACTCCATGTCCTCGTTGCTTAACTGGCATCACGTTTAATTGCTCTATAAGAGGGACATATAATCGTAAAAACCTCCTAAAGGGCAAGGGATACCCCAGACGCTGTCAACCACCTGCTGCAAACCAAGTGGCATCATCACGACAGGCCAGGACCTCCTTTAGTTTAAGGGACCCCTGGCAGGACCCCCTCCGTTGCACATTTTAGGCTATAAATTATGGTGCAACATGCTTAGTAAATGTCTCCCATTGTGCCTACAAACATGAAGATGTTGACTGCAAAAATATCACTCCAACTGATCACATACCTAAGGCTAGTTTCATACCTGTGTCTCCCTGTTCCAGCAGAGAATGCCGGGAATCTGCCAGACAGAAAAAAATGTTTGCACTGATTTTTGCCTGGCTGATTTCTGGCATATTTGCTGGATAGCGGCCATATCTTTGTCGGACCCCATTACAGTCAATAGAGTCCGGCGGGCAGGCGGCAGTATCCGGCAATGCTGGATCTGGAGAGCTCTGTCAGGCTGTTTTATGCCTGAGAGGCAGCCATAGGTGTAAACTAGCCTAAGAATAGATGTGAAGTTTTGTGTAAGCGACAGGTATATTGGATATATAAACTCCAATCCATTCAACCGTATGGCTTCCATGAAGTGACCGAGACAATCCTGTGAAATTAGTATTAGAAGACCACCCAGGCAGGCGTCTCATTGCTCGTTACATTATTACCAACATTGCAACTATTGGTGTTTATTTTTAAGGTACTATGCTGACATCTAGTGGTCATGTTGTAGTATTACATGTCATTCTATTACAGCTATAATATCACATCTGATGGACTAGCAGTTTTTCCAGTTGGAAGACTGGACTTGTAATGTATTAAAACACATTGCACTAACTTTTTGAACGGTGGGGAGTATCAGATAGACTTACAAATCAGCCTATAAAAGCACACTATATCATATATAAAAAAACAAAAGCAACGACGGATGGGATCTACTCCACCCTCTTTCCGCATCCTGGAAAAATGAGGAAATCTAAACAAATGGAAATCACGAAAGCTACAGTATCTTGTGAAGTTATAAAAAAAGATGCATTTAACGTGAAGAAAAGTGTTTTTATCTAATATTTAAATAAAGTGGAGATGTCTGAGCAGGGAAGCGGTCAGACATTCACTGCGCATGCGCCGAATACAGGCGCTCACAGGGAGGATCGCATTCAGGAGGAGATGGGCGGGCTGGAGGGACGCGCTGGGCGGCGGCAGTTTGTGAAGGTAGACGGAGCCTCTAGGTGCTAATGACGCCCCCATAGCACCTAGAGGCTCATTAGCATATAGATATAAGTTCTTTTTTTAGCAAAACGGCTGCCCCAAAAGCAATTATATTAGGATGGTTTGGCAGAGCAGACACTAGCGGATCGCTAGTGTCTGACAGCTAATTATGTGAAACGAAGTGATAGAAACCCTTTAACAGCCAAACACAACTCAATATTTATTACCCTGATTCTGTAGTTTACAGAAACATCCCATATGTGGTCGTAAACTGCTGTACGGTCACACGGTAGGGCGCAGAAGGAAAGGAACGCCATACGGTTTTTGGACGGCAGATTTTACTGAAATAATTTTAAGCTGTAGTGTCACATTTGAAGACCCGCTGATGCACCCCTAGAGTAGAAACTCCAAAAAAAGACCCTATTTTGGAAACTACAGGATTAGGTGGCAGTTTTGTTGGTACTAGTTTAGGGTTCATATGATTTTTGGTTGCACTATATTACACTTTTTGTGAGGCAAGGTAACAAACAATAGCTGTTTTGGCATCGTTTTTATTTTTTATTTACAATGTGCATGTAACAGGTTAGATGATGTGGTGCACAGGTTAGATGATGTGGTATTTTTATAGAGCAGGTTGTTACGGACGTGACAATACCAAATATGACAACTTTTTTTGGTTTGTTTCAGTTTTACATAATAAAGCATTTTTGAAAAAAATAAGATTTTTTTTGTGTCTCCATATTCTGTCATCATTTTTTTCATTTTTGGGAGACTGCCTTCTGTAGGGGCTAATTTTTTTCAGTATGAGATGACAGTTTGATTGGTACTATTTTAGGGTGCATATGAGTTTTTGATCGCTTGGTATTACACTTTTTGTGATGTAAGGTGACAAAAAATTGCTTTTTTGACACACTTTTCTTTTACATTTTTTTACAGTGTCCACCTGAGGGGTTAGGTCATGTGATATTTTTATAGAGCAGGTTCTTATGGATGTGGCAATACCTAATATGTATACTTTATTTTTATTTATTTAAGTTTTACACAATAACAGCATTTTTTAAACAAAAAAAAATCATGTTTTGGTGTCTCCATATTCTGAAAGTCATAATTTATTTTTATTTTTGGGTGACTGTCTTATGTAGGGGCTAATTTTTTTCAGTATGAGATGATGGTTTGATTGGTACAATTTTAGGGTGCATATGACTTTTTGATCGCTTGGTATAACACTTTTTGTGATGTAAGGTGACCAAAAATGGGTTTTGACACCGTTTTTTATTTAATTTTTTTTACGGTGTTCATCTGACCTGAGAAGTTAGGTCATGTGATATTTTTATAGAGCAGGTTGTTACTGACGTGGTAATACCTAATATGTATACTTTTTATTTATTTATTTAAGTTTTACACAATAACAGCATTTTTGAAACAAAAAAAATCATGTTTTAGTGTCTCCATAGTCTGAGAGCTATAGTTTTTTTTATTTTTTAGGCGATTGGCTTATTTTTTGAGGGATCAGGTGACGGTTAGATTGGTACTATTTTGTGGTGTATATAACTTTTTGATTGCTTGCTATTACACTTTTTGTGATGTAAGGTGACAAAAAATGTTGACACCGTTTATTAAAAAAATTTTTTTTTTTGTTTTCACCTGAGGGGTTAGGTCATGTGGTATTTTTATAGAGCAGGTTGTTATGGATGTGGCGATATCTAATATGTCTACTTTTCTTTATTTTTTTCACATTTGACACAATAAAATCATTTTTCAAACAAAAAAAAATATGCGATTGTCTTAGGTAGGGGCTTATTTTTGGAGGGACGAGGTGACGGTTAGATTGGTACTATTTTGGGGGGCATACGCCTTTTTGATCGCTATCTGTATTGTGCTGTATTGAACTGTTAGTGTCTTACACTGTAAGACGCTAACAGTTGCCTAGGAGACACAGCCTGGGGGCAGGGCCTTTTAGGCCTCCGTACATACCGGGCCCCAAGCCTTGGAATGGCTTGGGGCTGCCATGGCAACCATCAAGTCCCCGCCACAGCAGCGTGGGGACCCGATGGATGAGGTTAGGGAGCGCAAACCTCCCATATACCGCGATCATCGCTGACCGCGGCATATGAGGGGTAAATCCACCGGCATTGGTGTTATCACCGATGCTGGTGGATGCAGCAGGGATCCGGCTGTTATTAACAGCCGGATCTCTGCCGCTGATTGCGGCACCGCACGCTGGGGGGAGGAAGGACCGCAGGACGAGAATGCTTGTCCTGGGGCACTAAGTACCGGCCCTTTAGGACGAGCATTCTCGTCCTGGGTCCTTAACGTGTTAAATATGCAACACGCCAGACCTGCAGGGTATTGCGATGTGAGGTCACGGTTATGGGCAATCGAGGGCTACTCACTGTATTGGAGAACCCTGGGCAGGCATGCGGCAGTGAAGGAGAGGTAGACACAAGTTCCTCTGGGGCACACTCCGTACGTACCAGGCCTGATGGTGGATGAGGTGCCCTGGATGTTACAGGTATTTTGAGTGCCTGGGGCAAGGTCCCTTTTGGAATCGTGACGCCAGTGCCTGTAACGGTGGCACACCGATTTATAGGAGGAATAAGTGAGGTACACAGGTGGTATAGTGAACCAAACGTTGCTTTACTTAACCACTTACCGTCACGCTAACGCCGAAAGGCGTCATTTCTGCGGCGCTCCCAGGTCACACTAACGCCAATAGGCGTCATCTCGCGTGAGCCGAGATTTCCTGTGAACGCGCGCACACAGGCGCGCGCGCTCACAGGAACGGAAGGTAAGAGAGTTGATCTCCAGCCTGCCAGCGGCGATCGTTCGCTGGCAGGCTGGAGATGTGTTTTTTTTAACCCCTAACAGGTATATTAGACGCTGTTTTGATAACAGCGTCTAATATACCTGCTACCTGGTCCTCTGGTGGTCCCCTTTGTTTGGATCGACCACCAGAGGACACAGGTAGCTCAGTAAAGTAGCACCAAGCACCACTACACTACACTACACCCCCCCCCCGTCACTTATTAACCCCTTATTAGCCCCTGATCACCCCATATAGACTCCCTGATCACCCCCCTGTCATTGATTACCCCCCTGTCATTGATTACCCCCCTGTAAAGCTCCATTCAGACGTCCGCATGATTTTTACGGATCCACTGATAGATGGATCGGATCCGCAAAACGCATCCGGACGTCTGAATGAAGCCTTACAGGGGCGTGATCAATGACTGTGGTGATCACCCCATATAGACTCCCTGATCACCCCCCTGTCATTGATTACCCCCCTGTCATTGATCAACCCCCTGTAAAGCTCCATTCAGATGTCCGCATGATTTTTACGGATCCACTGATAGATGGATCGGATCCGCAAAACGCATCCGGACGTCTGAATGAAGCCTTACAGGGGCATGATCAATGACTGTGGTGATCACCCCATATAGACTCCCTGATCACCCCCCTGTAAAGCTCCATTCAGATGTCCGCATGATTTTTACGGATGCACTGATAGATGGATCGGATCCGCAAAACGCATCCGGACGTCTGAATGAAGCCTTACAGGGGCATGATCAATGACTGTGGTGATCACCCCATATAGACTCCCTGATCACCCACCTGTAAAGCTCCATTCAGATGTCCGCATGATTTTTACGGATGCACTGATAGATGGATCGGATCCGCAAAACGCATCCGGACGTCTGAATGAAGCCTTACAGGGGCATGATCAATGACTGTGGTGATCACCCCATATAGACTCCCTGATCACCCCCCTGTAAAGCTCCATTCAGATGTCCGCATGATTTTTACGGATGCACTGATAGATGGATCGGATCCGCAAAACGCATCCGGATGTCTGAATGAAGCCTTACAGGGGCGTGATCAATGACTGTGGTGATCACCCCATATAGACTCCCTGATCACCCCCCTGTCATTGATCACCCCCCTGTAAGGCTGCATTCAGATGTCCATATGATTTTTACGGATGCACTGATAGATGGATCGGATCCGCAAAACGCATCCGGACGTCTGAATGAAGCCTTACAGGGGTGTGATCAATGACTGTGGTGATCACCCCATATAGACTCCCTGATCACCCCCCTGTCATTGATTACCCCCCTGTCATTGATTACCCCCCTGTCAAGCTCCATTCAGACGTCCGCATGATTTTTACGGATCCACTGATAGATGGATCGGATCCGCAAAACGCATCCGGACGTCTGAATGAAGCCTTACAGGGGCGTGATCAATGACTGTGGTGATCACCCCATATAGACTCCCTGATCACCCCCCTGTCATTGATTACCCCCCTGTAAAGCTCCATTCAGACGTCCGCATGATTTTTACGGATCCACTGATAGATGGATCGGATCCGCAAAACGCATCCGGACGTCTGAATGAAGCCTTACAGGGGCGTGATCAATGACTGTGGTGATCACCCCATATAGACTCCCTGATCACCCCCCTGTCATTGATTACCCCCCTGTCATTGATCACCCCCCTGTAAAGCTCCATTCAGATGTCCGCATGATTTTTACAAGTGCACTGATAGATGGATCGGATCCGCAAAACGCATACGGACGTCTGAATAAAGCCTTACACGGGCGTGATCAATGACTGTGGTTATCACCCCATATAGACCCCCCCTGTCATTGATCACCCCCCTGTCATTGATCACCCCCCCTGTCATTGATCACCCCCCCTGTCATTGATCACCCCCCCTGTCATTGATCACCCCCCCTGTCATTGATCACCCCCCTGTCATTGATCACCCCCCCTGTCATTGATCACCCCCCTGTCATTGATCACCCCCCCTGTCATTGATCACCCCCCCTGTCATTGATCACCCCCCCTGTCATTGATCACCCCCCCTGTCATTGATCACCCCCCTGTCATTGATCACCCCCCTGTAAGGCTCCATTCAGACATTTTTTTGGCCCAAGTTAGCGGAATTATTATTTTTTTTTTCTTACAAAGTCTCATATTCCACTAACTTGTGTCAAAAAATTAAATCTCACATGAACTCACCATACCCCTCACGGAAACCAAATGCGTAAAATTTTTTAGACATTTATATTCCAGACTTCTTCTCACGCTTTAGGGCCCCTAGAATGCCAGGGCAGTATAAATACCCCACATGTGACCCCATTTCGGAAAGAAGACACCCCCAGGTATTCCGTGAGGGGCATATTGAGTCCATGAAAGATTGAAATTTTTGTCCCAAGTTAGCGAAACGGGAGACTTTGTGAGAAAAAAATTAAAAATATCAATTTCCGCTAACTTGTGCCAAAAAAAAAAAAATTATATGAACTCGCCATGCCCCTCATTGAATACCTTGGGATGTCTTCTTTCCAAAATGGGGTCACATGTGGGGTATTTATACTGCCCTGGCATTCTAGGGGCCCCAAAGCGTGAGAAGAAGTCTGGTATCCATATGTCTAAAAATGCCCTCCTAAAAGGAATTTGGGCACCTTTGCGCATCTAGGCTTCAAAAAAGTGTCACACATCTGGTATCGCCGTACTCAGGAGAAGTTGGGGAATGTGTTTTGGGGTGTCATTTTACATATACCCATGCTGGGTGAGAGAAATATCTTGGTCAAATGCCAACTTTGTATAAAAAAATGGGAAAAGTTGTCTTTTGCCAAGATATTTCTCTCACCCAGCAAGGGTATATGTAAAATGACACCCCAAAACACATTCCCCAACTTCTCCTGAATACGGCGATACCACACGTGTGACACTTTTTTGCAGCCTAGGTGGGCAAAGGGGCCCATATTCCAAAGAGCACCTTTAGGATTTCACAGGTCATTTACCTACTTACCACACATTAGGGCCCCTGGAAAATGCCAGGGCAGTATAACTACCCCACAAGTGACCCCATTTTGGAAAGAAGACACCCCAAGGTATTCCTTGAGGGGCATGGCGAGTTCCTAGAATTTTTTATTTTTTGTCACAAGTTAGTGGAAAATGCTGATTTTTTTATTTTTTATTTTTTTTTCATACAAAGTCTCATATTCCACTAACTTGTGACAAACAATAAAAACTTCCATGAACTCACTATGCCCATCAGCGAATACCTTGGGGTCTCTTCTTTCCAAAATGGGGTCACTTGTGGGGTAGTTATACTGCCCTGGCATTCTAGGGGCCCAAATGTGTGGTAAGGAGTTTGAAATCAAATTCTGTAAAAAATGACCTGTGAAATCCGAAAGGTGCTCTATGGAATATGGGCCCCTTTGCCCACCTAGGCTGCAAAAAAGTGTCACACATCTGGTATCCCCGTACTCAGGAGAAGGTGGGGAATGTGTTTTGGGGTGTCATTTTACATATACCCCTGCTGGGTGAGAGAAATATCTTGGCAAAAGACAACTTTTCCCATTTTTTTATACAAAGTTGGCATTTGACCAAGATATTTATCTCACCCAGCATGGGTATATGTAAAAAGACACCCCAAAACACATTCCTCAACTTCTCCTGAGTACGGCGATACCAGATGTGTGACACTTTTTTGCAGCCTAGGTGGGTAAAGGGGCCCATATTCCAAAGAGCACCTTTCGGATTTCACAGGTCATTTTTTACAGAATTTGATTTCAAACTCCTTACCACACATTCGGGCCCCTAGAATGCCAGGGCAGTATAACTACCCCACAAGTGACCCCATTTTGGAAAGAAGAGACCCCAAGGTATTCGCTGATGGGCATAGTGAGTTCATGGAAGTTTTTATTTTTTGTCACAAGTTAGTGGAATATGAGACTTTGTATGAAAAAAATAAAAAATAAAATAATCATCATTTTCCACTAACTTGTGACAAAAAATAAAAAATTCTAGGAACTTGCCATGCCCCTCACGGAATACCTTGGGGTGTCTTCTTTCCAAAATGGGGTCACTTGTGGGGTAGTTATACTGCCCTGGCATTCTAGGGGCCCGAATGTGTGGTAAGGAGTTTGAAATCAAATTCTGTAAAAAATGACCTGTGAAATCCTAAAGATGCTCTTTGGAATATGGGCCCCTTTGCCCACCTAGGCTGCAAAAAAGTGTCACACATCTGGTATCTCCGTACTCAGGAGAAGGTGGGGAATGTGTTTTGGGGTGTCATTTTACATATACCCATGCTGGGTGAGAGAAATATCTTGGCAAAAGACAACTTTTCCCATTTTTTTTATACAAAGTTGGCATTTGACCAAGATATTTATCTCACCCAGCATGGGTATATGTAAAAAGACACCCCAAAACACATTCCTCAACTTCTCCTGAATACAGAGATACCAGATGTGTGACACTTTTTGCAGCCTAGGTGGGCAAAGGGGCCCATATTCCAAAGAGCACCTTTCGGATTTCACTGGTCAGTTTTTACAGAATTTGATTTCAAACTCCTTACCACACATTTGGGCCCCTAGAATGCCAGGGCAGTATAACTACCCCACAAGTGACCCCATTTTGGAAAGAAGAGACCCCAAGGTATTTCGTGATGGGCATAGTGAGTTCATAGAAGTTTTTATTTTTTGTCACAAGTTAGTGGAATATGAGACTTTGTAAGAAAAAAAATAAATAAATAAAAAATCATCATTTTCCGCTAACTTGTGACAAAAAATAAAAAGTTCTATGAACTCACCATGCCCATCAGCGAATACCTTAGGGTGTGTACTTTCCGAAATGGGGTCATTTGTGGGGTGTTTGTACTGTCTGGGCATTGTAGAACCTCAGGAAACATGACAGGTGCTCAGAAAGTCAGAGCTGCTTCAAAAAGCGGAAATTCACATTTTTGTACCATAGTTTGTAAACGCTATAACTTTTACCCAAACCATTTTTTTTTTACCCAAACATTTTTTTTTTATCAAAGACATGTCGAACTATAAATTTAGAGCAAAATTTCTATATGGATCTCGTTTTTTTTGCAAAATTTTACAACTGAAAGTGAAAAATGTCATTTTTTTGCAAAAAAATCGTTAAATTTCGATTAATAACAAAAAAAGTAAAAATGTCAGCAGCAATAAAATACCACCAAATGAAAGCTCTATTAGTGAGAAGAAAAGGAGGTAAAATTCATTTGGGTGGTAAGTTGCATGACCGAGCAATAAACGGTGAAAGTAGTGTAGTGCAGAATTGTAAAAAAGGGCCTGGTCTTTAGGGGGGTATAAACCTGTGGTCCTTAAGTGGTTAAACAGTCCAACTTTGTACATCAAGATGGTAATGCAGTCCCTTTTATCAAGTGCTTCACAAGCAGGCTTCAATACAAATACTGGCAGGTATAATACTGTGCAAGATACTCAGAGGGTAATCCACAACACACTCAGAATCAAGTTGTACCTTTCCTCAGAAATAGTGTACACTGTTCTTTAGAACTCCTGTCTGGTTTCTATCCCAAGGCCCAGATGCCTAAATGCTGGCTTTAATCCTTGGTAAAATATATCTTCCTCCCGTATGGATTCTTGCTCTCACTCTATAGTTCCTCTGCCCATTAGCTTACTTATCTGAGCTGATGACACTGTCTCTGCTTGACTTGAGGGTAACTGCAGGTTTTCTCCCAGGAGGATCTGTCCTACCACTGGGGTGACTTCGGAGCTAACTGAGGCTCCCTTGGACTACAGGCAGGCTAGGGTTCTTCACTAGCCTCCTGGTCATAGCTAGCAGCCAGGGCTATCAAGCTGCATGTCAGGAGGAGGCCCTCAGCATATCTC
This sequence comes from Bufo bufo, assembly GCF_905171765.1. NCBI lineage: Eukaryota > Metazoa > Chordata > Amphibia > Anura > Bufonidae > Bufo > Bufo bufo. The sequence goes on along the minus strand of NC_053393.1, from coordinate 529,996,399 downwards.
TGGCTGGTGCCTTCTGACTTCTGTCTCCACAGACTCCTGACTATGAACTCCCTCCTCCCTGTCTGGGCCTGGACATTTATACTAGGGGCTCCCTATCTCCCTCTAGTGTCTGGGATGTCTAACTACACCCAACTAGGCCTGCTAAGCATTAACACAGGGGAACATTGCATATAAAACACATTAGAAAATACATTAAATGCATAGTTAAACATAACATTTCTGTCCCTTGTGAGTAGGAGTAACACGTCACCCAATTGACCCTTGTGTAGAGCCCACGCCTATCTAGTGGGACACTACAAATACAAGATTGCCTATGAGACTCAATTATAGAACTGATTTGTTACAAACATATTAATTTGGCTTCCATTTGGAAACCCACCTCTGTTTTTTCTGTTGTGTACCTTCTCTCCACACTTGGTTTTTTAGCTCTGTATATACAAAAGAAGAGAAAGGAGCTGATATCTGTGGTGCTGGGGCTGTTAGTACATCCAGTGATATACTCAATTGGCTAAATGCAGATATGGTCCAGGATAAGTTAAATAAGGTAAATGTGAACAAAGCTCCGGGTCCAGATGGATTACACCCAAGAGTGCTTAAAGAGCTCTGTTCAGTCATTGCTGTGCCCCTGTTTATAATTTTTAAAGATTCTCTAGGGACTGGTACAGTGCCAAGTGATTGGCGCCAGGCAAATGTGGTGCCCATATTCAAAAAAGGATCTAGGTCCTCCATAGGTAATTATAGACCAGATAGTTTAACTTTTGTTGTGGGAAAAATGTTTGAAGGAATCTTAAGGGACTATATACAGGAGTATGTGACTATAAATAATATTATAAGTGATAACCAGCATGAGTTTACCAAGGACAGAAGTTGTCAGACTAACCTGATTTGTTTCTATGAGGAGGTGAGTAGAAGCCTGGACAGAGGGGCGGCTTAGGATGTAGTGTTTCTGGATTTTGCAAAGGCTTTTGATGCTGTCCCTCATAGACGTTTAATAGGTAAAGTAAGGTCTATAGGCTTGGAAAGTATAGTTTGTAATTGGAGTGAAAACTGGCTGAAGGACCGTGTCCAGAGAGTTGTGGTCAACGATTCCTATTCAGAATGGTCCCAGGTTATAAGTGGTGACCCCAAGGTTCAGAGCTGGGCCCTTTATTATTTTATGTATTTATTAATGATATCGAGGACGGGATTAATAGCACCATTTCTATTTTTGCAGATGACACTAAGCTGTGTAGAACTGTGCAGTCTATGGAAGATGTCCATAAACTACAAGCTGACTTGAACACTCTAAGTGTTTGGGCATCTGTAATGTCCCGGAGTGCCATTACCACTCCTTGGCACCTTGCTACCACTTCATATAGGCTAATATAAAGTGTCATCTAATGCAGTAGTGTATTTATTTTCACCGTGCATATTTATTCCTGCAACTGATATGTTCATGTAATTGCCTGGTCTACCACTAGGTGGCAGCAACACTTGGCAGTGCTAGTTGCAGGGAATGGACTGGATTGTCCATTCTCTCTCTCCCTCTAGAGGGAGAAGAAGGAGTGGAGGAGTTAGTTAAAGTGGGTCAGTTCCAGCCTACCCCTCCTGGGGAGAGGTTGTGTGAGAGAGTCTAGACTTACCCCCTCATGGGGAAGGCAGCAGACCTGGTCCCTTCTGGACAGGTTCTGTTTGAGTTAGCCCACCTCACTAAGGAGGTAGTGGCACAAAGTTGCATGGCCCCTCCTGGGTTTGCATTACCTAATAATCCAAGCTAAAGCTAGAGCTTGAGGTACTCTAAGCCAGGACAAGAAGTTCCTAGGATTATCTACAGTAAGAAACTGACTACTGACATAGCTGAGCTGAGAAAGCTACAGAGATGATGCAGCAGAGAGGAGTTTGTTGCAGAGAGAAGTATTTGCCTGCTGAAACCTATTGATGACCAAGATAAAGTCTGGAAACTGTATGGAATACCATTTATGCCAAGTAAAAGCAACTGTTCAACTGTTTAACAAGTCTGGACTCAACTTTGTTCTACACCATCCAAGTTAACTACCCCCTTTGCACTTGCTTCCGACTACACCACGTCTGGGATCCATGGATATCCAGGTAGGAACACTGTGACACATGTATATAACATCTACAGAGACCATAGGCCATCCCTGCACCACTCTGGCAATCCTACCCTGGGTACCAACACTACCATCTACAAAGGAGACTCAAAGTCCTTGCTGCTTAACGGCAGTTGGCGTCACGTTTAATTGCTCTATAAGAAAGACATATTTCGAAGAAACCTCCCAAGGGGCAAGGGATACCCCAGACGCCCTGGTAGTAGGCCTCTGCACATCAACTTGGCAAATGAGGTTCAATGTGAATAAATGTAAGGTTATGGATCTTGGTAGTAATAATCTCTGTGCTTCATATGTCCTAGGGCAGAGATCAGCAACTTTTGCCACTCCAGCTGTGGTGAAACTACAACTCTCAGCATGCACACCTCCTTGGCTGTTCTCAGAACTCCCAAAGGAGTGAATGGAGCATGCTGGCAGTCATAGTTTCACAACAGCTGGAGTGCCGGAGGTTGCTGATCCCTGTCCTAGGTGATGTAGCACTGGGAGAGTCAGTTATAGAGAAGGATTTGGGTGTTCTTGTAGATGGTAAATTGAATGACAGCATACAATGTCAATCAGCTGCTTCTAAGGCCACCAGGATATTGTCATGCATTAAACGAGGCCTGGACTCGCGGGGCAGGGATGTAATACTTTACAAAGCGTTGGTGCGGCCTCATCTGGAATATGCAGTTCAGCTCTGGGCACCAGTTCATAGAAAGGATGCCCTGGAGCTGGAGAGAGTACAGAGGAGAGCGACTAAACTGATAAGGGGCATGGAGGGTCTTAGTTATGAAGCGACCACGTCCTGAGTAAGTCTATTCCACAGATTCACAGTTCTTACAGTAAAAAAGTTTTGACGCTTCTGGAGACTAAACTTTGTCTTCTCCAGGCTTTTGAGGGCATTTGACATGGAACAGTTTTTCACCGTATTTTTTGTATGGCCCATTTATATATTTGTACAGGTTAATCATGTCCCCCCCCCTTAAATGTCTCTTCTCAAGACTAAATAAATTTTATTATTTTCATCTTTCTTCATAACTAAGACCCTCCATGCCCCCTATCAGTTTAGTCGCTCTCCTCTGTACTTTTTCCAGCTGCAGTGCGTCCTTTCTATAGACTGGTGCCCAGAGCTGAACTGCATATTCCAGATGAGGCCGCACCAACGCTTTGTAAAGTGGTAATATTACATCCCTGCCCTGCGAGTCCAGGCCTCGTTTAATGCATGACAATATCCTGGTGGCCTTTGAAGCAGCTGATTGACATTGTGATGAGTGGCATATTTTGTAGAATATTCGGCGAATATACGCGAATTCGAATATTCGTTATATTTTACTTTTTTTTACTAGAAAAATCGGCAATTTAATAATCGCTTAATATTACGCGATCAATACAGGCGTGGGTCAAATAGGAATATATATAGCACTATATTCGATATAGTGCTATATATTCGTTTTTTAGAATATTCGTCATTTTTTTCTATCTGAAGTTATGATTCCTCCCTGCTTAAGTTGCTTATCAAGCAACTTAAGCAGGGAGGAATCATGACTTCAGATGGCAAAAAATGACGAATATTCAAAAAAACAAATATATAGCACTATATTCGAAATATTCGCAAATTCTCGAAGTTGCGATATTCACGATAAATATTCGTAATTCGAATATTCGCGCTCAACACTAGTGGTCATATCAGTGGACAGTTTTAAAAAGGGTTTAGATGATTTCTTAAAAGTAAACAACATTACTATGAAAATATATGGAAATCTGAGTCTCACTTCCTTCTGGGATTCGCGTCCCCCCCTATCCCTTGGTTGAACTTGATGGACTTATGTCTTTTTTCAACCGTATTAACTATGTAACTGTGTAACTTTGCAGCTATCCCTCACCCAGAGAGGATCCAAACACAGCTGGCAGTTCTTTTCTTTGATGTATTGGTTTAATATACTAGAGGTTTTAGTTATTGTGACATACCATGAAAAAGGGCTCTTGTGTAGCCTGAAACATGTAGGTTTTTGAACCATTGCTGTATTTTTTAACATTAAGGATGAGCAAATTGTTTCATCCGAAGTCGATTCGTATAAAACTTCATTCAATACTGTACGGAGAGAGTGCTCCGTACCAGGGCCGGGCCGACACAGAGGCTGGGGAGGCTCCAGCCTCAGGGTGCAGGCCAGCTTCCCAGCCTCTGGGCGGCAGGCAGGCCACTGACCACGTCGCTGCTGCTGCCGCGCCTGCCGGGCTGCCGGCCGCGCTGGAGGACGGAGGGAGTAGTGAGCACTTGGCACTGACTTACTTGCTCCCTCCCCGCTCCGCTTCGTTGCTCGGCCGCTCCGCTGCTCTGGTCTCTGCTCAGTCCCTTGCCTGACTGGCTGCGTACAGCGCGCACTTTGACCTGACGCGCTGTACGCAGACATGTGCGCCCTCTGGAGACCAGGAGCAGCGCGGGCAGCAGCAGGCAGCAGCACTGCACTGTGTCACGACCCAGCCCAGGCCCCAGCAGGGATAGAGCGTGAGAGTCTGCCCTGAAGTAAAGTAAGATAGTTCTTAAATAAAGATAATATTCTTTTCCGTCTGATCTGAGGTCTGATGGGGTTCTGGATGGGGAGGGGGGGGGCGCACTTGGGCAGCTCAGCCCCTGTTGGTGGTGGACCTTGTCCCAGCCCTGCTCCGTATAGTATTAGAATGTATTGGCTCCGAACTCGGCTTCGGGACATGTTTTTTTTTACAGTAGAAATCAATTTATGAAGTTATTGCGCAAAGTTTTGCGAGACTTCACAAAGTAATAACTTCGGCTCATCGGAGCCAATACATTCTAATACTGTACGGAGCTCTCGCTCCGTACAGTATTGAATGAAGTTTTATGCAAAGCGACATCAGATGTTTCATCCAAAGTCGATTCGCTCATCCCTATTTAACATGATGAATCATTAAAGACTTATATTAGGGAGAGTTCACGTCACAGTTATTTTTCCGTTCTGATCAGACAGAAGAACAGAAAAATAAAGAAAAAAGAATGAATCCTGTACAAAAAACTCATCCTGTAGAAAAAAAGATCCTGTTAAAAAAACTGATCCTGTCCATCAGTTATGCACATTTGGCTTCCACTTGACCTGTTTCCATGAGGGATCAATTTTAAACGGATCAGAAGAATGGAAATTAAAGGTCATGTGAACTCTCTATAACTCTCCAAGTGCAGCACAAATGAGTGATGCAGCTGTGAATTTCAAACGCAACCCTTGGGGGCGCAGCCTGATAATCATTGCGCATACAGTAGATCAGGCATGCTCAACCTGCGGCCCTCCAGCTGTTGCAAAACTACAACTCCCAGCATGCCTGAACAGCCTACAGCTATCCGCCTACAGCAGAGCATGGGGGGAGTTGTAGCTTTACAGCTGGAGGGCTGCAGGTTGAGCATCCCTGCAGTAGATTATTCAGCCGAGATGTACAATATTGGAAGAATAAACATATACAATGATAACTAATCAGCCTGCCGCTCATTTTGGGGTTAGGGTCCATTTCAAAGTGCTCGGGTGCTCGAGTAGAACACCTCGGGATGCTCGGGTGATCTACCAAGCACAATGGAAGTCAATGGGAGAACCCGAGCATTAAACCAGGCACCCCCTGCTCGGAAAAGGGGAGGGTGTCTGGTTCACATGAAAAAGTCTGAAATTTATGGAAACACCACTGAAATAGTTCGGGAACAGCATGGGCAGGATGTCTGGATGCATCTTGGGCTCCCAGGTCGCTGCTGGGAACGATGTTGTCCGAGTAGTGCGCCAATTTTAAAGACTGACACTAATACGCACAAAACCGAAGATAAAATTGATTTTAGAGGAAAAATTGTTAGGAAACATTCTTTCCTGTATATTTACTTGTATATAATGTGCAAGTGCTGCCAAAAATTACAAGGAAGAGGCACACCGTTACAATCTGTATATCACATGAAAGAGGGCCTCATTCACATTGTGGTACAATTGTTCAGTTAGTGGGACTCCTACACTCATAAAGCCTGTGCACTAAGGGAAAGGGCTGCCAAAAATTACAAGGAATTGGCACCCTTTGTTACACATAAAGGAGGGCATCATACACACCCTTGAAAAATTATGATTGATGGCCTGCTGGTGACCCTCAAAAACATTAGGAGCAAGGGCCTGCTGGTGAACCTCTAAAACATTAGGGGTGAGGGCCTGCTGCTGAGCTGACCATCTAAAACATTAGGGGTGAGGGCCTGTTGGTGATCTGACCATCGAAAAAATTATGGTTGAGGGTCTGCTGGTGAGCTGACTCTCTAAAACATTAGGGACGAGGCGAGATCTTGCTGCTGATCTGACCATGGAAAAAATTATAGACGAGGGCCTGTTGCTGGGCTGACCATCGAAAAAATTATGGTTCAGGGCCTGCTGTTGAGCTGACCATCTAAAAAATTATGGTTGAGGGTCTGCTGCAGAGCTGACCCTCTAAAACATTAGGAGCCAGGGCAGCCTAATAAGCATGTTGATATGATGGAGGAGGAGGAGGAGGACGAGAAAAGGAAGATTGAACCATATACCCTTTTTTGTGGTTAAAGGGGTACATGGGAATACAGTGTATTCAATACACCATAAAAGCCACATTTAGAGTGCCTTTATGCTCAGCGGCTTTCCTCTGGTGGAGTAGAGAAGTCAGGGACAATCCAGGCCCTGTTCATTTTGATAAGAGTCAACCTGTCAGCATTTTCAGTTGACAGGCGGATACGCTTATCCGTTATGATGCCACCAGCAGCACTAAATACCCGCTCTGACAAAACGCTGGCGGCAGGGCAGGCCAGCACCTCCAAGGCGTAGCGTGCCAGTTCGTGCCACATGTCCAGCTTGGACACCCAGTAGTTGTAAGGCACAGAGGGATCATTGAGGACTCTGACACGGTCTGCTACGTACTCCTTCACCATCTTCCAAAACTTTTCTCTCCTTGTAACACTAAGCCACGCATCAGGGTGAGGTTGCTGGCGGGGTGTCATGAAACTGTCCCAGGTCTTGGAGAGTGTTGCCTTGCCTCTGTTGGAACTGCTGTGTGTCCCCCTCGTCTCCCCTCCTCGGTTGCCCAAGGAACTACGTACTCTGCTGCCAGTGTTGTCAGCTGGAAATTTTTGGAGCAATTTTTCCACAAGGACCTTCTGGTATTGCACCATTATGCTAGTTCTCAACACCACAGGAATGAGAGATGAGAAGTTCTCTTTGTAGTGGGGGTCGAGAAGGGTGAACAACCAGTAATCGGTGTTGGCCAAAATGCGTATAAAGCGAGGGTCACGGGAAAGGCAGCATAACATAAAGTCAGCCATGTGTGCCAGAGTCCCAACAGACAAGACTTTGCTGTCCTCATCAGGAGGATGACTCTTAATCTCCTCATCCTCTTCCTCCTCTTCGGCCCATGAACAGATGGAAGAAACCTGCTGTGGGTACTACCCTTTGTAGCGGAGGCAACCGTCTCCTGCTCCTCCTCTTCATCATCATCCAATTCACGCTGAGAAGACGAACTGAGGGTGGTCTGGCTATCACCCTGTGTAATGTCTTCACCCATTTCCACCTCTTCCACATGCAAATCGTCTGCCTTCATTGTGAGCAGTGAGCGTTTCAGTAGACACAGAAGTAGGATGGTTACGCTGATAATAGCGTTATCGACACTCACCATCTGTGTTGATTCCTCAAAGTTGCGTAAAACCTCACAGAGGTCAGACATCCATGCCCACTTGTCACTTAAGAGCGGAAGCTGACTGGAAAGGCGACGACCATGTTGCAGCTGGTATTCCACTACTGCCCTCTGCTGCCCAGAAAGAGTGGACAACATGTGGAACGTTGAGTTTCAGCTCGTGCTCACGTCGCATAACAGTCGGTGAGCTGGCATTTGCAAGCGCTGCTGCAATGTTGCCAGACCGGCGGCAGCTGTAGATGACTTGCGGAAATGGGCACACACGCGGCGCACCTTCACCAGTAGCTCAGGCAAATTGGGGTAGGTTTTGAGAAACCGCTGAACCACTAAGTTGAACATGTGGGTTAGGCACGGGATGTGTGTGAGCTTGCCGAGCTCCATTATCAGACACAACCATGCCTGGTTGTAGGTTGAGTGGCGAGAGCCTGTTGCCGCTTCCCCACTGCAGTACTACACTGCTTCCAGCTACCGACAGATGGCTGACTGGTGCTGCAAGATGACAATTCACAGGTGGAAGTGGAGGCGGAGGAGGAGAAGTGGGGGTTGCAGGCACTAATGTAGGTGGTGGCGGAAATCCTGATGGAAGTAGGGCCCGCAGTCCTTGGCGTTGGTAGCACCTGTGCCATCCCAGGGTACGACTCGCTCCTGAACTCCACAACGTTCACCCAGTGTGCCGTCAGGGAAATGTAGCGTCCCTGGCCAAAAGCACTTGTCCATGTGTCAGTCGTTAAGTGGACCTTCCCAATAACTGCGTTGGTCAGGGCACTGGTGATGTTATGGGACACATGCTGGTGTAAGGCTGGGATGGCACACCGGGAAAAATAGTGGCGGCTGGGGACTGAGTAACGAGGGACCTCCGCCACCATCAGACTGCGGAAAGCCTCAGTGTCCACAAGCCTAAATGGCAACATATCCAGGGCCAGCAATTTGGAAAGGTGCGCATTTAGTGCTATGGTCGGTGGGTGGGTGGCTGGGTATTTGCGCTTTCGTTCTAAGGCCTGGGGTATGGACATCTGTACGCTGCGCTGGGACACAGAAGTGGATGTGCTAGCTGATGGTGCTTGCGAAGGTCCAGGTACAGGGCGGGAGGCATCAGGGCCTGCATCTTTGACAGGGGATTGTCCAGCACGTAACACAGGGGAAGAGGAGGCAGTGGTGTGACCCGCAGACACTGATTGTGGACCCAGGCGTTTGGCCCACCTATTAGGGTGCTTTGATGCCATGTGGCAGATCATGCTGGTGGTGGTGAGGTTGCTAGTGTTCACGCCCCTGCTCATTTTGGTACGGCACAGGTTGCAAATGACAATTCTTTTATCGTCCGCACTTTCCTCAAATAAGCGCTAGACTGTGGAACACCTACCCCTTGGCAAGGGAGATTGCCGCAAGGGAGTGCTCCGGGGAACAGTTGCGGGCCTTTTTGGTGTGGCCCGCCTTCTCCCTTTTGCCACCCCACTGCCTCTTCCAGCCCCACTGCCCTCCCACTTCCTCACTCTGGTCATCCTCCTGACTTGTTGACCTAACAGAAACCTCACTTATTGACAACTGTGTCTCATCCTCATCATCAACCTCTTGAGACACTAATTGCTGTTGACTTATTGGCAACTCTGTCTCATCATTATCATATACCTCGTGAAACACTAATTGCCGTTCCCCACCGGCATCTTCTTGTGACTGTGGATGCTTAAGAGTTTGGACATTGGTGCACACGATCTCCTCATGTCCCTCTTTAAGCGGGCTTGGCAAGAGGCCAAAATCAAGGAATGGCGATGAAAACAGCTCCTCAGAATATCCAAGTGTGGGATCACTTGTATTGGCAAGACTCTCCATGGTGGGAGGAAGGAGGATCAGGGTGAGGATTCTGTTGACCAGACTCTTGGCTACAGAGACTGGACTTTGTGGAAGACAGGGTGGTGCTTAACCGACTGGAAGCATTATCTGCTGCAATTAAACCGACCACCTGGTCGCACTGGTCTGACTTCGAGAGCGTTGTCCTGCGCTGCCCTGCAAACTGGGACATGAAGCTAGGTATCATGGATGAGTGTGTTTCTTGTGCTCTGGCAGCAGGCACAGTTTCACCACGCCCACGGCCACGGTCTCTGCGTGCACCATCAGCAGCACGGCCACTTCCCCGTCCCTTACTGCTCACCTTCTGCATATTAAATGGTATATATGCTTGCAAGTATGTCACATGTACACTAGCGCAGGTTTTGTAAGTGTATGTGCAAATACATGTAACTGAATGTCACAGCTATTTGGGATGTGCAAACGTTATACAGGAGATGTAGCGCAGGTAATGTAACTGTCACCAGCGGCTAATAAAAAATTACACTGAATGTCACTGATATTTAGGATGTGCAAACGTTATACAGGAGATGTAGCGCAGGTAATGTAACTGTCCGCAGCGGACACCGTCTATGGAAAAAGTACACTGGATGTCACAGATATTTTTTGTATGCGCACACTTTAAACAGGAGATGTAGTGCAGATAATTTCACTCTCCGCAGTGTCTACGGAAAAAGTACACTGGATGTCACAGATATTTTTAGGATGCGCAAACGTTATACAAGAGATGTAGCGCAGGTAATATCACTGTGCGCAGCGGACACTGTCTACGGAAAAAGTACACTCGATGTCACAGATATTTTTAGGCTGCGCACACGTTACATAAGAGATTTAGCGCAGATAATGTCGCTGTCTGCAGCAGCCAAACAATTGCAAGCTATTTAGCGCAGGTTGCGCTAAAAATATATATTGCTGCAGATACAACAATAGTCCCTTAAAAGGACTAACACCAACCCTGCCTAACAAAAAAATGTAATTCAATTCCCTACACTATCTGTTTTTTTCTACAGCACAGCTCTCCCTGACTAAGACTGGCCGAACCACTTGTCATCGGGTGCTTTATAGCACCCGCCATGATGCGTTCCGGCCAGCCAATCACTGTAATGCCAGTAACCAACATGGCTACGGCATTACAGTGAAGGGCAGTACTTACCTGCACGTTTATTGGCTGCGTAGCAGCCAACAAACGTGCGGGGAGGAGACTCCAGCATCGCGCTCGAGCACACGCGGTTTTCGGCCGAACACCGCGATGTGCCGAGCATCGTGATGCTCGATCAACACTAGTTCCATGTGTAGCTTTATTTTTTCGCTAATGCTGTGTGAGGTCTTGTTATTCCCATTGGTTGCCTGTTGCTTTAGGGCTCATTCAGACGGTCGTATGCTGTCTTCAAAAATGCAGATCCGTTTTTTTGGCGTATTGGATGTGGACCTATTCACTTTTATGGGGCCCTTTTCTTCCATTCTATTGCTCTATACTTGTCAGTGAAAATCAGGACATGGCCCCATTGAAGTCTATAGATTTGCAAAAATGCCGAATGCTGAACTGTCCACAAAAAAACGCATCCGCCTTTTTGCGGACAGCATATGGCCGTCTGAATGAACCCTTAAAAATAACCTACTATTGCTGTGGTTGTTCTTTAGTTTTTAACTAATTATTTTAATACGCATTATTTCATTTTATTTTTCTTATTATACTGCATAGGAATACTTACAGTATGTATTTCAATGTTGTACATGTATTTTTCATTAACGCCTTCCTGCCTACCACACATAAATCAACATGCTAATTGCATGGTTGTAACATGAACTGTTCATTGTCTGACACCCTTTAATGGTACCGAGTGCTCCAGCGCTCAGTGCTATCATCAGGACTTATCTATCACATTGATCCTGGTCTGTGACCGAACGTTATGTCCCCGGATGCTGCAGCCCCCCGCTTCTTCACTTGGGCCGTTTCTAAAGAACCATGTGAAATCATTGATGTTTTAAGCTTAAAGTACATAATTCTTCACTGTGGATATAGCATCATTGTGTCGGAATACCCCTTCAAAAGGCTTCATAGAACAAAAGGAGGTCACAGAAAGGAGGGAACATGACTGAGGGCAAAGGGATAGAAAACCGGAAGTGAGGGGGGAATGAAAAGAAGAAGAAGAAAAAAAAGAGAACAAAGGAAATGTAAAAGTGAAAATGAAAGGAAGGAAAAATAATGGGCACAAAAAGGTGAAAAGGAAAATAAAATGAGAACAGAAAGCAGAAAGGAAAGTAAATGAGAAAGAGGAAATGGAAGGCAGACGAAAATTAAAAGATAAGTAAAAGACAAAGGAAAAGAAAAGCAAAAGGAAGGAAAAAGGAAATAAAGGTAGAAAGTTACGGAGAAAGGAAAGGGAGGAAGTAAAGGAAAAGCCAAAGTAAAGGAAGAGAATAGGAAATGAAAAAGGAATGGAAGGGAGAAATTAAAGGATTTGTCTTTATTTATATTAGTGCCCTATTCTCAGGATAGGTCAATATCAGATCAGCGGGGGTCTGATTCCCGACACTCCCACCGATCAGCTGTTTGAAGAGAACGCTGTGCTCGTCCGAAAGCTGCCTTTACTTTATTGTTTACCTGCTCGCCGTCGCAACGTCGGGAGCAGGTGTAATTACATCTCAGCCGTCCCATTCACCTCAATAGGACGGCTTCCTCCTATACACTTGAATACTACAGAACCGTCCCATTGAAATGAATGGGACGGTTTGTAGTCACACCTGATCGCTGCTGCGCTTGTGGCGGTGAGCAGGTAAAAAGTGAATTCAAACAGCTAATTGGCGGGGGGAGCCGGGAGTCAGATTTCTGCCGATCTGATATTGACCTGTCCTGAGAATAGGTTATCAATAGAAATGAGCGAAGTTGACGAAGTGGAATTCGAACCGAATTTCAGGTAAAATTAGATTCACACCGAATCCGAATTTCCTCGCGCTTCGTGGTAACTAAGATGGCTGCTGCGCGTGTGAGGACATGGAGCAAAGAACTTTGGGAATGAGGGATCACCCATAATGCCATACATGCATCCAATCAGCAGCCAGACCTGTGATGTCACAGCCCTATGAATAGCCTCAACCATCTTGGATTCAGCCATTTTCCAGTGTACTTAGTGCAGGGAGAGACGTCAGCAGGCGATAGGGAAAGTGCTAGGAAAGACTTTAAAACTTTTATTTTGCTGTATAGAAGTTCAGGGAAAGGATAGGAAGGAATCATTCTACAGTATTGAAGCAGAACAGGGTTCAGTAGGGGAGGTTACAGCCTGGGTAATAGGAACAATCCTATTACACCTTGCTGCACTGACTGCGGATCCAAATTGCCATTAAACAGGTCTGTAATTCCAGCAAACTGTTCTTGTTATTGAGGTGCAAGTGCTGTTTGATACAGCCATTAATAGGGTTTATTACAAGGAAATATTTCTACGTCTTATTGTGCGGTGCAGTTGTATGTTCTAAAGCATTTTTTGGCTTGTATTAGTGGGAAAAAAGGGCTTATTAGCGGTTATGTGGTAAAGTGAGAAAATTACAGCCCTTTTTGGCGTGTATTAGTGGCAAAAGAATATATATTATTTGCCGTTCAGCGGTGCAGTGATATGTTCTAAAGCCCTTTTTGGCGTGTATTAGTGGAAAAAAAGGGCTTTTTAGCCGTTGTGTGTTGAAGTGAGAAAATGACAGACTTTTTTTAAGTGTTTTAATTTGCGTTTTATTTATTTATTTAATCTAACAGTATGTCAGACAGAGAAGTGCCAGGCCCTGCACAGGGAAGTGGCAGAGGCGCAGGCACAGGTCGCAGCAGAGTAAGGGGGCGTGGCAGCAGGAGTTGCAGCGACAGGCCTAAGCTCCTGGTGTCATCTAGCGGTCGTGTCTTGACCAGCAACCCAGCGGTTCTTGAATGGTTGACCCGGTCATCCACTTGGTCCCAAGTGACATCAGACACCCCCAGCCAAGAGTCGGTGGGTTCGTTAGAAACAACCCTTAGTTGTAATGGCCCGGGAGCAGGCCCTGTGCCCTCACCTGTCCTCAACCCGCCTCTGTCCTTTTCTGTTCCTTCAGCCAGAGAAGTATTATATGCTGTGGGCTCTACTGGCCAGCCAAGATGTGGAGGAGACATCCGCTGCTTCCTCCTGTAGGCGGGCAAGTAGTGATGAGGAGAGTGGCGTGGGAGCTGGTGTTGCGAGCGATCAGGCTCCTGACCCAGAGACTGTTGAGGAGGACATCAGTGACGTGCAGACAGTATTCGATGATGATGATGTTGCTGATCGCCCTTGGGAGCTGGGTGAATTAGGGGCTTCATCATCATCGGGAGAAGAGGATGGCAGTTTGTCTGTGAGGCAGCGGTGGAGTCAGCAAGTCGCTAGCATGGCCGGGAGTCACCAGGGTGGCAGCAGTGGGAGGTTGATAGCCAAACGTGCCCGGGGTAGACAACCCGCTTCGCAGGAGCCTACCTGCCCGAAAAGTAGTGGTGCAGCGGTTCACGGAGGCAGCGGCAGTAGCAGTCAGTCAGTGCGGAGTGTTGGGGCTAAAATCACCTACTCAGAGGTGTCGTAGTTTTTTGTTAAGCCGCCAGAGGAGGTTAACATGGCCATATGTAGAATCTGTGGGGAGAAGGTGAAGCGTGGCCAGGGTGCCAATTTTGGCACCACAGCCCTGCGTTAACATATGCAGCTTCACCATAAAGTGGCCTAAGAGAACCATGCCTGTGGTCCAGCCTGCCGCAGCAACCGCTGCTTCACCCAGTGGCACGCACCCGATTTCAGGCAGTCAAGGCTCCACCACCTCACCTGAAGGGAGCTGTCTGTCCTTCCCATCATCTGCTGGTCCTGATGCTTTTGCTCCTCCTCCTTGTCAGTCATTTCGTCAGCAATCGATCACTGAAGTGATTGCCAAGAGACAACAGTATGCGTGCACTCATCCAACGGTGCAGAAGCTGAATGTTCTCCTGGCCAAGTTGCTGGTGCTGCAGTTCCTCCCTTTCCAAGTGGCGGACTCTGCACCTTGCAGAGAACTGATGGCTTGTGCCGAGCCGAGGTGGAGAGTCCCAAGCCGTCATTTCTTTGCCAAAAAGGCAGTACCAGCCCTACACATGCAGTAATCCGGTTTGGAATAATGCACACTGACGCTATAATATGCAATGACAGGTCAGGTGTAAATGATAGTTAATAGTTTTTGTTTGTGACGCCAATTGAAGCGTGCGCAGGGTACAGTCTCAGGGCCCTTTAAGGTGTTGCAACTCACGTACCAGGTGAGGAATGCCAGAGTGGTATAATGTCTCTGTTTTTTTTTAGTGGCAATAGTGTCAACGGTGTCTCCTACCTTGGTACGGCTGGACTCCTGGATCCTGGCTCACTTCCAATAAATGAGTGTGTTGCTAGTAGGAGTAATTGAGGAACTTGGTAGTAATGAATGAGATCCAGACTTGGAATATAATTCAACTTGTCTTTACTGGAGGCAGCATTAATCCATATGAGGTACAGCAATAGTTTTGGGTCCCAGCAGGTATTGGCAATGTATGGCAGGGATTACTCTCTCTTCTGCTTCTATAATGTGCCTGGAGAATATGGCAGGAATCTATATCTTCTGCTCTGTCTATCTTCTGCTGTATTGGGGACTGACTAGCTGAGGAGGAATTTGGCTTCTCCTGGTCTCTGGATGTTACTCACAGTTATGCTCACAGGGTATAGTTCTTCCTGGAGTTCTGGAGGTGGCTGCTTGCTTGTCACCAGTTGAGGCTGAAGGCTCAGACTGGGAATGGTGATCTTTGGTCTCAGCCGAGACACGATCCTGGGTTGGGATCCCTATTCCTGGGAGCTCCTACCAGCACAGCCTTCCCCTAGCCGGGGTGGCTGGCACACTAATTCTAACTTCCTTCCCCACCCATGAGGTAGGATGTGGGAACATTCCACACCTCCTCAAAGAGGGGGGAGCTAAACTGGAATGTACTATTCCAGTCTAGAAATGCTAAACTGAACTAAGTCCCTTCTAAACACATTGCTGCCACCTGCTGGTGTACATGGAAATTACAGCAAATTACATGTAACAGGCTTAGAATATGCACATTTGTGAGAATGTGATGTTAAATTACACAGGATGACAATGCAGATACACTTAACAGGTTGTAGCGGGGTAAAAGAGTTTCGTAACATAACTCTGGGATGTTACACACACATATGTAGAACAGAAGGTGGGCCAGTCCTTGAGCCTGTCGGTGTCTGCCAAAGTGCACGGCAGCACTGATGCGTGGAGCTGTAACTACGGTCAAGGACAATACATGTCCTTTACATCCCACTGGATGAATGTGGTTCCTGCCCAGCAACTTGGCCAGGTGACACTGCTTCTGCCTCCACGTTCTCACTCCGTTGGTCCTGCTACAATGTCCACCTCTGCCTCCTCATCCTCCATCGTGTCCTCAGCCTCCACTGCAGGGACAATTCACAGTGCCCCTCAGGATATTTCATGTGCATAGCACAGCAGTGTCACGCTGTTTTGTGGCCTCCTCCTGATGCTGCTGCCGTCACTTCCACACTCTGTAATTGTGCCCTCTGTGGCTTCCTGATGCTGCTGCTACCACCTCCACACTGTCATTGTGCCACTCTGTGGCCTTCTCCTGATGCTGCTGTCACCTTCAGACTCTGTCATTGGGCCCCTTTGTGGTCTCCTCATGCTGCCTCCACCTCATTACTATGTCATAGGGCCACTCTGTGCACTTCTCATGCTGTTACCACCCATGACTGGGCCACTATTTTGCCTTTTGGCCTGGCTGACATCATCATTTATTTGACCCTTCTTCTGATCTGTCAGAAGGAAGGAAAAATGAGACGCACAACGGATCTTGTCTATGTAACAGCTGTAAGGCCTGCATGACATGGTCCCTATTTTGCATCACAATTGGCTTGTGATTTGGTAGCCAAAAGCAGGAGTGGGTACAAAACACAGAAGACATGCAAATATTACATTCACGTGTCATCTCTGTTTTGGATCCACTCCTGTTTTTTTTTTGCTTTAGCAATACTGATGGATTACTGACCAAATGCTGACCGAGTGAAGGCGGATGATCCACAGACAGGATACTTTTTTGGGGGTTATTGTTCTGACGGATCAGAGGAAGGGCAAAATAATCAGTGACGTCAACACAAACTTACTACTGACACCCTCTCCACTCTGTCGGGGGGGCTCTACTTGTATAAGCGTTTAATAGAACAGGTTCTGTAGACATCTATGTGGAATCAGCTGATGACGGTGTAAAAGGAGTGCGCTTCTTCTTGACGCTAACATTGACCTTTAAGGCAGAGTTCATACTTGAGTTATTTAGTCAGTTTTGGCCCCGTAACTGCCAAAATAAGTAAAGTGTGCAGTGATTCTAAGAGCAACTCCTGTCATCTGCGTGTCATACTGACTCACAGTATTGTTTCACTACCACAGCAGACTCCCTATGCGCAAAACACGGATACCGGCCATGTGTGTTCCGCATTTTACGGACTGTACATGGCCGGCACTATGATAGAAATGCCTATACTTGTCCTCAAATTGCAAAATGAAAGGCAGGAAAAAGGAAAAAAAAGCTAGAAAGGAAGGAAAGAGGCTGAGGAACGGAAGGGAAATAAAAGGAAAAGAAAGGAAAGGGAGAAAGAAGTAGAATGGGAAATAAAGGAAGAAGGAAACAGACTCAAAGGAGCCCCATTATCCCAACAGGTGACGGTTTCAGAGCTGGATATGCCATACTTGTGTAAGATGAGAACAACCATGTTGGAACTTCACAAAACCAATAATTTCCCCAGATTTATCAAAACTGGTGTAAAGGAAAACTGACCTAGTTGCCCATAGCAACCAGATTCCACCTTTAATTTTCCAAAGGAGCTCGGAAAAAGGTAGAATCTGATTGGTTGCTATGGGCAACTAGGCCAGTTTTTCTTTACACCAGTTTTGATAAGTCTTTCCCAATATGTCCATCTGTTTCTAGGAAAGCTGGGTGATATCTATGACTGCTGGCACATGGATCATCACTTGGCATTTCAAGAAACATTCCAGAAATAAAAGATAAATCACCCTGGGCGGTTCAGGAGTCTGGGACAGCTGGGCTCTAACCCCCATGGAGGCTATAATGGCAGCCATATTGCTGGTCGCCGCGCAGCAGGTTCCAGAGGGAGACCAAAGCCCCTGGGTCACATTAGAAGACACCAGTATTATAAATGGCACATGGTGGGCCCTGGTACAGATTTTGCCTCTGGGCCCAGGATTTTCTGGTTAAGTGTCTGACTGGGGTATAATTTATCATTACCAGTTATCAGAGGGGACTGGGAAGTTAAAGTGGCCCTGGAAAAAATTCTAAAAGTGTCCCCGTTTTTTTGTTGGGTCCAAATTGATGTAAGGCAGGGCCAGCAATACCATATTGTGGCACATTATACCACCCCAACAGAGCCAAATACCACAGTCCTTCACAAAATACTGCCAGCAGCACAAAATACATCCCCAAAAACTTCCACTGGCCGGCTATGAGGAGGGCCCGGGCAGGCCTCTGGGCATCGGCCTACCAGGAAATTTCCCTATAAGGTCTATGGCAATCCACCCCTGCCAGTTATTAATCCAGTGCAGCCAATAGTTTCTATGGTCTGGGTGTGTCGGGGTCCCTGAAGAGACACTGGATAAGATCACCCATCAGTTTTACGGAAGTTTCCCCATTTTCTAGGGAGACCTGAAGAGCTCTGACCTGGACCACCATTGACTTCACCATTAACCCCTTCGCTGCCCTAGTCCACTAGGGAGATTATCATTAAGCCTTTCTCTATTCAAGCATTGGATGGCAGTATTATTTCGGGAGTAAATGGCAGTGTTGTGTGGGAAATATACAGCAATGTTATGTGGGCACTGTATGACGGTATTATTTGGACATTGAATGGTAGTGTGGTGTGGCCACTGTATGGAAGTATTATTTGGTATATTATGGCAGTATTCATGCTCAAATTTAACTACAGCCTCAGCAAAGCTTAGACCCCCTCCTATCATAACGTGACAACCTTTCCTAGACAGATGTAAGCCGTGTACCGTAGTGGGCTCCCCAGGATACAACGAAGTCACGAACAAGGAAAGCAACTCTGACACCAGCTTTTGCAAAAACTGAATTTTACTAACACGTGATAATAAACACAACCACAAAAGCTGAGAACATAGCTGAGACCCCTGTGTTGCACAGCACAACGCCCCCTGATGGATGCCAGCGGAAGTTTATCGGTAATTTACCTACTGGCGGGTGCAACGAAAACTGCCTCGCCGTACCTATTATTACCCTGAAGCAAACATGAACAATTGTTTGGGTGCTTAGTATGGGTTAGCCTGCGGGGCAACACAACAGTTTACAATCTTATCGTGCTCTATAGTATTCCCCCTCCCATAATTAGTCCGGTAGCACGTGCCTGTGTATTACTCCTGAGCAAAAAGCTTAACTGGATTGAGTTTGTGGGGGTGTTTATCAGCTCTTAAATGTGCAATGTCCCTTTTAGTAATGGAGTCCTTGTAGTACCAGTAGTAACACTTTAGACCTGACACAAAGCAGAGACCCTAACTAGCTAACTACAGAACTGGTCTCAGTCTCTAGGCGCCAACACTGCAGTGAGATGCGTGCACGATCTTACCGACCCGGGTCTGCTCTTTATCCACTGACAACTCGGAACCGAACAACCAGTCTCTCCAGCAAACATAAAGTCCCGCAGGGTGCAGCTTTGTTCCTCAGCTCTTATCAGCCTTCCTGAAAACAATCTTCCTTTCCCTGGACAGGATCTAGGTAGTGTTGATCGAGCATGCTCGGCCGAAAACCAGTTTGGCTCGAGCATCGCAATGCTCGGCCGAATATCACGTGGGCTCGAGTCAGTGTATTTAAATCTAATTTAGCCTCTATTTCTGAAAAGTTTCTGGTGAGATTCAAACTCAGAACCTTCTACTTTGTACATTACAGCCAAAAATGTTAACCACTACACTATAGAGCTGCATGGCCAATTACAAAAAAAAAATATTATATTAGACTTCTGCTGTATAGGAATACTTACTAGTAGTAAGTTTTCCTATACAGCAAAAGTCTCTTTTTTTTTTAGTAACTAGTCATGCAGCTCTATAGTGTAGTGGTTAAGGTTCTTGGCTGTAATGTAAAAGGTTGTGAGTTAAAATCCTGCCAGAAACATTTCAGAAATAGAGGCAAAATTAAATTTATATATTTTTTATTTTTTAAATTAAATTTATATATTTTGTATTTTTTTTAGTAATTGTAAAAAATGTGTAATTACTAAATATATACACTGCGTGCAGAATTATTAGGCAAATGAATATTTTGACCACATCATCCTCTTTATGCATGTTGTCTTACTCCAAGCTGTATAGGCTCGAAAGCCTACTACCAATTAAGCATATTAGGTGATGTGCATCTCTGTAATGAGAAGGGGTGTGGTCTAATGACATCAACACCCTATATTAGGTGTGCATAATTATTAGGCAACTTCCTTTCCTTTGGCAAGATGGGTCAAAAGAAGGACTTGACAGACTCAGAAAAGTCAAAAATAGTGAGATATCTTGCAGAGGGATGCAGCACTCTTAAAATTGCAAAGCTTCTGAAGCGTGATCATCGAACAATCAAGCGTTTCATTCAAAATAGTCAACAGGGTCGCAAGAAGCGTGTGGAAAAACCAAGGCGCAAAATAACTGCCCATGAACTGAGAAAAGTCAAGCGTGCAGCTGCCAAGATGCCACTTGCCACCAGTTTGGCCATATTTCAGAGCTGCAACATCACTGGAGTGCCCAAAAGCACAAGGTGTGCAATACTCAGAGACATGGCCAAGGTAAGAAAGGCTGAAAGACGACCACCACTGAACAAGACACACAAGCTGAAATGTCAAGACTGGGCCAAGAAATATCTCAAGACTGATTTTTCTAAGGTTTTATGGACTGATGAAATGAGTGTGAGTCTTGATGGGCCAGATGGATGGGCCCGTGGCTGGATTGGTAAAGGGCAGAGAGCTCCAGTCCGACTCAGACGCCAGCAAGGTGGAGGTGGAGTACTGGTTTGGGCTGGTATCATCAAAGATGAGCTTGTGGGGCCTTTTCGGGTTGAGGATGGAGCCAAACTCCACTCCCAGTCCTACTGCCAGTTTCTGGAAGACATCTTCTTCAAGCAGTGGTACAGGAAGAAGTCTGCATCCTTCAAGAAAAACATGATTTTCATGCAGGACAATGCTCCATCACACGCGTCCAAGTACTCCACAGCGTGGCTGGCAAGAAAGGGTATAAAAGAAGAAAATCTAATGACATGGCCTCCTTGTTCACCTGATCTGAACCCCATTGAGAACCTGTGGTCCATCATCAAATGTGAGATTTACAAGGAGGGAAAACAGTACACCTCTCTGAACAGTGTCTGGGAGGCTGTGGTTGCTGCTGCACGCAATGTTGATGGTGAACAGATCAAAACACTGACAGAATCCATGGATGGCAGGCTTTTGAGTGTCCTTGCAAAGAAAGGTGGCTATATTGGTCACTGATTTGTTTTTGTTTTGTTTTTGAATGTCAGAAATGTATATTTGTGAATGTTGAGATGTTATATTGGTTTCACTGGTAAAAATAAATAATTGAAATGGGTATATATTTGTTTTTTGTTAAGTTGCCTAATAATTATGCACAGTAATAGTCACCTGCACACACAGATATCCGCCTAAAATAGATAAAACTAAAAACAAACTAAAAACTACTTCCAAAAATATTCAGCTTTGATATTAATGAGTTTTTTGGGTTCATTGAGAACATGGTTGTTGTTCAATAATAAAATGAATCCTCAAAAATACAACTTGCCTAATAATTCTGCACTCCCTGTATATATATATCGCTTGAGAAAAACGTCGCTTATTGCCACCACAGGGGTGAATAAAAACAACATACTGTTTTACTGAAGGAACCGCTTGGAGTGCAGTCTGATTTTTTTGCTGTATATACATATATATATATATATATATATATATATAATCATACTTCTGATATATATGCATGCATTATATGTGGGAAACAACTACTGATGTTTTAGCCATAATTTTATTTGCTTATATTATAATATATTATATATTCTAAATATATAATAATATATGTAAATATATTATGGCTAAAAACTTATATATATGTTTAAATTAAGTTTAGCCTCTATTTTTGATGGGATTCGAACTCACAACCTTCTACATTACAGCCAAGAATCTTAACCACTACACTATAGAGCTGCATGGCCAGTTACAAAAAATAATAATAATATGAGACTTCTGCTGTATAGGAATACTTACGAGTAGTAAGTATTCCTATACAGCAGAAGTCTCATATTATTATTATTATTATTTTTTTTTTTAAGTAACTGGCCATGAAGCTCTATAGTGTAGTGGATAAAATTCTTGGCTGTAATGTAGAAGGTTGTGAGCTTGAATCCCACCAGAAACTTTTCAGAAATAGAGGCTAAATTAGATTTAAATACACTGGGTGTCCCCAAGCACTGACCCCATATGGACATAGCTATATATGGAGTCAGAGCAGGGACTCCTAAGCTGACACCCTCCCCTCTTCAGAGCAAGGGGTGCCTGGTTTAATGCTGGGGTTCTCCCATTGACTTCCATTGTGCTCGGGTGCTCTGTAGAGCACCCGAGCATTGGGAAGTGTTCTACTCGAGCACCAGAGCACATGAGCGCTTTGGTGCTCGATCAACACTAGATCTGGGTCTTGGACAACGATCGGCTTCACTTAGCTGCAGCTGTGGTCACTGAGGGGTCTTCTCACTCCTGGATCCATCGGATTCTCTGCTCACACACAGCTCCTCAATCTCAGCAAGCTTCTAAGATGGCTCCTGTTCTCCTTCTTCATACTCTGAAAAACCACACCTCTCATGAATATGGAAATATGTATATGCAGTCCGTCAGCTGTGCCTAGGAAACAGCAGCATCTTGTGGCCAAACAGCAGAACGTCAGTCCAGAACATTTAATTTAATCCACACACGAACAGTGTTCAAACAATGGGAGCTTTTTCTCAATCTCACTTAGAAGTAGGAATTTATGTACATGGATGCTATATGTGCCT
Organism: Bufo bufo; assembly: GCF_905171765.1. Lineage (NCBI taxonomy): Eukaryota > Metazoa > Chordata > Amphibia > Anura > Bufonidae > Bufo > Bufo bufo. Next base: position 529,973,689 of record NC_053393.1, on the reverse strand, counting down.
TGTCAGTTTGCATACAGTCTTATAGATGACCACACAGGCAAGGGTCCACCGCCAATGAGGCCAGCCTCAGGAGGCGAGACCCAGAGACAAGAGGGGGCAGTGGCAGGGACATGAGAAATGAGCGCTTCCATTGTGGAAGTGCGCATCTCTCTATATTCATATAGTCACAGTATACCTTTATCAGTAGGACTGGGGGGGGGGGGGCATATCACTTTTTGCCTCAGGCAGCAGAAAGGCTAGGTGCACACAAGGAGATATTGTTATATATTGTAATGCCAAATGTCGAAGAACATAGATACTGATTCTATATACAGCAACAACGGAATGCCAGTTGTGGTATTATCCTGTAGGGGGCAGCGTTTCTCTTCATAACTGTGCATAGCTCCTATTTATTTATGGATTATAAAATGTACAGTTTGGGCAGCCACTCATGCCCTAAGGCTCCCCAGGGGCCCATTGCTACCAATAGCAGCCAAAGATTTTATCCACATTGGGTTTAATCTTGGTTTTTGGTTTGATGCCACAAGGTCACGTGACGCTTGGACAGAGGGTGGTGGGAAGCCTTTATTAAGGTGCTTTCCCTGTTTCCTTTTGCGTATTGTCTGTGCATTATGGTTAGGGTGAGACTCATTTGGGGCGGTAGACGTGGGTTCTGAGAATAATGTGGGAATGGGCAGCGTTTTTTCACATGCCTCTGGGTGTTCTCCTTAGAGCTCATACATTCTAGTGACCACCTTTACCAGTAGATGGACCTTCTAAGACAAGGTCTTTTAAAATACTCCACTACCCTAGCAATTCTCATCCCAAATAACAAGACCACACATAACCTCGCCGTACGCAGGATTGCGTCCTGGCGGCGGCCCTGCTATTCTGGGTGGTCGCATATACGCGTCCTCTCGTGAGACGCGAGATTTCCTGTGAACGCGCGCACACAGGCGCGCGCGTTCACAGGATCGGAAGGTAAGCGAGTGGATCTCCAGCCTGCCAGCGGCGATCGTTCGCTGGCAGGCTGAAGATGCGATTTTTTTTAACCCCTAACAGGTATATTAGACGCTGTTTTGATAACAGCGTCTAATATACCTGCTACCTGGTCCTCTGGTGGTCCCTTTTGCTTGGATCGACCACCAGAAGACACAGGCAGCTCAGTAATAAGTAGCACCAAACACCACTACACTACACCCCCCCTGTCACTTATCAACCCCTTATTCACCTCTGATCACCCCTGATCACCCCATATAGACTCCCTTATCACCCCCCTGTCATTGATCACCCCCCTGTCATTGATCACCCCCTTGTAAGGCTCCATTCAGACATCAGTATGTTTTTTACGGATCCACGGATCGGATCCGCAAAACACATACGGACATCTGAATGGAGCCTTACAGGGGGGTGATCAATGACAGAGGGGTGATCACCCCATATAGACTCCCTGATCACCCCCCTGTCATTGATCACCCCCCTGTCATTGATCACCCCCCTGTAAGGCTCCATTCAGACATCCGTATGTTTTTTACGGATCCACGGATACATGGATCGGATCCGCAAAACACATACGGACGTCTGAATGGAGCCTTACAGGGGGGTGATCACCCCATATCGACTACCTGATTACCCCCCTGTCATTGATCACCCCCCTGTAAGGCTCCATTCAGACATCCGTATGTTTTTTACGGATCCAAGGATACATGGATCGGATCCGCAAAACATATACGGACATCTGAATGGAGCCTTTCAGGGGGGTGATCAATGACAGGGGGGTGATCACCCCATATAGACTCCCTGATCACCCCCCTGTCATTGATCACCCCCCTGTAAGGCTCCATTCAGACATCCGTATCGGATCCGCAAAACACATACGGACGTCTGAATGGAGCCTTACAGGGGGGTGATCACCCCATATAGACTACCTGATTACCCCCCTGTCATTGATCACCCCCCTGTAAGGCTCCATTCAGATGTCCGTATGTTTTTTACGGATCCACGGATACATGGATCGGATCCGCAAAACACATACGGACGTCTGAATGGAGCCTTACAGGGGGGTGATCAATGACAGGGGAGTGATCACCCCATATAGACTACCTGATCACCCCCCTGTAAGGCTCCATTCAGATGTCCGTATGTTTTTTACAGATCCACGGATACATGGATCGGATCCGCAAAACACATACGGATGTCTGAATGGAGCCTTACAGGGGGGTGATCAATGACAGGGGAGTGATCACCCCATATAGACTCCCTGATCACCCCCCTGTCATTGATCACCCCCCTGTCATTGATCACCGCCCTGTAAGGCTCCATTCAGACATCCGTATGTGTTTTGCGGATCCGATCCATGTATCCGTGGATCTGTAAAAAACATACGGACGTCTGAATGGAGCCTTACAGGGGGGTGATCAATGACAGGGGGGTGATCACCCCATATAGACTCCCTGATCACCCCGCTGTCATTGATCACCCCCCTGTAAGGCTCCATTCAGACATTTTTTTGGCCCAAGTTAGCGGAAATTGTTTTTTTTTTTTTCTTACAAAGTCTTATATTCCACTAACTTGTGTCAAAAAATAAAATCTCACATGAACTCACCATACCCCTCACGGAATCCAAATGCGTAAAATTTTTTAGACATTTATATTCCAGACTTCTTCTCACGCTTTAGGGCCCCTAAAATGCCAGGGCAGTATAAATACCCCACATGTGACCCCATTTCGGAAAGAAGACACCCCAAGCTATTCCGTGAGGGGCATATTGAGTCCATGAAAGATTGAAATTTTTGTCCCAAGTTAGTGGAAAGGGAGACTTTGTAAGAAAAAAACAAAAAAAAAAATCAATTTCCGCTAACTTGTGCCAAAAAAAAAAAAATTCTATAAACTCGCCATGCCCCTCATTGAATACCTTGGGGTGTCTTCTTTCCAAAATGGGGTCACATATGGGGTATTTATACTGCCCTGGCATTTTAGGGGCCCTAAAGCGTGAGAAGAAGTCTGGGCTCGAAATGTCTAAAAATGCCCTCCTAAAAGGAATGTGGGCCCCTTTGCGCATCTAGCCTGCAAAAAAGTGTCACACATGTGGTATCGCCGTACTCAGGAGAAGTTGGGGAATATGTTTTGGGGTGTCATTTTACATATACCCATGCTGGGTGAGATAAATATCTTGGTCAAATGCCAACTTTGTATAAAAAAATGGGAAAAGTTGTCTTTTGCCAAGATATATCTCTCACCCAGCATGGGTATATGTAAAATGACACCCCAAAACACATTCCCCAACTTCTCCTGAATACGGAGATACCACATGTGTGGCACTTTTTTGCAGCCTAGGTGGGCAAAGGGGCCCACATTCCAAAGAGCACCTTTCGGATTTCACCAGTCATTTTTTACAGAATTTGATTTCAAACTCCTTACCACACATTTGGGCCCCTAGAATGCCAGGGCAGTATAACTACCCCACAAGTGACCCAATTTTGGAAAGAAGACACCCCAAGGTATTCGCTGATGGGCATAGTGAGTTCATGGAAGTTTTTATTTTTTGTCACAAGTTAGTGGAATATGTTCGCTGGCAGGCTGAAGATGCGATTTTTTTAACCCCTAACAGGTATGTTTTGATAACAGCGTCTAATATACCTGCTACCTGGTCCTCTGGTGGTCCCTTTTGCTTGGATCGACCACCAGAGGACACAGGCAGCTCAGTAATAAGTAGCACCAAACACCACTACACTACACCCCCCCTGTCACTTATTAACCCCTTATTCACCCCTGATCACCCCATATAGACTCCCTGATCACCCCCCTGTCATTGATCACCCCCCTGTCATTGATCACCCCCTTGTAAGGCTCCATTCAGACATTCGTATGTTTTTTATTTTTTGTCACAAGTTAGTCGAATATGAGACTTTGTAAGAAAAAATAAAATAAAAAAATCATAATTTTCCGCTAACTTGTGACAAAAAATAAAAAGTTCTATGAACTCACTATACCAATCAGCGAATACCTTAGGGTGTCTACTTTCCGAAATGGGGTCATTTGTGGGGTGTTTGTACTGTCTGGCCATTGTAGAACCTCAGGAAACATGACAGGTGCTCAGAAAGTCAGAGCTGCTTCAAAAAGCGGCAATTCACATTTTTGTACCATAGTTTGTTAACGCTATAACTTTTACCCAAACCATTTTTTTTTACCCAAGCATTTTTTTTTAATCAAAGACATGTAGAACAATAAATTTTGAGAAAAATTTATATATGGATGTCGTTTTTTTTTGCAAAATTTTACAACTGAAAGTGAAAAATGTCATTTTTTTGCAAAAAAAATCGTTAAATTTCGATTAATATCAAAAAAAGTAAAAATGTCAGCAGCAATGACATACCACCAAATGAAAGCTCTATTAGTGAGAAGAAAAGGAGTTAAAATTCATTTGGGTGGTAAGTTGTATGACCGAGCAATAAACGGTGAAAGTAGTGTAGTGCAGAAGTGTAAAAAGTGGCCTGGTCATTAAGGGTGTTTAAGCTAAGGGGCCTGAGGTGGTTAAGAAAAAAAATCCCCACAGTCCCCAAAAATGCTGAACCACCTGTCTATAGGGTGGTGCCTATGTATCGTGTCAGTTGACCTCCTCACGTGATCTAAACTTCTCAGGTACCCACATACTCTAGTCTTTACCCAGATGCTGTGTAAGTACACTGCTCAAAAAAATAAAGGGAACACAAAAATAACACATCCTAGATCTGAGTTAAATAAATATTCTTCTGAAATACTTTGTTCTTTACATAGTTGAATGTGCTGACAACAAAATCACACAAAAATAAAAAAATGGAAATCAAATTTTTCAACCCATGGAGGTCTGGATTTGGAGTCACACTCAAAATTAAAGTGGAAAAACACACTACAGGTTGATCCAACTTTGATGTAATGTCCTTAAAACAAGTCAAAATGAGGCTCAGTAGTGTGTGTGGCCTCCACGTGCCTGTATGACCTCCCTACAACGCCTGTGCATGCTCCTGATGAGGTGGCGGACGGTCTCCTGAGGGATCTCCTCCCAGACCTGGACTAAAGCATCTGCCAACTCTTGGACAGTCGGTGGTGCAACGTGACGTTGGTGGATAGAGCGAGACATGATGTCCCAGATGTGCTCAATTTGATTCAGGTCTGGGGAACGGGCGGGCCAGTCCATAGCATCAATGCCTTCGTCTTGCAGGAACTACTGACACACTCCAGCCACATGAGGTCTAGCATTGTCTTGCATTAGGAGGAACCCAGGGCCAACCACACCAGCATATGGTCTCACAAGGGGTCTGAGGATCTCATCTCGGCACCTAATGGCAGTCAGGCTACCTCTGGCGAGCACATGGAGGGCTGTGCGGCCCTCCAAAGCAATGCCACCCCACACCATTACTGACCCAATGCCAAACCGGTCTGGAGGATGTTGCAGGCAGCAGAACGTTCTCCACGGCGTCTCCAGACTCTGTCACATCTGTCACATGTGCTCAGTGTGAACCTGCTTTCATCTGTGAAGAGCACAGGGTGCCAGTGGCGAATTTGCCAATCTTGGTGTTCTCTGGCAAATGCCAAACGTCCTGCACGGTGTTGGGCTGTAAGCACAACCCCCACCTGTGGACGTCGGGCCCTCATATCACCCTCATGGAGTCTGTTTCTGACCGTTTGAGCAGACACATGCACATTTGTGGCCTGCTGGAGGTCATTTTGCAGGGCTCTGGCAGTGCTCCTCCTGTTCCTCCTTGCACAAAGGCGGAGGTAGCGGTCCTGCTGCTGGGTTGTTGCCCTCCTACGGCCTCCTCCATGTCTCCTGATGTACTGGTCTGTCTCCTGGTAGCGCCTCCATGCTCTGGACGCTACACTGACAGACACAGCAAACCTTCTTGCCACAGCTCGCATTGATGTGCCATCCTGGATAAGCTGCACTACCTGAGCCACTTGTGTGGGTTGTAGACTCCGTCTTATGCTACCACTAGAGAAAAAGCACCGCCAGCATTCAAAAGTGACCAAAACATCAGCCAGGAAGCATAGGAACTGAGAAGTGGTCTGTTGTCACCACCTGCAGAACTACTCCTTTATTGGGGGTGTCTTGCTAATTGCCTATAATTTCCACCTGTTGTCTATCCCATTTGCACAACAGCATGTGAAATTGATTGTCACTCAGTGTTGCTTCCTAAGTGGACAGTTTGATTTCACAGAAGTGTGATTGACTTGGAGTTACATTGTGTTGTTTAAGTGTTCCCTTTATTTTTTTGAGCAGTGTATATGGGCATCAGGCCTGGGGTCTGTATTAGCTTAGGGAGTCTGGGTCTCTATTTAAGCGGTCTGCTTTGGGATCTGTATTTATTCAGGATGTCTGGTTGAGGGTCTGTTTTGGGTGTCTGTATTAATTACTGGGTCTGTATTTAATCATGGCTTTGGTCTGGGGTCTGTATTTAATCATGGGTTTGGTCTGGGGTCCGTATTTAATCATGAGTTTGGTCTGGGGTCCGTATTTAATCGGGTTTGGTCTGGGGTCTGTATTTGTTTTAGTGGAGCAATGGTCTCATGGCTAATAGATTGGGGGGGGGGGGTCCTTTAATCCGTTCAGCTGGTTTGGTCTGGGGTCTGTACTAATTCCTAGGTCTGTATTTAATATTGGGTTTGGTCTGGGGTCTGAATTTATTCCTAGGTCTATATTTAATAAATGTTTTGGTCTGGGTCTGTATTTAATTGGGTTTGGTCAGGGGGTTGTATTAATTCCTAGGTCTGTTGCTCTGGGTCTGTATTTATTTGGATTTGGTCTGGGGTCTGTATTAAATCATGGGTTTGGTCTGGGTCTGTATTTTTCGGATTTGGTCTGGGTCTGTATTTAATCATGAATTTGGTCTGGGGTCTGTGTTTAATCATGGGTTTAGTCTGGGTCTGTATTAAATCATGGCTTTGGTATAGGGTCTGTATTTAATCAAGAGTTTGGTCTGGGTCTATATTTAATCAGGTTTGGTATGGGGTCTGTATTTATTCCTGGGTCGGTATTTAATCATGGGTTTTAATTAAGGGCTCTTTCACACTTGCGTTGTCCGGATCCGGCGTGTACTCCATTTGCCGGAATTACACGCCGGATCCGGAAAAACGCAAGTGAACTGAAAGCATTTGAAGACGGATCCGTCTTCAAAATGCGTTCAGTGTTACTATGGCAGCCAGGACGCTATTAAAGTCCTGGCTGACATAGCAGTAGTGGGGAGCGGGGGAGCGGTATACTTACAGTCCGTGCGGCTCCCAGGGCGCTCCAGAATGACGTCAGGGCGCCCCATGCGCATGGATGACGTGTCCAATGCGATCACATGATCCATGCGCTTGGGGCGCCCTGACGTCACTCTGAAGCGCCCTGGGAGCCGCGGACGGTAAGTATACTGCTCCCCCGCTCCCCACTACACTTTACCATGGCTGCCAGGACTTTAGCGTCTTGGCAGCCATGGTAACCATTCAGAAAAAGCTAAACGTCGGATCCGGCAATGCGCCGAAACGACGTTTAGCTTAAGGCCGGATCCGGATTAATGCATTTCAATGGGCATCAATTCCGGAACCGGCCTTGCGGCAAGTGTTCAGGATTTTTGGCCGGAGCAAAAAGTGCAGCATGCTGCGGTATTTTCTCCGGCCAAAAAACGTTCCGGTCCGGAACTGAAGACATCCTGATGCATCCTGAACGGATTTCTCTCCATTCAGAATGCATTAGGATAATCCTGATCAGGATTCTTCCGGCATAGAGCCCCGACGACGGAACTCTATGCCGGAAGACAAGAACGCAGGTGTGAAAGAGCCCTAGGAACTCAGAACTTGAATTGAATTGTGTTATAGAGGGTGGGGATGGCTGCGCCGGTGCTGCACCCCCTTCATTCTGAGGATTGATGGGATTCACAGAAGTCGGACCCCAACCAATCACAAAGCAATCAAGACAGTGGAAAACAGTGGAAGAACGCAACTAATGTTTTTGGCATAAAAAAAGTCGCAAGACCCTGAAGTGCGACTTTTCAAACACCCGTGTGACAACATTTTGTTTTTGCACCGTGCTCGCCACTTGGGAATGACTGGCGTAAAAGCAGAGTAAAAACTACTCTAGTCACGGGTGGTGCACCTAATTTATGATGAGGCCTGAGACCGGTGTAAAATGCTGGTTTTTGTAATTGACCCCCATTAATTTAAAAAAAGGAGCATTTTTATAGTCTATTGGTTTTCTTCATTGTTGGCTGATTTCTTAGATCTGAGTCATCATGGCATAGCACATTGTCTATTCAAGTCTGAAATCCACTGCTGTCCTGCCCCCCATGCTTTACACTGCAGCTATGCTTGTTCAGATTGCCTATATAATCCAAAAAACAGGCATGGTATAAACACATATTGCAGTGTATGAAAGTGTATGATGTATTATCTATCGCCCTGATTTCTTTTTGCTGGGATCTGCAATCCGTGAGTGTCAGGTCATGCTGGAAGTTGTAGTGACAAAAGCTGGACAGCCCCAGGTTATGTCTTATAGGAACCATAGTTAAATACAATATGTAACGCTTCACCCTATCAAATCGCATGGTGTGCAGATTAAAATTCATTGGGGCTGATTAAAATTCCATCTGCATTCTATATTCATGGGTATACATTGGTGAACGCCTTGAACATCGTCTCTCATTTCCTCTGAAAATCCGGCCACGGTCATGTTTTTAATTAGAAAATCCTCAACCCTAAACATTACATGTATACATTTATGTCCGTTAATTCATTATTCACATGCTCTATATACCTAAACAGAACTGGCATGTACATGCATACTACTTTTCCACCACTTGGTGGCACTGTCCCTCTTCTATCAACCGTTCACAATCACTGAGATCAGTCTTTCTCTTACACAAAAATAAAAATTGATATAATTCTTTAAAAAAAAAAGATGTGCTCTCTAGGTAAAAAAAAGTGAGTCAAACCAATTCATTGAATTTGTAGAATATATTTCCCAGGAATAGATATCTCTGGTTTATAAACCTTTAAATGTTGTCCACAGGGAAATAAAATAGAAAATGGTACAATGGCACGATGTTGCTGTGTGTAGAGTCAGCGCGCGGCTTCGTATTGTTGTCAGGCACTTCTTAAAATCCTATCATGGAGTGTAAAGTGAGTTAGACAGTCGGCAGAGAGCATGATATGTGCTCGTGTTAGGAACATTGCTTCTCATTTAAAGGGCACTCACAAGGTCTTGCAGTGGATGCACGCAACCTCTCGGCACCTTTACTTGCCTAAATGTGGAACAAAGGAGTACGATCACCCTTCACAGGTTATCTGATCCCATGGATAGCAGTACTTCAGCTGAGATTTGCTTGGCAAGGGCCACTAATAGAAATTTTGGACCTCTGTAGACTAAAATGGGCCCCTTCTCCTAGACTTTAACAAATTGCCTCTAACGTGGGTATGGAAGTTAGTAAGTGTATCATACGCGTAATTTATAATTTTTCTGTGCACAAATTGATCTGCAGAAAAATTAGCAACAAAAGCGGGAAAAAAATCTGCACAATTGGTACCGATTTTAATTCTTTTACACATTTTTCTGCTGCTAATCCATTAAGTGTGGGCATACCCTAATTGTATTTAATATAAATAGGTTCAGAGCTCCCTCCTTAATTTTAGATGTCTTTATAACAGAGGGACTTATAACAAGCTGCAAATCTCACAGCTCCACAGTGATAAAATTCTTTCTCCCTGCAGCCACCACTAGGGGGAGCTCATCGCATAGCAGCGTATACATCTTCCATGGAAGTCAGTACTGGCTGTATAAATCAATGTGCAATGTGCTCCCCATAGTGATGAGCATGCATGGGATGGGCACAAGGCCATCCTTCATATAAGATAGGGCCAGGGGCTATCCATAGTATTCAGTATATTGGGCAGACTAGATGGGCCAAATGGTTCTTATCTGCTGACACATTCTAGGTTTCTATGACTGCAGGCAGTTTGGAAAACCCAGAAACCCCAACAAAATGTTCCCCTGAATGGACAGTGCATGTACATTTTCAAGTCACATCTTCCAGGGCATGCTGGGAGTTGTAGTTTAGCAACAGCTGGAGTGCTACTGCTTAGGGACCACTACAGATATTTATTGTCTTATCTTCTCAACATAGTTTACAGAATGATCTCCTTCTCATCATCGCTATCCCTCAGTAGACCTCAAACGTTCTCCCCCCTCCTCCCAGCGGAAAACAAATGCATTGGCTAATTATACGGTAAGCCAATTAACCTGCCAGAGTGCACTTGGGTTGCGAGAGGAAATTCTGACCCTGTTCCATGGATTGGTTTTCTTCTATCACATTACATGTTCTCCCGGTTGGTTATAGGATATCACCCCCAGTGACCTGTCTATTAAATAGTCCACTCAAACGCTGGACCACATGCGGAAAAGTTACTTTCTGAAAAAAGTAGGAAAATAAACTAGATAAAAAGAACTGAATAATAGTGTTGGGCGCGAATATTCGAATTGCGAATTTTAATTGCGAATATTGCCACTTCGAGAATTCGCGAAGATTTAGAAAATAGTGCTATATATTCGTATTCGTGATTATTCTAGATTTTTTTTTTTATCAGTAACCTCCCTGCTTCTTCCTTGTGGGCCAATGAGAAGACAGCAATGTCTTTGTCTGAGCTTAGCAACACCCCTAGCAAACAATAGGAAAGTTGCCGACCCCTTACTATATAAGAACCTCCCCAGCAGCCCTTGTATGCAGTTTTTTGCAGTTCTGAGAGAGAGAGAGAGAAGTGTTATTGCTGTGCTCTGTGCTTTGCTGTGTCATTACATTAGATAGTTAGTTAGTTAACTTATATATATAATACAGATAGTTAGTGGGAGATAGTCAGTGTAGGTTATATCCTGATATAGTGTAGCTGATAGGTTCTGCTGTCCATACATACAGTCCTGATCAAAAGTTTAAGACCACTTGAAAAATGGCAAAAAAATCCTATTTAGCATGGCTGGATCTTAACAAGGTTCCAAGTAGAGCTTCAACATGCAACAAGAAGAAATGGGAGTGAGACAAAACATTTTTTGAGCGTTCAATTTAATTAAAACAACGAATAAACTGAAACAGGCTGTTTTTCAGCTGATCAAAAGTTTAGGACCACACCTCCAAAAAAAAGCTAAACCCCCCCAAAACAGAAATCCAACTTCCAAACATGAACTCAGTAATGAGTAGCTCCGCCGTTATTGTTTATCACTTCAAAAATTTGTTTCGGCATGCTTGATGCAAGCGTTTCCATGAGGTGAGTGGGAACATTTCTCCAAGTGGTGAAGACGGCCGCACGAAGGCCATCTACTATCTGGAACTGTTGTCCATTTTTGTAAACTTCCCTTGCCATTCATCCCCAAAGGTTCTTAATTGGATTTAGATCAGGGGAACACGCAGGATGGGCCAAAAGAGTGATGTTATTCTCCTGGAAGAAGTCCCTTGTCCTGCGGGCATTGTGTACTGTAGCGTTGTCCTGTTACCACACAGACGAGGGCCCTCAGTCATGAGGAATGCTCTCTGCAACATCTGGACATAGCCAGCGCCCATTTGACGCCCCTGCACTTCCTGAAGCTCCATTGTTCCACTGAAGGAAAAAGCACCCCAGACCATTATGGCGCCCCTCCACTGTGGCGCGTAGAAAACATCTCAGGTGGGATCTGCTTGTCATGCCAGCAATGTTGGAAACCATCAGGACCATCAAGGTTAAATTTTTTCTCATCAGAGAATAAAACTTTCTTCCACCTTTAAATGTCCCATGTTTGGTGTTCTCTTGCAAAGTCCAAACGAGCAGTTCTGTGGCGTTCAAGGAGACGAGGTCTTTGAAGACGTTTTTTGTTTTTGAAGCCCCTCAGTCTCAGATGCCGTCTGATGGTTATGGGGCTGCAGTCATCACCAGTAAGGGCCTTAATTTGGGTCGAGGATCGTCCAGTGTCTTGACGGACAGCCAATTGGATCCTCCGGCTCAGTGCTGATGAAATTTTTTTGGGTCTTCCACTTGACTTTTTTGTTCCATAACCCTCAGGATCATTTAAGAATTTAAGAAATTCCAAATGACTGTCTTACTGCGTCCCACCTCAGCAGCGATGGCGCGCTGTGAGAGACCCTGCTTATGCAGTTCAACAACCCGACCACGTTCGAAAAGGGAGAGTTTTTTTGCCTTTGCCATCACAACGTGTGACAACCTGACAGAAAATGACAATGAATCCACATCATTGCACAGATTTGGCCTTTTAAAAAGGCATGTGGTCCTAAACTTTTGATCAGCTGAAAAACAGCCTGTTTCAGTTTATTCGTTGTTTTCATTAAATTGAACGCTCAAAAAATGTTTTGTCTCACTCCCATTTCTTCTTGTTGCATGTTGAAGCTCTACTTGGAACCTTGTTAAGATCCAGCCATGCTAAATAGGATTTTTTGCCATTTTTCAAGTGGTCTTACACTTTTGATCAGGACTGTGCATGCTACAGACATAGTGCTGTGATGTCACAACAATACTTAGTGCACCAATCAGTAATATGTAGTCAGACCTGCTAAAATGGGAAGTTGTACGTATTGCGCAAAAATATGCACATCATTAATTGCGGATTTGCGCAATCGCTAATATATTGGAGCACTCTATCTGCATATAAAGCTATTGTAATGTTCTGCCGTGCCAACCATTTTCTCCAGTCTCAGGAAAAAGTGACCCATGTCTGTATTATGCGCACAATTCCGCGCATATTACATTGCCGATTTTTGCAATTAAGAAAATAATCGTAAATTCTCAAATTTATGATGAATATTTGTCCAAATATTCGCAAAATATCGCGAATTTGAACATTGCCCCTGCCTCTCATCACTCCTGAATAAAATAATACATAGGGACTTCATGATAACAGCCCTGGAGGGCTTGGGTTGACCCCATGATCATGATAGTGGTGACAAATCCATTGATTGCAACTATACATGCAGTGGTCGCTGTTTACCACAGCATCTAAGATGTAAAAAAAAACAAGACTGGAGTTTTTTTTCCAATCCCGTACATTTTGGGATGTCCTACGTGTATGGACGTCTTTCTGAGACACACCTCTTTATAGGGGTTTTCCCATCTCACACAATGGGGGCATATCGCTAGGATATGCCCCCCTACACTGAGAATGGAGCCCTGAAAGTTGTCCATGTGCAGCCGCCCTTGATTCATTTCTATGGGGCCGCCAAAAATTTCCGTAGGCCCCATAGAAATGAATGGGAACCATGGTGGTGGGACCCGGTGAAATCCGTGGTCCTCCGGCCACCACCTTCCCTGCTCCGTTCTTGTGTGTAGGTGCGGGTCCCACCTCCTAGCGATATGCCTCCATTGTCTCTGATGTGAATACCCCTTTTAGTGAGGTCATCTATAAGATGTGGTCTCCACAGTTGCTTTGTAGGCTCATTCATGAAGAAAAGAGATTCAAGCAGCACTTTGCTTCCATCAAACCACGACCAAAACCAACAGGCCGCCATTATAAGTCAGTGGAGTCCGTCGAATGCCGCTGGGATTTGTTCTACGCCGGATTCGACAGAATGATGCAGGTAAACAGAAAGAACAGAACCTAGTAAACTCTATGATGTGCTTCTAATGGGGCTGCAAGCTCTCGTACGCTCCATGATGATGAAGGCTCCTCCATAATTGCCAAATTTCAGGGTGGTAAATTTGAGGAACTTAAAGAGGCTCTGTCATCAGAAGACTTGTTGTGCTTGCACCATGCTAGTGATTTAGTGCACAGGCATGAGAAATCAGTGCTAGATGGGGAGGGGGTCGTGTTTTTAACAATGCAGGCGTCTGTATTGAGCACCAGGGGCGTTGCTGGAGCTGTGCTCAAACCACGTAATCTCACCTACTGGTGCTCCAATGCCTCAGTTGCATAAAAATAAAAGTGTAAATTTTTCAAAAATTTCTACAGCACCTAATAAAAAAGACAAGTATCATTTTACTCAGCTGGATCTACCCTACCAGGGTTGATAGGGTTGATCCTGGAGACAGAGCTTCTTTGAACTCCACCTCAGGACTAACCAAACCCACCAGGGTCTGCCCACTTATGGATGGGGCTTACATAAACCTCACACATTTTTGGCCTGGTATAGACAAATTTGCCAGGATTGCCTGTGAAATTTAAGGAGAGTCCTTGCAAGTTCATGAGTGCTGGCAAACATGGGTTTCTCTTCCGTCCCTTTCCCTCATGAATCTCTCTCTCTGGAATAAGCAGAGCAGGACGGGAT